>NC_091794.1:106258928-106892857 GCF_041296235.1 Equus asinus | reverse complement strand
GAGCACCTGGATCCAGCCCTGCCTGAAGGCGGAGCTATCCTCAGACATTTCACTTTTGAAAACCCATAATAATCTTTTGTGCTCAAGCTAGTTAGAACTGGGCTTCTGTAGTATGCAACTAAAAGAAACCCAAATGATACATGTGGCCAAGGTGACTCCATTTCAGTCACCTGCCTTCAAATCTCCCTATCCCTTATGGAATAAAATGCAATTCATTGGCAAGGAATTCCTTAGCCTTCCCAATCTGGCCCCTGCCTCCCTCCCCCTTCATCTCTTGTACCCTCCTCCCATTTAGTACACCAGCCCCACAATTCACACACACACAGACACACACATGCACACACGATGCTTTTTCCTTCCTGCCTTCGGGTCTCTGCTCTTGCTGTCTCCTCTGCCCAGAATGCTCTCATCACCCCCACCCGACCCTGAAACTCTTACTCATCCTTATCGCTCGATTCAGGCATCCCCTCCTCCAGAAGCCTTCCTGACTCAGCCCCCCCTCTCCTCCAGCTGGACGCCGTAGCCCCCAGGCTCCCCACAGCCCCGCGTGCGGTTCCAGCGTGGCACCTGCCTACACATTGTTTCTAGTTATCTGTCCTTGTCTCCTCTCCGCCCCCAACACACTCAAGCAAGGATCCCTCAGGGTCAAGTCTGTGCAGGGCTCACTGCTGACCAGCACACCACTGGGGCCGTCCACAGAAAGGCCTCAGTATGTGCCTGTTGAATGAATGAGTGAACAAAATGCCTTGGAACACTGCTTTAAGAGAGAGCTTATTTTCCAAGTTTTTCCCAAAGATCCAGAGTTTAAATTGAAGCCAGCAGCCTTCGTCCAGGCAAGCATCAGATCCATCCTGTCCTGTCTTCAAGGAGGCAGTTTCTAATACTTCAGCGATTAGTCTTTGTCTTGGCTGAGATGGGACTCTGGGGCCCTCCCCTTCCTAGAGCCCCACCCACCCCCACCCATGTCGGGGACGGGCAGAGATGGGGCTCGCTTGCCAGCAGTGGCTCACAGTAAGCCTCTGAGACCCACTGTTGATGGTGGGGAGTATGGAGGTCTCGCCCCTCCAAGGCCAGAACGATCCTGATCAGGCCCTTAGGTACCACCCAAAGCCCGTCTAAGGCTTCCAGTAGCAGCCACACTCATGCTTTTAAATATGAGCGCCCAGAGGCTGTCGGAGGAGGTCATCCATCATCCCCCTGCCTCATCGGGTGATTCTGATTTGCGGACCAGCCAAGGCACTGATGTCAGGCCTCTGCCCGCCTCTCGCCAGCTGGCTCCATGCACTTTGATTCAGAGTCTGGGCCTCCAAGAACAGAGAGGAGCTCGGGAGCTGACGTTGGCAGGAGTGGGGCAAGGAGCCTCCCAGGCACATTCTTCTTTGTTCCTGGGGCTCCCAGAAAGGACCATCCCCTCTGGCTGTCAGCTAAGGTCTGAACAGACGGGGGGGCCGAGGCCTTGACCCAAACTGTAGGCGAGATTAGTGATGGCTCCAGGGTGGCCTCCTTCCTCTGCCAGTCCCTCCCTTTGCTTGTCAGGGAGCAACAGTTATCTCTCTGGACACTTGGTGCCTCCTGGAGCTGCTGGTTTAATTTTCCTGGATCGGCTGCATACCCAGCCCTAGAATTCTAATAATCTGTCCCTCCCAGGACTTAATGAAGACGAGTGGGCCCGACTTTTCCAGGCTGTATCGGGGAACCCACTGTTGGCTAAGTGTCAACAGGACTGGCTTCTGCACCAAGGTCAGCAGGACGGGGCCTGGGCGCCTGGAAGCCTCGTGCTCTGGGAGCTGCTCAGCCTCCACGGGCCTCCATTTGGCAAGCACCTGCACTCCACATCCTGCCGTGTGCTCCGCTGGGGTCACTCAGCGACCCTGAAGGTCCCAACCATAAAGCTGCCTGGCGGACAAGCACTGGACTCAGCTTTGAAAGTCTTTTGGGAATTTCCATTGAAGGCTATTTCTCAGGGATTCATTTTTCCAGGAACAGTCTATTAATTTGGGAAGAAGGGAGGTGTTTCATTCATTTATCAAACATTTATCCAGAACCCACTCTGAGCTGTGCCAGGCAACGTGTGGGGCACAGGGATTCAAGGCAGTGCCCACCCTGGACTCAATAACCATAATCCGAGTTAAAAACAGCCAAGGATAGAAGAGCACATTGATAGAGTGCTCTGGGTCCCGAGAGAAAATGAGAGAGCCAGGGTCCTTCTGAGGGCCACCCACCTTTGTTTAGTTTATGTGACAAGAACTTGCAGAACATTCTGTGCATTGTTCTAAGAACAAATGCTAAGCCATTTAATTCTCCTAACAGCTCTGTGAGGTGGGTCCTCTTATCACCACATTTTATAGAGGCTGGGGAAGCAGGGGCACACAGAGATTGAGCAAGTTGCCGAGGTCACGCAGCCATGAAGCAGCGGATCAGCGTTTGTGCCCCAGCAGTTTGGCTCAGGCACTTGCTCTGAGCCACTGTCGAGGCTGCCTCTGATGGAGGTCTCTGGGTGAGAGCCGCCTGGCCACCGAGGGAAGCAAGTGCCCTTCATGCTGGTGGGGCAGGCACAGGCACGGCTTGGCATCTAAGGGCACAGTGGGGGCCCACTCTGCCGAGGCCAGAGGTCAGGCAAGCCAAGGGGCCCTGAGGGGAGCTGGGACTCCCAGGCTGGACAGCCCGTCTCTGTCCTCAGGCCTTCCCGGCACACTCCAGGGCAGGCGGCTCCATGCAGTGCAGATGGGAGGTGGCCTCCCCGCCCTAAACAGCGAGGTTCTGGGCTGCCCTTGAAGGGACAGTTTGTTCCCGTGGGGAGCGCAGAACAAGGACGGCTGCAGGCCAGCTCATCCTACCGGGAGGGAGCGCGCTCACGCTCTGCAGGAAGGACGCAGCTCCCTCCAGGCCTGGAGCACGGAACAGATGCCAGCCAGAGAGAACGTTCCGGAGGCCCTCACGCTGCATCACCTCTCCCCAAGCCAGAGAGCGAGGGTTTATGAGGGAACCTCACAGGGAGGACCCGGCCTCAGAGGTCGCTGGCTCCCTGCTGACAGCTGCTGAGTCTGCTCCTGGGAAAAAGACAGGAGAAATTCTAAAAGCCGGAGCAGATCACGTTCCAAAGGGTCTCTGCCCTCAGAAAGAGGCCACTTCTGGGGCAGGACAGAATGGAAACTCTGCGAGGACCCTGGTTTCCATCCTCTTCCCCGCTCTGTCTGTCTAAGAGCCCCCAGACTCTTCCGTGAAGGACCACGTGGCCAGCAGTCTAGGTCCGCAGGCCACAGGGCTTAGTCGTCGCTGCTCCATCCCCAGGGGAGAGCGAGAGCAGCCTTAGACAGCACGGGAGGAATGGGCGCGGCTTGTCCCCATAATGATTTATTTATGGTCACTGAAATGTGAATTTCATGTCACCTGAAATATTATTCTTCTTTTGCTTTTGTTCCCCAACCATTTAAAAAGGTGGAAACATTCTTAGCTTGCAGGCTGTGCAAAAACAGGCAGTGGCGGGATTTGGCCCGAGGGCTGTCGTTGGCCTATGACCCCAATATGGTGGCCACAACCCTCAGGATCAAACCCAAGCAGGAGGCTCCTCAGCTCTGCCAATCAGGGTACCCCAGCCCACGTGGACCCCGTCTAACAGTCTAACATCTGCACTTCTTAGGGCACGCCTTTCTTGCGGGTTCTTCTGGAACATTCTTCCTCCCTTTCCAACGCTTGATTGTGTTTTAAGACTCAGTTCAAGAATCCCACTTCTGGGAAGCCTCTTGATACCCAGTCGGGTTTGGATGTTCTCTTTGCTGCTCGAGCCCTAAACCCAGGCCCTCAGCACACTTGTTGCTGAGTCTGATGGCAGAGGTTTGCTCCTTGGGTTGCTGCCATCAGCCTGGAAGCTCCCTGGGCACAGGGCCTGGGCCCTTCACCTCCTATCCCAGTGCCTCCACAGTGCTTGCAACAGGGTGGGGGCTCCGTAAATACTAGGAATATTGACTCCTCCACCCACCATCTCCCTCCCCCCCTCTTCCTCCCCTCTCCCTGCTCCTCCTCCTCCCCTCCCCCTCCTTCTCCTCCCCCCACCTCCTCCTCCCCTGGCCTCTAAGTTGGGGGACTCCAGGGCTCAAGCCCTTTTCCCATTCACCCTCACATCCTATGTGAGCTCAACTCACACAGGGCTTTAAGGCCATCTATGTGGTGAGAACTCCCAAATGTACATCTCCAGTCCCCACCTTTCCCGCGGGGCGCCATCCGGATATCCAGCTTGCCCCACACACGCTCCTCTACAGGCTTCCCCTCTCAGCCCACAGCAACACGGACCCTCCAGGTGCCAAGGCAGAAAACCCAGGGGTCCCCCTGAGCCCCACTTCCTCCTGCAGCCCCCTCTAAGCCATCGGAGAATCCCAGTGGCCCTACTATCAAAGTGTATTCCCTGCCCCACGGCTCCACCCATCCCAGCCACCAGGCTCCCCGTGGAGGGATGCAGAGGCCTCCTAGTTGCCCTCCTATCACCCTGGTTTCTGCCTGTCCCCGACCTCTCTTCCCATAGCAACCAGAGGGACCCTATTACAACATCAACTCCAGAGCAATTTACCCCTGCTCAAGCCCTCCCACCACTCCCGCTTCACACAGAGGAGTGCATGATGTGAAGAGATGCTGACACTCCCAGTTAATCCGCCAGGCACCATTGAAGCACTTCACTCATTACCCCCCACAACAGCCCTGAGATACGGCCTGAGAAACAAAGGCACAGAGAGGTTAGGTAGCTTGCCCAAGATCACACAGCTAGCAGTGATGAAACTGGATTTCCTTATGCTGGCCTTCCTGGCCATACCCCCTACCTCTCTGAGGTCAGCTCCTTCACGCCCAAATTGCTCCCTTTGCCCCAGGCACACCTATCACCTCCTTGTTTCTTTCTTCCTTTTAAATCTAATTTATTTTTGAATAAGTAATACATGCACATGGCCCAGAATTTCAAATGTACACAAGGGGAACAAGAAGTCTCTCTCCAACCCCTGTCCCCAGCTACCCACTTCTCCTCCCAAAGGCAACCTTCTAGAGTTCATTTTAAAATAGACAAGTATATATATATATATATATATATATATATATATATGTAGCTGGTTGAGAATGAACTGTTCTGCACTCTGCTTTGCTATGTTATCTTTATATCTTTCACTCCTTGCTTCTTGAACACACGAAGCACACCACCTCAGGGCCTTTGCACTGCTGTTCCTCCACCTAGAGTGTTCTTTTCCTGGACATCTACACAGCTCCCTCACTTTCTTTAGTCTCAGCTCAAGGGTGACCTTGTTGGAGAGTTGTGCCCGCCGACTTATTAAAGAACCTCCCCTCACCCACTCCCCCCCACAACCCTTCCCCAGCTCCATCTCATCGCTTCCTGCTCAGGCGCTCTGTTTGCTCGCAGTTGTGTCCACAGGGCCTACATCAGTACTTGGCACAGAACAGGGGCTCAGTAAACACTGGGGAGGAGGTGGTCGCTCTGAACGGAAAAGGTCCTAGGACTTAGATCTTGTAAAATGTTAACCATATGAATGAATGAATGAATAAATGAATGCATGAATGCCAAGTATCAAACCTACTGCCATGAGCATTGGTTCTCCGCCTGGCTGCACAGAGAGTCCCCTGGGAGCTTCTGAAAACCGGGGGACCTGGGCCCCATCCCAGGCCAATCGAAGCAGAATCCCTCGGGAGTGAAGCTTGAGCATCCTTGGGTTTTAAAAGCCCTATCCCGGGTGATTCTGATGCAGAAAGGCTCCAGACCACTGGCTGAAGACCAAACACTCCGGGGTCTCCCAATCTGGAAGACAGAAGGAGTTTCTTCTCTTTTCACCCTTCTAGCCTCACCAGTGCCTGGCCGCGCCAGGAAGAAACCACGAGAAGGGGCCTCAGCAGAGGTGCCTTTGGCATGATGTGGCTTTGAAACTGCCTGTCAGGTCTGTCTTCTCAGATTGGAAAGAACAGAGCCCACACCCTCGCCACCCACGTGGCACATGGCTCCTGGACCACCTAGAAGCATCACCTAGAAGCTTATTGGAAACGCAGCCTCTTGGGCCCTGCTCCATTGAAGTCTGTATTTAATCCATCCTCAGTGATCCCTGGTGCGTTGGAGCTCCTGAAGTGCTGCCCTAGTGCGTGTCGTAGGCATGGAGTCATTGCACCGTGGTCCCAGTGGTCCACACGTGGGGCCTGGGTGTGCCGACTGCCGCTGATGAAGTCACTCATCCTTTAGGGACCTCAGTTTCCTCATCAGCAAATAAGGGGACCAGAGAAGATGATCTGAATGTGTCTGCCCCTCTTAAAGTCAGCTTCAAGTAGTAACAGTGAATAGACAAAGGAAGCAATAGATATTTCTGCCTTGTCAGACAGCAGTGCTGAGGCATCATGACTGACAGGCAGAGGAAACACAGAAGCCAAATAAACTGGCCCAGAAGGAAGTGGCAAATGTTTGCTCAGCTTGGACCAGAGGCCAGAAGCCCATTGGTTGTTTACCCCAGTATTCAAGGAGCATCCCCCTTCATCTGGTCCCTTACCCATCCTCGTTTCGCTGGGGGATAAAGATGCTCTCTGGCTATCCCATCCATCTGCTCCTCTTCGCCAAGCTTGCCTCCGAGCCCGTGTTCCTGGGCCGGAGCCCCATCTACAGCCCCGAAGGCCTGGGCTGCAAACCCACAACAGCTTTTCCAAACAAACTTGTGAAAGAGGCACGGAGCCTGGAGATATGAGGTCCAGTGGGGAGGAGGTGGCCACTCCCCACAGAGCAGTTCCTAAGACTTTGATCTTGTAAAACGTTAACTGTATCTAGCCCTTGGGATGCTATTATTCTCCTACACAGGCTTTTTGCCCAGAAATCATCCTGATCCTCAGCCTATCACTTCCTTTCCGTAATATCACATCATTACTCCGCCTCCGTCCTCCCAGACTCGCCCAACTTCTCCTTCCATCTGGGACCCTTAACATCTGCCAGATGGAGGCCATGCTCCCCTAAATCTGTGCTGCAGCCAAGCTGTTGTTTCATTTTGCCTCATAATCAGGCCCTCCAGCCTCTTCATCACTTTTATTGCCTTTTCTCCTCAAAATTGCCTCCAAAGTCATCAGTGAACTCTATGCATGAAGACTCAAAAGAAGATTTTCCAGATAAGAAACATCCTCTTACTTCCAAGGGTGCTATTTTGGTACAAGTACTTCTCATCAGCCTGATTACAGACACGCAGGCCGGGTCGAGCATATTTGTGACCCTCCGGGCTCTCTGCTCTATCTGAGCGGGTGTCTCTCCCCCTCCTGGCCTGCTTCCTGCCCGCCCTCGATCCTCTTCATCAAGCTGTAAGAGGAAGCTATTTCATGTTTCGATCTCTCTGTTTCTGCCTGAAGCACGTTCAGCCTGGGGAGCAAAGCCCTGGGGTTCAGCGGTGATCCTGGAGCCCTGGGCCCTCCCACCACCTCCACTGGTCACTGCGGCAGCCCAGGGCCCCTGCACAGGTCAGAGGAGCGTCATCCCCGTGCCGGGTACTGACCGAGGGCTTTGCCACGTTTTCTCATTTCATCTGAAACAGCCACCCCAGGAGGTTTGATGGTTTCCATTATGGGGAGTGGCCGCTAGGTGGGGGCAGGGTAAGTAACGGAGCATGGCCATATGGACTGCGTGCGATGTGAACGCCGGGCTCTGCCTTACCTGTGGAACCTGCAGTCCCCCCTCACTCAAGCCTGCTCAGCACTGGACGCTATGGGCTGGAGCTTCTGGTAATGAGGGAATCACAGCCAACGACTGCTGCCTCCAGCAGGAAACAGCCAATGGGCATCTGGCTTCTGGTCCAAACTGAGCAAATTATGCTTCATTGACTGTGTTTGTTTATCTTTTTCCCCAGGAGCTGAAGCGCACCACTGGTTCCTATGGGGATGGGAGTGAAGGAAAAGTCCAGACTTCAATCACAGAGCTTTCCTATCCTATCCTATATTTGGGCAATTTATGTTTTGTTCTTCTGGATAGGACTTTACATTTATCCCTTTAAAATTAAACACATCAGGGGCTGGCCCCGTGGCCGAGTGGTTAAGTTCGCGCGCTCCGCTGCAGGCGGCCCAGTGTTTCGTCGGTTTGAGTCCTGGGCGCGGACATGGCACTGCTCGTCAGACCACGCTGAGGCGGCGTCCCACATGCCACAACTAGAGGAACCACAATGAAGAATACACAACTATGTACCGGGGGGCTTTGGGGAGAAAAAGGAAAAAATAAAATCTTTAAAAAAAAAAAAAAAATTAAACACATCAAACAATAACTTGTACATGAACGTCCATAGCAGCACTGTTCACAAAAGTTGGAAACAGCCCAGGTGTCCATAGATAGAGGAATGGATAAATACAATGTGGTATATCTGTATAGTGCAATATTACTCAGCCATGAAAAGGAATGCTGTTCTGATACATGCCACAACATGGATGAACCTTGAAAACATTGTTCTGAATGAAAGAAGCCAATCACAAAAGGCTATGTATTATATGACTCCATTTATATGAAATGTCCAGAATAGGTAAATTCATAGAGATGAAAAGTAGACTGGTGACTTCTAGGGGTTGGAGGGAAGAAGGAATAGGGAGTGACTGCTTAATGGGTATGAGGTCTCCTTTTGGAGTGAAGAAAAAGTTCTAGAATGAAATAGTGGTGGTGGTTGCACAACATTGTGAATGTACTTAATGCCACTGAATTGCACACTTTAAAATTATTAAAATGGTAACTCTTATTTATGTGTATTTTACCACAATAAAAGAAAATTAAACGGGGCTCCAGCCTGGCGTTGCAGGCCCCTTGTGTTGATCGGGGGAGGAGTGTTCCCAACAGAGAGGGCAGCTGGAGCAAAGGCCCCAAGGCCAGCAGAGGCCTCGCCAGGCGCCAGGCGGAGGCACCAGGAGAAAGCTGCAGGGGAGAGAGCGGGAGCAGGGACTGGACCACGAGGTCAAAGAGGTTAGGAGGGTGCGTTCGTCCCCTGGTGCTGCTGTAGCAAATTACCACGAACTTCGTGGCTTAGAACAATACGGGTTTATTCTCTCTCAGTGTTCTGGAGGCCAGAAGTCAGAAATGAGTCTGACAGGGCTAAAATCAAGGTGTCAGGAGGTTCCTCAGCTGGTTCCTACTGGAGGCTCCAGGGGAGTCTGTTCCTTGCCTCTTCCAGCTTCTGAAGGCTGCCCACATCCCCTGACCTGTGGCCCTGCATCCCTCCATGGCCACGTGGGCTTCTCCTCTCCTAGAGTCAGCTCTGCCTCAGCCTCCTTCTTAGAAGGACACTTGTGATCACACTTAGGGTCCACGTGGATAATCCAGGAAAAGCTCCCCATCTCAAGATCCTTAACTTGATCACATCTGCAAAAGTAAGATGTCACCACCTAAGGTGACATATTTCCCAGTTCCAGGAATTAGGACGTGGCCCTCTTTTGGAGGACTCTTATTCAGCCCACCCAGGAGGTCGGGTCCTGGAGGGTCCTGTGAGCCTTGTACCAGCTTCAGCTTTTTCTCTGAGTGAAATGTGGCCATGGGAGGTTTTGAGCAGAGAGTGACATGATCTGACTTATGATTAAAAGGATCAATCTGGGTGCCATGTTGAGAAGGTTCTAGAAGGGCAAGAGGGGGGCTCCAATAGGAAGCTATCGTGGTAACGCAGGTGAAGAGGGCGCAGGAGAGGTAGCGAGAAGTAGTCATACTGGGAACCCTTTCTCCCGTTGTGTGGAACTGACGGATTGGATGTCCAGTGTGGGAGAAAGAGCTAGGAACGACCCCAACGTCGTTGGCCTATGCACCCGGAAGGATGGAGTTGCCGTCCACAGGGACCAGGAAGTCTGGGGGAAGGGCAGGTTTGGATGTGGAGGGTGGAAGTTGCTTTGCAGAAGGTGAGTTTGAGCTTCATGTTGGTCAAGGTTGAGAGGCAGTCAGACGTGGGAGTCTGGAGTCAGGGGTCAGTTTAGACTGAACTGATGGCTGGGTGGGACCTGGCAGTGACCAGAAGGGAAGAAGTCCAAGGACAGGGTCCTAGGGCACTTCAGCATTGAAGAGCTGGGAGATGAGGATGAGCCAGCAGAGGAACCTGAGAAGGAGCCCTGAGAGGAGTAAGAGGAAAACCAGGAGGGCGTGCTGTCCTGGAACCCCGGGGAAGGCGGTCGGGGAGGAGGGGCACAAGGACGGAGGCGGGGACCCGGGCGAGGCAATGTCGGTGGAGAGACAAGGGCCACCGGCTGCCTGGAGCAGACTTCAGATCCTGTTCTGCACCACAGCGTTAGAACGCGTCCTCAGGTGTTCTGCCCACCTCCCTGGCAGAGGGCCCCTCAGTTTTGGACTTCTTTTCTTACCTTTTTAACCATTCTAAGGTGTATAATTCACTGGCTTTTAGAATGTCCACAGTGCTGTACGACCATCGCCACTATCCAACTCCAGAACATTTTCATCACACCTAAAAGAAACCCCATACCCTCCAGCAGTCACTCCCAATTCTCGCTTCCCCCAGCGCATGCCAACTGCTAATCTACTTTCTGTCCCAATGAATTTGCCCATTCAGGATATTTTGTATAAATTGAATCGTACAATATGTGCCTTTGGTGTCTGGCTTCTTTCCCTTAGCATAATATTTTCGTGTATCAGTACTTCATTCCTTTTCATGGTTCAATAGTATTCCACTGTATGGCTCTTTCATATCTTACCTACTCCTTTGTTGATGGGCGTTTGGGTTGTTTCCAGTTTGGGGCTATTATGAATAATGCTGCTATGAACATTTGTGTACAAGTTTTCGCATAGACATACAGTTTCAGTTCTCTTGGGTACATACCTAGGAGTGGAATTGCTGGGTCATATGGTAACTCTATGTTTATCTTTTTGAGGAACTGCCAGCCCTCAGGGGCTGCACCATTTTACAATCCTCCAGCCACGTAAGAGGGTGATTGGGGCCTTTTTGAACTGTAACTGCTGTTCACTCTGTTCTAATTCCTCGTGTGTGCACACGTGTGTACTGGAGGGTGTGACCCACTGCATCGGACCCCAGCTCTCTAGACTCTAATTTGGGAGAAGCCAGTCTCATGCAGCAGCCTGGAGATTATCATGCAACCTGCAACTTCCGCGTTCTGGACCAAGCTAGCCAAGGGAAGGGGCAGGAGGCCGCGAGGGTTCCCATAGCGCTCTCACTTCCAGGGTGGGAGAGAAAGAAGGCTGCTCACTCATCGAAACCACAAGGGAATGTCCAGAATAAAGAAATCTGGAGAAAGAAAGGAGAGTGCTGGTTACTTAGGGCTGGGGGCAGGGCCGAGAGGACAGACAAGCAGTCACTAAAGGGTACACAGTTTCATTTTGAGGTTATAAAAAATCCTAACATTGATGGAGGTGATAGTTTCTCATATTTGTGAATATGCTAAAAACGCCTGAATGGTATACTTTATTTTTTTATTTTTTTAAAGATTTTGTTTTTCTCCCAAAGCCCCCTGGTACATAGTTGTGTATTTTTAGTTGTGGGTCCTTCTAGTTGTGGCATGTGGGACCTCATCTCGGCACAGCTTGATGATCGGTGCCATGTCCGCGCCCAGGATTCGAACTGGTGAAACCCTGGGCCGCCAAAGCACAGCATTCGAACTTAACCACTCAGCCCCGGGGCTGGCCCCTGAATTGTATACTTTAAATGGACGAATTGTATGAAATGTGAATTATATCTAAAAAAAAAAAAATTGTAAGAAAAAGAAACTCTGGGACAGAAACCAAAGAAATAAAGTTCTCCGAAGCAACACTGGGAAAAGAAAACATCAGGAAAGCCCAATTTTCACCCACAAGTTTTCAGCAACATCCCTGCAATCTTGGCCCTCGCCTTGACCTCAGGCACATCTCCTAGGTTTGAGCCCAAACTTCCCCCGATGGAGGAGTGTGAAATCTCAGCAGATCTCAGAGGGGGTCGAGAAAGGAGCAGGGAGCGCCAGGGGGAGCCCAGTCCAGCCCCTGGGCCCTGGGTTAGTTAACGTGGTCTCAGTCGCCCCCTGGCGGGCACCAAAGACTAAGCCACAGAAAGGGGCATCTGGAGGGCGAAGCGGCTGGACCAGTCTGGCTAGCCCCGTGCTCTCTCCCAGCCCACAGCGGTACCTCTTGGTGACTCAAGTCCCTTTGCACCCAAAGAGGGTCAGTCTTAGCCCCTGTGTAGCTCTCTTTTTGGTTTTTTTTTCTTTTGAGGAAGATTAGCCCTGAGCTAATGACTGTCAATCCTCCTCTTTTTGCTGAGGAAGACTGGCCCTGAGCTAACATCCATGCCCATCTTCCTCTACTTTATATGTGGGACGCCTACCACAGCATGGCGTGCCAAGTGGTGCCGTGTCTGCACCAGGGATCCCAACCGGTAAACCCCAGGCCGCCAAAGTGGAACACGCGCACTTAACCCCTGCACCACCGGGCCGGCCCCTCTCTTTTTGATTTTTAAAACCTTTTTATCATGGAGCATTTATTATGGAGAATTTCAAACATATAAAAAACATAGAGAACTAGTTTAATGAACTCCCATGAACCCACCGTTCCACTTCAACAATTACCAACACATGGCCGATCTCATCCTCATTTCATCTTGACCTCCATCCACCCCCCGAACTGTATTATTTTGAAGCGAGTGAGCGGTTATTCCATCTGTAAGTATTGACGCATGCCTAAAAAACAAGGACTCCTTTTTAACATCACCACAATACTACTATCATACCTAAAAAAAACACTCTCCAACATCATTAAATTATTAGCATCATATTAACAAGTCTCATCAATGCCAAAAACGTCCTCTTTTTTTAACAGTCTGTTTGAATCAAGATCCACTGAGACTGGCTGATCTGCCATTTAATGTTTCTTCTATAGATAGCTTTACACCTTGCAATTTATTTGTTGAAGACACCTGCTTTTCCATTTTTTCTAGCTTTATTGAGGTACAATTGACCAAAAAGAGTTATATACATTTAAGGTGCACAAAGTGAAGATTTTATATATGTAAACACTGTGAAATGATTACCACAATCAAGCTCGTTAACACATCCATCACTTCGCGTAGTTGCCTTTTTTGGTATGTATGGTGAGAACGCTTACGATCTACCCTTCCAGTGTTTTTCTATTTTCACACATAATTTAGATTTGCAGGGGGCCTGGGATCGAAGCTGTGTTCATAAACAGGGGAACTGAGCCACGTGCCAAATGTGTTGGTGAGTGAGCTACAGAGGTTTTATTTGTCTTTCTGTCCCACTTTCTCCAGATCTCTACAGTTCTATTACTTTTATCATATAAAAATGATTTTTTAACAGGAAATGCACCTGAGATACTGTCAGAGAAAAATGGGAAATACTGCACATTGACCTCTTTCAGACGCCCAGAACCTGAAATTTATTGAAGTCTTTCAGAGATTTCTGAGCCTGTGAAGAAGGAGTCCGTGTGAAGACAGCGGTCTGAGGTAAAGGGAATGATAAGAACCGGAGTCAGGTTTGAGCAGGTGGGGCCCCCTTAGACCCCCAGTTTAGCCACGTCTACACTGGGAGCCCCTGACCCCCTCTCTCTTAGCCGACCCTTCCCTGAGCGGGATGCCCCACTGCTCCTTCCGGAACAGCATGCCATCCTCGAGCGTCGATGGCCCTGTCCCATAGCCTGTTTGCAGGCAGCGCCTCAGCTTCCCAGGCAACATCAAGGATACTGAACTTAAATATTGTGATTAACTCAGAGGTCACTTTGGGCCAACGTGGCCCTTTGAAATTTAGACAAAGCTGACTCAAGTGCCCTGATTCCACCACCTGCTCGAACCCCGACTAAAACCCCAAACACACGGTTTCTGCTGGTTCTCCCCTCCCTTCCCTGTGGTTCCCGTCCGCTCTTCCGGCCGGCAGGGGGTCTCCAGGCAGCTTTGGGGCAGCAGCCCTGTGCCCTTTGCCGCTTTCTCCAGAATCCAAGGGCCTCCTCTGCTGTTTCAGGGCTCTGCCCTCGGTCTGCACGCTTGAACTGGGGGCCACCCCAAACCTCATTCAACAGAGCAGGGGCCTGGGCAGGTCAGGATCGCCTTCCCACTGACACCACCTCCCCTCCATGGTGAACCCAGGCCCCGCGGCAGAGCCCAGGCACACGCCTCGTCTCCAGCTTGCCTTTGCAGCCTCGCCACCTCTTAGCCCTCACTGCAACTCCCAGCCCCTTAAGTGCTGGCTACAACAGACAGCAAATGGACAGGTGGTGAGTTCATCCTGTAAATATTTACTGTGAGCTCCTTGTGCCAGGCCCTACACCTGGTCCTGGGACACAAGGCCAGCTAGACCCAGTCCCTCAGGAGTGCAGTGGGAAAGAGATGTGAGTGAACCAACCACTGTAACCCAGGGGGGTTAGTGCCAGAACAGGGGTGGCACAGGGGCTTTGGAAGCTGTGCAATCTCAGAACTCCTCCTCTGTTCCTTCTCTTCGACACTCTTTTTAAAATGTTCTTCCTGCCTCCTTGGCACAGCAAACTCCTATTCATCCTGCAAAGCCCAGCTCCCAGCTCAAATATTCCCTCTTCCACGAAATGTTCCTTGGTTGTCCCTTCTGCCCAAGCAGAATTAATTGCCTTTTTATCTTTGCTTTTGTAGCCCTTGTGCATGCTCCAAGCTCCATCTGAAGGGCACCTATGCTGGATGTTCCTGAGCCCAAGTGCAACTCCCTAGGATAACGTAGTGCTAGTCGCCAGTGTCCCTATGTGGCCACCATGTCCCACCAGGCAGCCTGGGCTTCTGCTTTCAGCTACAGCTGCATCCCTCAAGTCCTCCCCCTGGTGCCAGCCTGAGAACTTTGCCACCACCCCCTCCTTTCTGAGGCAAGCACTTCAGTCACCAGCCTTCTCCCAGGACGAGCCTATCACCATTGGATTAGAAACCCCTTGAAAGCAGGCAGTGGTGCTGGGGGACTTTGGAGGCCTGGACAGGGCAACCATGTACGGTTGGGCAGGGTGTGTACATTGCACGTGATGTTTGCATCATGGACATGCTGGACATCATAGATTTGCACGTTTATTGCACTAATTTCCTGACAGTCGAGGGTCTTGAGGAAGTGATGCTTTTTTCTAATTCTCACGAGGCGATGGCCCTGGGCCTGGAGTAGTGGAGGCTGCAGAGAGCCTGGGGCTTCATGTACTGGACAACACTGAGGGTGCCAGGCCCAGCAGAGATGACGGAAAGGAGTGGGAGGCCAGAGCGGGGCTCCAGATGCAGCCACAGCCTGTGGTTCTCTCTTTGCTCCACTTTCTGCTCCTGGTAGCACCCACGGGCCCGAGTGCAAGCGCCTACCAATGAACGGAGTCCTCCAGGCAGCTGTGCGACTTTTACAGGGAACAGCAGGCATGCAAACTTTCCAAAGTCAAATGTGGGGGAAGAGGCGTCTAGCAGAGACGTTAAGAACAAGGCTGGGCATGACGAGCGGTGGGTTCAGCCCCAGCTGTGCGTGACCTTGAACGAGTTATCTAATTTCTCAGTTTCCACATCTGTGGGTTGGGGCTACCAAGGGCACCCACCGCATGCGCCTGCATGGAGAAGAAGTGAGATTCTGCATGTAAATCACTTAGCACGGTAAACCCGCATGCCCGCGACCACGAAAGGATGCAGCAGCCGTGGGAGGGAGGCCCCAGGGGCACCAGGCCCCGATACTTTTAGGAGCCCACAAAAATGTTTCACTTACTTTATGAAACAGAAAAAAAAAAGTGAATATATTAATAGTAAATATATAATAGCGAATCCAGCTTGAATTATGTTTGTCTTTATACCAACGCATAACATAATTTTCAACATTTTTTTTATGGAGGAAAGGACCCACACAACACAAGTGCTCAGGGCCAAGGAAGTCACCGTGCAGCCCCGAGCCCCACAGCGGGCATTCTGGGGGCCCTCTCTCCAGGGCCTTCCATCTACATGGTAAATAACAGTGAGGCTGTGATGTGTCCCTCTCTGAGAAGGACACAATCGAGGACAAAGTCTAGGCAGACCCTCTTGGGAGCACGCCTCCCACCCCCCACAGCCCCGCTATCTCCTTCCCACCGTAAAGGCATGTGTCCCGGAGAGAGTGGAAGACAAACCTCACGCCTGACCCTTCGAGCCTTGGCAGTGGGTGGCGACCGAGTACCGAACCAGTGATTTGATTCAGGGTTTACCGGGCTACGTTCACATTCCGATTCTCATTGGAAAAAGAACGAAAGAAAAGAACTGGGCACCAGAGACTCAGACAAACCAGTCCGATCCAGAAGTTCTGGCCGCAGCCAGGCTAATAAACAAGGGCACCGCCACTGGCCCCAGAGATGCCGTGCACAGAGTCCGTCCCACCCGGCCCGAGGCGTCCCCCTCTGGCAGCAGCCAGCTGTTATTTACTGCAAGAGGAGGAGAGAGCAGAGGGAGGCGGCTCAGATGACTTTCATGGGTGCGCACATTCTGGCCAGACAGATGGACAAGCTCCCAGTTGTGGGAAAGGTCATGAGGCTAATGTTACTTGCGTTAAACAGGTGTTCCTCAGGGCCCGCACCCTGGGAGTCAAACCGGTTTATCATTAAATGTGTCTTAACAGCCAGTACTGTTTTCTCCTGGGGTGCAAGGGTGAGAGATGGGGGTGCACCTGCACAGCCTGGGGGAGAATTGCCATCCGTCCTTAGAAGCTGTGGCTGTGTGCACGGACAGGGGGCCCCCACCCTCAGGGGGTTTCAGTGAGCCCACTTTGTCCCTGTGTTCTCTTCACGACCATTCTCCCTTCTCACAGGGCCCTGTCCGTGCCTTCCAAGCCTTCGGCATCTTGCCATCACTCCTGCTTACACACACCAAAATGAAGCAATGGGTCGACATGCGTCTCACCTTCCAAGTCAGACTCGGCGCCTCACCTGCACAGGAGAGGGTGCTCTCTGGGGTCACTCTCAGCTCTGACCGCTCACTCCCCGCCTGACCAAGCACCCTTCTCCCGAAGAGGGTACACCAGGGATTGGCAGGGGCCAGAAGAGCTGCGGTAGGAGAGGTCCTTCTGGACAGGGCAATAGGAGCCCCCCAGGGTCATTTCCACCCTGGTCACTTAAAGTTTGGTTTAACCCTTTGATTGCCCCTGGGCACCTCAGTGCTAGCTGGTACACAGAACTGAACCAGACCAGAGGCTGCACGAGGGGGCCAAGGGCAGGAGCCCTGGAAGAGCTCGTCACACAGCAGGGCTCCACTCGGCCACGGCCGGTCCCTCTATCCGTTGCACCTCCCTCTCACACGGGCAAAACGGGACTGTAACAGTGTCCACCGCACAGGTTATTCCAAGGACTAGATGGTGTAAGGAGGTTAATGCTTAACCGACACAGTACGTGGTAAATGCCACTTTATTTTAAAATATTTAGTAGACGAGGTCTGGCAACTCAGGAGGAGTGGATTAACTTCCCGTGGCGGCCGTAACAAGCTGCCACCAAGTGGGTGGCTTCCAACAACAGAAATGTGTTCTCTCGCTGTTCTAGAGGCCAGGAGTCCAAACTCAAAGTGTCGGCAGGGCCTCCCTCCCCCCAAGGGCTCTGGGGACCATCCTTCCTGGCCTCTTCCAGCTTCTGGGGGCTCCGGGGGCTCCCCGGCTTGTGGCAGCATCACCCGCTTTCTGCCTCCATCTTCACGTGCCCTTCTCCTCTGTGTGTCTTCTCCTCTTCTGTCACTTCTAAGGACACCGATCATTCAATTTGGGGCTGAGCCAGGTAATCCGGGATGATCTCATGTCGAGATCCTTAACTACATCTGCAAAGACCCTTTTTCTAGAAACAGTCATATTCACAGGATCTGGGTGGACATATTTTGAGGAGGCCACCGTTCAACCCACCGCAGGGCCTAACACCCGGGTGAGATAAGAGCGAAACAGAAGATAGACCAGCTCCTTCAGCATCTGCTGGTCGAAAGGTCTGCAGGTGGAGCTGGACCTTGAGGCAGAGGGAGTTCACGATTGCTCTGGAATCCCACCTGGCCTCCCTCTGCGTTCCCCCATGACAGGTCATTCTCAATGAGAACCGTGTGTGTGACACTGTGGGTGACACCGCCTCTCCGGTTAGCTTCTGGAACCAATTTCTTTGTCTGCTTTGCTGCTGTTTCCCAACTCTGCTCCTGTAATCACGTCTAGGTTGGTCCGGCCTCAAAAAGTGGGCTCCCTCTGAAGCAGGGCGACAGTCCTGAAGGCGGGGCTAAATTCTGTCACTTGCAAAAACTGTCCCAGGTTCCAATCCCAAATTCATGTCTTAGAGTGGAGAGAGATGAAGATTGGAAGCTGAAACACGGGTGGCTAGTTTTCCTTTGTGCACAAACTTTCGTTGTCTTTTTATCTCTGCTCAATTTCCACCACCCCAGAGCCTAAGAGATCTCACAGATGTGCACGGCCAGGTCCCTGTGTAATGCAGTTTTATGCACCTTTGAATAAGCCACCTGGCTGGTCCTGAGTCGGCCTGAAGCTCAAGTTGGGGTTGTCATGAAAGTAACCCTATCACTCCAAATCAGCCTGACACTTCACACAGTGACACCTCCCACTGTGAGCAATAGTGATCTAAATGACCACTGCCTTAAAGCAATCAGCAAGAGTTTTATTTTATTTTAGCAACAGCTCTATTAAGCTATAATTCACATACCATTCAATTCACTCACCTAAAGTGCACAGTTCAGTGGCTTTGGGTACGTTCACAGACTTGTGAGACCATCACCACATCAACTTTAGAACATTTTCATCACCCTAAAAGAAAGCCCATCCCCCTAGCCCTCCCTCCCCTCAGCCCGGCAACCACTAATCTACTTTCTTTCTGTCTCTATAAATTTGCCTGTTGTGGACATTTCATTTAAATGGAATCACAGAATACACGGCCTTTGGTGTCTGGCTTCTGTCACGTGGCGTACTGTTTTCCGGCTTCATCCATGCTGTAGCAGTGTACCAGCACCTCGTTCCTGTTTATGCTGAGTAATATTCCATTGTGTGCACAGACCGCATTGTGTTTATCCATTCACCAGATGATGGACATTTGGGTTGTTATGCTGTGTGGCTATTACGAATGCTGCTGCTATGAACATTTGTATAAGCAAGTTTTTAAAATACTGCTTTCTTTTGGAATCATCAGCCAGAAAATGTACCAATGTCCTTAAGAGAACCGTGTGCACTGTCTTACCTGCAACAACAGGAGCTCTTGGGTTATAAACGCCTTCAGGGGATTTACGCAGAGGTGGGAGCAGTTTAAGCATCAGGAACTCTAGCAATGGTCTTCTCATGATGACATGTTTTTGCAAAACTTGCAAAGGAGAGATATTTAACTGCAATCCATTAAACATTGCTTCTCTCCGTTCGGACTTGCCTCCAGTTCGTTGCTCCTGTGTCAGGGGCTGTTACAGTGGCCGCACGCAGGGCATGTTTTGAGATCTCATGAGGGGAGATGAGTTGGGTTTGGTGAAGCATATTTGGATGGCTCATAGTCAAGTCTGTATGTTACTGTAGAAAAGGCTTCTGGACTTTCTTCCACCGCCCACTGCTGCTCACCCGCCACGATGACAGGCCAGGAAGGCCAAACGTAGGAGAAAGAATGCTAGGCACTCTTAATCAGGCAGCTGATTAATGTTTTAAATGTTATTTTTTCTGGATTTATTTTTATTTTTATTTTTTTAAGTTCCCCACTTTGGGTTGATTTCTTCTAGTCTCGTGGTGGACGGCAAGAGAAGGAGGTCGGTACGGATCCTGCGGTGTTGCAGTCACCGGCGAGAACATCCTAGCGGGAGGTCTAGTGGAGATTAGAAGGAGCTGACGTCCAAAACAAGTCCGGGCGGGAGTGTCCACGTGGAAGCCTCCAGCACACAGGTACTCATTAACCCCCCGAGGGGTAATGACTCACCAGGGAGAGACACCGCAGGGCGAGGAGGCGGGCCTGGGCTTCTAACACCAGGAGGTGGCCACAGAGGGCATGGGGGACCCTGTGGGTTTAGCAAGAAGGAAACCATTGGTGACCTTGGTGGGAGCAGTTTCCGCGGCAAGGAGAGAATCAGGCTGAAGACAGCACAGTTTGGCTATGACGGGGAGAAGACACGTGATGTCATCGTGGGAGATAGCCAAGCAGCAGGGAGGGAAGGTTCTTAAAAGATGCTAAATGCAAGAGCCCAGAGAAAGTCAAGTTCAGTTAAAATGCAGAAGAGGGAGAGGGAAATCAGACGGCTGGTTGCCCAGGACTGGAAGGAGGGCTGAGTGAGCGAAGCACAGGGGACTCGGGGTGACAGGGAAACTGTTCTGTGGGACACTGTGGGGGTAGATGTCTGACACTGCTCATTGTCAAAACCCCCAGAGCTTTCTAGCACAGAAAGTGAAGCTGCATGGATGCAAATTAAAAAAAGAAAAATCAATCAGTTGGGAGGCTGGGGGATCCCAGGATGGAATGCAGACTGTGACAAAAGAATCGAACTGTATTAAGAACATATGACTTCACCGCACTGAAGGAGGTGGGAGAGAAAATAATGGATGTAGTCGCTGATCCCTCGGAGGTGAAGCATAACTCCCCATCCAGTAAGTGTGGGCTGCGCCTGGAGACTTCCTTCTGACAGTGCAGTATGAGAGCGGGCACAACAAACGCCACCGGGGCCAGGTGACCAAGGTCGGCACCAACAGTGATAAGTCATGTTGACAGCAGGCACCTTCCTACGATGTGACAAGATGGCACTGCACCTCTGGTCTTCCTCCCCCAAAACACACAACCCCAGTGTCACCATGAGAAAAACATCGGAAAAATCCCAATAGTGGGACATTCGACAAAGCACCTGATCAATACTCCCCAAAACCATCAAGCTCATCAAAACCAAGAAAAGTCTGAGGAACCGTCACGGCCAAGAGGAGCCTGAGGAGACTAAATGTGATGAGGTGTCCTGGATGGGCTCCCTGAACAGAAGAAGGACATTTGGTAAAAAAGAAAGAGGATTAAATAAAGTATGGACTTTAGTTAATAGTAATGTATCAATATTGGTGCATTAGTTGTGACAAATGTGCCATAGTGACGTAAGACATTAAAAGCAGGGGAAACTGGGAGGGGGAACTCTGTGCTAGCTTTTCAACTTTTCCGTAAATCTAAAACAATTCCAAAACAAAAGGGTTTATTCAAAAACAAACCCAAAATGTAGAAGACAGGATCACAGATGGAGCGATGGAGCAGGAGGGGTGGGGGAGCCTTGGCTGGGGGCAGGGAGGACCCCCTCCACTGCCTGGGAAGGATGCGGGAAGGGATGCTGCGTGGATCCCTGGCCGGCAGCCCTGTCATCGGTTTTCTCTTTGCAGCCGAGCTGGTGTCACATCGGGGTGGGGGGGGAGGGGTTGGTGGTAGCTGAGCCTAGTGGAGGTTTGCAGAGGCCACTGCTGGGCACAGGGAGCATCCAGCTGCGGGCAGAGAGCTTGAATGTGTCAGCACCATCTACTAAGCTGTGGAATAATGAGTACTTTGTTTCCTTACTTGTAGAAAAAAGAACACAGCTATTTTCTCTCCCTCCCTTTCCCCACCTTAAAGGACCGGGCTTTGAGGCTGGAAACTCAGGAATTCCCTGCTCTAGGACAAAGTTCAGAGCTTGTCTAGTTTCCAAAAAGAGTTGAATTGTCGAGGCTGGGGCGTAGGGAGCAGCAGGCAGGGAAGGGGCAGGTGGAGGGCTGGCCTGCAGCCTCAGAGGCCCCAGGTGGGACAGCCGCCTGGAGGATGCGGGGCCGACTCTGGCACTGGGGGCGGTTGGAGCTCCCAGCTTCAGCAAGGACAGAGGGCAGATCCGCAGTGACCAGTGAGGCCAGAAGTTCTTCAGGTCCTGCCCAACGTCTGGGCCTCAAACACCCTTAGGACATCTGCAGGGGGAAGGTGGGGGCTGCAGTAACACCTGATAAGGAATTACCCTTCCATGACAAGGCCCAGAGCAGAGACACTTTGATTTAAAGAAAATCAGGAAGGTCAGGTGTTGTAGACTGAATCGTGTTCCCACCGCCAAAATTCATATGTTGAAATCCTAACTCCTAGCACCTCAGGATGTGACTGTGTTTGGAGATTGGGCCTTTACAGAGGGGATTAAGGTTAAATGAGGTCATGTGAGTGGGCCCTAATTCAATAGGACTGGTGTCCTCATAAGAAGAGACACCATGGATGTGCACCCACAGAGGATGTGTCCCCACATGAGAGGACGCAGGGAGACGGCCGCCACCTACAAGCCAAGGGGAGAGGTCTCAGAAGAAACCCAGCCGGCTGGCACCTTGACCTTAGGCTTCCAGCCTCCAGAACCGCAAGACAATAAATTTCTGTGCAAGCCCCCGAGGCCACGGTACTTTGCCAGCGCAGCCAGAGCAGACTGACACTAGATAAATTGCCATTCCCAGCTTCAAGAAGAGGGAGTGGCATCTACACCGGGACAGGTGTGTTCCTGGGCAGAACTAGCTTGCTGGCTGTCCAGGGGGCAGTTTCCTGATGCCCCGAGTCTCGTCACATTGGCAAAACCCTCGAGGTCCAGAAGGCGTGGGTTCGCAGGGGGCGGAGACCCTGGCATCCCCTTTCAGGCCTCAGCACTGGTGCAGCCGGATCTGGGAAGAGCACCATTTAAACCTACAGGAGAGACCAAGAGTGGCCTTGGTCACTCGCTCCAGTCATTCGTTCATTCATTCGGCAAATATGTTCGGAATGTTCAGGGTTGCCTGGCATCGTGCCAGGTGCTACAGACGGGCGGGCGGCACCGTTAACTCCTTTATCACAGATATTCTAGCCCAAGGCTCAACCGACTTTCTGTAAAACACCAAATAGTAACTATTTTCAGCTTTGCTGTCTCGACTGCATGGCTCTCCCTTTGTAGGGAAAGCAGCCACAGATAATGTGTAAATGAATGGGTGTGGCTGTGACCAATAAGAAATTTGAATTTCTATTCTTTTCACATGGCACGAAATATTATTCCTCTTGTGCTTTTTTTCCTGCAACCGTTTAAAAATGTAAAAACCATTCTTAACTCCCAGGCTGTACAAAAACAGGCCTACAGTTTGATGACTTTCATTCTAATAAAAACAGAATGTCGTCAAGCCAGACATATAATAAAATGATGCTGAGTCTAACTGATTCATCAGTTTTTCTTTGTCTCATCCTTGTTGATGGACAGGATTCCTGACGTCAAATCTGAGCTATAAAAATTAGACAAGTTAAGCTGGGGCTGTCTCCACGGGATGGTACCCTACCTCCACCCGCTCCTGGGGAGTTGATCTTGGAATGGAAACACCCCCTCAAAGTCACTTTCCCAGTTTACTCCTCACTCAAGACTTGTGACTTGTGACCTAATCTGCCGTTCAGGAACAAGATGCTTCTAAAGTTCTGAGGATGGAAATGTGATCTGCGACTGTCGACTGTCGGGGCTGCCTGTGAGGGCACAGAGGGGGGCCAAGTCCCCGCGCGCTGTCCTTAACAACCAAAGTCAGAGCGCCAGCTCCGCTCCTCCGTTGAAAGATTGGCTTGTCCTTGTGGTTGCCTAAGAAGAGCTGGCAACCCCAGGCCTGTGCTAGAGCCTTAGCTGAGCCCCCGTCCTCCCTTGGGGAGAGCCCTCCCAGGGAGAGGGGAGACCTGGAGGAAGGAAACATCGCCATCACTCTCACGGTACAGCAAGTTCCCGGGGACGCTGCCAGGACGAGCCGAGCCAGTCTCCCAGGGATGGGCAAACAGGGGGAAGGAAACAGAACTCAGTGACCCAGGTGAGCCCCGAACCGAGAACCAAGAGGGACATTTACAATCTCATTGACCAGGAGGTGAATCTCACCTCCACTGAAAACAGAAACACTGACACCCACACCTTGAAGGGAGACCTGGCCTAAAATTCAGTACCTGTTTTTGATTTGTTTTTTGAGGAAGATTAGCCCTGAGCTAGCTGCTGCCAATCCTCCTCTTTTCGCTGAGGGAGACTGGCCCTGAGCTAACATACGTGCCCATCTTCCTCTACTTTACATGTGGGACGCCTACCACAGCATGCTGTGCCAAGCAGCGTCATGTCTGCACCCAGGATCTGAACCGGTGAACCCTGAGCCGCCGTAGAAGAACGTTCACACTTAAACGCTGTGCCACCAGGCCAGCCCCTCACCACCTGTTTTAAAGAATTAAATATTATTGTTTTCAAGGACACGGGGTTGTTGAAACTAAATTGAACAACTTTTCTGCAGCAAAGCTCTCCCTCCCGGGCAGGCTGTACCTTCCACGACTCTGTTATCTCTGCATTTACATGTATTTCCTGGGCCGTTCACAGGCGGTGCAGCAAAAACTAAAGCAGGAAAGAGGAATGTAAACCAATGCCTCTCTGTTGGGACATCCGGCTGGCCGAGGAGCCCGAGGGGCACAGGGGGAAGAAGGCTCCGCTAGGGCTGGCGACGGGGGCAGCGAGGGCTCCGCAGGAGGCCACATCTCAGATAAAGCTGCCCACAGAGAAGGGCCAGAGAGTCCCAGGCAGACGACACAGCACGTACAAAGCATGGAGGCCTGAAGGAGTCTCCGGTGGTGGAAGAATCTGGAAACATTGCCAGGAGCAGACTGTGCTTTGAAATGGTGGCTCTGAGCTCACATTCAGCTGGGCCTTTAGGCTGGGGATCCTGCAAAGTCTCATTGAGGGGGCGGCTTCTGCTCCACCCCCAGCAGTACCACCCAGGACTATTTAAGGTTTTTTTTCTTTTTTTTAAGATTGGCACCTGAGCTAACAACTGTTGCCAATCGTCTTTTTTTTTTTCCATTCTTCTCCTCAAAGGCCCCCAGTACATAGTTGTATATTCTAGTTGTGAATGCCTCCAGTTGTGCCATGTGGGACGCCACCTCAGCACAGCCTGACAAAGGGTGCCATGTCCGCGCCCGGGATCCAAACCAGCGAAACCCTGCGCCACCCAAGTGGACCGCGCGAACTCAACCACTCAGCCACGGGCCGGCCCCCTGGGACTATTTAACTTAATGGATCAAACATTGTCAGGGACCCACCTGTATCCCCTCAGCCAGCCCCAAGACTCACGCTGGCAGGCCCCTGGCTTGCGCATCCTCCACAAGGACATCCCCTGGTTGTGGGAGAGCATGCAATCTGAGGATCCAGGAGAAGCCCCCAGGCACGACCCTGAACCGCTAAGGAATAGGAGTCAGGGGAGTGATGCTCGCCTCCACGCCCCACAGGGGACGTTCTGAGCTGGTCCTACAGTCCCCTGGGGGTCCCCAAGGGACTGGGCCCCAGGTCCCCCAATGGTAACAGCTCATTAGCACCCCCTTCACCACTTTCCTCCCTTCCCCCACTTCCCTGACCACCTCCCCAACATACCACCTGCACCCAGGCCTGGTCGCAGGCTGTGCAAAGGCCAGTGAAACGTTCCCGTTTGGTTCAAACCCCAAACTCCCATGGGGTAGACCTGTGGGCACTAAGTTGCAGAGGAGCTTTTTTCCTTCCTCCTTGAGTCCAGATGGACAGACGAGTTTCCTCACCTGTCTTTGTTGGCAGATGTGTTAGAGTCCACCCTTCACAGAGGCTGTGGCCCTGGAGGGCCCACCTGTACCCCTGTTCCCTCAACCATCTCCCTCTGGACATCTGGGCTACAAAGTTCAACTAACACCTGGAGGGTAGCCATAAGTCCCTCTTTAGTGAGCTCTGGAGATTTCTCACGGTTCTGTGGAAAACAGCGGGGCAGTTCCTCAAAGAATTAAAAATAGAATGACCAAAGAATAAAATACCTTGGGATAAACTTAACCAAGGAAGTGAAGGATCTATACAATGAAAACTACAAGACTTTCTTGAAAGAAATAGGCGATGACATAAAGAGATGGAAAAACATTCCTTGCACATGGATTGGAAGAATAAACATAGTTAAAATGTCCATACTACCTAAAGCAATATACAGATTCAATGCTATCCCAATCAGAATCCCAAGAACATTCTTCACAGAAATTGAACAAACAATCCTAAAATTCATATGGGGGAACAAAAGACCATGAATTGCTAAAGCAATCCTGAGCAAGAAAAACAAAGCCGGCGGAATCACAATCCCCGATTTCAAAACATACTACAAAGCTACAGTGATCAAAACAGCATGGTACTGGTACAAAAACAGGTCCACAGATCAATGGAACAGAATTGAAAGCCCAGAGATAAAACCACACATCTATGGACAGCTAATCTTCGACAAAGGAGCAGAGGGCCTACAATGGAGAAAAGAAAGTCTCTTCAACAAATGGTGCTGGGAAAACTGGACAGCCACATGCAAAAGATTGAAAATTGACCATTCTTTTTCACCACACACCAAAATAAACTCAAAATGGATCAAAGACCTAAAGATTAGGCCTGAGACAATAAGTCTTTCGGAAGAGAATATAGGCAGTACACTCTTTGACATCAGTTTCAAAAGAATCTTTTCGGACACTGTAACTCCTCAGTTGAGGGAAACAATAGAAAGAATAAACAAATGGGACTTCATCAGACTAAAGAGCTTCTTCAAGGCAAGGGAAAACAGAATTGAAACAAAAAACAGCTCACTAATTGGGAAAAAATATTTACAAGCCACTTATCCGACAAAGGGTTAATCTCCATAATATACAAAGAACTCACACTGCTTAACAACAAAAAAACAAACAACCCGATCAAAAAATGGGCAGAGGACATGAACAGACATTTCTCAAAAGAAGATATGAATATGGCCAATAGACACATGAAAAGATGTTCATCATCGCTAATCATCAGGGAAATGCAAATCAAAACTACACTAAGATATCACCTTACCCCCGTTAGATTGGCAAAAACATCCAAAACCAAGAACGACAAATGTTGGAGAGGTTGTGGAGAAAGAGGAACCCTCATACACTGTTGGTGGGAATGCAAACTGGTACAGCCACTATGGAAAACAGTATGGAGATTTCTCAAAAAGTTAAAAATAGAAATACCCTATGACCCAGCCATCCCATTACTGGGTATCTATCCTAAGAACCTGATATCAGATATCTCAAGAGTCCGTTGCACCCCTATGTTCATCGCAGCATTATTTACAATAGCCAAGACGTGGAACCAGCCTACATGCCCAGAAACTGATGATTGGATAAAGAAGATGTGGTATATATACACAATGGAATACTACTCAGCCATAAAAAAAGACGAAATTGGCCCATTCACAACAATGTGGATGGACCTCGAGGGCATTATGTTAAGCGAAATAAGTCAGTCAGAGAAAGACGAACTCTATATGACTCCACTCATAGGTGGAAATTAGTATATTGAGAAGGAGATCTGATCGGTGGTTACCAGGGAAAAGGGGGGGTGGGGGGAGGGTACGGAGGGGGAAGTGGTGTACCCACAACATGACTAACAAAAATGTACAACTGAAATTTCACAAGCTTGTAATCCATCATAACATTAATAAAAAAAAAAAAATAGAATGACCATGTGGTCCAGCAATTTTACATCTGTGCATATACCCAAAAGCATTGAAAGCAGCATCTCCAACAGATATTTGTACACCCACGTTCTTAACAGTCTTATTTACAAGAGCCAAAAGGTAGAAGCAGCCCAAGTGACTGCCAACGGATGAAGGGATAAACAAAATATGATACGTATATATACATACAATGGAATAGCATTCAGCCCTAGGACGGAAGGAAATTCTGACACATGCTAGAACATGGATGAACCTTGAGGACGTTATGGTAAAGGAAATAGGCCAGTCACAAAAAGACAAATACTGTATGATTCCACATATATGAAGTACTTCAAGTAGTCAAATTCAGAGACAGAAAGTGGAAGGGTGGGGGTGGCCCTGCAGACCTACACCACTCATCGGCGGCCGTGCTGTGGCAGTGATCCACATACAAAACATAGAGGAATATTGGCACAGATGTTAGCTTAGGGCCAATCTTCCTCAGCAGAAAAAAGAAGAAGAAAGAGAGTGGAAGGGTGTAGTTACCAGGGGCTGGAGGAGAAAGAATGGAGAGTTAGTGTTTAACGAGGACCAAGTTTCTGTTTGGGAAGATGAAGTTCTGGAGATGGATGGTGGTGATGGTTGTAAAACAATGTGAATATGTTTAACGCCACTGAACTAAATTCTTAAAAATGGTAAATTTTGTTATGTCTATATTACTACAATTAAAAATAAATGAATCAGAGAATAACCCAGTTTTGTGTTTAAAAAGTTATTTGTTATGTCTCATCCTAGATTTGTCAGAGTTTTGTAGCAAGTGGGGCTTTTCAGGATCTCAAATCAGCCATATTTCCAGAAGCAGGGGCTCTGGACCTCGTAGGTCCCTCAGCATCCCTGTCGCCATCTCCTTTGCAATCTTATAAACACCATTGGTTTGCTTTGCAAGGCTGCTTCTCCCTGTGTGTGCTATTCAGCTGTGTTTGCTCTGTTACAAACTCTTGAGGCTCGAATTAGGGGAGTTTCAGCCTATGAACTACGAGGTACTCAGAACATAGGCCGCTGCAAGATCATCCCCGGACTGGGAGGTAAAACCAACCCCTGCAGGTAAAAGTCCACATCTGTGCACACACAGCCTGCCTGACCCGGTGCCAGCCCGCATCTCCACCCCCTGGTATCTCTCCTCCCCTTGCTCACCACACTGGCCACCTTTTTCCAGATTCTTACACAATCCAAGCTCCTTCCCACGTCAGGGCCTTTGCACTTGCTGTACCCACTGGGTGGGACACTCTCCCCAGGCTCTTCTATGCTTGGCTCCTTTGCGTCCTCTGCATCTAGCCTAATGCCGCTTCTGCAGGGAGGTCTTTGCCAGCCACCCTTTCCAAAGGGCATGTTAGATATGTAGAGCAATTAACCATCACAGCTCCCCACTTATTTCCTTTGTGGCATCAGACACAACATAATGATTTAATGTAGCATTTGTTTCTTTGTTTATTGATGGTCTCCCCTACTGGAATTTGAGCTCCTTGAGGGGTGAGACCACTTCTTGTTCATCCCTGAGTCCCTAGGGGCCAGACCAGGAGGAATTCAGGTAGACATGCAAAAAAACCCCCCAAATTATCAGACTTTTCAGGATTCAATGACACCATTATGCCCTGAACTGATTTCAGGCCTAGAAAGCACACTGTGGGTGGCAACATCCTTCTAATGGTGACTATCCTGTGGGGAAGATGAGGCGGTTGGGCAGACAGCAGATATGAGGGAGGATGGCATGAGGAATCAGAAGATGTGCTGTGTCAACATTAAATTCCACTTGCCTGTTCACCACCCATCTGGAAGCATCAAGTAGGTAGGGGAAAGTTCCAGAACATATCTCAGGGCAAGGGTGGAGCAGCAAACAGAAATTGGGAGCCACACAGATGCTAGATAGGTGTTTATTACAGTCTTGGGACTAGATGAGTTCACCAGAGAGAGAGGGCATGGCCCCCAGTGACGGCACTGGGAAGTTTGGCAGTCTTTGAGCCGTGGGGACCACATTTTGTACCACTTTGTCAACCCCAGTGGGTGTCCTTCAGCGGTGGGCACCAGGGTACCACAGAAGAAGCATGGACTCGAGAATGATGAGACTCAGGTCTCGTCTTCTCTCTTCCCTTACTAGCTGTATAGCTCAGCAAGACGCAACTTCTCAGAGCCTCAGTTTCCCCACCTGTAAAAAGAACATGTGTCACATGACCTAACTGATCTATCAACAGTCAAACCACATTCCCCGCCCAGTGCCCTCAAGTACTGGTGTTGAGGGGCTGGCCCAGTGGCGCAGTGGTTAAGTGCGCATGTTCTGCTTCAGCAGCCCGGGGTTCGCCGGTTCTGATCCCAGGTGCGGACATGGCACCACTTGGCACACCATGCTGTGGTAGGCGTCCCACACATAAAGCAGAGGAAGATGGGCATGGATGTTACCTCAGGGCCAGTCTTCCTCAGCAAAAAGAGGAGGATTGGCAGTAGTAGTGGACTAATCTTCCTCAAAAAAAAACAAGTACTGGTGTTGGGAGCAACATATCCCTATTCTGGATCGCACAGTTTAGTGGAAGAGCCTTGGAGGCAGAGCAGTGAGAGCTGCAAGGAAGGAGTGGACCGAGTCCCAAGGAAGCAGGAGGGGCCGCTTCTAACTCTGAGAGAGAACGTGTGTTGGGGAGAACCTGGTGAAGTAAGCATTTTAAGCATCTTTTTATAAAAGAGGAAAGTCAGGTTCAGAGATGGCAGGTAACTCTCTCAAAGTCACACAACCTGCACGTGGCAGAGCACACAATGATGATGATGGCCGTGGCCACAGCAGGCAAAGCCCTCTGGTAAGGAGAACCCAGCCTGTCTTTCTTCCCTACACCTGCCTTCCTCTGCTGTCCTTGGTAACAGATTTACATATCAGAGGCGTGATCAATGGGGAAGGTGGCTCATAGATCAGCATGACTTGAATGCCAGAGGGAGAAAGTCAGAGGGATGCATTCTCCTAGAGCCTCTGATCCAGTCCTGGGAGGGGTTGGAGCAGACTCTGGAGCAGACTCACACGGACTCACAGCCTCCATGCTCCTCATCCGTGAAATGGGGACAGTAATAGCAGTCTCCACCTCTGGGGTTGTTGGCACAGCTGAGTGAGTTAGCACAAGCACAGGCGCTCCATAAACATTAGCTAGGATTCTGGGTCCCTTTTGCAGACCTGCCCCCTCCCCTTGACCGGGGCCCAGGGCAACAGCATCCTGACTCTGTCCTACTTAGACTGTGGCAATGCCAGGCCTGCAACCGGAGCCAGCTCCCCTGGGAGGGCAGGGAACGTGGGATCGTTTCCAGGAGCTAATGAATTCTTCAAACCCCTGGGGCTCGTTGGCACACTACCCCTTCAGTCCTTTGAAGGGCGCCTGGTTCTGCTTCCCCGGGCAAGCAGGCCCAGGAAAAACCCCACTGAAAAGTGCCCCGTCAGAGCCTGAGGCTGCGCCCACTGAGGGGCAGTTCCGGGACACACCCAGGGACCTGCGTCACCTGCACTCACCTGCACGTCTGCACGAGCCGCTGGGACTCCCGGCCCTGCTCTTAGGTCTCCCAGCTCCTTCATATCTTACAGGAAGCCAGAGAGCTGTTCCTTCTCAAGACTGTCACAGGCAGCTGAGGCAGACCCGCCCCCAGACAGATGGCAGGTCCAGTAATGGAGGTAGAGCGAGCCATGCCCCTGCCAGCCTAAGCTATAACCGGAGATCCTGCTGACACCAAATGCCCACGTTAGAGGGGTCCGAGCCCCTCCCTCCTGTCCACAGGAGCTCTGCCCCCACCTTCACAGTGTCCCCCACTCCATTATAAGCAGGCTCAGAATATCAGCTCTCTGCCACAGGAGTCACGGTCTCTATCCCCTCTCCCCCCTCCCTCTCACTGCCTTGTCATCCAGTTTTCCTCCGCCATAAATTTACAGCCCTTTCCTCCGCCCCATGCCATGATTCTGGTCTAGGCCACTGGCCTTTCTTGTCTGCACCATGCAAACATCTCCCTCTTTCTGATGTTCCACCAACCATTTCTTTGTCCACACAGCAGCCAGTAGCATCTCCTTCAAAAGTCTCCAGTCACACCACTATCCCTTGAAACCCTCGGTGACTTCCAATTGCCCATGGGATAAAGTGCAAATTCCTGGGCCTTCCTGCTCTGACCTGGCCCACCTCTTCACCCTCTCTCCCTCTAGTCTGCAGCCCCATGGGACTTATTTTCCCTCCAGGCCTCAGGCCCTTTGCCCCTGCTGCTCCTCCCCCTAGATCATTCTCCCTGCTACTTTTAGCCTGGTTCATTCCGGGTCAATCTTCAGGTCTCTCTTCCCCAGGGAAGCACCCTTGAGCCTCCCCAGTCAAGCCTGGGGGCTCCTATTACACTGTGCTCCCCATCCTGGCTCCCTTCTCTTTCAGGGTTTGTTGCATTTTCTTCTCCACTAGACTGAAGCTCCAGGCATGCAGAACCCTCTAAAGTTTACTCCCTGTGGAGGCCCTGTGCCAGGCTCAGGTTTATAAGAAAGCAGTGCGCAAATCAGTATTTGTTGCATGAATGAATGAATGAGTGTTGTCTGCCCTGTTTCTCTTTCCTGCTCTTCCCCACCCGCCTCAGTGGTTGGAAGTTGCTGCAGGTCCAGACACCGTTGCCTCTCCCTATGGGACGGCCACATCCATGGTGATGCTCCTGGCCAGCACCCCTCAGAGTTCAGCAAGGTCAGCACTGGGTACCAGGCTGAGGAGAACAGTGGGCCTCTCCCCGGTTCAAGGCCACACTCTCTGGACAAGAACCCAGATCCCACTTCCCAAAGTCTCTTGCCCAACAGCCTTGCCAACTGCCAGCCATCTCCCACCAATCAATGTGGCTTAAACTCATATTGAGGGGCTGGGAAGCCAAAAGCATGACAATAACAAGGCTCATGTTTACCGACACTTTCTCCAGCCGAGGCACCATTAGCTTCTGTAATCCTTACCACAACCCTGTGAGGCAGGTACTAGCATCCATCTTCTTTTTACAGATGCTCAGAGAGGTTAAGCGACTTGCCCAAGTTTCTGGAATGCGAACCCACATGGCCTGACTGTAGGGTGGGTATGCTTAACTTCCAACCCAGCTTGGTGGTAAAGCATTCCCATTCTGTAGGCTGCGGTAGCTTGCTTAACCTCTCCTAAACTCAGTTTGCTAATAGGTAAAATGGGAATAACAAGAGGACATGGCTTGTTGGGAGGATTAAATGAGATAGCACTGGACCTGGCTAGAGTGAATGCTCTTGCCCTTGTGGCTGTGCAACCTGAGGCAAAGGGCTCAGCCTGGCCGCCCAGGCAAGAGAATGCCGACCTCTCAGGGTTGGTGGGAGGATGAAACACAACACCCCTCCGCAATCCCTCATACACAGTTCTAAGATCCAAGAAGCCCTGAAAACTGGACGTTAACTCCCTCGGTAGCAGAACCTGACCTGGCTCTGCCTCATTTGGTGGTGAACCCTGACCTTGCCTGACCGTGAGGCCATTTACAGGGTTTTTTAAAACCCACGCAGTGGGACTCTTCACAACTGTTCCGTGCTTGAGTGGAGTGGTGCCCCAGGCCGGGGGTGACATCTAGCACGTGGAATATGCACCATCTGACTTCTCTAGAATGCTTGTGAAACACACCCCAGGCTTTCGCATGAGGGATTGTGTTTATAGCACCCTCCGCACAAGGCTGGCGTATGGCAGGTGCTCAATGAATGACACTTCTTCCTTCTTTTAGGATTCCACATGTCCTTAACCTCTTTCTCTCCAGCCCACTCTGCTCTTCTACGTTAGAAAAAAGAATTCCTGTGCATTTCAATGGATTCAAATAGATACTAGTGGAAATTCTGGTAATATCTACCGGGTGTTCAGTGCTGAGCATGGGCAGGGCTGTAAGCCCTTTTGGCGTCCTGCCTCAGCCAGTGTAGCTGGGTGGTTAGCACATGCCCTCTGCCAAGGCATGCCCTCTGTTCCCATCCCAGCTCTGCCACCTACTAGCAAGGCCTGCTGTTTGACTTATCCATGACACAGAAAATGGACTACAATCATAGTTCCAACTGAAAGAGTCCTGGAAGGACTTGGAACAGTGCCTGGCACATAGTCAGTGTTAGCAGAATTATTAGAATTATTATTATATTTTTTTACTGAGGAAGATTAGCCCTGAGCGAACATCTGTTGCCAATCTTCCCCGTTTTTCTCTTGAGGAAGTTTAGCCCTGAACTAACACCCGTGCCAACCTTCCTCTATTTTGTATTTGGGACACCACCACAACATGGCTGACGAGTGGTGTAGGTTCACGCCCGGGATCCAAACCCATGGGCCTGGGCAGCCGAAGCAGAACATGCCAAACTTAACCACTACACGCAGAATTATTATCATCAATCTTCACTCTGAAGTATGTACCATAACTGGCCTGGTTGTACAGATGGGGAAACTGAGGCACGGGGAGATCAAGTCACTTGGCAGTTTGGCGACAGAGCCCTGTGTGCTACTGCCTCGCAGAAGTTGGAACAGAGAGAAGCGTGGGAGGGAGGGAGGAGGAAGGAAAAACAGCTTTGTCCACCCTGGTAGTGCCGACCTAGCTGGTCAGATAGTCCAGCTACAAGCGTCATTGGTTAATATTGAGTATCCATCAAGTTCCAAGAATTATTCAAAATATACTGGAACACAAGTCTGGGCCTCTTAGAATTGACATTTTACCCAAGGTGCTTTCCTTCTAAGAAATGGTTGGGGAAACCTGAGGGCAAGGACAACGGGCTCGCGAAGAGTTTGGAAAAACGCGTTCCAGCCTGGCAGACACTGAGAGGGAGACTGGCTGCCAGTGGCTTGTCCTTGCCACAGCCGGAGCCGGAACAGCCGGGCCTTCATGAACGAGAAGCTCGGCTTGCAGAGCCTCATTAGGACTGTGGCCGGAAACTTGGCTCAGGCTGCATCTGTTCAGGAGAAAGGAAAGGAGAGAGAACAGCGGCCTGCTGGCCATGCGTCCTTTGCCCCCAACCACACCACCCGCCCCTGCTGCCCTCCAGCCCCTGAGCAGACCCAGGCCTTTCAGCGGCTCATTCCAGGTGGGGCCTCTCAGGGGAGACACCCGCCCTGCCCCAGCCTTAGGCCCTCTGCAAAACCGAAATGCTCCTTATAATTCCCTGTGCAGATATCAAATCTCAGCCCCTCAGGGTGGGGGTGGTTTTCCAATAGCCAGCAGCTTTTGCAGAAAAACAAGGATTAAAAAAGCAATTAGAGATTTGACAGCCAAGAGTCAGAGGAAGAAAGCAAGAAACAAGCAGCAGCAGGTCAGCAGGAAGCCTCAGGCCCTTCAAAATTCAAATGGTTACAAAAAACCCAAACAAGCCTCTCCTCCTCCACCCCACCAAGTCTGGGAGGGAGGCCCTGGTTCGAAACTCAGCAACGTCCAAGTGGATCTCTGTGGACAAGTGTCTGTGCCCTCCGTCATCTCTAAACTTGCTATGTTGTCATATATTATATATGTAATCTGCCTTGCCTTCTTTCTTTCTAATCAACTTTACTGAGATATAATTTACATACAATAAAATGCACTCATTTTAAGTGTAAATTTGATGAATCTTGACCAACATATATAAGCCGATCCAGATACAGAACATTTTCATCACCCTAAGAACTTCCTCTGGTCTCTTTGCAGTCCATTCCCCAGCCCCAGGCATCGACTGATTTCTTATGTCTGTAGATTAGTTCTGCCTTTTCTAAAATTTCATATAAATGAAACCACGTACTTTTTTTTCTTTTTTTACCTCTGGCTTCTTTGTTGGTGGTGGAACTTTTTTTGATGCTATTGTAAATAGAATTTTTAAAAATTTCATATTCAAATTGTTGGCAGCTAGCGAAAAAAAGTGCTTCTTTTTTGTACATTGACCTTGTCTCCTATGATCTTACTAAATTCACCAATTTGCTCTAGCAGTTGTTATATAGATTCCTTAGGATTTCCTACTAAACTATTCTATCATCTTTAACTAAAGACAGTTTTCCTTCCTTCTGATCTTTATGCCTTTATTTCCTTGTCTTGCCTCATTGCACTGACTAGGACGTCCAGTACCATGTTGAATAAGTGGTGAGAGCAGACATCATTTCTTCTTGCCGATGGATCTTAGGGTGGCAGGCAGGCAGTCTTGTACCGTTGGTTACCATACTGGCTGTAGGTTTGTTGTACACATCCTTTATCAGGTAGAGAAATTCCTTCTTGTTCTCAGGAATGGGTGTTCAGTTTTGCCAAGTGCTTTTCCAAATGCATCTATTGACACGATCATCTGGTTTTTCTCCTTTGTTCTATTAATATGCTGAATTTTATTGATTGACTTTTAATTGTTAAACCAACCTCTCATTCCTGGGACATATCTCATTTGGTCATGATGTAGTATCCTTCTGATACATCAGGGGATTTGGTTGCGACTGTTTCACTAAAAGTTTTTTTTATCCATTTGAATCTCTGGTGTACCCGCAGAGCCTAGAACACTGCCCTCAACAGAGTAAATGCTCAATAAATATGTTGAATGAACGAAGGAATCAGATCACTTCCTTGATGTCGGGGTCAAAGGATGTGAGCATCATGACATTTTGACAGAAATGTACTGAATTCCCTCTGAAAATGTTGTCCCAGAACTCACTCCCACCAACACGTATGCCAGGCAATGAATGCTGGTGCAGCTCATTGCAATATGGCGCAGCAACACGGCCTAGTAGCCACAGCCACAGTCCCTCTGCTAAGTGGTAGAGAACGGAGAGGGAAGCACAGAGGGCAGCTTTACAGAGAAGCTGATTTCCGAGCTGGTCTCAGAGGAGGACCAGAAGGCGTCTGGCTGGCAGAGGAAGGGCGCATCCTAGGCAACAGCGTGTTTCAAGGCACGGAGGTATGAAAGATCATTGCATCAGCCACTAACCAGCTATGTGACCTTGCGTAAATCTATCCTGCTTATCCACAAAAAGGGAATGAAAACAACAGGGCTGCCAAACTTTGTGAGTATCCAACAAGATAATATACATGAAAGACCTTGGAAAAACTCTTATACAAAGGCAGCATTACCATTAACAAGGAGGTGGGGACGCCTGTTTATGTGTCCAGCACAGCCTATGCTGACTGTCCTGGGGGAAAGAAGGCAGGAGACTGGGTGCTGCCGTGGCGTTAGAAGCCTGGGTCCCAGGCTCCAAACCCCCCTGTGAGAGAGGAGTCAAGATGCAGGGCTGTGCTCCAAGGGCGGCATCTCCTCAGGTTTAGAATCCTGTCTGGATGGGAGCAGCTCCCTCCTGGTTAACAGAGTCACGTTACTTTCTCCTCCCTTCCTGCTCATGCCTCACAAATCATCTTCAGCTAAGACCAACGCTGACTTCCTAAGCAACGAAAGCAAGGGGTCTGGGAGATCCGGGAAGCATGAAGAAATTCACTTTTTTTCTTCCTGCTTGCCTTTCCTTCCTCCCTCTTTTTCCCATATATGGAGCACTAGTCTGGTTTTTCCGCCTTTCTAGGCCTAGGAGTAATGGTTTTAATACAGAATGCTCACTGTATTTGTATTTTTGGATGACTGCTCCTAAGAGTTGTTTTTAAACAGTGCCAGCAATCAAATACCTAGCTCCTGTGTGTGCGCACAATTTCCTTTCTACTTAAGCTCTCTTTGTGTTTACACACAGGACATCTACCAGCTCAGTCTGGTCAAGGTACTGCTTTCTACAGCTCCGGGAGATTGAAAACAAAGGGTTGATATATTAAGTACCTGGTGCTTCTAGAAGGAGGTGAGAGTGGGGAGTAACAGACTAAGGGGTGGAGGGATGGCCTGTCCGAGCAGGTAGAAGATTTTTTTGCCAGAAAGTAGGTGAGAGACATCAAGTGTTGAAATCAGCAGCAGCAATGGAAGGAACACAGAGAAGGATATGGCTTTGGGAGAATAGCAGGAGATAGAAGTGCAGGTGGCTGATGGGCTGCTGAGAGAAAGAGAGAGGGAGAGAGAAGAAGAGAAGTCTAAGGTAACAGGAAAGTTTCTTGGGTTGGTGACTGTGCCGATGGTGGTGTCACCACCAGGACAGGAAATACAAGAGGCAGGGCAGGTTTGGGGGGAGGGGAAGAATGCAAGGATGAGTTTAGTTCAGGACATTTATCCACTAGTTTCTTGGGCATTACTAGCAGCAGGTACCTTGTCAGGAACAACCCTGAACAAAAGAAACAACGTGCCTGCTCTCCTGAAGCTTATACTCCAGGGGCAGAAGGACAGCTTAAACAAGTCAGTCAACAAAGTACTGCGGGAGCCTACGGGAGGAAATTAAATGGAGTCATGTGATAGAATACGCTACAAGGGTGACCAGGGAAGGCCTGCCTATAGAAACCTGGAGATAAGAAGAGGCCAGGATGAGTCTGACAGTGACCCAAGGACATACAAATTGGGAAGCGTCTTGGATATAGAAGCTTGGAGCTCAGAAGTCTGGGCTGGAGATGATCAGAAAGGATACACCAAAAAGCGTTTTACAGCATATAATGCTATTTATAGAAAAATTAAAAATACACAAAATGATACTAAGGGTACACTGGCAGTTTAAGCTGTTTTCATCATGTTTTTTCGCCTAAGCTGGGTAGTGAGTACAGAGCTGTGAGGTGTAATATGTCATGTATAGGCCTTTTTGCACATCCTAAGTATCACAAAGTAAACTAAACATAGATTTTTTTAAAAAAAGAAAAAGGCTGGACCCGGGGTCTCGCTAGGTTTGCCAAGCCCAGTTTCTCTGCGTCTGAGCAGAGACCAGGCAGCCTCAGCCGGTTCTCACTCCACGCACATTGGCCCAGGCCGGTCCCGCCCAGCCGTGCGATCCGCTCGGGCCCTCGCCCGGGGTAGCGCAGTCGCCCCGCCCACGTTCGCTCGCCGGCCAATAGGCGCGCAGGGTCCGGGCCCACACCCCCGCCGCGCGCCGCCCCAGGCCCGCGCCGCCGCGCGACGTCAGGGCTCGGCCCCCGCCACGTGACGGCCGCGCGCCGGGCTGCCGCTGGCCTCCGGGCTCGCGCCGCAGAGGCCGCTGAGGCGCCGGCGGCCACGCCGCGGAGGGCGCGGAGCGAGGGCGCCGGGCGAGGGGGCGCGCGCGTGGAGGCGGCTCCGGCGGCCGCCTGCGGGCAGCGGGGCGAGCGCAGCAGACCGCCTAGCGCATCCCTCGAGCCTCCGCGCGCCCGCGGCAGCCGGCGGCGGCGGGCCTGGGAGCTGGCGCGGCCATGGCGACCGGCACTCAGCAGAAGGAGAACACGCTGCTTCACCTCTTCGCCGGCGGGTGAGCGTCCCGGCGCGCCCCCGCGCCCCCATCCCCGTCCGCGGCGCCGCCCCGCGCCCTCGGGCCGCCCCGGCCGGTTACCGGCCCTCCTCGGGCCGAAGCGCGGGCTCCCGGAGGAGGGAGTCCCGGCGGTGGGGAGGCCCGGGGGGCGCGGCCTCTCGCCCCCTCCCGACCGCATCCTCCGAGCGTGGTTTCACCCCGCCTTGCCGCGCTCCCACGCCCCTCCGCCTCCCGCGGCGTCTCTAGCTTTTTTCCTTTTAAACAATTAGTGGTTGATGTGACGAGTGTCACTTAGGGGCGGTCCTGCCTGGCCACTGTGGCTCGGCTGCCCAGGCCACACTGCACTTGCTCTGTCTCTGCCTGGGTCCTCCAGGGCCTTTTCCCGAAAGCTCGGCCCTTCAGAGCCCCGGGCGGGCTTGCTGATGTTGGGGTCGGCCTGGGACTTCTCGGAGGCAGTGCAGGGACAAGTTCAGACGGTCCAGAGGGCTGCAGGTGTTGGACATCAGCAGGGGCCTGGAAAGTGCTGGCGAGCCGTAATGCTGGCCAGCAACCTGTGGGAGGGCTCACGAGGGACCTCGGGAGAAAGTGAGGTCGGGAAGATGTGTTGAAATGCTTCTCATCTGCTGGTGGACGCGTCCAACGTCGGAGACAACGTAATTTTAAGGGGTGCCCTGTTTTGAGAGCTGCGTTAGTTTGGATATCATGCACCTGATTCTTTCAGAGGCGGCAACGCGTTTTTAGAGAGCTTGGGCGGTAGGGGTGTTCGGAAGGGAGCTGATTTGTTGTTGTTGTTCAGAAAACAGACGTTAAAATGGTTTAGAGTATTAGTAATTTTTTTTTAATACAGCCGGTGGCTTTGGGTCCTTTTGGAGTCTTCCAGATGTTTGGAGTCTTGTTAGAGGACCTCACAGGCCTGGCACAGCAATTTTTAGGTGTAGGACATTCTGCGTAAAATAGAATTTATTATGCATTATCTTCTTGACTTGAGTATTTTAGTTGCAGCTTGGACTGCTACCTAGATACATTCCTTATGACAAACGAGTAGTGGTTGAGAACTTTGAGGAAATAACTATGATGAAGTGTTTCTGAGCTCTTTGTACTTATCACTGTAGGTGATCAGCGAGTTACTCTGTTCTCACAACCAAGAGTTTTTGGTGGTTCTTCACCGACAGGGAGGATTTCTCATTCATCTCTTCCCTTCATCTCCCCATGGCCTTTCCTGAGAAGAAGACAAGGGGGGAGCATTCCTGAATTAAGATACTCTATTAATTCATCTTTCTTGGGAATTTTAAACAAGTTGGCCGTATTATTAAAGTCATTTCTCAAGCCAAGAAGAATAATTTTTTAAAATCATTTTGGGGCCAGCCAGGTGGCGCAGCAGTTAAGTGCGCACATTCTGCTTCTGCGGCCCGGGGTTCACCGGTTCGGATCCCGGGTGCGGACATGGCACCGCTTGGCATGCCAATGCTGTGGCAGGCGTCCCACATGTAAAGTAGAGGAAGATAGGCATGGATGTTAGCTCAGGGCCAGTCTTAGCAAAAAGAAGAGGATTGGCACCAGATGTTAGCTCAGGGTTGATCTTCCTCAAAAATAAATAAAATGATGTTGTACTCAGTGATTTTGCTTTATTGTTTTTAGTGAGATGGTCTTTTAAAAAATTCTTTGTATCCCAAACTGGGAGAGTTACACGGCCTGGAGAGCCTTTGTGAGGCTTACTACTAATGCATTGCCCTGTCTTGGTGAATCTCCCTAGCGCCCTTCACAGTGCCCTCTGGCTGCCGATTCTCCTAGAGCACCAGCGTCTTGCCTTGTGATGGAGGAAACTGCAGTAGCCAGCACCGCTTGCCTGGGCTGATTAAAAAGTAGGGAGTTTATTAGGGTAGTGCCTGAGGCCATTGCACTTAACAGCTTTCCATTCCTTCATTAGCAGCAATTAAGGATTACTTGCAGATATTCAAGCAAGAAAATAAATCTTTGAAAAGGATGCTTTCAGAGTAACTAATTGGATTTGGATTTGGATTCATTCCCACTAGCCTACAATATGTTACTTCCATTTCTTTTTAAGGAAGAACGTTAAAGGAGCTAAGTATTGAAAGGGTCTATCATGCAGTTAATGTTAGTCAACCTAGTGGTCCCACCTGGTCAGGTTGTTGCTGCTTTGCTCTAAGTGAAGAGTTTCCACAGTTGTCAAGCTGGCATCTTTCCAAAGAACTAAATTCACTTCTTTTGAAAAGAAGTCAGAGGGGCCAGCCCGCTGGCCGAGTGGTTAGGTTAATTTTAAAATATGCTCATAGTCTTTAAGTTGCTTTCTTCCTAGTAATAAGCTGAGTTTTAATGGCAGCATAGTCGTGAGTTCTCCGAGTGTCCCCTTAGGCGGTCCTTACCGTTGAGCGGTTACAACAAAGAGGCAAAGGCAGTTTGCAAGCCCAGTGGTTGAGTTCAGTGAGGATGTTAGAGTAATTTCCGACAGGGCTGCCTAACTTATTCTGCTGACAGAATTTCTTTCTGATCTCTCACTGCTGACTTTTTGCCATTATAAATAACTGGACGTCCTTAAGTGTCCATGTGTGGTGGTCTGATTATTTCCTTTGTATAAACTATCAGAACTACAATTGCTGAGTCAAAATACACTTTTAAGGCTTTTGACACCTGCGCAGCACATTCACAGGCCGCCTCAGGGCAGCTTACTTCTGCCTGAGCGAACCTCATTCCTTTGTCGATTTTTAGTGTCTTTAGGGATCCTCCTGTTTGCTGCTTTCTTTCCTCCTATCCCAAAATCTGGGTGGTGCTGTCAAAACAAAAAATGTACTCAAGCAAATTTTATTGTTACTACATAATAAAACCTATCTTTCCTTTTCTACCGTTTAAACTGTCCCATCGAGAGAAAAGCTGAAATCCTCTGAGGTGGCCCTTCTGTGTCTAGGCTTTATGTCTGTTGAGAAAAATCCCTTAACTTCTCAAATGACTTGGGGGTTCTGGTTGTCCGTGTAGTGTTCGTGGTGTCCATCAACTGCTGAACAAGCGGTAATGTAGCAGGTGGCGATTTAGGAGATGGACTCAGCACCTGAAATAGCTGGGCTAAGCTGTCATCCTCTTTAGAGGTGAGTGGCCTGGATTATATGCTTTAGGTCCTATTTTTATGGCATGATTTTTTCTTTTGTCATCAAATATATAGCCTTTAAAATGTGTTTTTGATGAGAATATGGTATATCTTTAAGGTTTTAAAGTATGTGAGCCAAGATATTTTCAAAATTCAGTATTTCCTTTCTGTTATGGACAGTGTCACCAGGTGTACGCCTGTACAGACCTTGTCCTTGCAGGTTCAGTCTGCATCTGCTAATGGTTCTTTTGAAGCGTTAGGCACATGTTAATGATTTTGCCAGGGGAACAGTGCAGAAGAAGATGCAAGCATATTTGAAATGCTTAAATTTTGATAAGAGAAATACAGTGTGCACATAGTATCTTATACAAGGCTTATATAAATATACTGCTAAGAATATGAATTGACTTTGGTTTCATCCAGTGTATTTCATATATGTGACATGTGGTGTTTGGATGAAAGGTTCTCACTAGAATTTAAGCTTAATGAGGGTAGCAGCCGTGTCTGCTTTCTTCACTGGTACATCTCCAGTACCGTACCAGGCACGTTACAGATGCCTAGTCAATACTTGCTTAACGATTGACTCAGTGCATGAAAGGTATTTTGGAGATGTAGATTGATGTGGCCTGTTAAATTTTCCAAATAAAGAGAAGCAGTACTTTGATTATTTCTGAATTATGAATGTAGTTCTGTATTAAGATTTGGTGAAACTGTATTGGTATAAGGTAATATTATTTTGGATTTGTGTGTTTGTGAAAGATACTGGTTCTCTTCAGGTTCAGAAAGTACTATAGAGTTTTTTATTCATTCAGGGTGCTGTTTTAAATTTTCTTTCCAACTGAGAGAGACTACAGGAAATAGCATCTAAAGGATAATCAGCTGGATCAAAAACTATGCATTTTGCCTCCACTGAGTGAATACAGAATTTGCATAATCAAAATCTTTCAAACCTTATGCCAGGAATTCAGATAAAACATTCCAGAAAAGTATAGCACTTAAAAAGAGGCAGTAGTGTTTTTCAAATAGTGACTATAGGGGTAGCAGATGAAAAGGAGAAATTACCAAAAGCCCCAAAGATTAGGATTCCGGCCTGTCTGGCAGTGTCATTTGTTGGTGGGGTCCATATTGTAGGTAATATTATAAGCTATGCGTCCAAGAACCAGTTTACTATCAACTGGGTAGCAATTATAGTAAAGAGCACATCAGTCTTGGCTTTAGTGCCTAAAATGAGTGAGTGTATGTATAGAAAACAGAGATTCATGTTGAAAACATCTAGTTTTAAAAGTGATGCTTGTTCCTTGAAACTCAGAGTTAAAAGGTGAAAATTTGTGTGCATAATTTAAAATTTTTATGTCTCTGATCGCATAAAGATAGTAGAAAAAAACCTGGTGTATGTATTGTGGTAGTAATAGTCCAGCTTTTCTGTGCTGTAAACTGGAGGACGGGAGCCTAATCCATAGGGGAAAATCAAGCAAGGCCTCTGTGGGTAAGGAGATAAACGGTAAATGTGTCTTCATGCCGAAGCAGCAGACTGCAGTTCTGGGCAGGAGGGATGAGAGAAGGTAGAGGATGAGGGAGGGGACTGTGTATAGAAAAAGAAACAAGTAGTAAAAGAGGGAAAAGGCACAGAAAAATCCAAGTAATAGATTTGTTAGAAAATTGGGCAAATAGCTTTCAGAGAATAAGTCTCTCGTGACTGCTCTTAGACACGTAGTTTAACCCTGCTCGTAGCCGTTCTACTCTGTTCAGACCCTTCGGATGGTTTCGCTGAATGGAATATCCCACAGAGAGTTATCTCTGGACTTTGGCATCAGTGGCTAGTACTACCTTGGCAACAAAATTAAATTAATATCCAGCGAGTTTCCTCATCGCTGTTAGAAACCTAGCCTACCAGAAATACCAGTCCTAACTGCTTTTTGGAAGGTTATTGACAATGGTAAAACCCTTTAAGTGCTTTCTTGAAAAGCTTGAGTGTAAATTTCTTTTTATTGACTAGGCTCAAGTTCACTTCCAGTTGGCTTGATTATTGGCACATACACCTGAATTCTAGAGCAAGCCTAGGCTTAGGTGAGGGTTTATCTAAATAGCTTAACAGTGTCATTGTGACACACCCCGCCCACCCCCTCCCCATGACTGTTCTGCCTTCCAGAAATATCTGCTCGATTCCAAGGTTGGTTCCTGCATGGACACAGAATGGCTTCCAGCAGCTCCCAGTGTTTTCTCCACGTTGAACAAGTCTTGAGCTTAACTCTGACTGGACCAACTTGGACATTCACCCACCTCTAAACCAGTCATTGCCCCCAGGGGAATTATGTTGCTCATCTTGGGCTGAATCCTGTGCCCATCTCTGAACAGGTGGTCTGGCAATGTGGATGGTATTACGTTGATTGAGTCAGGGCTGAAACTAAAAATGGGTTCGATCCTATCCAAACTGTATGGCTTAAGAAACTGGAGATTTTGTCAGAGCAGAGGAAGAGGGGAAGGGATGCTGGGGAGGCAACCACCAATGCCCTCCACATTTGTTGTGCTGCTTTCAAATATATTGTCCATTTTATTGGTCTAGAGCAGAGTTTCTCAACCTTGGCCAGATAATTGTTTATTTACGGGGCAGGGCTGTCCTGTGCATTGTAGGATCTTTAGCAGCATCTCTGGGCTGTCCCCACTAGATGCTAGTACCCCCTCCCCCAGTTTCAACAACCAAAAATGTCTCCAGACATTGCCAAATGTCATGGGGTGGGGGGTGGGGGGGAGGACATTGCCCTGGTTGAGAACCATTGTGGTAGAATAGTGGCCTTCAAACTTTGATCACACAGCCCTATGATTAAAATGTTTGTGCTTGGGGCTAGCCTGGTGGTGCAGCGGTTAAGTTCACGTGTTCCGCTTTGGCGGCCCCAGGTTCACCGGTTCGAATCCCTGGTGCAGACATGGCACTGCTTGTCATACCATGCTGTGGCAGGCGTCCCACATATGAAGTAGAGAAAGATGGGCATGGATGTTAGCTCAGGGCCAGTATTCCTCAGCAAAAAGTGGAGGATTGGTGGCAGATGTTAGCTCAGGGCTAATCTTCCTCAAAAAAATAAATAAATAAATAAAATTAATTAAATTAAATAAAATATTTGTGCATATCTACATGTCTGTTTATTACCCTATTAATTTTATACATGTTATAAAGCATGTACACAAAATAGAAATTAAATGGTGAAGATTATAAATATAAAATGAAATTTTATTTCCTTCTGTAATATCCAGTATAGGTAATGATTTAAAATGTCCTTTGGCCATTTTTCATCTAAGATTTTTTTTCCTAGTAGGTAAGGAGGGGCTTACCTACTGAGCAGTAACTTCCTACCATTGTTTGCAGTGTTGTCCTATTTTTCAGTTGTTTCCTGTGACACCGTGAGACAGCATCATCCCAGTCTTGTAGGAGGGGCACCTGAGCCTTAGAGGGCCTTGGTTGGTGCCCTGTAAGTGGTCCCAAAGGTCAGGGCCTTTTCACCACCACCGCCCACTCCTGCCATGGGCACAGTGTACAACATATAGAAAAGTGCCTGTGGTAGTGGGTGTGGCTTGCCACCCTCAAAGAGGTCACCGCCTTGCTGTCAGTAGGACACGTGCTTTGTTAGGCTGGCACACCACCTTTCGGATCATTGGATCAGTGGCATAGATTTGGAGGACAGTTGGCCAAAGTAGGAGTGCATCTGACTTGGGGTCAAAGCAAAAGTGGTTGACCTGTGTCGTATCTGAACATGTTGACTTTCTGATGAAAGAATTTACCCAGAAGCTCTGTTTTTTCAGTGACGTAGTCGTGTTATTGAACATAAATAGATTTCAGATACTTCTTCATCTTACTCTGTAGCGTGTAAGTTTTCCAATGTTTTTAAGTGTTAGACACTTTTTAAGTGCATGGTTATGTAGTAGATAAGAGGAATTGATGTGACTAGACACGGGTTGGAAGTTACTTTTCCTGTCTTTCTAGAAACACTCCCCATCATATCCCATTTTCCTTAGATATATTCTAGTGCTGAGAGCAAATTATACAAACAAGCGTTCATTTAGGCTCACAATTTTTTCTTGATACAAAAGGACACATTGGAGTTTTATTGTATTTATTTAAAGATTGGCACCTGAGCTAACAACTGTTGCCAATCTTTTTTTTTTTCCCCTGCTTTTTTCTCCCCAAAGCCCCCCAGTACATAGTTGTAGATTTTAGTTGTGGGTCCTTCTAGTTGTGGCACATGGGACGCCACCTCAGCATGACCTGATGAGCAGTGCCATGTCCGCGTCCAGGATCCAAACCAGCAAAACCCTGGGCCGCCAAAGCAGAGCGTGCAAACTTAACCACTTGGCCACGGGGCCGATCCCCTGGAGTTTTAAAGTCCTGGTTGTCTAATCAACAATTTTCTATTTTGAGTGAGAATGTAAATAGTCTAAAGGAGCTAACAGGACTATACATGATACCTGTCTTTCCATAATACTCCCGAAGGGGACACCTGAGTATAGTGGGGAGAACGGGCTTTAGAGATGCAGGGTCTGGCTTTGGGTTTCCATTTAGACACGTAACTGCTTTGTGACTTTGAGAAAGTGTATCGCCTCACTGAGACCTAGGTTCCCCGTCTGTGAAGTGAGGGTAATACCACTCAGCAAAATCCTTGAGGGTTAAGTGACAGCTGGTTCATACGGCGAGTCCTTCCTGCCGTCCTCCTTCCATTCTGATTGTGACGCCCTGCATTGCTTTAGTGGTTGGTGGGCTTTGGCCCACCGTTCAGAAAATACTGTGTAGATAAATAGCTCAACTCAGGGGATATTATCATCATGATTTTAAAGCAGATTTACCTAAATAGTCATAAATGTCTCTTTTCCTCTCCTCCCTTCTCTTCTCCATCCGCCCCCCCATCTGTAGATGTTATTTTCTGACATTCAGATTCCTCGTGGTAAATTGAGGCTAAATCGTTCCTACCTCATAGGCTTCTTAGAGGATTGCATGCTTGATCAAAAAATGATCAGTCAGTGGCAGTGGAGCTATTATTTAAATCAGCAGCTTCTAGCTCTTAGTTGTCAGAATGTTACCTGCTCTGTGGAACTGCGGGCTCCTGATTTTAAAATACTGCCTGGAGGTTCTACTTCATTCCTTACCTCCGGGTCGGGTTAGGTGCTGGGTTCGTTTGCTTCCAGATTTCCAGCACCTGCACCTTATGGAGCAGGGAAGCTAGCTTAAATATTCTGTTTGCCAGGGCCTCTCCTTCCTTCCCTTTGTTACTGTTCAAACAGAGATGCTGGTGCTGCATCATTTTTGTTGAACCACCTGTTGTGTGCCAGGTATCATACTCTAAGTGCAAGAATATATGGGTATGGATTGTAATTAGTCTTTGGGTGCTGAACATGGTGTAATCTACACAGAATTTGAAATATATTGCAGTGTACACCTAAAAGTTATGTAATGTTATAATCCAATATTACTGCAATTAAAAAAAAACACTATATGACTACACAGCCCCTCCCTGCAGGGAGCTCCTGGTCTCATGGGAGAGTCAGCCTGTGATAGAAGGTAGACAGTAAGTGCTATTTTCAAACATTTAGATCCCTTAAAAGACATTCCCCCTGAAATTTCAGTTCAGTAGTTCCTTTGCTTAGCAAATATTGTTTGTGACCTTGTGAGTCCCAACGCCAGGGATACAAAGATGAATAAGACTCAGGTCCTGATCTTGAATGTTTTCCAAAGAGTGGAACCTCTCACTGGTGGTGTGGAGGTGGCTTTAGATGGTACATAACGTTGTTAATTATAACTAGCCCATCAAATACACAATTTCATGGATATTATTGTTTAAAAAAGGATAAAAGTAGGTGTTTTAAAATAAATGAATTGTCTCAAAGAAAAATACTTAAATTTTTAGTTCAGGTAATATTTTGATATAAACAAATCATAAGGGGTAGTTAGGGGAACCCTGACCCAGGGAGACAGTGTGACTAATGAAAACATGGAGGGTGAATTGATTAGTTCTGACTGAGGGAAACACAAGGACTTTGTCCTTAAAAGTAAGCTTTAGTTTAATTTTCAATGGAATCCAAATTAATAAGATTTTAATACAAGTCTGTGTTGCATTGATTTTCAAAAAACATTGTAGCGTTACCCAAATAACGATTCTGTTTGACTGTGAAAAGGTGAATTTTCTAGAATATTCTTTGCAGCATGGTAGTGAAATTAGAAATGACAAATATCTAACAGTAGGAAATGGGTTAAAATCTTATACATCGATACAGAGGAATAGTATGCAACCATTAAAAGTCATGATGTAAGTGTGTATAGTGACATGGAAAGACATTCACAATATCTAGATAAGTCCGGGGTGGGGGGTAAAGTGGGGTTAAAAAGCCAGTAATAAAAGCCCCAAAGGATGTACTAACATGTTAACAGTGGTTATCTCTATAGCTGCTGGGATTTCAACTACTTTTTTTTTTTTTTTACCTTCCAGTATGTTCTAATTATGCAATGAACATAGGTGCTTTTTTTTTTAATAGAGAAAAGTTAAGTTTCGCATTTCATTTGTATAGAGAATGTTATAGCTTTTCTAATCGTGTTGTGATTTCTTCCTCACAGGTGTGGGGGCACAGTTGGTGCTATTTTCACTTGTCCACTAGAAGTCATTAAGACGAGATTGCAGTCTTCGAGACTAGCTCTTCGGACCGTCTATTATCCTCAGGTTCATCTGGGGACCATTAGTGGAGCTGGAATGGTGAGACCAACGTCAGTGACACCTGGACTTTTACAGGTTCTGAAGTAAGTTCAGTCCTCACTCTGGGCTTGGGCCACCAGCACACCCCCGGCCCCCCGTGTCAATACAGAATGTTTATCAGGCCCATCAGATGGGTGTTCTGTTTTTACAGTCTTTGTCCAAACTTATGAATGAGGTTTCTGTACTAGTACCTTTGAACCCTGACCTTGCTCCCTTGGCAGCAGGGCTCCCAGTGCACATGTGGTCACCATCCAGGGACAAAGTAACCAAAGCAAACCAAAAGCAAACCAAAAGTCCATGTTTAGGGGACGGCCCCGTGGCCAAGTGGTTAAGTTCTCGTGCTCTGCTTCAGCGGCCCACGGTTTCACCGGTTTGAATCCTGGGTGCGGACATGGCACTGCTCATCAGGCCATGCTGAGGCAGCATCCCACATGCCACAACTAGAAGGACCACAACTAAAAATGTACAACTATGTACCAGGGGGCTTTAGGAAGAAAAAGGAAAAATAAAATCTTAAAAAAAAAAAATCCATGTTTAAATTGTTGCATCAAGGTGTTGCTTTTGCCCAAAATCTTTGAGGACTAGCAAGAAGATTTGGGGTGGTAGAATGAAATTAAAAATTGCACAAGAGAAGAGTTGTGAATATTCTAAGAGGAAGTAGTACGAAAACAAAATGTTTTAATTTTTTACTTTTTATTTGGAAATACTTTTACATTTGTAGAAAAGTTGCAATATGTATTTAGTAAAATGTTTTTTAAAATTTTTGTTTCATACCTAGGCGACCTGCCTAATTTATTGTTTTTACTGCATTAAAAATGTCTCATTGCTGGGGCTGGCCCCGTGACCAAGCGGTTAAGTTCACACGCCCTGCTTTAGCAGCCCAGGGTGTCGCCGGTTCGGATCCTGGGCACGGACATGGCACTGCTCATCAGGCCATGCTAAGGTGGTGTCCCACATGCCACAACCAGAGACACTCACAAGTAAAATATACAACTATGTACTGGGGAGCTTTGGGGAGAAGAAGAAGAAGAAAAAGAAAGTCTCATTGCTTACCAAGTAGTTAAATATTCATAAGTTAAATTTGGCTTATCAGTCTCTATGCTTAAGGCAAAATCAGGAATTCAGAAGAGTACTTGACAATGTCTGCATTTTAGCTTGGGGCCTTGTGCTTTAAAAGAGATGTTCAATAAATTATAGTTGAATTTAACTACACTTGATATTCAGATCTCTGAAACTTATCATTGGGAAAGGGTGTGTTGAAGAAAGACATTGCTATTTGTCAGCATGGATGTTTAGTTGGGAAACCTTAGAAAAAGATACAATAAAATGGAAATGCTCTATCTTAATAACCACTACTCTTGGCACAGTGAACAGAGTTCAGTCACATTTTAGATGAGGTAGAATGAATTGGAAAGCACTTAATTTATTTTTAGGTACTTTTGTTTGGAAAGCCTACTTATGAAGTCACCCAGGCATCCATACCAAACCTGTGTATGAGGTGCATCTGAGCATATTGAGCAAAACTGGACAGAAGACCAGCTGCAAGGGCAAGGTCCCAGGTGAGGGAGTCAGAAGCCCGGCTAGAGAAAGAGGAGGCTGGTACCCGGGACTCCAGGAGAATCTGCTTTGTAAACTAAACACTGAGAAAGAGAGTGAAGACAACAGAGAGTACGAGGTTAGGGATGGGCCCAGGAGAGAAAGAAACACAGAGAGGGGAGGCATACTCTGAGCTCAGTAAGGAGAGAGACGGGCCCACAACCTCAATAAGACATGGCTGTGAAAACGCCCCCAGCCTGGTTTGCCTTTTTATACGTTTAGGCAGCTGCAATATCTCAGACGACACCTTTCTTCTGAGGAGCATAAAGTACTTCGGATGTAATGAAACAGACAGGTGATTTGCTGACTTTACTAACATCCAAAATGAACTTCCTGTGACCTGCTTGCCTCATAATTCATGACTAGTGGATTTATATTTACTGTAACTGGGAAACTGTTACCCAGAAGTTGTGGGTGTCAACAGGGCCAAGCCTGTAAGGAAAATAAGGTAAATGGGAATGTTTCTGTAGTTCAAGTTGTTTAGAATGCATTTTCTACATCTCCAGTGTCTCTGTATCTCCAGTACATCTTTCTCTATATTTCCCCTCCAAATGGGACAATTGTTTATTAAAACATAAATCAAAGGGGAAAAAAGCCTCTCCGTCTTTTAAAATACAGGAACAACACCCATATCACACTACACAGAAGACAACTCATTTCCACTGTGCACCCCAGCAGTCACTGGGTAATGCAGCCACAGCTACACAATAATGAGACATCACTTATGCATGAATACTTTCTAAGACCATTTATTCTGTGTTCACATCAAAATATAATGGAATTATTAAGAAAAATTTTTTATAATGATATTTTGTTAAGAAAAGTATTTGTAAGGTGGCATTTTTCACCCAAGAGCTGTTTCATTAAGCTTTATTTCCTTGGCTTTGTATATACATGTTTTTAAGATTCTCAGATGATATCTAATAGCTTTCAAGTTAAAAAGTGACTACAGTCATGCATCGCATAACGACGGGGTACGTTCTGAGAAATGCGTCGTTAGGCAGTTTGTTGTGTGAACATCATAGAGTGTGCCTACACAAACCTAAGTGGTATAGCTCACTACAGACCTAGGCTCTATGTTACCAATCTTAAGGGACCGCCGTCATATATGTGGTCCATCATTGACCAAAACATCATCATGTAGTGCACAACTGTACTTTTATGTAGTATTATTTTATTGATTTTTCACAGCCCTATGACATTTAGCACTCAGGTGTGATAGTACCCCTCTTTTATAGATGAGGAAATGCAAGTTAGAGGTTAAATGACTTACTCGAGGTCATTTTTAGTGTATATTCACCTATTTCTAAGAAAGATTGGAAGCAGCTAGGAGTAAACAACAGCAAAGCCCAGCAGAGGCTCTGCTTCTGCTGTCTTGACGAGGAGACCTCAGCAGGTCCCAGCTCACACGCTTCTAGGACCACCTGCTCCTGCCTTGCTGGCTGCTGCTTCTGTTTCCTTTGCTGAATCTCCAACCTGGTAACTTCTTGATGGTGGAGGGCCACAGGGCTCTGGCCTTGGCCCTCTCCTCCAACTCCAGCCCCTCCTTCAGGGACCACAGTTAGTGTCATGGCTTTACATACCTTCTGTAAGCTGACAGCGTTTCTCCTTGGAGCCTTGCACTTCACGTCCAGCTGCCTGTGATATCTCATCTTGGCATTCAAAGCATAACTTGTGCAAAACTAAACCCCCCAAAACCTGCTGCTCCCGGAGTCTTCTGTGAGTTAAAAGCGGCGCCATCCTTCTTGCTATGCAGATCTAAAGCCTCAGAGTCATCTTTGGATCTTATTTCTCACAACCCCACAGCAAATTCTGTCACTCTTACCTCCAAAATACGGACAGAATCTGACCCCTTTTCACTACTTCTTCCACTGTTCTCCTGGTGGAAGCCACCATATCCCACCTGTATTATTGCATTAGCGCTGATCTGGCCTGAGACCTCACTCCCCTCTCCATCCTCAGTCTTCCCAGCGCAGCCAGAGAATCATCTGCTCAGATCCCTCCAGGGACCACCCTCTGTCCGAGTAGAAGCCAGTGCTGTCCCTGTGGTCCCTAAGAGCTGTCACTCCTCCCCTTGCTTCTCTGACTTCCTCTCCTGATGTCTCCCCTCTTACACTGCCGCAGCTGCTCTGGCCTCCTCACGGTCCCTTTAAAAGAACAGGAACACTGGAACGTTCCACTGCAGGGCCTTTTTACTGGGCATTATCTGCATGGCTGGCTCCCAATTGCCACCTTTGCGGGAAGGCCTTACAGCGACCATGCTATTTAAAACTGACTCTCCCCCCTCACCTCTTCCCTCCTTCCTGCTTTATTTTTATTCACAGCACTTATGTCCATCCAACATGCAGTGTAGTTTCCTTATTTATGTAGTTTATTTTCTCTCCCTGCCGCCACCAGAATAGAAGTTCTTCAGAGGCAGGAACTATGATTTGTTTTGATCCCTGAGGCACCCCAAGCACCTAGGATGCTGCCTGTCACATGGCAGGCGTTCGGTAAAATAGAATGAGTGGATGCATTCTATTTTAGCACGTCGGTGAGACATTACATATAAAGAGCTTAACACACACCCCTCGCCCTGCCATGTAAATAATAAATATTAGTTGCTGTCATAATATGTACTTTCTGTACTTTTTTAAACGTAAGATTTATAACTGAGTTTCTTAGCAGCCAAGGCAAAAAGAGGAATATCATGTTACATAATTCTCATCTGAAAGCACACTCACTCTTCAGGGGAAATGTGTCCTTTCCTGTTAATAAGTTCTAAAAGCGGTCTGTTGCTCAGCACGTACATAAAGACAGTGGACCAGCATAAGCAGCGCTGTCTTGTAGGATAGTTTAATAGATGACTGCTTTTTGCTTTACCACCACCCTGGCTGAAGCTCCCCTCCTCTCTCCCTTGGATTCTTGGACTGCTTTCTCATTCTTCCATTAACTATCGCTAAGCTAAGGGCGGTGATGACGGCCCACAGACAGGGCTCTTTATCGAGCAAACGAGCACAAGGCGCAGGCCTTTTCTCTGTGCCACAAAACCCATCGAAGTGTTCTGTTCACATTTTTAGAAGACATGGGATTGATCAAAAACCCCAATGAATAAAATGGTTATTCATTTAAAACTAACCTGCTTATTACTAGTCTTACTCTTTCAGGAAGTACTCCTTTAAAAGACTTAGCAGGCTACAGAACTTGTTTACAGGAAATTTATTTTCCAAAATGCAAATCAGTGTTTGCTTGTGCCTCATGTTAGGTTAACCTATTAGAGAAAAAATATTCTCTATCGAAGTACTAATAATCTTTGTATTTTGAGTATAGTTACTTAAAAAGAAGAAAAGGCAAGATGTTAACACATTTAGGCTCTCACTATTAAATTTGCCAAAGGGTATTAATATACCAATTTATTTCAGGTATCTACTTTAAAAAGTCTTATGACTTAATCTTTTTTTTTTTTTTAAATCAGAGCTCCTATTCTTTAAACTACTCAGGTACCTTACTTTTGTTTTTTCGAGTACCATTTTAATCTGAAACATAATATGTTAGGAGCTAGTCTCTATCTTTTAAAACCTGTTGGGTTCAGACGAGATCTGTGTCTTGGATTAGTCTGTGGTGCTCACTTTATGACCTCAAACTGGTGAAGAGAAGGAAATGCTCCAAGACGACCTTAATTTCCGTTTTCATTTCTTTCCTAAATGACACTTTATATGACTGTGGGAAAATTAGTCTGGATCCTAACATTCTTTATTTTGAAGCCAAAGCATACCATTTATAGTAGGAACTTGATTGTTCCAGAAAAGTTTTGTCAACATCCAAATAGGTTAGAAGTTTGAATTATGTAATCCATTTGACCGTTTGCCCACTGTTAATATGTGTAACTATGGAGACTGCCTCTGCAGTTCTTGAAAGGCCTGAGTCACTTGAGGACACGAGTTTGCTCCTGCATTATAGATGAGAGGCTTCAGGCTTTCTGGAGCCAGAGATTCCCTTAATTGTGTTTAAATGATTCCTGGGGTGGCTGCACAGTGTACATTAATGGGACCAGAGACAGAATCCAAACTTATAAAAACTACGAATATACTGAGCATTTGGAAATCTTTTACATGCTTTATCGTAAGGTGTAGGTCACTTCAAGGTGATATTTAGGAGAAGGTTTTGTTCAGAGAGCTTGGCTTTTTAAAAGCACAATCCTTTTTGAGAAAGAGTGGAAGTACTTAGAGTTGAAAACACTAAATTCTCATGCCTCTATTAAAGGCCAAATGGCTTGTTTTTGGCCAATGTGAAAATTCACTGAAACTCCATGATCTTCATTTGGAATGTTAGGTTTATGGAAACCCAAGAATGTCTGTTTTTTTTTTTAAGAAATGTTTAGGTGCCGGCCCTGTGGCTGAGTGGTTAAGTTCGTGCACTCTGCTACGGAGGCCCAGGGTTTTGCTGGTTTGGATCCTGGGCGCAGACATGGCACCGCTCATCAAGCCATGCTGAGGTGGCGTCCCACACGCCACAACTAGAAGGACCCACAACTAAAAATACACAACTATGTACCAGGGGGCTTTGGGGAGAAAAAAGAAAAATAAAATCTTTTGAAAAAAAGGAAAGAAATATTTATTTATTTTGAGGAAGATTAGCCCTGAGCTAACATCTGCCACCAACCCTCCTCTTTTTTTGCTGAGGAAGACTGGCCCTGAGCTAACGTCCATGCCCATCTTCCTCTACTTTATGTGTGGGACGCCTGCCATAGGCAGCATGGCTTGCCAAGCGGTGCCATGTCCGCACCCGGGATCCAAACTGGCGAACCCTGGGACACCAAAGCAGAACGTGCAAACTTAACCGCTGCACCACCGGGCCGGCCTCCAAGAATGTCTTCACCCAACCCTTGTTTCCATGACTTTCGGGGAGCTGTCATCATGAATTCAATATTTTTATAACCTGTGGCTTATAGCTTTTTTTTTTTTAAGAACTTTTTATTTTAAAATAATTTCAAACTTACAGAAAAGTTACAGGAGTGTACAAATAATTTGCTTATACTCTCTACTTCGTCACCAATTTTTAACATTTTGCCACATTTGCTTTTTAATTTTTGCTCTATATACATATTTTTTCTGAACCATTTGAAAATAAGTTACGGGTATTATGCCCCTTTACCCTTAATTCTTCAGCATTTATTTCCTAAGAGCAAGTGTATTCCTTTAAAACCACAGTACAGTTTTCAAGTTCAAGGAATTTAACATTGAAATACTACTTTTTACCTATCTACAGTCCATATTCTAGTTTCATCAGTTGTCTGTTGTGATTGCTGTGGCACAAGAACTAAATTTTGTCTTCAGCTCTGTTCCTGCCCGCAGCTCTTCTGCTCCTGAGAGCTTTCTCAGTGAGCGTTTTTTCCCTCCTTGCCGGGTTTTTTTGGCAGATTTATTAAGATGTAATTCGCATACTATACAGTTAACTGTTTTTAGTGTGTTCACAGAGTTTCGTACAAGCATCGCTACAGTGTGATTTTAGAACATTTTCATCCCCACCAAGGGAAACCCCTCTCCCACTCGCAGTCGTTCCCCGTCCTCCACCCTCCAGCCCTAGGCAGCCCGCCAGGAATCTGCTTTCTGTCAATACGGATTTGTCTCCTCTGGACTTTTCACATAAACGAAGTCATGCAACATATGGCCTCGTGTCTGGCTTTTTTCATTTAATCTAATGTTTCTTAAAGGTTCATCCTTGTTGTAGTGTGTACCAGTACTTCCTTCCTTTTTATTTCTGAATAATACTCCTGTATGGCTAGGTCTTATTTTAAATACATTGCTTTGACCTTCCCCAGATGCCATGAAAAGAGAAGAAAAGAAGTTACACTGTACTCGCACTGAGTGCTCCCTAGTTATCTAGTGTGGCGAACAGAGTACCTTCATGTGACACTGAGGGGTGGCCAGAGGGTTTCATGTGGGCCACACCAGCAAGAGTGTGTCTTGGAATCACCTAAAAGGGCCTGGATTTAAATCTGCCAGTAAGAAAAGATTTTATGATTAGAAAATAAGACTATTGTCTCCCTAATATCTTGAAGTAATTTAATTATATAAATAGAACTGAGGTTTAGTTTACTACCTTTCTTTCTTTTTTTGGTGAGGAAGATTGGCTCTGAGTTAACATCTGTGCCAATTTTCCTCTATTTTGTTTGTGGGTTGCCGCCACAGCATACTTGATGAACGATGTATAGGTCCACGCCTGGGATCTGAACCTGCAAACCCTGGGCCGCCAAAGCAGAGCATGCCAACTTAACCACCACGCCACCAGGCCAATCCCTACTACCTTTTTAAATAATAGCTTTATTGAGATATTAGTCACATACCATAAAATTCATCCTTTTAAAGTATACAGTTTAATGGTTTTCAGTATATTCACAGTTATGTGACCATCACCACTATGTAATTCTAGAACATTTTCATCACACCAAAAAGAAACGTACCCATTAGCAGTCATTCCCCATCTCTCCCTCCCCAAACCCCTGATCTACTTAACGTCTCAATGGGTATTTTATTCTTTTTGATGCTGTTGTAAAAATAAAAAGCAATTGATTTTTATTTCCATTTTCAGATTGTTCATTGCTACTGTGTAGAAATATAGTTGATTTTTCTGTATTGAACTTGTATCCTGCAACCTTGCTGAACTCATTTTCCAGTTATAGTAACTTTTTAGTGGATTTCTTAGTATTTGTCTTAGTACAACATCAAGTTCTCTGTGAATAAAGATAGTTTTACTTTTTCTTTTCCAATCTAGATACTTTTTATTTCTTGTGTAATTGTTAGCCTACTGCTTTTTAGGAAAGCTCTTAAAGGTATAAGTATTCTTTATTTTCAAGCAATTGAAATATTTATAAACATCCCAAAATTTGGAGAAGAGAAGCTAAGATTCAAAATTTTATGTAGTTTGTACATTGAGGGAATTTAGACCATGAAAAGTCACACTGATCTGAAGAAGGGAAGAGCAGGGAAGAAAAGCACAAGTGGGTAAAACTTTAACGTTAGCCAACACACCAGGGACCAAAGCGTCAGCTTAACCTGTTTTGCACCAAAAATTTCAGCTTGGTTTGGGGAGCTTTTTCTCTTCGGGAAAAATGGAAGTTGGTAGAAAGAGATTTGGCAGGATTGACTTTATTATTAGCTTTATAGGAATAGCTTTTGCATAAAATGAAAGATATCTTTATCTTCAATGTCATAATGAAGGTAAAACATTAAATTCTTTTGACAATGATATGATTATTTGTGAGCCAGATCAAATTAGAATGCTGTCAAATTGGAGGTACTAATTGCCAAGTAAAGAAAAATCCTCAGTAAGAAAAGGAGATTAAATTAGAGGACTATAATTTAACAATATAAATGGATACCATGAAAATTGAGCCATTGAAAAGAATAAAATGCCTCTAGGGGCCGGCCCCGTGGCTAGGTGGTTAAGTTTGCACGCTCTGCTTTGGCGGCCCAGGGTTTGGATCCTGGGGGCGGACATGGCACCACTCATCAGGCCATGTTGAGGCGGCATCCCACATACCACAACTACAAGGACCCAAAACTAAAATCTACAATTATGTACTGGGGTTATTTGGGGAGAAAAAAGCAGGGGAAGAAGAGAAAAAAAAAAGATTGGCAACAGTTGTTAGCTCAGGTGCCAATCTTTAAAAACAAAAAAAAGACTAAAATGCCCCTAAAGGATGTTCTGTACAGTCTTTTTAGGATTTTCTTAGTCACTTTTAATCAGAAAACATATTTAACTTGTGTTTTTTTTTAAACCACATTGGCAAGGGTGTGGAAAAATTGGAACCTTTGTGTGTTGCAGGTAGGAATGTAAAATGGTGCAGCTGCTGTGGTAGATAGTATGGCGAATTCTCAAAAAATTAAACATACAATTACCATATGATCCAGCAATGCCACTTCTGGGCATATACTCAGAAGCATTTAAACTAGGGACTTGAGCAGATATTTGAACACTCATGTTCATAGCCGCATTATTCACAGTAGCTGAAAGGTGGAAGCAACCCAGGTGTCCATTGACAGATACATGGATAAACAATATGTGGTGCATACATACAATGGAGGAGTATTCAGCCTTGAAAAGAAGGAAATTCTGACACATGCGACAACATGGATGAACCTCAAAGACGCTATGCCAAGTGAAATAAGCCAGTCACAAAAGGACAGATGCTGTATGCTGCCATTCATGTGAGATCTCTAGAGTAGTCAAATTCGTAGTCAGAAAATAGACTGGTAGTTGCCAAGGGCTGGGGGGAGGAGGGAATGGGAAGTTAGTGTTTAAAGTGTATGAAATTTCAGTTTGAGAAGATGAAAAAGTGGAGATGGATGGTGGTGATGGTTGCACAACAATGTGAACGTACTCAATGCCGCTGAATTGTACACTTAAAAGTGGTTAAGTGGTAAAAATTTGTTATATGTTACCACAATTTTAAAAAAAAGAAAAAGCAGGCACAGTATTCTCTTCAAACTTGAGATACTAGGCTTTGGCTTAACATTCATCCAGCCCATGGAAATTATTAAGTTTTTCTATTCCTTATATTTTTGTTTAGGGCTGTCCTGCAATAGGTAAAGATCTAGAAGATAGGATTATTATGAACAAGGAGTAAATCCAAAGGAAATATGATCACCAGGAATCTCTGCACCCGTTTTTCAGTGAATCTTGTTGTAGTGAGGACGTTGTTCCCTGTATCCGGCCCTCTGCCAGGTGCTGCTCCTCCCTCACTAGGACTTCGATGGGTGGTACAAACCCTGAACGTCTCGCTCCTGCCTGAACAAGGGAAAGGGCCCCTTGAAGACGTGTCAGACTGATGGCTTTTGAAGTGTGCTGTTTCACTGTATTAATGAAAGCAGTATTCTGATTCCGTATTGTCATATAATCAGATAGGGTCTGAGGTCTTGTAAACATTCTGTGCTTTACTCGAGGAACTCACGTGAAGGCAGATGTCTCATAATTTTGCAGTATTGTCTAGGGGTTTTAAAGATACATCTTTTCTTATTATTCAGGTCGATCTTGGAGAAGGAGGGACCAAAGTCACTTTTCAGAGGCTTGGGTCCAAATTTGGTTGGAGTCGCGCCATCAAGGTAAGCATTAAACTTTCAGCCTGCACACTGCATACGGTATATAATATCCTGAGTCCTTTCTTCCCGAAGGGCAATACTGCGTGATGGCCAGGTTCTTTTTCTGTGTGGGATTTGCCTAAATACATCCGACATACAGAAATAATGATAACTGTTGGTGTGTATAATCTATTTAAAAAGTAGAAAGTACTAGTCTGTGAGATTATATGGGGCATGCATGATTAATAGATGGCAGAGGTACTGTACATATCTAGTAGTTAAGAAAATTGAACTGTATCTCATGTTTGTGGGTAGTGCTGATTTGATAAAATTTGTTATACACACGTACTAAAAATTCTAAAGGAACAAAGGGTTTAATAAGAATCTACATTTTCACAGCATCCTCAGGTGTACAACTTGGAGCACTGATCTGCAAGAATTCTAGAAGCTTTTAGTCTTCATCTTAGAGTATGAAACAACGTACTCATTTTTGTTATAAAGGTTAATTCTCTTTAGAGTCTGTTCGAGTATTACATGGGGTAATGTAAATGTCCTACCCCAGTCACCCAGCTCCCCTCCTAGGAGGCAGTCTACTTTTCAGAGATGCTATACACACATACTCATCTGTTCACTTTTATGTTCACACATCTCTACCCGCTATATCAGCGCTGTCCAAGAGGACTTTTGCAGAGATGGAAATGTTGTATATCTATGATCTCCAGTATAGGAGCACTAGCTACATGTGACTATTAAGTACTTGAAACATGGCTAGTGAGACCGAGGAACTGAATTTTAAACTTTACTTTAAGCACTCCATGCCGTCAGTGGCTATTGTGTTGGGACAATGTAGCTCTAAATATTCAAATAGGCTTTAAAGAGAATTAAGTCTTGTAACAAAAATTAGGATATAGATTCCTGGCTACCACACCCATTTAGAACCCTTGGGACCTAGAAAAAACGGAAGACTGTTTCACAACACAGTAATGATAAGTAGTCAGGATCCCAAGTTGAAAAATATATTCTATGGTTGATCCACTGGCCAGCCGGAAAAAAAGAAGCACTTTCCCTGGCATTGCTGATGAAGGAGCAGGGGAAATCCCAACCAGCCCTTGCCCCCCAGCCCCAACAGAGAAGACAGAAGGGGAAAAGCAGGCGGAGACAGAGAAGACCAGACCAGAGAGCCATGGAGAGGCCAGACGCCACCAACAGGGGTCACTTTTGGGGAGGAGGGCGGAGGGAGAGCTTTATGAGAACATGTATGGTGATTGCTTCTGTGTGATCCTGAGTCATCAAAATAAAGCTCAAATTATATTTGACATACTCATTTTGGTGTAAGGCAGGACAAGTGTGCTGTATTTTAGAAATAGTACAGATTTTTAAAGTTGGTGCTTCAGGGATTGCAAAATGAAGAACATAAATGGACTTCGTATGTATATTACCAAAATCTCATTTTCCTTAATTATTTTGGACATTTCCGTCATTACTGAATACTTTCTGGAATGACAGGCAGGAAGTTCCTGAAGGTGCCTGCAGCAGGTTTTGGTTTTAGCACGGATAAGGTCAAGCTTTTGGTTATATGTTAGCTTCTTTCCCATATTTTCCTAAATTTTCCAGAGGTTGCAGAGGGACATACCTATCACATAGCGCCATATCGATGTCTTCATAGTGTTCTCTCTTGGTTCTAACAGGGCCGTGTACTTCGCGTGTTACTCCAAAGCCAAAGAGCAGTTCAACAGCATTTTTGTGCCGAACAGCAATGTCGTGCACATCTTCTCAGCTGGCTCTGCAGGTATGTTCCCCAGTGATGGAGAGAAGTTTCTCACTCTCCTAAAGCATGTGTTGTGCCCAACAGCTTTTTCCAGGAATCAGAAATTAGCCCTCTGCTCCTTTTGCATCTACAGTTGTTTTTCTAAAGCTGTATATTAGAACTGAGAAAATATGAGTGTTTGAGAGCAGTTTGTAACTTGGTTCCGTTTTCTTCAACCACTAAAGCTTTTTATTCTCCCTCAAAATTTACATGTTCTCATGCGTGCTACTGGTTAGTGTTATATTTCTTTTAAAGGAATATTAATGTTTTTATGTCTTTCTATTTCATTATTTTCTAAAATTCAAGCTGCCTTTTTCGTGACTCCCCACGATGTCCAGCATACCATGTGTACAGTTGGTACTTCTCTCCTTCACGACTGGATTCTGTGATGAGGGCTCAGGACTCAGAGTGCAGTTCTTTTAGTGGCCCAGTGACACATTAGATAATTCTATTCTCTTTCGAGGGAGTCTTTCCACTTACTTAGAAAATTCATGACAGGATTTTTTCCCCAGGAAATGTATGGCACAAAACATGGACTTGTAGATTGCTGAGAGAAGACGGTGTCTTTGTAGATACTGTTTGATGTCTGTTCAAAGAGAAAGGTATTTTAGAGAACGTAAATTGGCATTTGATGAAAAATTTCCACCTTCTGCCAGCCTGTAAGGTGTAGGCACGAGTTTTGTCTGCCTGTGTTACTCCAAATAAAAGTATGAGTAACCCGTCTGAATAGCGATAGCTAATAATTTCTGGACCCCAAATAGAAAGTAATGTTAAGCAAAGCGGCTTCACACAAGAAAGGCGCTTCTACTGACTACAGAGCTCTGAGGAGGAAATGTGGAGTGTGGGAACCAGTCTGTCTTCACTCGCTGGACCAGTAGTGAGCAAGCCAGACTGAGAGCTGCTCGTCAGTTTTGTAACTTCTGCAAAATTAACTTAGAAGAACCCTTGGTAAATAAATTGGACCTGGAGGGAGGTGTTTAAACCGCTCTCTAGGTTCCTGGTTGCTAATTAATCTGCTTAGAACTGTGGAGGGGAGGAGGTGTTCCGGAGGACTCCTTGTGTCAGGCCAGTACCATGATGCTGCTTTTTTGGTTGGTCTGGAACGATATGTAGTATTAACATGGGCAAGAGTTACTAACAAAATGTTTCTGTAAGCAGATTAGTCTTAAAACTCCACTTTTCTGAAATGATTAGTCAGGTATTAAAATGCAGTGTGAGTTTGGCTTCAGGTAAATGGAGATTTGGTTCCTTCTATTTTAAGTTAGATATAAAGTAACCTTTTGGGGCCGGCCTGGTGGCTCAGTGGTTAAGTGCACACGTTCCGCTTTGGTGGCTTGTGGGTCGCCTGTTCGGATCCCAGGTACAGACATGGCACCGCTTGGCAAAAGCCATGCTGTGGTAAGCATCCCACATATGAAGTGGAGGAAGATGGGCACAGATGTTAGCTCAGGGCCAGTCTTCCTCAGCAAAAAGAGGAGGATTGGCAGCAGATGTTAGCTCAGGGCTGATCTTCCTAAAAAATAAATAAATAAAAATAAAGTAACCTTTTGGATTAAATAAGCAACTTTTTAAAACAAATTATTTCTGGCCCTGAAGCTCATAAATTGAGTTTTAGGATAGTTTCATATTTACTATAATGATTTGAATCACATGAACAGAAATGCCAACAGCACCACCTAGAGGCTGGAAAGATTAGACAGGGCTCTAGAAAATTGGGATTTTTTTTAAGTCCATAAATTTTTATTTAAATAATTTCCCATGTTGTGATTCCTTCCAATCACCTTAATTCCTCCAAAGTTTGAGTCATAATCTTCAAGATAGCCCTTTTAAAAAAGAAATTTCAAGGGGCAGCCCCAGGTTCTCCGGTTCGAATCCCGGGTGCGGACATGGCACCCCTTGGCAAGCTGTGCTGTGGCAGGCATCCCACGTATAAAGTAGAGGAAGATGGGCATGGATGTTAGCTCAGGGCCAGTCTTCCTCAGCAAAAAGAGGAGGATTGGCAGTAGTTAGCTCAGGGCTAATCGTCCTTGGAAAAAAAAAAATTTAAGAAAGATTAACCAGGCAAAAGGTAGTTGCAAGACTCCGGAGATCTAGGCGTGCACTGTACAGCCACCACTAGCCATGGTCAGTCTCATTCATGACCTTTCGTGATGTATATTTATCCTGGACAGTACTGACCTAAGCAATGGAAATAAAACAAGGGTTAGTAAAATGTTCCCAATAGGCTGAATGCTAGCAAGGTAGCAGAAAAAAAACCCAGTGGGAAGAGGTTTGTTTGTTTGTTTGTTTTTAGGTCCAGCATACCAGCAGATGTTACATTTAGGGGACCATAGTGGCCACCTGCAGTACAGAAACGTAACTGCTCCCTACTGTCCATTTTCACTATTAAGGCATTGGAATTCTCATTTCAGAGTTTATCATATGAAATAGGCAGCTTTAACAAGCATTGACTGTGTTCAGTGATGATATTTTCTGTGCTTTTTTTCCCAGCTTTTGTCACAAATTCCTTAATGAATCCTATATGGATGGTGAAAACCCGGATGCAGCTAGAACGGAAGTAAGTTATTAATTGTTCCTTCCTTACTAGAAGAATTCTTGGGGATTTTTTCTTCCCCCAGTTCCAGGTGTGGAGTGAGGTGTGCAGCGTCCTTAGCCATCCCTGCCCTTATTTTTTCTGAATACAGGCATATGTAGAAATTCCTTTTGTTTTGAGATTTGTGCTGCCAAGCATTGTGGGGAGACAAGGACCAACAGAAATAACATAAGGGGAGGTCAAAAATCTGCTCAGCAGTCCTGACTTCCTCTCGGATAGTCGGTGGGTCTCTGCTCTTGGCAGACCCCACCCCAAGTTGGAGTGCTTTGGGCTTTCCTCCAGATGACCTCTCTTTCAAGGGGGAAGATGCCAGTAAGGGCAGAACAGCAAATGCCTTCAGCCCTCGGAAGAGTGATTTTAATCTCCAAGGCCCTCAAATATACTAGATTTCTGCCCTGAAACTCTAGCCAGGGCAGCTCAACATCTTTCATGCTGTGGATTCCTTTGGCAGCTTGGGGAAGCCTGCAGGCACTTTTTAGAATAATGTTTTTAAAAGCAGTGGAAACCAATTATTGAAATATAGTTATCAATTTTTTTTTTTTGAGGAAGATTAGCCCTGAGCTAACTGCTTCCAATCCTCCTCTTTTTGCTGAGGAAGACTGGCCCTGAGCTAACATCCATGCCCATCTTCCTCTACTTTATTTGTGGGACGCCTGCTACAGTATGACTTGCCAAGCAGTGCCATGTCCGCACACGGGATCCGAACTGGCGAACCCCGGGCTACTGAAGCGGAACGTGCAAACTTAACCGCTGCGCCACTGGGCTGGCCCCATCAATGTTTTAAAAAATTGCCCAATATATCCATATACTTTTTTTAATATGTTAACGAGATCAAGCAGCCCAGTAACTACAGTGATTTCAAAGAAATGATGATGGTAAATGATTCTGTGGTAGGATTTTATCTAAGATAACCCTTGTGAAACTGTGTTGCCTAGAAATGGGGGGAGGGCGCACTGGAAACTTCCAGCTAGTCCCATAAAGAAAGGAGGAGAGCAAGCAAGAACTCCGGCTGGAAGTGTAGGCGGGAGTCTGCGTTAGTTGATTTTTCTCTCGAATGATCAGTAGCCTCTGAATTGATCTTTGATTCCATATTCCCCCCAGTCCAGTCTGCCTGAAAGAACCTTCTAAAAAAAATCAGGTCTAATCATTTTGAACAGATCCCTTGCTCAGAATCCTTCAATGAATCTTGGTGGTTCTCAGGGTCAAATCCTAACACTTTGGCTTAACATTCAAGGTCCTTTGCAATTTTCTAAAAATGCCACATGCTCTCATGCTCCCCTCTCTCTGAGTATGCCATCCCTCACAAGGAATCCCTCTTCCCCTTCTCCTTCAAGAACACATACTTGTCCTTCAGGCTTCTGACCAGCATCCTCTCCTGGAACCCTTTGTAATCACTCCCCGTTCCAGCTGTGCATGCGGTGTCCTGATAGCACTTCTCTGGAGCGGAGGATACGTGCACGAGTCGGCTGAGCGCCCCTGCGTGCATTCTTTTAAATCTGCCTAATGACCCCTGTGGAGGACATTTTGTTTGGGTGGGCTCTGTTAACATGTCCCTCAACAAGAAGTATTTATTTCATGCTTCCTGTGCACTAGGCACTGGGGAAACAGGGAGTAAGACATAAGCCCTGCCTTCCGGAAGCTCACAGCTTCAGAGAAAAGAAAGAGAATTATAGTCTGGTGGGATAAGGGGCCTGCTGGACCCGGAGGGTTCCTAGTGCAGTGTAGGCAGGACAGGCAGAGATAAGCAGCGATGCCCACCCCACCATCCGAGGAGTAGCCAGGTGGGGCATCAGTGAAGGTGCTTCAGGCAGAGAGCTGTGCGTGCAGAAAATCTGGAGGCAAGAAAGCATCCTGGGTTCTGGGGAACTGAAAGAAGTGAGGTGTGATCAGAGTGGGCTGCATGGGCACATACTAGAGAAGGAGGGAATTACAGAAAGATAGGGCTGCAGAAACGCGTGGGGGCCACATCCTTAAAAGCCCTGGGAAGGAATTTGGAGTTTGAACTTGGGCTGTATTTTGAGAGCAGTAGAGAGTCATTAGAGCAGTTTTTCAGGGTGGGGCTGGGGGACACTTTGCCCCCCAGGGGACATTTGGCCGTGTCTGGAGACATTTTTAGTTGTCACAACTTAAATGGGCTGCTATTGGCATCTGCTAGGAAAGGCTGAGGTTGCTGCTAAACATCCTACAATGCATAGGACGCATGTCACAACAGAGAATTATCTGGCCCAAAATGTCAGTAGTTCCAAGGTTGAGACACCCTGCATTAGAGGATTTTAAGCAGGAAGGAGACACGGTTGGATTTGCATTAGAAAGGTCTCTCCATCTAGGGAGCAGAGAAGGGCCTCGAAGAGACCTGTTGAGACTGACCGGAGCAGGAGGGTGTGCTGGCCTTCAGCCCCTAGGAGGGGTCTCTGCCATGCCACCAGCGTAAACACTCTCAGGTCCCATTTGTATCCAGGCGGTTATGGAAACTTCCCGTCATGGGGTAGGAGCCTCCAGGCCTGAGGTCTTTTATTGGTTATTGTAGTCTGTTTAGTGTTTAGAAATGTAGAAATTTAGAAAAAATAGAATCAAAACACACCGTCTGGAGACTAGAGTAATAAGAAAGAGCACTCCTCTGCTCACCGCCCTGTCAGAATGCTGGTGAATTTTCTTGGAGTATTTTCTTAAAGCATATTCGTACTGTAATTGTAGTTATACTTGACATGATTTTGCCCTGCTTTCCGCTTAAGCCGTTCTCCGTATCTTACTGCCTTCACAACTGTTTAACCTAGTATATGTCCCATAGTTTACTTATCTGTTCCTGTTTTTAGATGTTTGTTTTGATTATATTGCAGTTATGTTTTCCTCCGTGATGAACATCTTCCTCCATATGACCCTTTCCAAAATTAGGTCAGAGGCTGTGAACGTGTTTTTATGGATCTTGGTACAGATGCACGTGGGCTGTGGGCCTCTCAGGTGTCCCAGCTAAGAGACTCAGCCTCGCACAACAGGGAGGACACGTTGCCCTGCTGTGTGATGTCTCTTTAGGTCCAGTGGTCATTCTGTGACTTGGAACCCCGGCCAGGCTCATCGGCGTGCGTTGTAACGCCTGTCTTTGGTCTCCTTTACACAGGGTGCGAGGCTCCAAGCAGATGAACACACTCCAGTGCGCTCGCTATGTTTACCAGACGGAAGGCATCCGTGGCTTCTACAGGGGGTTGACTGCCTCCTATGCTGGAATTTCAGAAACTATCATCTGTTTTGCTATTTATGAAAGTTTAAAGAAGTATCTGAAAGAAGCTCCATTAGCCTCTTCTACAAGTGGGACTGAGAAAAATTCCACAAATTTTTTTGGACTTATGGCAGCTGCTGCTATTTCTAAGGGATGTGCCTCCTGCATTGCTTATCCACACGGTATGCTTTCTCTCTCTTTCAGAGCGGTAAAACAGCTGTCGGGTTTGTGTCGTTTCTCAGGGTCTGGGCCTCTGTAGCACACACAGAAGTGCACATACCTGCAGGTCACAAGGTGACTGCTCACGAGTGAGACCAGCTGCCCTGCGCGTAGGTTATAGGAGTGCTGGGAAGTCCTCTCCGCTCGCCTGCAGCTGGTCGTGGCCAGAACGTGATGTGCAGATGTGGGCCCTGTGTTACGGAACTTCGCATGTTTTCAAAGAAGCCGGCAATCCGGATTTTATTTAAAATTCCTTGATTTAAAAGAATGATGTGGGAGCCAAACTTTACAAACAAAATCTCCCAGCTTCCATTTTGAATGGAGTACTGAGTAAGGCTACTTTGGGTAAGATGATTTTTTAAGGAATCATAGACCTAATGTCCTATTGACCTACTTAAAAAACATAGCTCAGTTTATTGTGCCATGAAAAATAGGTTTTGTTTTCAAAAGCCTACTGCACTGTCAGCTGTGACAAATGCACGTGCTCAATTCAGTAACAGGTAATTGAGTCCCACCGTGTTCTGGGGCACTAAGGGACGCCATGGGGCTCATGGAGAAGAGGTCGGGACGCTCCCATGTCGGGAGACAGAAGCTTGAGGTCTGCTTGACAGGTGGCGACAAGGGTTGCGCTGTGGATGCTTGGGTGAAGGAGGGCCAGGTGGGCGAAGGTCTGGAAAAGGAGGAGGCAGCTTTAAGCTGGACAGAGTGGAGACGGAGTCTAGTAGGGAGAGAAAGTTGGGAAATAAATGAAAAGAATGTCCTGTTGAAGTATTACCATACTTAATACAAATTACACCTTCAGTGACGTAGTGTTTGTTTAATTGGTAATAGAAAACCATAAACTATCTTAAAATTAAGTCCCATTCAGACTGAGCTTTTTTTAATCCCTCAAAGTTATTTTGTACTCTTGTAGGTATATGTAAATGTCCCTAAATGACCATTTCCCAGAGTTAGAAAAAGTTCTTTAAAAAATCTTAACTTTTGGGGCCAGTCGGGTGGTGTAGTGGTTAATTTGCACACTCCACTTCAGGGGCCTGGGGTTTGCGGTTTTGGATCCTGAGCATTGACCTGCACACCATTCATCAAGTTGTGCTGTGGTGGCGTCCCACATATGAAATAGAGGAAGATTGGCAGAGATGTTAGCTCAGCAACTATCTTCTTCAAGCAAAAAAAGAGGAAGATTGGCAACAGATGTTAGTTCAGAGCCAATCTTCCTCACCAAAAAAAAAAAATCTTAACTTTTCATTACATCTATGTGATTGTCCTGTCCAAATACAGCTGAGAGCAGAGATACTCTGGCAAAGAGCCAGAGTTGTACATTGACGATTATAAAGTTATGTGCTTTGAATTCTCTCCTCTTATTACCTGGTAATACCGTTGATTTGTAGCATTAAGTGTGTGTTTCTCTCTGCAGAAGTCATAAGGACGCGGCTCCGGGAGGAGGGCACCAAGTACAAGTCCTTTGTCCAGACCGCTCGGCTGGTCTTCCGAGAAGAAGGTTACCTTGCCTTTTATAGAGGACTCTTTGCTCAGCTCATCCGGCAGATACCAAACACTGCCATTGTGTTGTCTACCTATGAGTTAATTGTGTACCTGTTAGAGGACCATACTCAGTAACAGGCCAGAAAATGTACTCTAGAAGAATAAAACTGAGAAACTCTAGAGAATTTTTTTTCCATTGATGTTTAGAATGTTTGAGACCGAAACAGGAAAGGCCATAAAATATCTGGTTCATATCACCTGTTGGATATTTCCTTTTGGATTCATGCTTTCTGGAAGGTTTAAAGTCATTAACGTTAATAGTTAATTATAACTTTTTTTTTAACTTAAGGGGATTCAGGATTAAGCAGCAACTAAATTAAATCATGCTATTTAATTTAAGTGTGAATTTGGTTTGTGTCCTCCTTTATGTTCACTCTACTGTAAACTCTAGTTTACTAAGAACTTTAGTGAAACATAATGCTAGAAATGCAGAGAAGAACTATAAACTCAAAGTACAGCTTGTTTCCTACTCTGACCCTGCTCTGCTGGACAGATAAGAAGTGTCACATTTTGGTGGCACTGGGTGGACCAGGACAGACTTCCCAGCTATTTTTCTCCTTTGTACCTTTTCCAAGTCTCATTCCAATTGATCATCTAAGCTTTCAAGCTGCAGAGTTAAAAAACAAAGTACGACTTTCTGGCACTAAATATTTTGAACCATACACATTTTCCTGAAGTTACCCTCTATCTCCAGTTTGAACCAAAGGCGAGAGTTTTAAAGAGCTGTTTACCAGGTGCCTTGCTCTTGCATGTATTTCTAGAAGTTAAGCCCCAGTCAAGCCCAGGTCCCTTGTAAGTGTGAGAGCATAGCCCCCGAGGTGGCTGTGAGTGTGGGGCGTGGCGAGGAACAGACAGCCTCTCCTGTCTGGAACCCTGCTCTTGGGTCTCTGCTGCTGGAGAAGGGAACCACGAGAGAGGCTGACGCCCGTCACAGACTTCACGCTGCTCTGACAGGAGGTGGTGGTGGTGTTTAAATACCCTAGATCAAAGTTAAAAAAAAATCTTAGAAGTGAGTAATTGCCAGAATTTTAAACACCCTCCCCTCATTTTTAAAGGAAATTTAATAAGGGACAAAAAGATAAGATGGAAGGCAGGTAAGATCGATAGCCTTCCATTAGCTCCTTCACTGGAATTTGAATGTATTACACAGTAAGGTTATTTTTCAGTCTGAACATCTAAAAGATAATTGATTCTAATAACTGATGCATTGTAGCTTCAGATTCACTGGCAAAGACTGTGGTAGGGATGAGAGGAGGATATTTTCAAATTGTATTTAAACTGAGTTTAATTTTGTTCACCTTTAGTCATAAGGAGGTTAGTTGGTGTTCTTGAGTTCTCTAGTATAATTTGCCTCAACTGTCAACAACTATGTAGAAGTCAAAATAAATGACTTTAGTCAAGCTGCAGGCTTCTAAAATGCATGGCAGTAAAGAGATTTCTCTATTCCACAAGCTCACGGGCACTGAGCAACATCTTCCTGTTTTAATATTTATATTAAAACCTGAATTTTTCATTAAGATTTTATCTAACATGAAGGTTAACAATTAGGTTGCTTAATATTCACTAAGTGGGTATGAGAATTCTTTGGAAATAATGTCACTTATACATTCTTGAATTAATAAATTTTATGTTGACCTGGTATAATTTAGTTCTCCGCTTGCTTCTGCACCAAGGCCTTGAAGTGAAGGAACTGAGCACCTGGAGCAGGAAGAGACCAGCGGGAGGACAGCGATGCCTCCTCTCCAAAGCGGCTGCTTGGATTGAAAATGGAAAATATCACTGTCGGAGCTGCTAATGGAGAAATCCCATGATTTCTCTCTGTCTTTTCCACAAGCTTAGTCATTGGGGTTTTGATATTTTTAAGTAGTCGTTTAATAAGACTTTTAGAACCCTCATTGCTTACCCATTGTGTTCCAAGCACTGTGCAAAGTGTTATATATTTTCTCATTTAAGGTAATTCTGACAACCTTGTGGGGCAGGTATCACCACCATCCACATGTTACAAACGAGAGGCTCCGAGGCTACAGGACTGGCTTGAGGTCTTGGAGACAGTAGGTAGTAAACTGACCAAGAGTGTTTGCACTGCTTGTTGAGTAGGTGAATATAAGGGAGAGGGGCTGCTGAGCTTGTGGAATGACCTGACCCTGAAGCTGAGGTCCAGCCGACCATTCCATTCTGCTCACTCCAGGACTATGATTGCACTGATGAAGGTGCCCTTACACTAGAAGTGCCCGGGACGGAGGTGTTGGCTGCCTTCTTTGTCCACGTGGATCACAGAGCCCTTTCTTTGAGCAGACGTGACACAGACACTGAATCTTCTTGGAAAGAAAATGGTTCTTAAATACAACGCCACACGCTTTGAAGGAGGCTTCACGGCTGTTTGTTTATCTGTGGTGAAACCAGCAGGACGCAAAGGAAAGGCCTGTGCTCTGACACCCACTCCAGGAAGGAGGAGCTTCGAGTGCAGGCTCTACTCACCCCCTGGGTTTCTGCCCTGCTCATTCCCTCCTGCCGTTCCTGGTGAATGCACTGACTAGGGTTTGGCATAGATTAACTGGCCCAGGAAACCCATCAACCCATCACTATCCACCACAGTAAGAACTCTGATGTTGACCTCGAAAAACACTGGGAATGTTGTGGGAACACTGAAACATTATATTGTGATACAAATATTTCCGACTAGATTTTTTTTAGGTGTAAAGGTAATTTAGCTCAAACCAGTAATACTAAAACGCTTGCATAAAGTAATTCTCCCCTAGATCCACCCCCCCTCAGGTAACTTTGCAATTTGGTGTTAACCAGCCTCTTTCTACAAACATACACATATGGGAGTTTATGCAAACTTAGGTATCATCAAAATTAATGTGTTGCTTTTTTTTGAAGTATGGCATCCCTCCAGGCCAATACCTATAACTGACATTCTGGCGGTTGCATTACGTCCCAATACAGTATGTCCTGTTTGTTCAACCTCGTCCCTATCGGTGCATGTTTCTATAAACTAGTTTTTTGACCATTGGAGTGGCTTCAGTGGAAGTGGCTTAAGGAGCTGCAACTTGCAGCAAAACAGCATTTCGCGCTTAGGCCGGGCCGGCTGGGCGTCGGGAAGACGAATTAGCGGGAGAAGAGGCTAGATAGATAGTAGCCAGCGAGGCTGAGGTTGCCGACTGCGCGGGAGGGGCCAAAGAGCGCGGCGGGCGCGGAGGAGGGCGCCCGGCCGGCTCCGCGCGTGGATGGGGGCCGCCTCCCGCCTCCGGCCGCTGGGGGGCGCGGGAGTGCCGGTACCGCGGCTTCCGCCGGCGCCCCGCCCACCGGGCTCGTCTCGCGCCCTGATTGGCTGCGCGGCGGGAGCGCGCCGAGTCAGGGGGCGGGCCCGCGCCGGCTACAAAGCGGCGAAGGTCACGGCGCGAGGAGGCGCGCGCCGCCGCCCCGCGTCCGGCCTGCTCGCTCGGCCCTCCGGCCCGCCGCCGCCCGCGTGGGGAGCCATGGAAGGAGTGAGCGCGCTGCTGGCTCGCTGCCCCACGGCGGGCCTGGCCGGCGGCCTGGGGGTCACGGCGTGCGCCGCGGCCGGCGTGCTGCTCTACCGGATCGCGCGGAGGTAAGTGCGCGCGGCCCACGCGGCCTCGGCCTGCTGCCGCCGCCTCCGCGGCCCGGGCCCGCCGCCTGCCGGCCGCCCTCCGCCCGCGGCCCGCGGCTCCGGGGCTGCTGGCGCCTCCCGCCCGTGCCCGGCGAGGCCTCGGCGGCGCGGTGGGGCCCGGGATGAGTGCCCGCGCGCTGAGACCAGCTCTGCACCCCCGCCCCAAAAGACCGGATCTGGAGTCCTTAGTCGGGAAGCCGCCGAGGAGTGGGTTCGCAGACCCCAGGAATGTGGGGCGGGCCAGGGCAGCCAGCGCGTGGGTTACAGACTCCCTCCCCCACGGAGACCGTGCTGGCCAAGCCGCAGGGTCTGCAGGGCCCCCCCACACCCACCCGGCTCCCCAAGCCCTGCAAGAGAATCGAGCGGGCATCGGGCTGCTCTCACTGCCTTTCGCCCTTAGCCCTGCTCCGTGGTCCTGAGGAGCACTCTGGGACGGCATGATACTAGCTGGCACTTACGGTCTGCATATGCTGGCTCAGGCGTTGTTCTGAGCTTACATTAGCCCGTTTCAGAGTCACAACTCCTGCTTTCCCTGGAGAAGGTGCTGGACAGAAGAGCTAAAACAGTTCTTGACAATGAGGCGAGTCCGGGTGTGAACTGAAGCAGCCTGGCCCTGGAGCCTGCAGTCTTAACCCCTAGGCTACACTCCCTCCAAGAGCGGGAAAACCTGGTACTGCAGAGGTGTTTAAAATGCGCTGGGGTTGCTGCTGAGCTGGTTCAGTGGCCACCGCAGCCCCCATCCTGACTTGGGCTCAAAGATCATGCATACCCCCATGTTCAGAGCTGGCCTCTCTCATGGCCTCCATGGTCAAGGGTAAAAGCTTTATGGCCCCTTGCTTTATTCACCAGGGTCTCAGGTACCCAACTGTTTCCCCACCTGATCCACCCACCGGAGAACAAGGAACAGAAAAAAGGTGGGGTTGTAGCTTCAGCAAGGGTTGTGGGGAGCTCAGATCTTAGGTGAAAGAAGTGAAGGAGCTAGCCCACAGTCGCTGGGCAGCAAGTGGCAGAGCTGGGATTGGAACCTGGGCAGTCTGGCCAATATTCCTTCACCACCACTGTTACTGCTGCTCACTGGAGGAGAAGAGTGAGGGCGACTGAGTCACAGGCTTCCCGGAGGAGGAGGAAGGGGTAGGAGGGACATCAGCTGTGTCTGCAGGATGAGCCAGACTGGCAGGCTGAGGAGGGGGCGGCCTCCCAGGGGAGGGCAGCCTGGGATTGAGAGAGCCCCCAACTAAAGGATCCTGACAACCCACGTCTAGGGTGTCCCAGTTCCTGTCCAATTTCTGGAAGCTGCGGGGGCTTGCAGGACCAACTGGTTCAAACCAGTCATTTTACACACGAGAGAGCTGAGGTGCAGAGGCGTGTGGCGATTTGCTCAGGCTCCCAGAGCATGTTGACAGCAGAGATGGATCAAGAGCCCAGTTTGTCTCCTGGACGCTGCTGCTGCCCATTTAACCCAGGACAGGGAATGTTGCCCCAAGGATCTGAGCCTGGGCCGTGGCACTATCTCCGAGCCTTGCAATGCCTCTTTTGTTTAGCATGGCTGGATTTGGACTAAGTTGGCTTAGCTTCGCCTCGCACTCCAGTATCTTGTGCTGCCCCTCTTCTCAGGGGTCCTGTCTGGGGCCAGCCACAGCTTTCCCTCTGCCGGAGACAGGAGTCTGGGGCCTTGGTGCAGTGTTGGGTGAGCTGGTACGAGGGGAGCCAGGAGAGTACCTGGAAGGCCTTGTCACTCTAGTGGCACAACATGAGTCCTAATGTGGCAATGGGACCTGTTGGTTGGGCTGAGAAGGACCAGCCCTTTCCCAGGATGCCCTCAGATTCTCAGATCACTGGCTTTTGTCTAGGGATCATAAATTGGTCACTGTTGCAATTCAGAAGCAAGACCAGCCCCACAGAGACCGAGCCCTTCTCCCTTCCGTGGAGAGAATGCATTACAGCGAGGACGTTGGCTTCGGCCACAGCATGGGTTTTGAATGTGCAGGGAGTTGGTTTTGGAAAGCACCTTGGCCAAGTGGGTGTTTGTGGGCTCTGCACAGAGATGGCAGAGCGACCTGGAGGAAGACTGACGGGGGAGCCAGGGCAAGAGGTTGCTTCTCTGAAGGGCTGGAGTCCTCCCAGAGTCTCAGGCAGGGCCACCTGGCTTCCCATCCATGAAGTGGTCTTGACTGGGTTATTGTTAATGATTCAGTGCTGGCGCTGCACCGGCACGCTGCTGTTTCCTGAAACCCCATTCTACAGATGAGGAAAGAAGGCTCAACGAGGACGTGCTTCCTGCCCTATAGCACCCGCTGTTAAATGGCAGAGCCCTGCCTCGCTCCAGCCCTTCAGCTCCTAACCAAACTGTGTGCTCAGATCTTCACTGAGCACCTTGGCCTCCACTCTGACCCCACGGGAGGTCGCTTGTCAGCACCGTCACAGAGTAGAAGCCTGAATTATACTTACCTGGCCTTGCTCGCCCTGTATCCAGGCAGTCATGATGGCTTCGTATGCCTGCCCCCACCCCCATTCCCCAGATTCCCACCCCTAGACTCTGCCGCTTAGCACTGTGTCCAGGTCTGTCTTCTGCCAGCACATCCCTGCTTGGGATCTCAGGGGCCTCCTGCGGCACCCATAGGTGTTTATTGGATTGTCCACTTTGTCGTATTTGGAGACTGAGAGGATGCATCCTCCTTATCCTTGCATCCAGAGTCCCCGTTTCCTGCCGACCTCTCGTTGTGCTCTCCTGGTACTGCACACTCTGGCTGAAGGGATGCCGCTCCCTGGACGTACGCTGGGTGGTCCCACCCTTTGCCCAGCAGTCCCACCCATTTGAATGCCATCTGCTTCTTTTGCCCTGCTTCTGGCCGCCAAACTTGTTCTTTAGGGTGATGGCAAATGCTCCACTTGTTGGCCTCTCTCCTGTGGTGTCTGTCACCAGCTGCCCTGTGAGATTGCTGTTCTTGTCCTGGTGTCCATGTCAGAAGTGGAGAGCCTTGCTCATTTCTGCCTCCCCGCAAGCCTAGCATGTGTTCAGTAAACTCGGGGAGGCAAACGAGCGCAGTCCACCCGCTCCAGGCCAAGTCTGCCCTTGGAGAGGTGGGTCCAGGGGCTTTCTGTCTTGGTGTTGGCAGGACTGCCGTGGACTTAATTGTGCTTTGCCTTGAGGCCAGGCGGGAGGCCTGGGGGCCGTGGAGCCATGGGAGTCCTGGCAATGCTGAGTTGCATTTTGGTGCTGCTGACATTGCAGCCCAGGAGATGCCTTCTCGGATTCTCCCAGTTAGATGGGGACAACATGTGTTGCCCACTCAAGGCACAAAGGAGCAAGTGAGGAGCTACCTAGGGATCCAGGAAGGACGCCTTCACTGTGAGGCTGTCTTGGGATGTCCTCTTGGGGCCGTGCCAGAGGCTAACCTCTTGGCCCCTGAGGGAAGCAGCCGGATTCTTAGAGAGACCATCTTCCAGACCCTACCAGGCCAGCACACAGTGCCCAGGGTCACAAGCTACATGCTGGGCTCCTCTCGGGGGAGACTGGGCGCTTCTCAGAGCCTGGCGGGTACTGGTTGATACATTGGCCTCCCCCATCCGGTGTCTCCTTCATGTGGCACGAGAGATGGGCTCACTGCTAGAACAGAAGACACATCCCCCCCTGCCGCCCCCGCCCCCGTAGGAATGGCAGGATGTCAGGGCATGGGCTTTGTTTTAACCACATGTCCATGTTCAGGGCTGATGGGGTGATACCATTGTTGGTCTTTTTTTCCCCAATGTGTGTTCGGGGCTTGTGGAGGGGTGGGTCCAGAGCATGCAGCTGCCCCTGGCTCCTTCCAGGGGCCCACCCTGCTCTTGGCTGCCTGAGGCCTCTTCCGGCCCTAGCAGAGCCCGAGAGCTCAGCACGCAGGTAGCGGGAGCTGGATGAGTGCCTTCCGGATCTCCAGTCTGCCCACCCGCAGGGGCCTGAGCTGCCTTGTCGAACTCTCTTGCCTGTGTTACAGGGACATTTTGTCTTGTCACCTCAAATCTTGTCCACCACTAAGAGTAGCTTGTCCTAAAGCCTTGCTAGGGACGAAGGCTGTTGGCTTTGGGGAGAAGTGAGTTGAGGGGTTTATGACAGTGGGGTGGGGGGGGCATTTCCTGAGCAGAAGCAAGACAGGGCTAAGCTGGCTCAGAATAGATTAACCCAGACCTCCCATGTCAGGCCTGGTAGAGGTGGGTGCAGGCCCAGAGGCCAAGACCCGCCAGCCATGGAGACTAGGAACTGTGAAGTTGGCTGTCGAGTGCAGCCCTGGGATGCGTTTCACATTTGCCCACGTGTCTAATGCATGAAGTCCTGGGAAGCCGCTGTGCTGGTGTGTGGGCACTGAAATTCACACTCAGCTCTCGGTCGCGTGGCTTCCTAGTCCTGCCGCTCATGGGCCTGCGGACCCTTTCAGGGCTCACTCCAAAGGAGTCATGAGAGATGACTCCCCAGCATGTGGACCCCCACCTGGCCAAGGTGGGCAGCAGCTGCCGTGGCCACGGGAGATGGCCAGTCCTGGGCAGGGATTACCAACGGCTGGGAGTGACAGGAGCTGGAGCCACTGGCCCCAGGGACCAGCGCTAATCCCCCTCCTCCCCTTCCTGCCACCAGCTTCCAGGCCAGGCTCATTTCCCTAGCAACGGAACTGGAGATTGAGAGTGGAAATGATGACTCCCTGGGGTGGGAGGGGCTTTCTGGCTGGTGCCCTGGACCAGAGCCGTAGCTCACACTCACCAGTTATCAGTCCCAGGGCCTTCCTCCTTATCCCTGCCTCTTTATCCCCTTCCCTGTCTCTCTTTATTCGTGGGCTGCCAGCTGATCTGCCTGGTTCCTCTCCAGAGGCTGAGTGTGGGGTTCTAGGGTGCAAAGGCTGAGGGGTCCTTCCACGAGACTGGAGGGGCCCAGGGGGGCAGACGAGAGGTTTGGCAGGCCTGCGGCCTGCATCATCAGCCGTTAGGACACGCCCCCATGCACAATTACAGAGACGCCTGTAAAGCGGGTACAAATTAACAAAGAGAAAGCCAAGTGCTTAATTGCCAGGAATGCCAAGTGCTGGCACCTCGGCAGAATGGAGGCCACCCCTCCAGCCGGGGCTGCCGCGCCGCCTCCACCGTTCTCTGCGCGATGCCCGGTGAAACTGTCTGAGTGCCGAGCACTGACCCTGCCAGGCAGAGCGCCTCCCTAAACTCGTTGGATCCTCTCAGCAGCTTCTCTGGGCCAGGGATTATCCCCAGTCATCAGATGGACAAATGAAGCGGAGGTTCCAAGAGGGAATGACTCTCCCTGAAGGCCACTCCCGTGGCTGGTGCTGAGCTGACCAGTGCCCTGCCCTCTGGCTCCGCGCTCTTGATAAGATGTGGCCATCCCTTGTTGTCCATTATGAGGGCTTTGGCCTGCTGTGGGGCTGCGGCTGCTGGGAGCGATCCAGGGTGCCCTCAGTGGACTCTGGAACTCTTCCCTGCAGGGCCCAGTTCCGTCTCCTCTGTCCAGCTCCTCTGGCTCCGGTGAGAAGTGGGTTGAGGGGTTTGTGACAGGAGCTGGGGGGCGTTTCCCTGAGCTGCAAACTCTCTCCACCCTCCCCACATAACTACCGTTTATGGGGCATTTGGGCTGGAAACTGTTAAATACTTCCCACACTTGACATGTTCTGGTCCCCAATTGACAGGTAATAAGACTGGGGCTTGGAGAACTCTCTTAACCTGCCCGTGGTCAGTTGTACATGGTAGAGGGGCAAGGCCGGGAGGCGGCTGCAGTGTCAGGAGCAGGGGCTCTGTTTCCCAGGGACCAGCCCTCCTTCCAGGCCTCTGGCAAGCCTGAGGACAGACTAGTGACAGAGCTGGCCTTTTTCGTTGCAAGTCTTACGTCATTGGATCCCTGTAACGTATGGATGCCGTGCGTGCTGTGATGGCTCGCACTTGGCAGATGCAGCCAAGGCAGAGAGGAGGAACTTCCTGGGGCCCACAGCGAGAAGTGGTGGAGCCGGGACTCTGGCTCCCGGAAGCTTGGAGCTGTGTTGTGCTGTGGACAGCAGGGCCGTCTGTGTGTGTTGTGGTTGCCCACTCCAGCAGCGGCCCAGGTGGCTCCCCCAGCGCTAGAGTGGCCTCTGGGGGAAGACAGAGGGACAGGAGCAGTGAGGCCAGGATCCCAGGGCTCAGGCAGCTGCCACCCATTGCCCACATTGTTGCTAGATTCCTGGGACTGGAGGGCTTTGTTGAACAGTTGCTGCACACACCGCCCCCACTCTCCATAGCCGGTAACGGGGGTAGAGGGGCCCAGAGCAGAGATCCCCCAGTGTCTGCACTGGGATTATCCTGCAGACTCCACCTGTCACCGCATGTGTGGCCAGCAAGGGCCGCTGTGCCCTGCCTGCCCTGTCCCCTCCACCAGAGCAAGTTGGCCCCAGGCTGAGCAGCTGTCTCTAGTCCCCGCCCCTCCGCCTCCTCGGCCCTCACTCCTGGGGACTTTTCTTCTGTGAAGCGCAGGAGGCTCCTTTGCTGGGAAACTCCCCAAGGAGCACTGTTTCCACAGCCTGGGAACAGGCCTCTCCAGAAGGGCAGGCAGTCCTGGAGCCTGGTCACTGTCGGCCCCGTGGCCTGACCAGCCTTGACCTCTGTTGTCCCCATGCCTGAGCCCCAGGACACGGGGGTCTGGGGGCCCTGGGTCCCTGTGTGGACACGCTGGAGCCAAGAGTTCTGGTGAGTCTCCAGCGGCTTCCCCCGGAGGGGAGGCTTTGCCTGGAGAGCTGAAGAGAGGCGCGAGCCAGCGTGGCCTCCTTGCTTGGTCTTCCCACTGGATGCAGAATGTCCTGTCAAGGTCCTTGTCCTCCTGCCTGCCCCAGCCTGCTTCCCACACCCTTTCCCTGGTCTCCCATTGCTTGGGTGGCAGAGGTCTTCCGGCTGACTGCACTCTTTCCTCGTCCACAGGAGGCAGCCAACGCACACCATCGTCAACTGCTGGTTCTGCAACCAGGACACCGTGGTGCCCTACGGGAACCGCAACTGCTGGGACTGCCCCCACTGTGAACAGTACAACGGCTTCCAGGAGGTGCGGGGCCACTGGCGGGCACATGGGGACCGTGAGGCCACACCCTTGTCCTGTCCCCTGTCCCAGGGCCCCTCACCACAGCCCTGGCCCTGCATCCCTCCTTTGAGGATGGGGAAACAGACTCAGGAAGTCGAGGTGACTTGTCCAAAGTCACACCGCTAAGACTAGCAGATTTGGAGTTCAAACCCAGATCTCTCTGGCTCTGAAGCTCATTCTGTTCATTGCCCTAGCCCAGGGGTGGGCAGGCTTTCTGCAAAGAGCCACAGAATAAGTATTTTAGGCTTTGCAAGCCGTATGGTCTCTGTCACAACTACACAGCCCTGCCGAGCCACCATAGACAGTACGTAGACGAATTCGTGTGGCTATGGTCCAAGAAAACTTTGTTCACAAACACAGCCCTGCCCACCAGCCGTAGTTTGCAGACCCCTAGGCAGACCACAGTTTGCAGACTTAGTTCCCCAGTGCTATAGGGTTCTCAGGAATGATGCTGGGAGAGGCATGTAGGTGGGAGGCGAGCTCCAGCCTGGCTGGCTGCGCTCTTGCCAGCGTCTTGCCTCTTGGGTTCCATGTGAAGTTTCTTTGGAAGAAAAGCTGCTGTTACATGTAAGAAAGAAGGGGAAGGTTTGACATCCGCCACCACTTCCTGGAGCCTCGCCACACAGGGCCCTCTCACTGTTGGGTTGGGGCTCCCCACTGACTTGGGTCCCTGTCCTCCCCCAGAACGGCGACTACAACAAGCCGATCCCTGCCCAGTACATGGAGCACCTGAACCACGTTGTGAGCAGTGCGCCCAGCGCCCGCACCCCTCCACAGCCCCAGCAGTGGGTGAGCAGCCAGGTGCTGCTGTGTAGGCGGTGCAGCCACCACCAGACCACCAAGATCAAGCAGCTGGCGGCCTTCGCCCCGCGGGACGAGGTGAGGCTGGGACAGGGAAGGGGACGGGGAGGGGGCTGAGGGTGCTTTAGAGCAGCTGAGGGGGAGGCGTGAGCCGGGCTCTCCCAGACGGTGGCTTTTCTGTCCTGAGTGCCTGCTGGGCCCCCTCCTCACCCTGACCCTGTGCTGGGCCCACATTCCAAGTGTGTTATTTCTTCCATCTCAGTTGGAGCCTTGCTTCTCGCTCTCCTTCTGTCTCAAGGTCTCTGCTGTTTGGGCTCCAAGCCTGGAAATATCCTGAGAACCCTAGTTCCTGCTAGTCCAGAGGGGTTTGCCCCTGAGCAGGGGGAGCTAGGATCCTTGGGCTCCACCTGGGGCCCTGTGAGGCCCATCCTCTCCATGTCCCTCTGAGTTAGTCTTGCCCACCGGCTGGCTGGGCGCTTGGCTCTGGAGTCGGTGGAGGACGTTCTCAGCTTCTGGGAGAAGAAAGAAGATAGGCACTGCTGAGAGCCTTGCCGTTTGGAGTTCACCTCCCCTGGGCCTGCCGTGGAACCCAGCAGCCTTGTTATCTAGCTAATCCCGCCTGTCCACCCCACCCCCAGACCCTGCCCAGTCCAGGGGTCCTGTGACCTCAGGAGCAGATCCCAGCTGAGGCCTGAGATGCCAGCTTTCCCCAAGTCCAGCCTGGGAGGGAGGGAGGGAGAACAGGTGAGTGAGGGCCAGGCGTGGAGAGATGGGGAATCTGCAGAAGGGAAGGCGTGTGTGACTCAGCAAGCAGGGCGGCTTTTCTGCATGTTTGGTCCCAACAAAAGGAGATCAAGCTGATATCCCTCCTAGCCGCTGCGGCTGAAATGTTTGGCCCCCTGGAGACGGGGAGGGAGAGGTGCTTTGCTGCATCTGCGGGGAAGGAGAAGTGGGACTCAAATCTTCTGGGCTCTTCCCGAAGCCCCAAGAACCCTTCAGCCCCCACGAGGGCCAGGCCCTGCCTCTGGGTTGTCCATCTGCTCAAGTCTAGGTAGTGTCAGCCGAGAGCCCCCTTCTCCTGGGGCACGCCTGCCTTCCTAGAGCTCTGGAGTCCAGGAGCAGGGCCTGCAGCAAGGACCCTGTCCCAAGCTCCTGGCCTCCAGGTGCATCCTGTGGAACAACAGAACTTGGCTAGACTATCTGCCATCACCTGTGGTCCCCTGCCGTATCCCAGGCTCTGGGCCAGCCCTTACAGCTGACGTTACCATATGCAGTGAGCTGTTTGTCCTGTTGGGCAGCAGGGGAGGCAGGTTCAGAGTGGGGACAACTTGCCTGTGGTCACCCCACTTGTAAGTGAACCTAGATTCGCCTCACTAGATGGGCAGCCTCATTTGCCCCCAGAGGACCCTGAGCCTCTGCTCACCCCTCTGCAGGGCAGGTACGATGAGGAGATCGAGGTGTATCGGCACCACCTGGAGCAGATGTACAAGCTGTGCCGGCCATGCCAGGCCGCTGTCGAGTACTATATCAAGCACCAGAACCGCCAGCTGCGCGCCCTGCTGCTCAGCCACCAGTTCCAGCGCCGGGAGGTGGACCAGACCCACATACAGGTCTGAGCGAGGCCTCCCAGTCTCAAGTTTGTGCAGGAATCCCTCACAGAGGGCTGGGCCCCAGACAGGAGGGCAGCTCTTCAGAGCTGGGACCCTTTTTCCTGGGGCAGCTACCTTCTAGCGGGGCCACATTCCTACCCTGTCCCCAGACCCCTTTGTGTCACCAGCCACAGTAGGTATCCCGAGAAGACTAGGTCAGGGTCGTGATGCGTTTGCTGCTGGCATACTTGAGCAGGGGTTGAGTTGCCCTGCTGCATCTGGGCAGTGACCCGACACTTGTGTTCAGACTCAGAGCACGCTTGGTGGTGGCTGCGCTCTTAGGAGCTGCGACTCCCATTTATAGCTGTGGGCACTAAACTCTCAGAGGTTAAATAATTTGCAGAGAGCCACACACCTGGGGTGTTGTGGTATCAGGATTTGAACCCAGGACCAGTCTGGCTAAAACTATCATTAATTTTTATCACTGTACTCAACTAATGGGATTATCTGGTTAAAAAAATATGATACAGTAGGAAGTGGATTCAGAAGGAAAAAACATCCCCCCAAAGAAATTCCCACCCCTCGGGTCCCCACGTGTGCCCTGTGTCCAGTTGGTGTATGATTTCTAGTCTCCAGCTGGGCCCATGACCACATGGTCACACCACTGGCCCACACGTCCATGTTTGCACAGCAGGACTCTCTGACCTTTGGTTTTCCTGCTTACCACTGTGTCCCTAGACTGAGCAACTTATTGTGGTATTTTTTAACTTAATTTTGGCCGGTTATCTATATGTTTATTGCAATTCCAGTTAAAATCACAATAGGAATTTTTTTTTAAGATTTTTTTTCCTTTTTTTCCCCACAGCCCCCCAGTACATAGTTGTATATTCTAGTTGTGGGTCCTTCTAGTTGTGGCATGTGGGATGCCTCCTTAGCACAGCCTGATGAACAGTGCCATGTCTGCACCCAAGATCCGAACCGACGAAACCCTGGGCCGCTGAAGCAGAGCGCGTGAGCTTAACCACTCGACCACGGGGCCAGCCCCCACAATAGGAATTTTTGATCAGAATTTGACAGAAGGTTTAAAAAACTTATTTTAAAGAGTATGTCACCATAATATCAAAACGATTTCTTTCTTTCTCTTTTTTTGCTGAGGAAGATTTGCCCTGAGGTAACATCCGTGCCATCTTTCTCTACTTTTTAGTATGTGGGCCGCCAGCACAGCATGGTCACCAACAGACCGGTGTAGATCCATGCCTGGGAACCGAACCCAGGCCACCAAAGAGGAGTGTGCCAAACTTAACCACTCGGCCACTAGGCCTGGCCCTCAAAAGGATTTCTTTAAAGAATGTGACAGAGAGGCCAGCCCCATGGCTGAGTCATGAAGTTTGTTCACTCCACTTCAGCTGCCTGGGGTTTCGCCAGTTCTGATCCTGGGCACGGACCTGGCACTGCTCATCAAGCCATGCTGAGGTGGCATCCCACATAGCACAGCTGGAAGGACCTGCAAGTGGAATATGCAACTATGTACTGGGGGGCTTTTGGGAGAAGAAGAAGAAAAAAAAAGAACATGGCAGAGCAGTACCCCTCCCCACACAGTAACTCTCACAGGAGTGAAGGGCCAGAAATGGCACACCTCAGTGGGGGACAGTGATAAACCAGAAACAAGGCTGAAAATGCGTCAGAATTTAGGATGCAGTAAAGACAGCATCTCTGCTCTTCAGGACCTGGGGGGATTCTTGAGCAAGGGCTCTGGGGCCCTGGCCAGACCCCTCTGCACAGAGTGGGCACTGTGGGAATGGCTGTTGGTGGCTCTGGCTGTCTCACTGACCAGTATCTCCTTCCTCAGAGCTTTTGCTCGTCTGCGGTGAAGGCCCCACTCCAGGTCATCGTGCTCCGTGCCCTCGCCTTCCTGGCCTGCACCTTTCTGCTGACCACCACGCTGTATGGCACCAGCAACCCTTTTGCCCCAGAGTCCCCCCTGCCCCCGGCCCTGCCACCTGGTGGCAATGGCTCGGCCACACCTGACAACGGCACCACCCCTGGGCCTGAGGGCTGGCGGCAGCTGCTGGGCCTGCTGCCAGAGCACACGGCAGAGAAGCTGCACGAGGCCTGGGCATTTGGGCAGAGCCACCAGATGGGCGTCGTGGCGCTGGGTCTGCTCACCTGCCTGCTGGCCATGCTGCTGGCCGGCCGTATCAGGTGCGTGTGTGGCCGGGCAGGACAGGGCTCAGTGGGAGGAAGTGCTCAGGGCTGGAGCCAAGAGGCCCTGCAGGGCCCACAGCCTTGGGCTGAGCTCCACAGTGTAGCTGGAGCAAGATGCAGTCCCTCTTTTCCAGTGGCTGGGAGTCTGGTGGGAGAGAGGAAGGCAAATGACCTGCCTTAGAGGGGGCAGCGGTGCTCAGCCGGCCCACCACTCGTTGTGTGCTGGGGCTGCTGGGACCCAGTCGCCTCACTTCGCCCGCTCAGGCTCCTCGTCTGCACAGTCGGGGATGATAACCACCGGCCCCCTGGGTTGTAGGAGGGTCAGGTGGGGTGCCCTGGGGCCCTTGCTTTCCCTCCCTGGGCAGTTGCACCTGTACTGAGTGGTGTCCCTGTTATCCCACAGTGACTAAGGGAGGTTTCTTAGCCCTGTTTTATGGGCTAGAACACTGACGCTTAGGAGAAACACCTATTCAGAGTGGGGCAGCATGTAAGTGTTGGCAGCAGGATTCTGAGGCCGGTGCTCTCCTCTTGGCTCTGGATTCTGTCCCCTGAGCAGGGCCGAGGTGGATGAAGGAGGCAGGAAGTGGCAGAAGGGGTGGGGGGTCTTGTCCTGCTGGGATGGGCCCTCACCCCTGCCCCCATTCCCCCCTCACAGGCTCCGGAGGATCGACGCCTTCTCCACCTGCCTGTGGGCCCTGCTGCTAGGGCTGCACCTCGCTGAGCAGTACCTGCAGGCTACCTCGCCCAGCTGGCTGGACACAGTCAAGTTCAGCACCACGTCCCTGTGCTGCCTGGTGGGCTTCACGGCAGCCGTGGCCACAAGGAAGGCGACAGGCCCACGGAGGTTCCGGCCCCGAAGGTCAGAGAAGCAGCAGTGACTGCGGGGGGAGGACAGACGGATGGACAGGCCCAGAGCTTTGCCCCCCACCTGGAGCAGGGTCCCTCTGTCTGGCATCTTTCTTACCTGCCTCACTTCTGCCCCCACCCTCCTAGAGCCCCTGGGCCTGACCCAGCCCATCCACTTCCCTAGGGACTCGGGCCTGCCCTCCTTTCTTCTCCCATGCCACCAAGCCATCCCCGAGCCCAAGGCACCCCTGAGCGCCCTGTAGCTCCTCACCACTCGTGTCACCGCTGGCCAAAGACCCGCACATGCCCCGAGACTGGAACACCGCGGCACCCACACACCTGCCTCTGACACCCTTGGATGAGGGTTGTGGGCCTGTTTCCTCTCCCACTTTGCCCCATCTCTGAGCCCCTGGCACATGCTGGTGACAGTGGCTGCATACTGGGCCCTTGCTGCATGGCCTGACCACTTGGGCTGCTTAGCACGGCAGGTGCTGCTGAGCAGGGGCCAGAGCAGAGCCCCCCACCTTGTCCCCACATCACTTCTCTGGTCTTTCCTCTTGGTCCTGCCCATTGCCTGGCCAGTGCTGCCAGAGATGGTGGAACCAAAAGGAAGGCAGGGTTGCCCCCCTGGGTCCACTACTCGTTTCCCTGCTCCAGAGACCCTGTTATCCCTCAGCCTCCTTCCCTGGGAATGGAGAGTACAATTCTTGGGCCCAGACTGGCCTTGATGAAGAGTTTGTGGGGTGAGGCCCTTCTCAAGGTGGACGTCCGCTAGAAAAGTCCTGCTTCCCCTGTGGTCAGCAAGTTCCTTCTTAACAGCCAGGCTGGTGTGGAAGCTTGCCTGGGGGTGGAGGGGGTCCCAAATAGTCTTTCCTTATTCATTTGTGGGCCTTACTATGAGCCAGAGAGAACCAGGGTGTGCATGCTCTGCCCATTCTCCTGGGAAGCCCCGGCTCTGCCCTGGAAAGGCAAGACCCTGACCCTTGTGGCTGAGCCCTTCACCTGCCCCCTCGGCTGGCATTCAGGCTCCCTGGGCCAAGGTTGCCCTGACGAGCTGGCATTGTAGGGCCTGAACTGCTCTTGTTGGCACCCCCCCCCCCCGCCCCCCATGCCCAGGAGGTCCCCAGTTTCCTCCTCTCAATGCCATATGATGCCTGGGAAAAGTGCTAACTGCCCAAGGTTAGCACTGAGTAAGGGGCCCCAGGGATGCACAGGCCCATCTTGACCCCAGGTCATTTGTCACCTTATTCCTCTCTGGCCTGGCCATTGTTACTCCCCTCCTGGTCCCTGGAGCCCCTCATGGAGGGTGCCAAGGCTCCTGCTTTCCACTTCCCTGTGGGGCAGCCACAGAGCCCACTGGGCGTCAGCCTCTCTCTCCTTGGGTCACCTGGAGGGGAGGGACAGTGCTGACCCAGAGCCCCACACAGGGCTGCCTCCTCCCAGAGTCACCACTCCAGGGGAGGGGCTGGTGCATGGCACAGCCCTACCACTCCTTAGCTGTGTGGTTCTGGCCAGGCCCCAGCCTCAGTTTACCATCTGTGAAATGAGAGGTGGACCCCTCTCCAGGGCCCTTGACTGCTGACCTCAGTGTGGACCCGCTCTGGAAACTGAGGTGCCTTCCACATGCAGAGGAAGTTCTCAGCCTAGGGGCTGCCTCCAAGGGTCATGTCAGGACAGTGGACCAAGGCTATTCCTTACCTGGCGTCTTGCATTCTGATGACCCCAAAGTGGGCCTCACACTCCTTCCAGGGCCTGTGTGTCTGCCACTCTTCAGTCTGAGCATAAATCCCCCTCCAGGTGTGGCCCGAGTATGCCAGCACCTCCACTCCACTCTGCATGTCAGAGCCCAGGGAAGGCAAAAGCAGATTACAAGTTTGTGAGGGTCACATTCAGCAAGGGGCCACCCGCTAACTGGGCCTGAAGGGGCAGGTGAGCGACTGCCCTGGTCAGGCCCCTTATAGCGCCCCCTAGAGAGCTCGAGCGTCATGCCTGAGTCCCATTGTCACCCACTTGCCTGAGTGATTGGGTGGCAGCCTGTGCCCGCTTGCATCTGTGTATGGAGAGCCCGGATGGGTCAGGAGCTGCCCCCACTTAGCTGTGCAGGCTCAGCTGGTTCTGTGTGGAGGGTGAGGTGGACAACCATTTGGAAGATGGGGGCGTGGTGTCTGAGCCAGGAGCAAGGCCCACTGGCCTGTCTGTGTGCAGGGTAGGGGGCTCTGCCTGTCCCTCCGGCCCCAGGCAGCCTGCCTAAGAGGGGAGGGGAGGCACAGGTACCGGGTGGAGAACCAGTAGTCTGTTGGCTGTGCATGCCCTTGTATCTAGAATCTCCTATTCTCAAGGAAACTGACAGTGCGATGCTAATTACTGCTTTTCTTGGCATTGAGTAGAAACCAGACATCTGTGTGTATGTGTGTGTTTAAGTTAAATTATTTATAATAACCATAACCAGCTCTCTTGCTGGCCAGGAGCCCCTGCTGCGCAGATGTCTTTCTTGCCCTCTAGCAGGCTTAGAAAGACACCGTCTTGAGCTGAACCTCAATCGGAGGAAGGCATCCTGGCCTTTGTGGAGTTATGTGTGACTTTTTAAAATTATCCTCTGTCCTTTAAAGTTTCATTACTTGGAGCATAGTCCAGCACCTTCTGATGTTACTGGCAACAATGAGGAAGTGCAGGCACCACTGGGATCATGGCTTATTAACTCAGAATGTGTCACCCCTGCCAGGGACCTCTCCCCTCCTCTGGGGACGATGGTCAGACCATCTGGGGTTGGGGTGACCATCCCGAGACGTGAGGGAGGTCCATGTCACTGTCTTCTCCCTCCAGGTCTGGGGTCCCCACCCTGGGCTGAGTAGCTCCTCCCACACTTGCCCAGGAGCAAACCGCCTCGACGCCCCGCCCTGGGAGGAGCTGTGTCCCTGGGACTGTTGCCGAGTGTCTCGTCGTCTCTGGTTGTGTAGTAGAACTGTGGATGATTGTCTAGTGACCCTCTGCTCGCTGTAACCACAACGCCTGGCCGTAGATGGTGTGTTTTTAATGCTGTATTTTCAATAAATGCCTCCGGGGTCCTGCTTTTACCGGTGGGCGTCAGGTACCACGTCTTTTTTGTTTTTTCTTTCACCTTCCTTCAGAGGCTTCTGTACCAGGGGTGGGGGACTTTGGGGGAGAGATGTGCCCACAGGAGTCAGGTGTGGGAGCTGGTGACGTGGACACCAAACGACTTAGGGCCCAGCTGTCTTCACATGCCGTCTTCACATGCCTCCTGCGTCGTATTTTCCCCATCTCAATAAACTGCTTGAAATGTAGTCCTCTCTCTCCTTCCACTCCCGGCTTGGACTAGGATTGAGTTGAAAAAGACCAAATGTCCTGTGTGTGTCAGGTGGGAGACAGTTGCACAGCCCAACCACTCCCCAGCACCCCTTTACCCCAGTGGATGTGCAGACTTGGATTCTGGGCTGAGTGCCTGTCTGAGACGGGGTTTGAGGGCGCGGGGCGGCCGGGGGGCCTCGCCAAAGCAAGCGTCGGTACCTTTGAAGCTCTCAAGCCTGGCGGAAATGGAAGGCTTTAACGGAGGCTCCTGGGGGACCATCTTCCACACAGCCATGGAGAGAGCTCACATTTGGTGCTTTACGAGGATCCGCTAGTTGAGTAATGTTGCTGCCTGTCACAGCAAGAGGGGTCAGACCAAGAACTGTCTCCCCGGCACTGCCAGCATTTTTAGTGGCATCAGAGATGGGGAGCAGCGCCTGTGCCGGATGGACCAGCGCCTCAGGCTGTAAGCACTGAGGCAGCCCCGGTGTGAGCAGGATCTGGGGAAACAAGAAGAGCTGGTGAGACCCAGCTTCCCATTCCAGCAGCTGACCACCTCTGAGACCCGCAGCCTCACTCAGACCTGCACCCCTCACCCGCTGGTTATTGAGGTGGCCCTTAGAGACTCCTGGCCTTGCTTCCGGGGTGCTCGGTGTGGGTGGGCGTAGGATGCCCTGCACAGAGTCCTGCTGCCACCTGGTGGAAGGGCCTGGGTGTCGCATGCTCTTGTCAGGCTGCCGCTCTGCATGACAGACTTGGGTCCTCTAGGAGGTACAGGCCCCCACAGGGGACAGAGCTTCATGCGTGATCAGAACAAGCTGGGCAAAGGTCCCAGCGTACCTTCACTGCCCCTGTAGTACCCAAAGTGTCCCCCCAACTCAGGCCATTCCCCAAGGTAGTGACCCGTCCTGCTGAATGGTATTGCAATTTTAGAATGACAGCACAAAATCATATCTTCTGTTGAGAGACGGAACTTTCCCCTGGTATCTTGGGGGCAAGGAGGTGGGTGTCAGACAGGCTTGGGCAGGACAGATCAGCAGGTGGAGTGTGGGCACGTCTGTCCTAGGGCCACCCAGGTTGACCAGATCCTTCTGCATATTCACTTGGTGAACTCCTGCCTTGATTTACCCAAATTCCCCAAACACTGGGGCCCCGCCTTTGTTTCTGGAGTCCAGATGGCCTCCTGGTGCTTTGAAAGGTATTAAAAAGATCACGTGATTGTACAGGAAGGCAATGGCTGACCCCACACTTTCCTCATCAAACTTGTTTAAAGTGAGGGGCGGAGATGAAAAACTGAGGAAATAGGTGGAATGTGGCTTGGCTAATGGTTCCCCGAGCATTCGGTCGTGGTGGGCCCGGGTGGGTACCTTAGCCGGCCCCCGGCTCTGCTGTAGGGTCTGAGCCAGCCTGCCCGGCCGTCGGCACATTGTCCATGGGCCCATTTGTCCCTTGGGACCGAGGTAAGGCTGGACCCCGCAGCCCCGTCAGATGGCAGACTAATGGATTAACTGCCTCTGCCCCTCCCCCTCTGTAATCGGTTGCCTTAATCAGAAGCATGGTTGACATTCCGGCTTGGGGCCACTGGGTCCTGTGGTGTTGTTTGTACTGTTCTCGAGTTAAAGAGACACTGTCACCCTCTGTCTTTCGGGCAGCTTCGCGATCGTTTGTGGGTCTTTTCTGAGTTTGGGTCTGGCTTATGTCCTGCGAGAGCCTCTTCCCAGGAGCCCCAAGGCTGGCCACTGCCCCCTCCTCGCTGCCAGGGCTCTAGCGGAGTGTCGGGTGCCGAGAGCAGAGAGCAGCAGGGGGCTCCCTGAGCTGGCCACTGCGGCAGGAGGCTCTGGGCTTGGAGCAGGAGGTGGCAAGGGGGCACCCAACACCTCTGGCCTGTACTGTGTGCCTGGCATGGCCGGCATCTTGCTTCAAGGCGAAGGGTTGGTGTGAGGTTGGTAAGGGTGACAGTGTCACTTTAATACTGAGACTCGTAGTGGAACTAGTTTGCTGTGAGGCTGGGCGGGGGGTCGGGGGGCATGCGGGAGGGGTGGGCACGCTGGCACCTCCCAGCCACCCGCTCCTAATGGCGTGAATGTGGTCGGACTGCTTTTCTGCTTCCACTAACACACGCCTCCTCGGGGACCCTGACTGAGGCCCCACCTTGCACGGGGGGAGAGGAGCTGGGGCCTCCGGAGCCCCCTGGGCTGACTTTCTCCTCTCTCTCGTGCCCGACGGCTCTTGCAGGTACTTCCCCGGAGACTCCGCCGGCCTTTTCCCCACTAGCCCCAGCCTGGCCATCCCCTGCCCAAGTGTCGCAGGCTCTTCGCCATCTCTGTTCATCCCCACCCCACCTGGCTTCCTGCCACTCGCCAACCAGCAGCTGTTCCGGTCTCCCCGCCGGGCCTCGCCCTCCTCACTGCCAGGCCGCCTCAGCCGGGCCCTCTCGCTGGGCACCATACCCCCTCTGACTCGAGCAGGTAAGAGGCACTGGGCATTGGTGGACGGAGCGAGCCGGGGGCAGCAGGCACAAGGGACTGCAGCCGAGCGCAAGGTGGGAGGGGCTGCAGGAGGGGTGTTGGAGCTCCTGCTGTAGAGACGGGAACTGGGTTCAAATTCTGGTGTGGCCACTTGGTAGCTGCCCTTAACCAAGGGACTTAACCACTCTGAGCGTCAGTTTCCCTCAAAAAAAAGTGAGACTACTGGTAGAACCCGCCGTGCATGTTGTGAGGGTTAAATGGAATGATATGTTTAAAGTGTGTCCAGCAGGTGTTCAGTAAGCGTTTGAGCTTGTTGGGGGTTGTCTTTTACCACCATTCTTACCATTATTATTACTGCTGTTGTTTTGAGGCACTAGGGGCTGGAAAATTTGCCCCCGCCTTTCTGTGTGGTCCAGAGGGCAGGGATTCGGTTCAGGTCATTTTTGGAGCACTTGCTGCACGTGGGCCCTGGCGTGACCCAGACCTGGTTCCTGTGATGAGAGTTTGTCTCATCCCCCACCTTTCACAGCAGGGTCTTCCTGGGAGGTTGGTTCTAAGTCAGATACGGTGTTACCCACTCGGAGCCCTGCGAGTGTTCCATGATGAGCCTCGTCACTTTGGGAAGGCGTCTGGCGCGGGCTGGGTTTGCCTCCTCTCAGGGGTGTGGCCAGGGCTGGCTCCCTGGCTGCCTGGCTCCCAGGCCTGGTGCTGCGGAGGCAGGATGCCATCCTAAGAGCGTGGGCGGCTTTTTGGTTAAACTGGGCTTGCTCACGGGCAGTGTCTCATTTAAGCCCCTCAGCTGCTCTGCAGGCAGGGGCTCCAGCTCCCGTCAGAGGCCCCGGCAAGCCCCAGCTTCCTTCCGGGACTTGCCCAGGGCCCCACTGCTGCTAGCACCTGGGGTTCAACCCCAGCTCAGGCTCTCCTAGCCCTGTTGTGTGCAGTCAGGCATCGTCCCAGGTCAGGAGGGTCCCACCTCAGGAGGGGCAGCTCACTGGAGAACACGCTGTTTGTGCTGAGTGCTGTCGAGGGTTCAAGGCCTTCAGGGTGGGACTGAAGGTATGATTGCCCCACGTACAGAGACCTGCACTCCACATGTTCCTGTGTAACCAAACGTGAACAGGTTGCTGGAGGAGAGGGGCTGCTGCCTGCCCCTCGACAGGAATTGTTACTCAGCAGAGTTCTGAGCCCCTGCCTGCCAGGAGAGTGATGGCTGAGGCCTGCCCAATTCAGGCCCTGGGGCTGACAGGGCCACTGTGGCCTCTTCATGAACAGCTGCTGGAACGGGGACCATGGAATGCCCTGGACACGGGAGCCTGGGAGGCCCCGCAGCCAGGCCCTTCCCCAAAACAGTGTTCTCTGGAGCTCCCCACCAGGAGCCAGGGAGGGCACGTCAGGCCCTCAGGGTTGGAGTGGGCTGGTTGGGGCAGGGCCCCAACTCCTGGGCCTCTGCAGGACCAACTCGGGTGCAGACCCTTCCAGAGCCTCCTGATGGCCATCTTGTGGGGAGAGAGGGGTGCAGCCTTGCGGGGAGGGCTGCCTCGTGCTTTGTCCTTTAAAAAATGAAATGACTTGAGCTAATAGTCCCGCAGGGTGAAAGGCAGGGACTTGACCTCCAAGGGACACATCCCTGCTCCCCATGTTCCCTGTAAGGCAAATGTAGGGTTGAAAACAGCCCCGGGCCCCTGCTGCCACCCTTTCCTCCATCTGGAGAAGACTCCGCTCAGTCTGACGGAGGTGAAATGTGGGGTGCCTCCCTCTCCCCATCTGTGAGCGGGGCTGGGAGTACACACTTGTCGTTGTCGTGAAGACTATATGCAGGAAACAAAGGTCCTAGGACCATGCCGTTGGCTGGGCACAGCCAAGCAGGCCCTCCGTCCATGACCTTGGGTGAGCACATGCACCTCCCCACACCCTAATCTCCTCTCAGATGGGGCAGCTGTGCCTGGGGGCTGGTGGGCATGATGTGACACCAAGTCAGGAGAGCTTCCAGAACAGGGCCCTCAGCAGGCATGGCTGCTGTTATCACTATGGGGTGGGGAATACCAGTAACAGCAAAACCGGAGGCCTGGCTGCTCTAAGGTGGTTAAAGTTCAGGCCATTCGCTCGTACCCCGAATTGATATTCAGGTGGTTTGCTTTTCCCCTAGCAGAGCTGTCCCTCCCCGTTTCCTGTGGAACTTGGGGTGGAGGAGGGCAGACCGCCGAGGGGACCAGGAGCCCAGCGTCTGTCTGGCCAGGAGCAGCCCTGCTTGGGCCCGAGCAACCCTGAGAGGACTCTGTGCATGCTGCCCAGGATGGCTAGGCTGAGGGGCTTCCATTTCAAGCCCCTTGGGAAGGGCTCAGGCCTTTGGGGCAGAGCCTGCCACCCACTGTAGATAACACACAGACTCCCTGTGGCCCTTCAGGGCTGGAGGCAAGGGCTCAGGAGTACTGCCCCCAGGGTGGCAGGGCAGTTCTGTGGGCTGCAGGCTGGTCTCAGAATGTGTGGTGATGGAGGGCGGATCCTGGTCTCCATTGCCAGGGGTCAAGGGGGAGTTTTTGCAGGACCTCGGGTCTTGTAGTCAGGAGGCCTTGGCGGTCCAGGGCTCAGGCGCTGTGCCAGCTTCCATCTTCCCGTGTCTCTCTCAGCTGTGCTCGCCTCTGTGCCTCTGCTGCAGGCCTTGTCCCTGCATCTCCACAGCTCATGCTCAGCTGAAGGACCAACATCCAGAAAGCAGATTCTTCGAAGGGCTCCCGCTGGGCTTGGGCTGTGTGGCCATCCTTACACAGTCACATGGGTTGACCTGGCTCTGTGTCCCCGGGCCTGGTGGGGGCAAGGGGCAGGCAATGCGCTGTGACAGACAGACCCCTCAGAGCCCCATGGATGGTGAAGCAGCAGCCACCTACAGCAGGGCACATGGTGGCTGGGGGATCTTTCCCGGCTCAGCTCTCAGCTGAGCACTGGGGGATCATGGACTACGTGAGATGGAGTCCCTGCCCTTGGGGTGCACTTGACTGAAGAAAAGGCAGCGTGTCCAGTGCTCCCTAAGGTCCAGCGCAGGCGATCGGGTGACTGGGGTTAGGAGGAGGCAGGACTCGAGATGGCGGAAAAGGCGGGGCCTTGCGGGGAGAGAGAGGCCCAGAAGGAGGCGTCGAGGAGTCCAGGTTGATCCAGGTGCTGACTCCTCGCGTGCAGCCTGCTGTGTTCCGGTTTCTTTGTCTGCAAAGAGGGAGTGTGCCTAGCGCACCTCAGGTGGTGGTTTGAGGAGTCAGTTGAGAGCCTGTGTTTCTGTGAAAGCATCATGGGAAGACAAAGGTTGGGTTCAGCAGATCAGCCATGGGGCGGGGCGCAGGGGAGGGCAATGGACAGGGCAGGCGCTCTTGGCCCTGAGGACCTGACTGTGTCACCTTCCTCTTTCCTCTCCAGATTCAGGGTATCTGTTCAGTGGGAGCCGCCCACCGTCTCAGGTGTCTCGATCTGGGGAGGTTCCCGTTTCAGGTACAAACAGAGAGCCAAGAGGAGTAATAGGGGAGCTGCTTCAGGTGGGGGCAGCGTATGGACCAGGTTTTCCAGAGCGGTGGGTGGGGTGGGACAGCCGAGTGGTTAAGCATGAACTTTGGGGTCAGACAGATTCAAGTCCCAGCCCTGTGCCTCCCAGCTGTGCAGCCCTGGGCAAGTGACTGACAGCCCTGTACTCAGTTTCCTCCTCTGTGAAATGGGCGTGATAGTTACCAGGATTAATAGAATGCTATCATGCGTATCGGTGACCGCTGGTGGAGGCAGTGCACTCAGGACCCCACCATCAGCAGGGCTGGGGTTAGCTGAACTAAAGTCCCAAGAGTTTGTTCCTACTGGGCCTTGCTTCGGCTGGGGGAGGTACTAGGGGCTTTGGATAGAAATTGGGGGGGTGGGGGGGGGCAGAGGGGACCTGGATGGGGCTCCGGGATTCTCTCCTATCCCTCAGGTGCCTGGTGGGGTGCGGGCCCTCCTCCCTCAGTTGCCGGCCAGACTTCCCTCTGTCCTGCAGTGCCTGCGCAGTCTTGCTTTCCTCCTGACTGTGCAGGAGGAGCAGCAGGAACAAAATAGCCTAGTGGGTGTTACTGTAGCCAACGTCACGCCTTCCTCGTCCTCCACCCTCCAGATTACTTCTCCCTGCTGTCGGGGAGCTGCCTCTCCTCCCCGCTCCCTTCCCCGGCGCCCTCCGTGGCCGGCTCGGTGGCCTCCAGCTCTGGCTCTCTGCGACACCGCAGACCTCTCATCAGCCCTGCACGGCTCAACCTGAAGGGGCAGAAGCTGCTGCTGTTCCCATCGCCCCCTGGGGAAGCCCCCAACACCCCCAGCAGCTCTGATGAACACTCGCCCCACAACGGCAGCCTCTTCACCCTCGAGCCGCCCCAGGCCCCGCAGAGGCAGCCGGCACAGGACAGGAAGCACACTCTGGGTACGGCCCTCTGACCACCCTCCTGGAAGGCAGGACCCCCTGGTGGGGCTGTGGAGGCACCTCTGTGGCCTCAGCCGACTGTGTGCAACTGTGGGGACACGGTTGAGGGGCTGCACGGGGCCCATCCTTGCTCCTGTCCACGTTTGTGTGGCTCCTCTCCCAAGCTCCAGACACATCTGGCCTGGCTTCTGGTGACCTTGAACCCTCCAGGACATTGCTCTCTGTTGGGTGATTTTATTTTCTTCTTTGCAATTGACCTTGAGGGTCCTCTGTTCCTTGGGATAGATAAAAAACACATCAAGCACTGCCAGGCTGCATCTGGTCACGGCTGTTTTTGTTTTGCTCAGATGGTGGTGGTCTGCAAAGCATTTCTACATTTTTTAAATTAGGCCTCAACTTTTAAAATCTAGAACTTTCACATGGATGTGTGGATTTCTTGACTCTTATGATGTCAGAAGATCTGGCTGCACTGGGCCCGAATACTGGGCAGACAGGTAGAAGGGCAGGTTGAGGTCCCCTGTCCCATTGACCTGCCCCCTCCTGATCCTTACTTGTGGCCATCCTCTGTCAGCACCTGCTGGTATTTGAATTTGCTGCTCCTGATCTAAAACCGGTTCCCTTCACGGCAGCTACACAACTGGGATCTGAACAAGGACCTGACCTCCCACTGCCCAGGGTGGGATGAACGGGTTGGGACAGGCAGGGCTGTCCAAGGACTGTTCTGGGATTGGAGGTGGAGCTGTCCCACATCTGTCCCTGCAGGTGAGCTGTGAGCACCCACTGAGACACCCCTTCTCTCTGCAGACACAAGTTCAATGCCAGAAAGAGGCAGCCCCTGCAGCAGCCACTCCATCAAGAGAGAGGACGACTCGTCACAGTCATCCACCTGTATGGTGGACACCACCACCAGAGGGTGCACAGAGGAGGCTGCCGCCTGGAGAGGTCTGCGCCCTGAGTTGGGGGAGGAGGGCAGGGCAGCATGGGGGCTGCCGGTCTGCAGCGGCCATCACCTCCTGGTCTGTCTGAGAAGGACCCCTCGAGGGCCCTTGAGTGACGGAGGACAGTTAGATAACGTGCCAGCGCTGTCCGGGTCCAGCCTGTGACTCAGCAGACAGCAGCCCCCTCGGGTTAGGGTTTGGAGCTGTGCTGTTACAGTAGTTTCTGGCCACAGGCGGCCACTTAAATTTAACAGAATTAAGATTTAACAACCATAAAAATTCAGCTTCTCAGCTGCACCAGCCAGGTGCTCTGTCGCCCCAGGTGGCCCACGACTGCTCTATTGGACAGCACAGACACAGAACACTGCCACCGTCGCAGAGTTCCCTGGCAGGGTGCTGGCCTGGAGAGCGGGTGCACTGCAGCGGCTGGTGCAGTGCTGAGGCCTCCCTGGGCGCTGAGTTGCCTGGGTTCCGATCCGAGCTCTGCAGGCTGCGGCGGGTGTGAGATCAGATCCTGTCCCGTGGGAAGCACAGCCTGTAGCAGGCCTTGTAGTCAGCACCTGAGACCCTCCCCGGAGCATGGGGGCCACGTGTGTTGATGAAGATGGGTGGCCCAGCACGCAGGGAGTTCTGGAAAGATTGTTGGGAGCTGACTGGAGACGGGTGTTGCCCCCAAATCAGGTGGGGTCTGGGGGTTGTGACCTAGCAGCATCGAGGCCGTGGCCAGAGCACAGACTTGGGACAGGGCACCCTAGTCGGCAGCTTATTACCTCTGAGGCCTAGGCAGGATACCCATCTCCCTAAAGCCCCCATTTCCTGTCTGTAAGGCAGATATCATGCACTCCCACCCCCATCACCAAGGGACAAGCCCACAACGTCCAAGGCCTTGGGGACATACCTGGCGGCAGGAACTCAGGAAAGGAGGCACCTTTGGAGAGGCAAGACTTGACCAGGTGACCCTGAGTTTGCGAGTCTTTCCAAGTGGGAAGGCCTCTGGGTGCCAGAAAAGAACCCGGGGTGAGGCCTCAGCCCGAGTGAGATCCCACAACTGCGTCTCTGGTGGGCTGGGCTGACTGCTCAGCGACTCCACACACAGGTTCCTCTTCTGACCTTTGGCCTTTGACTGGGTCTTCCCTCTTTCTGGCAGGTCTGTTCGGCCCCTCCCTGGTCCGGGGCCTCCTGGCTGTGAGCCTGGCTGCCAATGCCCTCTTCACCTCCGCCTACCTGTACCAGAGCCTGCGCTGACCCGGTACCCGGAGTCTTGGAGGGCGCGTCCAGGTGCATGCTGCTTCCACCACTGCCGGCCTCAGGCCCTCCCCAGGGCTGCCGCCTCCGCCCTCTTCTCCAGGGCCCGTGACCTCGCTGGACTGAGTCCCGTCCTCGGGACGCCTTCTCCTCACCTAACAATCTGCAGGGCTGAGTGAGGTCTGTGGGTTCACCCTCCTCCCTGCCCATCTCCTTGGCTGACGTTGGTTGTGTGTTTGGTGCTGACACTCTGATCCCAAAGCCAGGGATCCCCGAGGGGCCTCACGACCCTGGGGTCCCCTCCCCACCGTCCAGCCCTGCCTGGCAGGAATGCCACTACTACTGTAACTCCAGCAGGAGCCGGGCTGCCTCCTGACCCCTCGCCCACGGGCTGTGATCACATCTCTGTACTGTACTCCCCTGTCCCACCTGGCCGCCTCAGGCTCCCTGGGGGAGGAGGGAAGGATGGTCCCTGTGTCACCGTCCTCGACCCTGCCCCGTGGAGAGTACACCTCCCTTGGGCAGGCCCCCTTGAGGACCAGCATTCTCTGACCCTGTCTTGCTCCTTCCTGCTGGGCCAGGCCTGCCCTGTGGCTCTCCCAAGGTGGGCAGGTGGGTGCCTGGGGTCCCCTGCCCAGGGCTCCTCAGAGCTCCTGGTTAGGGGCCTAGCTGGGCCTTCAGGCTAGTGTAAGCACCCCCCGAGGCTCTCTTCTGCTCACCTGCACCACCGTTTTATTACCTCTGTTGACCTTCCCAGGCAGCAGCCCCATTACCCTGAGAACACTACCCAGGGCCCACCTTGCCCCATCTCCAGGCCTGTGCTTCTGGGCCCCTCCCTCATGCTGCCCAAGGGGGCCTTGCTGGACCCCTCAGCCCACGTTGTACTGAGGGACAGGCCCAGGGTGGCCTGCAGGTCTCAGATGAGACTGGACCCCGTCCCTGCCCTACTGCGCACCTGGTTCTTTTCAGCCACTGAGACCCCAATTTCCTCTCTCATTCTGCTGTCACCATGGGCTCAGCGTGACCTCTCTCTCCCAGGCTTTCTTTCCTATCCCACTGCCCTCAGTCCCTGCCACTGCCCTTCATTCTGACCTGCACTGCAGGTTCCTGCACCCTGCCTTGTGCTGGGGTCCCCAGAGGAGGAAGGAGGGACCTCAGTCTGGCATAGGGACCCTCCCAGTGCTGTGAGGACTGAGAGACTGTGCATGTGCTGTGGACGTGAGAATCCCCAGTCCCTGCTGCCCTGGGCCTTGGACACGGGTACAGCAGCATGTGTGCGTGTCATTGCACGTGTTCGTGCCACTTGGGGAGGAATCAGCAGCCTCGGTGGATTCTGGGACTCACGGGGGGGCAGGAGGGCAGGAGGGCAGGGTCTTCACTTTGTCATTCAGGGATAAAGTTTAATTTTATTTTTCTACACATTTTTGCCAGGTAAGGCATTTTGCTGATAAGCAGGATGCCCCCAATTCTCCCTGCCAGGGAGGTTTAGTTTTTTTAAGCTTTGGGTGCTTTTTTAGTAATTTTTTTTATCGTGGGGAAGGAGACTGCTCTGACTTCCCTTCTCTCCTCTTCCCCTACTCCTGTCCTGAGTGCTACTGTTTGCCGCCCTGCCCCACCCCCCAGGACTTGGGGACTTGGGGGCCAGGGGCCGCACCAGGACCCTGCGTCCAGCTGCCAGAGAGGATTCCAACTCGGAGGTGGCGCCTCTTGGCCCCCGTTTGTATAGTGGGCATGTGTGCTGAGTTTTTTAATTTTACTTTTTGCCTGACAAGCCAAACTCCATTCCCAATGCCCTTCCTCTCTGGCTCTGAGGAGCCCCCGCACCGAGTGCCAGCTCCTCTCCTTCAAGGCCCGGCCACCTGGCCCCTCCTGCCCAGGCCCAGCGGGCCCAGCACCCCCAGGGGCAGGGGAGAAGCTGGGCAGGGAGGGGGCTTATGTTCTCTTTCAAACAAAAAACACAATCTTATTTTTCTTTACAAAAGCAAAAAAAGGAAACCAAAAAAGATACCAACCTTTGAACTATACCTCAGTCTGTCTTGTCTTTATTCTCTTTGCTGGGACAGCTCAGGCCGGCGTGAGAAGGGCCCCAGCGGGTGGGGGCAGAGCCCCGACTGAGGTGGAAGTGATGTCACTCACTCCCTTCTCCAGCCCAGAGTTTGGGTTGAGTCCCCAGGCTCATGGTGTGGGGTGGCGGGCTCAGTGTGACGTGTTCCCGGAAGGGCTAAGGAATTTGAACAGGAGATTAGCTGCGTGAGCCGGGCCTGGCCAGAAGGGTGACCAGGACTTTTCTGAGCAGAGAAAGGAGGGTGTTCCGGGAGAAAGTGCTCACTTGTCTCTTCAGAAAAGCCTGTCCCAACCAGCGGTCGCTGACCTGGCCCCAGGGCTGCAGGGGTGAGGGTCAGCCGTGGGACAGAGACCTGCTTTTCTCCTGAGCCCACTCGGAATGGCCAGTCATCCAGCAGCTGGGTGGCGCCAGCCCTCCCAGTGCACAGCTGGACACCGCCCGCCCAGGCAGAGCGGCCTGGCCAGGAGGCCTGGCTCTAAGTGCAGGAGGGCCGACCCTGGGCCTAGCAGTGTGGGCGGGTGCAGGCTGGGCACTGAGAAAGCAGTCGGAGATAACTGCACCCACCCCACGCTGAGCCAGGACCCCAGGTGGGGGCCAGGGGCCGGCCTCCTAAGTGTCACAAGCAAAAGTGCTCGGGCTGCCCGGTGACCCAGGTCTGCATTTCTTTCTTTCTTTCTTTTAATCTCTTATTTGTTTGTTTGTTTATTTTTTGGTGAGGAAGATTGACCCTGAGGTAACACCTATGCCAGTCTTCCTCCATTTTTTGTGGGATGCCACCACAGCGTAGCTTCACAAGTAGTGTGTAGGTCTGCGCCCAGGGTCTGAACCTGTGAGCCCTGGGCTGCCAAAGCAGAGCACACAAACTTAAGCCCTACGCCACCAGGCTGGCCCCTAGGTCTGCATTTCTGTGGGCTTCAATTCAACTCTGAAGTATCAGGCCCACCATCCAGGGCTGAGGTGGGGAGAATCAAACCACAGCATGATGCAGAGGGAGCCCCGATAAATGCACACGCGGAGGATGGGCGCTGGGCAGTTGGCTTCCCGAGGCAGCGAGGCAGGCCATCTCAACCTGACCGTGAGGGCAGACAGGAAGGGGCAGGGCTGGCTGGTCTCTCTTCACCCGGAAACTGGCCGTCTGGGACAGCAGGGCCAAGCTGCCCACCGGTGGAGCCACAAACACACGTCTGAGTTCACTGACTTCAGGGGTCCTTGTGATGTCCTGAGCCGTGACCTCAGGGGGTCGAAGGGAGCCCACTTCTTGGAAGCCATCTCTTCCAGCGACCCTGCAGGTATGTGCCCAGGAGGAGTGTGTGGCTCCCACGAAGTCGCAAGCCCGTCGCCTCATCCAGGGCCCCCACCCTCCCCTGCACTGTGAGAAGGGGACCTGACAGGGCAGCAGGGGCTCGGTCCCAGCTGGGGTGTCTTCTGTGAGGGCTTTTTTTTCCTTCTTTAGGTGTATCTGTATTATCTTGCTAACGTCATCTTCAGTTTTTTTCTTATGAAAGGGAAATAGGTTTATCGTAGAAAATCTAAAAATACAAATGAGTGAAAGGGAAAATGCTCCATAATCCCACAATTAAAATGTGTCTACTCTGCCTTTTTTTCTATACGTATCTACATGTTTTTTTTATGAAAATGGAATCTTTCTGTACACTGCATTTTGTCACTTTATTTCTCATCTGTCTCCGTCCTAAACTATTCCCATGTCATCGAGTATGTTTTCTCATCCGTCTTGCCGGCTGCCTTCCGTGTGAGCGCGTGCCAGGACTGTTTACCTTCCCTGCTGCTGAGCACCTTCAGGACTCTTCCATTCTCCCTGCTTTTGTGACCGGGACGGTGGTGAACGTCTTCCTGGGGACCTACAGCTTCTGCTTTTCTTAGGGTAATTCTTGAGAGCTGAATCGTTCTGTCAAAGGTTCATCAAGACTAAAGCTTTTTACATGCGTTGTCCAGTTGCATTCTAGAAGGGTACAGAACTGATCTAGTTTTTTCAAAAATTCTGAGCTGACTTTTCCTTTGGGAGCCTGCTCCTGGTTACGGGACAGCTTACCTGGTGGGGTGGAAAGGTAACCAGAAGATCCAGGTCCTCCGAGTAGCAGTTGTGGAAATGCTTTCCACCGGGGCTCCAGGAAGGAGCTGGGGGGGAAAGGCGAGCGGGGCTTCTTCCAGCAGGGAGGCTGGGGTTTCCTAGGCTGGCCTCCACTGGAGGCTGGATGTCAGAAGGTCTGCTGATTAAAAAAGAAAAAGATTTCAAAAACCACTGCTGGCAAACCACCCTCCTTACCAGCTGGCCCCGTGACACCGACCCCTCCTTGCAAGAAGGGAGGAAGGTTGCAGGTGATTTCCTGACCCTTTTGAGGGGGAACCGGAGGCAGAAGGCCCTGGTTAGGGGACATCTGGGGGGTCTGGAGTCGCTCCACCACTGCAAAATGCTTTTGGTTGGTAGCAACTCTAGGAGGGGAAAGCTGTTCTTCGCCCGGCGAGGCTGGGTTCAGGGCCAATGTGGTGTGTCTGTGCACACTTTCGCTGGCTTCGAGTACGTGTCCAGGCCCTATTTACCAGGTAAGAGAGCTGGAGCACAGTGAGGGAAGGGGGAGATCCAGGATTCCCACAGCACGTTCTTTCCTTCCTTTGTCCATCACCAGCCAGACTGCAATAATTATGGTGCCCCTAGCGTGTGTCAAGCTGTGCTAGGCACTGGGGCTACGATGGCAGGCAAAACGGAGATGCCCCTGCTCCGTAGAGCCCACCTGGAGCAGGGGAGGCAGGCTTAGGTAAGCACACAGTCGTGACGCAGTTACACACCAGGAAGGGCTGTGAAGCGGTGGACAGAGCGCCTCCCTGGAGTGTAAGCTCAGGAGGTTAGAGATGCAACTTGAAGGCAAGATGAGGGAGCTCCCCATAAGCGGAAATGCATGCTGATGCAAAGGCTGGAGGAATTGAAAGGCCAGTGTGGCAAGAACCAGAGGGGGAGGTTGTGGGCTCAAGATGAGCCCAGGAGGAGAGCAGGGCCACCCATGAGGGGTGTGCAGTAGGGAGTTTAGATTTCATCCTGGAGCAAAGGGAAAGCCGCTATCGAGTTTAAGCCAGGGAGCAAGGTGCATTTTTAAAAGATGGTTCAGTGGAATACGGAGACTGGGTTGGAAGAGCACAAGGCTCTGCGTGGCTCACGAGTGAAGGTGGCAGCTAGGACAGTATGGAGGTGGGGTGAAACTGTCAGGTTCCAGCGACAACCCACAGGACTTGGTGATTGGAGGTGGGGGCGGAAGGGGTGCCCAGGTTGACCTTGGGTTTTGGTGTGCACACTTGGCTGGATGCAGAGGCCCCTCCCTAAGCTACGGAAACTAGAAGCAGGGCAGGGGCAGAGCATAGGTTTTTAAATTCAGCTCTGGGCATCTGCGCTGGGTGCTTCGAGAGAGCTGAGGGAGAGGCTCCCCCATCTGCACAGCATCGGGTCCCACTACAAGGCCACTCCTTGAGTGGCCTGCTCCGAATGGATTCCCCTGTTCCTCTCTCCCAATATCCTATGATTACTTCCATTCAATTACAAGCCATGGCTGCCCCCTGTGACTACTTGGTCAGCTACCTCCCTCTTTAGAACGTGATTTCCATGAGAGGAGAGACTCATTCAATATTGTTGAATGAATGAATGAAATGTCCATTAGACAGCCAGTGTGCAGGTATTTCCAGGTCTCAGCTCCAAGAAGAGGTGCCAGGAGGGACACATATTTTGAAGCCAGGGGAACAGTGCCAGATGCTAGCTGTAGCTGAGGCTTGAGAACCCCTGCCTTCGTGGGTCCTTCGTGGAACTGGAGGGCAGAACAGAAGCAGACAAGGAAAGAGAAGATGGGCTGAGCCCAGCGGCAGCTCCTGTGATCAGGACAGGAGGTAAGCTGGGGGCTGAGTTGAGACTAGGTCCCCAGGGTGGCTGTGGGGTCTCGCATATTCCATCTCCATTGGAGGGGGTGGGGAGCACATTCCCTGCCTCCTAGAGTTTACACTGTTGGGGGGAGACGGGATTAAAGGAACAGTCACAGACAATGAATTACTACTGTCATAAGAGAGCATCACTTAGGACCACAGAGATCAGGAGGCATCCAGAGCCCCTTCCCACCCTGAAACTCCATGACCCTGGATGCGTGGGGAGGGCTGCTCTGGAAGTGGGGTGGGGGCAAAAGGTGCCGGAAGGCTGATGCCCAGAGAAGGGGTCCAGCAGGTTTAGATGCAGAGGCCTGAGTGTCACAAGCTTTGACCCTCCTCTCAGATCAAAACCAGGATGCTAGGGACTGGCCCCGTGGCCGAGTGGTTAAGTTCACGCGCTCCGCTGCAGGCTGCCGAGTGTTTTGTTAGTTCGAATCCTGGGCACGGACGTGGCACTGTTCATCAAACCACGCTGAGGCAGCGTCCCACATGCCACAACTAGAAGGACCCACAACAAAGAATATACAACTATGTACTGGATGGCTTTGGGGAGAAAAAAAAGGAAAAATAAATAAAATAAAATCTTTAAATTCTTTAAAAAAAAAAAAAAACCAGGATGCTAGAGGCTGACCAGGCTGTGAGGACTGGTGGGAGTGTCCCTGGGTGGAAGCCCACCTCCATGAAAGCCTCTGGGGAATGGGTGTGACCTGCGCAGTTTTGCTTTCTTGGATCCATTTGGGAGAAGGTGCCTGTCACCCACACTCAGAGATTTAAGATGGCTGAGGGCCAGGTAGGGAGAGTCCGACAGGGGAAGAAAGCGGGGATGGGCATTTGCCAATGTCCTGCCTGGTCTGGGCAAGAGGCTCAGGTGGGATCTGGGGGCCAGGAGGCGTGAGCGGGGATTAGGGGTACTCTGCCCGGCCCCAGGGCGCCCCTGGCGCAGAGACAAGCGTGGGACGCACGGAAGCGGAGCCAGGGCGGCTGGATGGCCTTGCGGGGCCCAGGTCACTCCCTTGGCGCCTGCCGATGGAGCCTCCGACCTCAGCTGGGGTGCACAGACCGTGGGCCCCGGCAATGGGCGGAGCGGCTTACTTTGGACCTGAAGAGAACCAGAGAAGAAGCTGCAGCTGACTCTTGGGATAGTCGTCCTGACCCCCTAAAACCAAATAAGGACCATTAATAATGCTTAGGAGCTGTTCGAGGACGGGCAGCTCGGGGCGGAGTCGCCAGCCAGTGTCCCACTTGGTGGGAGCATAGGGTTTGAGGGGACACCGCAAACTGATGCTGAGTTGGCGCTGCCTTTCCACGCGGAAAAAGCGTATGCGACATCAAATAAAGACGGTTTGGGTGAGTGCCAGGGGGTTATCTACCCCATTCAGTGCATCCAGCGGCCCAACTGCTCAGGGCTGAGAGTGCCTGTGAAAATTTATTGGGGCCCTGGCATTGTTCCCCTCGATTCTCAAGGTGGAAAGAGTTCTCTGATGGTAATTTTTTTTTTAACCGGAAGTTCTTCAGTTATTGGAGAACCGAGTTAAACCTGAGTCCAAGATCTATGTGAGTGGCAGCATTTTCCATGTTTGGTATTTTCCTCTCTGTACATAACTAAATTAAATATTTGCTACTTAGCTTGAGTCATGTGTGAAAAGTAATCAATTACTAAATATGCACGGTCTTCCTCGCTGCCTGTGGCATCTTAGCCAGAATCAGGCAGCCTGTGGGACAGGGGTGCACTGCTGGGGCCACTCAGTGCCTTTTATAGAAATAATATCTCTAAACAAATTTAACTCTTCCTTCTCATGCTAGTGGACATTTCCAAGTTAATCCATCTAAATTGCACACATTAGCACAAATCCAGGCTGCATGGCCCTAGCTTGCAAACCTAATTGCAGGAATGTTCCCTGAGAACTGCTAGGCATTGCCTTCCCGGCCAGGGGGTGAGTGATTTCCCCATTTCAGCTCACTGTAGACAGAATGCGGAAGAATAATGGGGTTAAGGCCAAGCACATGGTTTTCTGAAGTTGATTTTCTGGCACAGTCTAGCACAGAGCAGCCGTCACCGCCAGGGCGTTTTGTGACCTTGAGTCCTCCCTGCAGCTGCTAAGAGGTTTGCTGAGCTGGGATGTCCTCTGGAGGTTGGTGTTCTTGCTTCAGACACACTGACAGCTGGGCGTGAACTTGCAGCTCCCAAATTCACTGTGGTTGGGCTCGAGAGACAACAGTTCTCTATCTTGACCTTATAAATGGTAAAAGGGGGAGAGCTGGATTCAATATTTCATTATACTTGGCACCTTCACTCAAACCTGCCAAATTATCAACTGCATTCGCTGCTGACTTTACAAAAGGGCTGGTATAAATGTCCCCAAGTGACCCCTGACACCATGGAGCCGTGTAGGAAGGGACCAAATTAGCAGGTCCCTTTTTCTGCTTCCGTTCTGAGTAAACGGTAAGCAGCCTGAAGTTGCTTTTAAGCAAACTTTGTTGAACTTGTATTTCCCCCCACAAAAATCACTAGAATACGTGCAATTAGTATAGATTTCCTAAATATTACCCTATGTAAAAACATAACCTTATTATGGAGTTTTGCAAATAGTAATATTAGTTCATTCGTTGTGATAAACACCATAATGATGTGAGCTAGTAGATGAGAGTGTGCAGGAACTCTGTACTGTCTTTGCTGTAAATCTATTTTACTCTAAAATTAAAAGTCTGTTTTAAAAAAACTCACAGAACTTGGGGGATCCTTGGCCATTACATTAACGCTGCTTCATGGGAGAGTTGCTTTAATTGTTTTCTTATGTGATTTCCCCTAATAAATGTCCCCACTCTTTCACTTGGTTCCTAAGTCATCATTAGAAACACACTGCCAGCCAAATACAGCTTTTTGAGATTACTCTCTCTTTTAAGGCATCAGCACAGCACTTCATGGCAACTTAAAAGCTTTTACCTACACCTAAGTGAGACTCGGTCCAAGTTGGACCAGAGACTTTTTTTTTTTTTAATTTTTTTTTATTTTTTAGATTAGCACCCGAGCTAACAACCGTTGCCAATCTTTTTTTTTTCTTTTCTGCTTTATCTCCCCAAATCCCCCCGGTACATAATTGTCTATCTTAGTTTCAGGTCCTTCTAGTTGTGGCATGTGGGACACCACCTCAGCGTGGCCTGATGAGCAGTGCCATGTCTGCGCCCAGGATCCGAACTGGTAAAACCCTGGGCTGCTGCACCGGAGCACGCGAACTTAACCACTCGGCCACGGGCCAGCCCCTCTAGACCAGAGACTCTGTTGGAAACAATCTCAGAAACCATTTGACCGGGGCCGGCCCAGTGGTGCAGCAGTTAAGTTGGCACATTCTGCTTCTTGGCGGCCCAGGGTTCGCCAGTTCGGATCCCGGGTGCGGACATGGCACCGCTTGGCAAGCCATGCTGTAGTAGGTGTCCCACGTATAAAGTAGAGGAAGATGGGCATGGATGTTAGCTCAGGGCCAGTCTTCCTCAGCAAAAAGAGGAGGATTGGTGGCAAATGTTAGCTCAGGGCTAATCTTCCTCAAAAAAAAAAAAGACTCATTTGACAGTTGTGGAAACTGAGGTACTGCTTCTCCCCGTGGTAATACACAATGTCAGCAGCAGCCACGCATGCCACTCTGGATTCCATATTCTGAAACTGTCTACTTTTTAAATCAGTGGGTTTTTGTTTTGTTTTTAAGATTGGCACCTGAGCTAACAACTGTTGCCAATCTTCTTTTTTTTTTTCTGCTTTTTCTCCTCAAATCCCCCCAGTAAATAGTTGTATATTTTAGTTGTGGGTCCTTCTAGTTGTGTCATGTGGGACACTGCCTCACCATGGCCTGATGAGCGGTACCATTGATGAGGATTATTTTGGGCTGATTACTTTTAAAAACTGCAGACGGGAAGAAGGCTCTGAGGAGTGTAATTTGCTTTTCCTTTGTTGGGAGACATTTACATTACATTACAGATCTCCATCTGTAGGGGTGTCTCCCTCTCTGCACCAGGAGGAAGGGGGGATGACCTTATCTCTAGAAACTCTTAATGGGGGCAGCAAGGACTTAAGTCTTGTTTATTGTGCTTGTCTGGTAACCTCACGTAGCTGACTCCCCCCACCATCCAACATCCTCTGGGTCTGATTCTTATCTAAAGTCATACGACCACCCAATAACCAGACCCCACCTGCACTGAGACCATTTTAACAACTTTTTTACATATTCTTTCCTTTGTCTTGTAAAGAGATAACTCACAGACCTATGCCTTAAATTTAGCCCTACCATCAACCCATGTTTGCAGCAGCTCTTACTGCCCATGGGTCCTGTCCCCATGCTATTCCATACTATTCTCTAAATAAAAAAGCACTACTGCCAGACTTTGAGAGTCCAAGAAATCTTTCTTTTGACTCCTCGACTCACCGATCCCGCATCACCATGTCCATGCCCAGGATCCGAACAGGCGAAACTCTGGGCTGCCGAAGCGGGGTGTGCGGACTTAACCGCTCAGCCACAGGGCCGGCCCCCTCAGTGGTTTTCAAATTTTCATGTGTACAAGACTCATTAAAAGTCTGAGCCTTGGTCTGAGAGGGCTGTGAATCTGCCTTTCTTCCAGAAACTTCCTAGGGGATGTGATACTGTGGTCTGCTCCAAAGCTGGTACTCACAGCCTGTTACCAGGTGAAGGGACTCTGAGGGCGTTTCCAGGAGGCAGTGCCTGCTTTCCACCACCCCCGATCTTCCTTCTGATCCCAGGCTGGTATTTATAACCCACTACCGGATGCAGGGCCAGCCAAGAGCACCCAAGCAACACCCACATGCCCACAGGCCGCTGGAACTGGCCTGCCTCGTTAAATATGGCTCTCGAATTTCCAGTCAAAGTCACTGGTCCTCAACATTGCCAAGATATTGAAATCATCCAGGGAACTTTAAAAAGTACTGATGCTCATTCCCATCCCCGGAATCCAGATGGAGGAGGGGAACACATGGAAGCAGATAAATGCAGAACAGTGATGCTGGGCTGGGGGGCCAGGCAGAGCACTTTTGGGACCCAGAGGAAGGCAAATGACCAAATGATCATCCACGTGAAGATGCCTGGCTCGCAATAGGTGCTCAATAAAAGTGTGAGTCCTTCAACTGTGAGAGTCTCAGAGGCTGAGCTTTATCCAGCACAGTCTGTGTCTGTTCTCCTGCAATTGCCACAGGATCCGAAACTAGAAACAACCTACATGTCTATCCATGGTGAAACTGATAAGTTATGGTAAATGTGGACATTCACACGTGTAGACATCTACACAGCAAGAAAATGAGCAGACTATTGCTAGATGCAACAACATGGATGAACTCACAACATAATATTGAATGACAGAAGCCAAGCACAAATGAGTACACAAATATTTATTTATAAAACGAAGTTCAAAATCAGACAAAAATGATCTATAAGGGTAGAATCACAATAATGGTTACTCTTTTGGGGGATAGTAAGTACCTGGAAGGGGACCCCTGGGGGCTCTGGGGGCTAAAATGTTCTATTTCTTGATCTGGATGCTGTCAACACAGTTTGTGAAAACTTATCAAGCTGTACACTTAGTGGTTGTGTGCTTTTCTCTGTGGATGATGTTAGGGACTGAATTATGTTCCCCCGAAAATTCGTATGTTGAAACCCTAACTCCCGATGTGATTGTATTTGGAGAGTGGCCCTTTATGGAGGTAATTAAGGTTAAATAAGAGTATAGTACTGATCCCATAGGACTGGTGTCTCTGTAGGAGGAGGAAGAGACGCCAGGGATGTGCACACACAGAGAAAAGGCCACGTGAGCACAGAGCAAGAAGACGGTCACCCGCAAGGCAAAGGGGGAGGCTTCTGGAGAAACTGAACCTGCCAACACCTTGATCTTGGACTGCCAGCCTCCAGAACGTGAGACTAAGTTTCTGTTGTGTAAGCCCCCCAGTCCGTGTGGTATTCTGTTATGGCAGAAGTAGCAAACTCATACAGATGACATATCTCAATACAAAGTTAACAAAATGGAAAGTTCCCCAGGTTATTCTAACGTGGACACCAGGCTGAGAGTCACTACGCCAGCCCAAACACTGTCAAGTTGAGACCCTTCCTTACAGTCCGGAGCAGAGGAGCGGAATATGTACACCTTGGGCTGGGCTGAAGGAACCAGGGCCTTCTCTGTTTTATTTTAAGGACATTACTGGTTCATAAAATCCGGCTGGATTTTATCATTGGAAAAACCTTATAGGTAATTGACTGTTTATGAGTCTCTATGATATATGTTATAGATCTATACTATATATACTGTTCTTCTATTTTTAATAATGTCTTTATTGAGATGTAATTTACATGCTGTAAAATTCATCCTCTTAAAGTATACAATTCAGTAATTTTTAGTATATTCACAGCATTGTATAAACAGAACCACTACCTAATCCCTAAACATTTCATCATCCCCAAAAGAAACCCTGTGCCTATTAGCATTCATTCCCCAGTTAGTCATTAGGGAAATGCAAATCAAAACCGCAGTGAGATCTCATTCACACCCACTAGGATGGCCGTAATGAAGAAGGCAGACAGGAACAAGTGTTGATGAGAACTTGGAGAAATTGGAACCCTCATACATTTCAAAATGTTAAACACAGAGTTACCATATGATCCAGCAAGTCTCCTGCTTGGTATATGCCCTGGAGAACTGAAAACACACGTCCACAAAAAGACTTGCCCGAGAAATTCATAGCAGCTTTATTCACAGTAGCGCCAAACTAGATAAAGCTCAAATGCCCATCATAGGCAAATGGATAAACAAAATGTGACATAACCAAATCATGGAATACTACTTAGCGAAAAAGAGTGAACGACTGATACAACCATCAACGTGGATGAGTCTCAGAATCATTCTGTTAAAAGAAAGAAGCTAGGGGCCCGCCCCATGGCCGAGTGGTTAAGTTTGCGCGCTCTGCTCCAGCGACCCAGGGTTTTGCCAGTTCAGATCCCGGGCGCGAACATGGCACTGCTCATCAGGCCGTGCTGAGGCAGCGTCCCACATAGCACAACCAGGGGCACTCACAACTAAAAAAATACACAACTGTGTACCAGGGGTCTTTGGGAGAAAAAGGAAAAAATAAAATCTAAAAAAAAAAAAGAAAGAATCTAGACACAAGGCAGTGCTACAGGATGATGCCATTTTTGTAAAATTCTAGAAAATGCAAAGTCATCTATAGCGATTAAAAAAACAAAACAGGAGCCGGCCCCATGGCCAAGTGGTTAAGTTCCCGTGCTCTGCTTTGGCGGCCCAGGGTTTCGCTGGTTCGAATCCTGGGTGCAGACACGGCACCGCTCATCAGGCCATGCTGGGGTGGCGTCCCACATGCCACAACTGGAAGGACACACAACTGAAAATGCACAACTACGTACCAGGGGGCTTTGGGAGAAGAAGGAAAAATAAAATCTTAAAAAAAAAAAAATCAGAGGTGCCGGCCTGATGGTGTAATGGTTAAGTTCACACACTCCGCTTCCGCGGGCTCAGATCCCAAGTATAGACCTACACACCACTCATAAAGCCATGCCGTGGCAGCATCCCTCATGTAAAATAGAGGAGGATTGGCACAGATATTAGCTCAGGGACAATCTTCCTCATAATCAATCAATCAATAAAATTTAAAAAACCAAAACAGATCAGGGGCTGCCTGGGACTGGGGCAGAAGGAAGGGTAGGTACGGGGGGCCCCACCCAGGAATCTTTTGGGGGTGATAATATTCTTTATCCTGACAGAGGCAATGTTTCAAGGGTGAATACATTTGTTAAAACTCAGCCAGTGGGACACTCTTAATGGAGGCAGTTGGCATTACGTTAACTATACCTCAAAAAAGTTTATTTTAAAAAAAAGTAATAGAGTTTAAAAAAAACCTCTTGGGCCGGCCCCGTGGCTAAGTGGTTAAGTTCACGTGCTCCACTTCAGTGGCCCAGGGTTTCACCGGTTTGGATCCCGGGCAAGGACATAGCACCACTCATCAGGCCATGCTGAGGTGGCGTCCCACATAGCACAACCAGAGGCACTCACAACCAGAATATACAACTATGCACTGAGGTCTTTGGGGAGAAGCAAAAAAAAAAGATTGGCAACTGTTGTTAGCTCAAGTGCCAATCTTAAAAAAAAAAAAAAAACTTTTTTAGTGTCTCAGGTAAGTGGCTCCAACTTTTCATTTGGGTGAGATTAATTAAAGGGAGATGGTGGCAGGCAGAATAATGGTCCCCAAAGATGTCTACATCCTAGTTCCTGGAACCCGTTAGAGTCAAAGAGCGTTTGGGAGATGCTATGCTGCTGGCTTCGAAGATGGAAGAAAGGACCACGAGCTGAGGACTGCAAGTTGCTTCTAGAAGCTGGAAAAGGCAAAGAAACGGATTCTCCCCAGAGCCTCGAGAAGGGAAGCAGCCCCGTCAACACCCTGGTTTTAGTCCAGTGAGACCCACATTGCACATCTAACCTGCAGAAGTGTAGATGATAAATGTGTGTTGTTTTAAGCCACTAAGTTTGCAGGAACTTGTTACAGCAGCTACAGGAAACTTGTACGCAGAGCTCTCACTGGTGTCTGTATGGAACGCCTTGTGAGGCCAGCCCTCCACTCTCTGGGAGCCGGTTTTCTTTTTCATCAGTGCCGCTTCCCCCCTGCAGAGGGACGGTGGCGAGCCGATGCGGGGGGCAGCCTCACGGTGAGCTTTAGGTAGAGCGGAGGAGGCCGGATTCACCCCACTGGGGATCCGATCCAGAGTTCCTGTGATGTTTGTCATGCCACACGTGCCGGCCCCAGCCCCAGCGGCATCCTTCCTCCTGACGGTCGTGAAGCTTCCACAGCACCTGCCACATCACTCCTCACACCTGCACCCTCTGCTCTCTTATCCTCAGCCCGAACGTTCCAAGGGAAACATTTCTGCGGAGACTTCCATCTCACTCTCCTGAGGATGTTACGTTACCACTGGCTGGGGCTCAGCTTAGACTGCAAGCTCCCGACCCACAGTGTGGGAACGTTCTTTCTCTGGAAATGGGCCGAGGTGGGGGCCAAGAAGGGTGGCTGCAAGTTTGTTTGTGATATTAATAAGTTGTGAGCAACCTGCATGTGTGTCGTCGGGGGACTGATTAAATAAATACGGCACGTCTCCATTCGGCGGAGCACCAGGCGGCTCCGAAGGGAAAGAGAGCTCTGTGCGCACTGGCCTGGAGGTGGGCCCGTCGCCTGTGGATCTAATCAGGTCTGGCCAGGTGGCGGCTCGGTGGGCAGACACCAAACCAAGCCTGTGTTTTCATCCTCCATCGGCCAATCACACTGCGGCCTGGAACAAGTCACTGCCCTGCTCTGGGTCTCAGCTCCCTCATCTGTATCACGGGATAATGACAGTTTGTCCTGCACCCTGTAATGCCTACCCCCGGCACCGAAAATGAGATACACATACACAGTGTTACCTGTTATTCTTCATAAATGAATAAAGCAAGCTCCAGAATAACATGTACGGTGGGTGGCCTTTGTGTGTATAATTAAAGGCCTGCGTGTGTTTATGGGCGTATACAAGAAGCAAACCAGGAAGCAGGGCTGGCTTCACGGGTGTGAGACCCGGGCAGTGGCACAGAGCCCGTGTTCAGAGGTGCCCCACGCTGGGCTCGGTTTAATGCTCTGCTCTCACCATTTTGAAATTCTTAGTAATTTTTGAACAAGGGGCCTGATATTTTCATTTTGCACCAGGCCCTGCAATTGTGTAGCCTGTCCTGCAGGAAGGAACTCATGCCCCACTGTTAGCCGTAACTATCCCCTGGACATGGGATCGAGGAGGAGTGAGAGCAGGCCAGGCTTTCTTGTATCCTTCTGCACAGTACACATCTTTACAAGCATTTACACTTCAGTAATACATATATATATATCCAGAACACAGGAGGAGACGTCCAAGGAAAATCCAGCCGCCCAGCAAAAAGAATGCGGGCTTGGAGTGGGGAGAGCTAGACGGAATTCTGCCTCTGCGAGTCAGTCAGTGGGCGCTCAACCTGAATAAATCACTCTGCTGAGGTTCAGTTTCCTCCTGGGAACTGTCTCCCAACTCTTCGGGCTGCTGTAAGATGAAATGAGTGGATAGCACAGCAGTGCTGCCTGTGTCGCTCCTGTCACAAATGGCTGCTGGTTATACAGCGACTAGGACTGGGGGCGGGAGAGCACAGAAGTTGACAGCACGGCCGGATTTAAGTCCCAGCTCAGCCGCTTCCCATGTGAAGTTGGACTTTGTATTTAGACCTACTGTGCCTCAGTTTTGTCATCTACAAAATGGGGACAGCGTAGATTCGCGATCCCATACTGTCAATTCCGGAGCCCTCAAAGCTCTCAAAACAGAAAGTGTTTGAGTTTGGCACAAACTCACTTGGCCAGATCTCTGACCTGAACTGATGGGAGGCTGTGATCTGGACCGCCGCCCGCGCCCCCGCCCCCTTGCCATGGGAGTCATGCATTTAGCTACAGAGCTGCTCACGGGCTGGATCACAGGGCTCTCTCTGGACCCCACAGCCGCCGTAATAGAGGCCTTGGGCCTGTTAGCTTTCTAAACTCTGAACGCTCCAAATTCCAAAACCCATCAGGCCCCAAGCGTTGGGATGAGGGATGGTGGATATGGATTCCCCCCGACCACCACCACCCCGGGACGGTGACGAGGTTTAGACGCCACGCAGTGGGTCAGGGGCCCGCACACTGCCAGGTCCACGGGGCGGACCAATGAGGAAGGCTGGTTGATTTTGTCACTTGGTGTCATCAGATGAATTTGGGTATAAATCCCATTTCTTCCCCTTATCATCTGGGTGAGCTTGGGCAACATGCACAAAATCTCTGGGTGTCCTAAAGCGGGGTGTCGAAGCCTCCATCCTGGGCTTCTTATTGGAGCTGGCAACAGCAGCGTGAGGAGTGTGAAGAGCCCAGTGGGGCCGGGGAGGAGCAGGCGCCTGTCGGTGGCGGCCACATTTATTCACTTGTTGATTAGGGACGGAGCTCACAGGAGGGCGAGGCAGGCAAGTGAGGGGCTGTACAGAGGGTGCCCCAGGCCCTGTGCCTTCAGAGGGTCACCACCAGGGGGCGTTTTGAGAGAGGGCTGCTCAATGAATTCACAGGGGCAAACGGAGGGAAGAGAGGGAAGGCCCTGCTGCTCCAGGCTGGAACCTGGTGCTGGCCGCACGGGAGACCCCTGGACAAGCCGTGGACAGGAGGCTGCCCAGCACGGCGAGGCTTCCCTGCCATCCCTTTTGCATTTGGCTCCTGGAGAGAGGGGTGGGGTGGTCGGTCCCAGGTATCTTGTTCGTGACTCCACTATTCCTGCGACTCAAAGGGGCACCAATGCTGCAAACAGCGCTGGCTTCCCTAGGTTCTTAGCGTCAAGCCAAGACCCTGCAGGCTGGCACCATCTGGCCCTGCTCCCCCCATCTCCCTCTCTCTCACTTCTCCTTGGCTCCCCCTCTCCCTCCAGTTCAGTACCACCCTTGGGCCCAGGCGAGGGGGTGTGGGGACTGCAGGTCTCATGCTTCAGGGGTCCCCAAACTTTAGGTCCTCTTCCTTAAAGGGCACCTTCCTTGGTGCCTGGGACCAGGGAGCAGAAGTGCCATTTAAGTGGGACATCTTAGGCCACCCAGATGCCTCCAGGAGTTTGGGTTGCCACAGGAGGGAGCCTGGCAAACAGGTGGCTCCCACTGGCCAGCGTCAGCTGCAAGAACAGTGTTGACATGCTGATTCTGGATTCCTCAAAATTGTTTATATAGACAGGAGCCCCGCAGGGAACGCTTGCCTGGGGCCCGCGCGCCCTGGGACGGCCCTGCTCCCAGCGCAGTGACTTTTCTTCAACTCCGAGAATACGGCACGCTCTTCACAGATGCGAGAGGGAAGCTCAGAACACATTTCTCGCACATTTTAAACGTCTCCAGACCCGCACCTTAGGGTGGGGTCCGTCTCCCTGCCCCGGTGACCTAGCATGGGGGAAATGTGGGCGGTAGGAGGGAGCTGCTAGTGCTGATCCGAGAGTCCCTCCGGGTTCCGGGGATTTTGAGTGCAAAGGGGATCTGGATAGGGACGAGGAGGGATCATGTCAAAGGAGGGAAGGATCTAATGCTGTCCCCACCCCCTCTCTGTCACGGGCTCCTGTCCCTTCCCCTGCTTCCTGACCATCTCAGGACCCACGTCTTCTCCACTCTCAACTAGGAGCCTCTGCGGGCTGGGCCTGGAAGCCTGGGAAGGGGGTCGCTTTGCGGGAAGGCAAAGGCAACACAGGAACATCCCCTACAACAACCCACTCTGGACCCCGCTTCAGAAGCCCTGACCCACTGGTCCTGCCTGTGTGTCTTCACCACCAGGCCCAGCTGCATGGGCAGCTGCATGGCCAAACAGGCCGCACACTTGGCTTAATGACCTGCTGGAAACACCATCTTGAAATTCCTCATAATTTTTGAGTGAGGGCCCGTATTTTCACTTTGCGTGGGGCCCTGAGCATTATATAGCCCATCCTGCCACCCCGCCCCCTTCTCTGCGGTCTAGCCGCATGGGCCTCCTTTGGTTTCCTGACCGAGTCAGGCCCAGGGGCTCTGGCTCCAGACCCCGGCTCGTCCAGTTGTGAGCGCATCGCCATAGACCCTCTCTGCCCCTGCGCCTTCCCCTACGCCATGGGAATCATCACAGAGGCTGCTCAGAGGACCATCATGAGAACTGAATGATTAACGGTGTGTACGCAGAGTGCTTACAACAGTGCCTTGTACTTGGTAAGCGCTGGTTATGACCATTCCCACTCAGGACCCTGGAGCCTTCCAGAACTTTCTATGTCTTTGCCTAGCTAACACCTGTAGAAGAATGAACTCGCAGCTATCGGATCAGGAAGGGGTAAAGGGCAGACAGATTAGAGGGAAGAGGCTGGAGTCAGAAGGTTCAACTGAAATGTTCCAGGTGGCAAAGCGGGAGAGGCCGACTCAAGCTTCAGCCGGGGAGGCCCTGGGCAGAGGAAGGCCGGGAGCCGGCCCGGCTGCGCCTGGATCTGAAGCCCCCGAGGCAGGCCCCCCTTCCACCGCTTCTCCCTGTGCCTCTCAGCTTCACTCTCCTCCAGGCCCCAAACCCAGAGACTGGGGTGCTCCATCGGTGAGGGAGGGAGGAAGGGCGGGCAGGGGCAGCAGCCGAGGGGGCTGGAAGAGAAGATGGAGGTGCAAGCAGAGGCACAGACCCACTTGGACCAAAGTGTTTGGAGAGAAACACAGCCACACCGAAGGGTCTCAGTTTAGCTGCATGACCACAGAACCTTGAGGGCCCTCTGCAGCCCCAGGCCCACTCCTGGCAGGCTCCTAGAGGAACTTGTCACACCTTCACCTCTCGCCTCCCAGTCTCAGCACCACTTCCCCTCTTCTCTCTCTCAGCTGATAAGCTTGCTTCTTAATGAACAGAAAAAAGCTGCAGAAGTCAGGAGAGAAGTCCACGTCCCCCACGTTATATCTACCAGCCTCTGCACAGCTGTCCCCTGTCCTCTGCTCTCCTGCCTGTCGCCATGGCCGGACTGTCCACACCCCATCCAAGGCCACCCCCTCTCCTGCTCGAGGACCCCATCCAACAGCAGCTCCTCCCCCTTCTGCGTTGTCACTGTTTTCCTGTCTCCTGGATCATTCTGCCATCGGCTTTCAACCAGGCTGTTTTCGTCCCACCTTAAGCTACCTTCCTCTAGGGCAGCTGGTGTTCCCAGCACCACTCTGTCAGCTTTTTGGAGGGGTTGAAAAATTTCAAAATATCAAGTTGAGGGGCTGCTTTCTCTCCTCTTCCCTTTCCATTCCCTAACAGTTCAGTCCAGAAGCTCCAAAAAGGTCCAAAGGGAGAGGAGCAGACCATGCAGCGTCTGCCCTGGGGGGCCAGCTGGGAGGGGGCGTGCACACAGGAGGGCAACCTGGTGGGAGATATCAGGGCTTGAGGGGAGGCAACGAGGAGGCCGGGGCGGGGGCGGGGGTCCTTGCATGGGGTCAGCAGCCCAGAGAGTGAGGAAGGCAACGTGTGGGGTGAGGGCAGCCGCCCTTGATATGGGGCGGGGGTCCCAAGCAGGGTGAGGAGGCCACCTGGGGGTCTGGTGACAGTGGCCCCTACTCTACGTTATTGTCCTTAGCACTTATTGCCATGCAAGGTATTAGCAATGTACTTGTTTGTTTCTTATTTATTCCTGTATTATTTGCCCCCTCCCCCCTAGAATGTCCTCGGGGGCATGGTTATTGGTCACTGCTGTATCCTCAGGCTGTAGGACTGTGTCTGGCGACATTTGACAGCACGTGTTGAATGAAGAGTGAAACCTGTAGCCCCTGCCCCTTGACGGTCACGCAGACAGCGAGGCTTGGCCACACCTGCCTGCGGTGGAGAAGAGAGAGAAGTGAACCGTGAGCAGGTTTCTGCTTCGGCCAAGGGTGGGGGGGACACGATGACAGCTTTCACTGAAGACAACTTTCACTGAAACAGGAAGGAAGTGCAGGACCTGGGCAGGTTGGCGGGAAGTTGGGTTGGGGGCAGATTCTATTGGGGGGGGACTGCCAAATGCCCCGGGGGAGATGCACGAGGCTGCCCAGGCACAGGGGCTGGATCCAGCTGGGAGAGAGAGTAGGGGAGAAGGTCAGAGCTGGGGCTGAGCTGTCCAGCACGAAGCTCAGCTGGGAGAGCGGCTCTGGAATAACCTGCCACCTGTGTGCAGGAACAGAGAAAGGAGAGGAAGTTTGAGGCAACATACAATATTTTTCACTTTTCAGTAAAATGAGCTTGCTGCCACAATACCTGCCCCCAAATCACCGGCAGCCCAAGCGCAGCAACACAAGGCTTTACACTCATTTCCCCATCCCTGGAGGAAGCTGGGCGGGAAGGAAAGGGAATTCCGTGTTCTGGAGATCGTTCTTTTGGCCGAATCACTACACACCTTAGCCAAACGGGCGGCAGGGAGCGCGCGCTGAGCGCGGCGATGCGTGGCTGGGACAGCGGTGGCGTTTACCCTACGTCGCCACCAGGTGGCACCCGTGCGTCCCTGGAGCCCAAACAGGAGGCCCCCGAGGTTGGGGGCGCGGGCGCCGCGCGGGGGAAGGTGGGCTGGGCCGCGAAGGCTCCGCCCCGGGACCCCAGTTCAGCCTCGCTGTCGTCCGGGCACAGCCTCCCGTGCCATCCTGCAGCGGTGGGAGCAGCCCAAGAGAGTGTGTGTGTGTGGGTGTGTACATCCGAAGCTGGCCCCCAGGCGTGCCGGGCCAGGCCAGTCCTGGTGCACATGCACGGTGGCTTAGAACACAAGCTTCCAGTGGTTCGGATCCCTGTGCAGCCACTTAATGCTGCATCAGTTTAGACGTGTGGCTTCCCCTCTCTCCGCCTCACTTTTCTCACCTATAAAATGGGAGCATAGTACTGACCTCACAGGGTTGTTGTCAGGATTAAATTATACCATGATGGAAATAAACATATTGAGCTCTCACTAACAGTCGTGCATTCTCCTACCACTTTACATATATTGACTCATTTTGATGGTTCCCTTTCTTATAAGAGTGGCTGGGGACCAGAGGCTCAGTCTCCTCCACAAAAGACAGGAGGCCAGGCCCCCCGCATCGTGTCCACCTTCTCTGCTGGCCCCTGGGGGATGCTCAGTGCTGGCCGGGACGGCTATGCAGAGAGGGCAGAGAGAGTAGGGGACGCCTTTGATGGCGAAGGCCGAGAGCCTCTCTTGTTTGCTGCTCTGCAGCCCAGTGGCCCACTGGGAGAGGAAGCAGGACAGCTGGGGGGCAGAGCCCACCCACCCCTGAGAGGGCAGCAGAGGAACCCCTGAGGCAGACGTCCTAGCTTCTGCTGTGGCCTGACAGCCCTCAGCGGCTTCTGGGAAAGGTGCCCCTGTCGTGGAGGGAGGATGGCGCCGTGGTGCACCGTGGGTGAATGAAGCCCCAGCACGATGCTGCGGTTTCCACCTCATGGACCCTGTGGGCCGCAGAGCCTTCCGCAGTGGGTGGCCGGGATTGGGGAGCCTGAGGAGCTCAGTTTGAGAGCTCTGTGGAGTGTTGGGGGGGAGGTGCCCAGAGGTAGCCGGTACAGAGCTGGTAGTCAGGAAGTAGATGTGGGTGGCGGAGAATGCTGAAGCACAGGACGACTCCCCCGTGGGTCAAGGCCTGGGAAAAACACGGGCAACAGGGGTGACCCTCTGCCTCAATGCCTCAGATCTCTGGGAGCCCTGGGCAGGGAAAGGCTTGGGGTGGAACTCCATGGGGAGGGTCCTCAGAAGCCCCGGGTTGCCTGCCATGGTCTGTCCCGGGGTGGGGCAAGCGGGGTGAGCCAGGCCTCATATCCCTGGAGGGAGGTGGAGAGCCAGCGTCCAGGCAAAGGCTCAGGCCTGGGTGGGGAGCGGGCTGCAGGGGGTTCTGTCCCCTCTCCATCACCTCACTCCAAGCAGGCCACCTCAGTCAGTCCCGCCTCTTCTCCTGGGGGTCTTCTTCTGATGATGCCTCTCAAGCAGGAAACTAAGCCTGGGAGGAAAAGAGGATTCTGAACTCACCTGAAGTTCTGAGTCCTTTGGGCTGTCAGCCAGTTGAGATCATAAATACCTGATTTTGTACTGGGGGTTGGTCCCCACTCTCTGCTGCCGTCAGTTGGCTGACTCCCACTCCTTTTCTCTAGCAAAGGGACCAGGGCACTTGGTCCACACATTCCAGGACCAGAACCTAAGGGATGGGTCCTCAGCAGCTGGCCCTGCTCCGCTTTCTTCCCACCAGCTTGGATGTGCTGAGATGAAGGAGCCAGAAACAGCACGCCCCCTCCTGCCCTCCCCCAGCCACTGTGCGCTCACAGGCCCAGAACAAAAACACACCACAAATAGAAATCAAAGACTGAGAAAGAACCAAGGAGCCATGACCCAGCCGTGGGCAAAGGCTGCGTGGCCTTGGCCACGTCACTTAACTCCTCTGAGTCTATCTGCTCATCTGTAAAATGGGGTAATTGTACTAACCCTGAGGAGTTGTGAGAAGGTGAGAGAAGATGTAAAATGCAGGATGCAGGTGTGATGTTTGATCTATAAATAAAGCCCCTCACAGCCAAAGGGTCCTGACTGGACTCTCCCCTGGCCGCCCCCTACGCCCCCGCAGCTGGGGCTGGGGCTGCCCCCTCACCACTTTCCCGTAAGGCTGCGGGTGGAAGGGGGCTGCCACGTTGGCCGGGTAGCGCTTCTGCAGGCTTGCTCTCGGGCTCCACTTCCTGTTTTTCTCCCCAACGAATTTTGCACCATGGCTCTTTCATCAGAGAGAGCTGGGGGGTGGTGAGGGGAAGGCGGAGGCCGGCCTGGAAGGAAACCCGGGGGTCAGAGGAACCTGGGGGGCTTCACAAGGCTGGGGAGAGGGGTGTGCTGAATGTGCTCTGCCACCCAGGTGTCAAGCTCTGGACTCTGGTCTCCAGCTCAAAGTAGATGATGCTGCCAGTGGAGACCAGGAGGCCGGTGGGGAGAGCCTGCCTGATGGGGGAGCAGAGGGGTCCATGTTCCCGTCCTCAGTCTGGAGACTATTCCTAGCCTTGGGGCTGCACCTAGGGATGGACTGATCCAGGCTGAACCCACATCTCTGGTGACATGAGGGGTGAAGGGATTGCTCTGAAAGGTGAGTCCGGCCTCTCTGAGGCTGTCAGGCCTCTGAGCATCCGGCTCCAGGTCACTGGGTGTCAGGCTTCTGCTGGAAGGAGGTGAAGGAGCTTTTCCCACGGTGGCTGCGACCAGGCTCCCCTACCCTTGGCTGCAGATCCCTGACCCTTCCCCTGGGCAAGCCTGAGTTGTCCAGCCATGACTGTGTCATTCAGACATTCATTCATTCGTTCTACAGACTGGCTTGTAACACACCCTGGGTGCCTGACACAGAGCTCATGGCCAAGATGCCCGCCCAGATCTGTGCAGCGTCCCTGCCCCCAGGAGCAGCTGAGGACACAGGCTGTCACAATTGGCCAGACCGAGTGTTGCAGTGGAGATGGCACAGCCTGGAGTAAAGAAGGGGGCACCCCTCCAGGCAGGGGAGCCAGGTGGGTAATATCTGTGCTGAGTAACCAGGCAAACAAATTGGTGAGGAAGAGCTGGGAAGGGCATCCAGCAAAGGGAACAGTGTGAGCAAAGGCCCAGAGCCAGAGGAGAGCCTGGGTGTTCTGGAGCTGTGCGTCACGACTTCCGGTGAGCATGGAGGGCACGGTGCGGGCAGTGGTGGAAGGTAACCCCGGGGGGCTAGGTGTGTTGGCTCTCTTGATTATCGATGTCCACCTTGTTCTCAAGTCCAGCCTCACCCCTTACCTGAGTGCAGGTCCCTGTCCCAGCATATGAGTTCAAGCAGGAAAAGGGACTTTATAGCGAGGGTCCAGGGTCCTCCCGTGGGACTCGGGGATGCAGCCCAGCTTTGGGATGCTGGAACCAGACAGCCCCCGGACACTCTCAGAACCGCTTGCCTGTCCCCATTTGCCCAGCTGATGTGTCCTGGATCCCTTCACCCAAAGGGAACAATTTCCAGGTCCCAAGCCCATCTTCCTGGGAAGGAGGTGACTGTCCTGACTCGAATCAGGGCCTCCCTTCTGGCCCCATCAGCTGTGGCCAGTGGTCAGATCTGTGTGCCGAGTGTCTGTCCGCATGACCACATGAGAGAGGTTACCAGAAAGGGAGGCCAGATGGACAGCCTAAAAGCCTACAAGCCAGCCATGTCCACTCTAGTCCATCCCATTCCATCCTGCTCAGCATTCCCCCTTGCTTAACTCCTTCAACTTTCCCCAGGTTTCTCCATTCCTGTTGTCCTTGCCTAACGTTTAACCACAGATACCTCTCCCCCTGACAGAGGTGACGCAATCCAAGGTGTGTCAACCTCCTGCGTCCAGGGCTCCCTTCTCTGAGCTGCCGTCTCCAGCTGACACCCACTTGTCTGTTTCTGCTGAACCTCCTCTAAGATGGCTCCTCGGGACCCGCTCGATCGATAGACTAGGTGATCAGTCTAACCTCTCCTGCCATGCTTGATCTAGAGAGCAGAAAAGGCAGCGCCATGCAGAGCACACACACGGTCTTCGGGACGGGCGGGGTGAATGAACCAGCAGGAACAAGCTCTCACGTGCCCTCTGCTTTGGTCGTTTCCTTCCTCGGCTCCTTCGCTAGCAAACATGGCTGCCCTGGGTTCTGCCCACTGGGAAGGGATCCCCTGTCTGCAGTCCTTCGGGCCCGCCCTTGAGAGCTTCTTGGGAAGGCTTTTCCTAGGAGGGGACACAGCTGCCCAGGCGGCCTGCTTCTTCTTGGTGCCTGTACCAAGAGGGTGAGACATCAAGCCCCAGTTTGCCAGGTTTTAGGGTTTTCTGGAGTTTCAACCCTAATAAAACCCTAGCTGGTTACCTGTCAGTTTTATCTGGGATCATGTCATTTACCAATAACCAATGCCATGAGATCCTCTCCAGCTGGATATTCAGCCTTGGACTGGGCCATGCCCCAGGACTGGGATTTCTTAGCAAGAGGGGCGCCTAGTTTCTTCTTTCAGCCTAAAGGTGACCCGATTTGGGGTGGGAAGAAAGCTTTCTCTAATTTCTCTTGGAATGCCGCCCCTGCCTGCCTTCCTGCCACTTGACCACGCGAGGCTTTAGAGGGACGGAGGTTAAGGGGTGGTTGTTCACTCCTGTGGCTCTTCCCAGATATCCCCAGTTGCAAAGCTCAGAGATTTTTCTGTTCCATGTGCCAACCTTGGTGTGATAAAGAGGGAGTGGCAGGGAAAGTGGCTGCTGCTGTGTAGCAAGCACATGATTAACTGATGCTTGGTAGTCAAAGGCTATGGGAGAAAAGAATTTCCCTCAACAGAGTTAAATATTTGCCCTGCTTTTTCTTGCTCTTGAGCAGAATTGAACTGAAGCTCGCCTCGGAGCACCTTCTGAAGGCTGCTGGAATTAACTCACCTACTGATGTCCTGGACATTTTGCTACCAAGTTTCCTAAATCGTTGGTCTTAGTTGGTGTGATGTTCTGAGTCCCAGGAGACCACTGAAAATAGTTTAATGATCTGTTACCACATAGCAATAACTGCCAGCGTCCCATCCAAGGATAAGGAATCCTCATCGCCCCTCACTCTGCCTTGTCATTTAGTTTCAGTACTTTCTTTGAAAAACTGTTTCTTTCAACACCCCACTTCTGATACCAATTCATGTATTAATTGATATTTTTCATTTGTTTTGTTTTGCAGAAACCAACTCAAGAGAGTTTGTACTGGGTTGAATGTTGTCCCCCCCGAATTCATACTCCCCTGGAACCTCAGAATGTGACCATAATTGGAAATAAGGCCCTGGTAGATCTAATTAGCTAAGATGGGCTCATCTGGATTCAGGTGTCCTTATAAGAAGAGGGAAATTTGGACAAAGATTCGGACACAAGGGGAGAGCACGGTTTGAAGATGGAGGCAGAGGTTGGAGTGAGGCACCTACAAGCCGAGAAACACCAAGGACGGCAAGCAGCCACCAGAAGCCAGGAGAGAGGCAGGGACAGATTCGCCCTCGGGATCTCTGGAAGGAACCAACCCTGCCAACACTGCAATTTCAGACTTCTGGCCTCCTGAACCGTGAGAGAATAAATTTCTATTGTTTTCTACCTTGTGGCAATTTGTTACAGCAGCCCTAGGAAACTGATAGAGATTTTAAGCAGAATATGGGAGTAAGGCAAGGGGTCTAAGGGACTTTCAGGAGAACCCGGGGGCAAGAATGCAGTGGGACCTCAAAAAGATACAAAGACCAGGGGCTGAAAAGCCCGAAATCTTCTCTCTCACCCAGGACCCGCTCTTCCTCCCTGCGCCTCTGCTTCGGGGCTGTCTCTCAGTCTCTCTTTCTCTGCACAGCAGCTTCTTCAATTGCTTTAGTCCTTTCCATGGGCTCAAGAGGCCCCACGGCTCCCCAGCTTACATGTTACGGTACCCAAGCTCCGGGTAGCTGAAGAGCCACTGTTTTCTTCATTCTAATTCCATATTCCTGGGGAAAACACTGATTGGCTCACCTGGGGCCAGGTGCCCACCCCTGGTCCAATCGACCTGGGCAGACTCAAAGGCCAGCGTATCCGACCGGAGGCTGCCGGTAGCCACAGGGATGCACCAGGGGGTGTTCCCAGAGAAAGGAGCTGCGCGTACACCCAAGGGCACCATGCTCTTGACATCCGGCACGCCCCAAGATTGGAGCTCCTGTTGACTGAGGCCCTGCTACCCACTGACAGACTTCCCTGATGCCACCTGTATTCCCAAAGGAGTCCTCCTCCCGGGGTCTCATCCCGGTACAGAGTCACCCCTGTTACTAACGGACAGGGCAGACACGTGAGCATCTGGCTGCGATATAATTTGCCTGAAGCGCAGGCAGAACGGAATGATTGCTCATCCAAGATACCGGTGTGGACACCAGCAAGACAGGTTAGCTCTGACTTGGGGAGAGGAAATAAAGGTTTATAGTTTTGCATTTGTATTACTCATTTGGCAAAATGTGAACAGAAAGAAAAAAATGGAAAGAAAAACCTCTGTAACACTCCTCCCACACCGCTTTCACTGTTGTAAGTCCCCTCTTACTCCGCACCGTGTGTATGTAACACTTACACGGTGGTGCCCCAGCACAGAGGCAATTCAGCATCGAGCCTGTTTCACTTGATGACGTGTCATTTCCCGTGATGCTACAGGTCTCCGGAATCGCCATGGTCCATGGCTGCATGCAATTCCATTAAGTGGATGTAGCATGCCTTCCTCTGGACAGTTCTGGCCAAGGGGAGAGGGTAGACTCTCCAAAATGTTAAGCTGACATTTTCTTCCTTCCATTTTTGGTTCATGCACCAACTTACTGCCATTGCTCGTCCAGTAGACCCCACACTTTTCCTGTTAACTGGACTTCAGGGTGAGAGGAAGGCCATTGCCTAATAGTGAAGCTAGCGGCCCATAGCTTCAGCGGATGGGGTTCAGGAACCCCCACCTGTCAACTGCGTGACCTTGGGAAGTTACTTACAGCACTGCCTCAGTTTCTTCATTTGTAAAGTGGAGATAACAACAGGACCCACCTCACAGGGTTACTATGGGATGATGCAGAAAAATGCATGAAAGGACACATGCTGATTACCCAACAACGTTTCTGCCTTTTTTCTGCCATTTGCTTGTGTAACCCAGATCCTTTCCATGAGGCCACCTCTTTGCAATAATTGCTACTGGTTGCATAATAATCCAGAGAAGAAATGGGTGTGTATTAGTTTCCTGTGGCTTCTGCAACAAATTGCCACAAATTGTGTGGTTTAAAAGAACAGAAATGTATTCTCTTGTAGGGCAGGAAGACAATTCTTCTACCCTCTAGGTCCTTCTGGCTGGTCTAAGAATTTAATGGACATGAGAGAATAACAGGAGAAAAATCAGACAAAGTTTAGTAACATGTATACATGGGAGAAACCCAGGAAAATCGAGTAACTCGAAGAATGATCAAAGTGCCCACCTTAAATACCATCTTCAGCTAAAGACAAAGGAGGATGTTGGGGTAATGGTTTGGGGCTTCAAAGGGAAGGAAGGCAATTTACATGGAGATGGAAGTGTAAACGTTTGTTAAACCAGTGTTTGCTGGGTCATCTATAGACAATGTGACCCAGGAGACACATTTTACATTACCCTACACTTATCTTATGGTATTAGTTTCTCCAGGAACAGGCCTTCTATCTTAAAATTTTTTAGACAGTTAGGAGGAAAGTCAAAGTTTCTTTCAGAGTCTTCTGTTCTTAAAAATAATCAAGCCAAGGGGGCCGGCCCCATGGCCAAGTGGTTAAGTCGGCGGCCCAAGGTTTCACTGGTTCGAATCCTGGGCACAGACACGGCACTGCTCGTCAGGCCATGCTGAGACGGCATCCCACATGCCACAACTAGAAGGGTCCACAACTAAAATATGCAACTATGTACTGAGGGGATTTGGGGATAAAAAGTAGGGGAAAAAAAAAGAAGAAGATTGGCAACAGTTGTTAGCTCAGGTGCTAATCTTTAAAAAAAAAAAAATCAAGCCAAAGGGACACATTTTGGTGTGGCCAACTCTGATCCCCCCACTTGCATGGTTCAGGAGGCCAGAAGTTCCAACTCAAGGTGTGGACAGTGCCATGCTCCCTCCAGAGGCTCTAGGAGAGAACCCTGCCTGGCCTCTGCCGGCGTCTGGTGGCTCCAGGCATTCCTGGCTTGTGGCAGCATCGCTCCTCTCTCTGCCTTCTTCTTCGTGTGGCCTTCTCCTCTTGTCTGTCTGGAATTTCCCTCTGCTTTTCTCTTATAAGGACACTTGTCATCAGATTTAGGGCCCATTCAGATAATTAAGGACAATCTCCTCATCTCAAGATCCTTAATCACACCTGCAAGGACCCTTTTTCCAAATAAGGTCATATCTGCGGGTTCCAGGGTGTGGGACTTGGACATGGTGTCTTTTGGGGACCACCATTCAGCCCACTGCAGGTGGGAAGCGGCTTTTCTGCTAGTCCTAACTCTTCTCCCCCTCCGCGTTTACACTTTTTCATTCTCATTTTCCTGTCCGGGGGGGAAAAGTAGCCAGCTCTTCCCCTTCTCATTGAGGTCTTGGGGGTTTCACGTGGGGATGCTCCTCAGAATAGGTGCTAATAAAGATAGGGCTCTAGGGGGTGGCGCAGCGGTTAAGTTCGCACGTTCCGCTCCGGTAGCCCGGAGTTCGCTGGTTCGGATCCCAGGTGCGGACATGGCACCGCATGCCACACCATGCTGTGGTAGGCGTCCCATGTATAAAGTAGAGGAAGATGGGCACGATGTTAGCTCAGGGCCAGCCTTCCTCAGCCAAACAGAGAAGGACTGGCGGTAGTTAGCTCAGGGCTAATCTTCCTAGGAAAAAAAGAAGAAAGATAGGGTTCTATCTAGAGGGGCATCTATCTAGAGAGAGGCTTTTGGAGCAGGAGGTAGAGTGTGCAGCGGGGCGAGGGGTGAGCACGGCCGCTCCGCCCAGCCCTGCCCCTTCCGCACGTATCGCAAAGCTTTGATTGTCTCCAAACCACGCTCGCGGAATCATCTCGTTTTTAGTCTCACGACCTCCTTGATGATGGAGTAACAAATCCCATTTTACAGAGGAGGGGACAGACTGGAGAGTGTGGGGGCAGGACTGGGTCTCAGCGTTCCCGTCAGAGTCCCAGAGCAGACTCTCCAGGGCAGAGAGGGAGGTCTGGCTTCCACTCTCTGCACCGCCCCCTCCTGGGACTCTGCCCCCTCCCCTCAAACCATTGTATTCCATGTTTTTAACACAATGCCCCTGCTTCCTGGCCCCAGGGGATTTGGCCTGCTTCAGCCCCTGCCCCACTTCTAATCTTTTTTCTTTTAATGAAGTTTTAACTTTAGAATAGTTTTAGATTTACAGAGAAGTTGCAAAAATAGTATAGAGAGTTCTCATATACCCCATACCTAGTTTCTCCCATTGCTAACATCTTACATTACATGGCACACCTGTCACAACTAAGGAACCAATGTCGATACATTATTATTAACTCAAGTCCACACTTCATTCAGACCACCATTGTTTTTACTGAACGTCCTTTTCTGCCCCAGGGGTCCATCCAGACACCACGTGACATTTAGTTGTCACACCTCCTCAGGCTCTTCTTGGCTGTGACAGTTTCCCAGACTTTTCTTGTTCTTGATAGTCTTGACGGTTTTGAGGAGCAGTGGTCAGATATTTTGGTAAACCGTCCCTCTTTTGGGGTTTGTGTGGTGTTTTCTTTGTTTTTTTTTTTCTCATGACCAGACTGGCGTTTATAAGTTCTCAGAAGGAAGACCACAGAGGCAAAGTGTCATTCTCATCACATCTTATGAAGGGTCCCTGCTGTCAACAAGACTTATCACTGATGACATCGACCTTGGTCATCTGGCTGAGGTGGTGTTTGCCAGGTGTCTCCACTGGAAAGTTTCTCTTTGTCCTCCCTTCCATATTGTGGAAGGAAGTCACCACAGGCAGCCCTCATTTAAGGAGTAAGGAGCTGGGTGGGGGAAGTACTGACCCAAATGACTGTGTTTGGGATTCCTCTGTGTAGGAGACTTGTCTAGTCTCCCTCATTTATTTATTTCTCCGATCATTTATTTATATCAGTCTGGTCTCACGGATATTTATTTTGCACCTTGGGTTCTAATCCAATACTGCTTTATTTTCTTGCCCAAATTGTCCCAGCTTTGGCAACTGGAAGCTTATCTGGTTTACTCTCGTGTCCCTCGGACAAGCCCCCAGCATTGTTTTGTTTTGGTTGTTTTGGAGCGTTTCTGGCACAATAAGATGCTCCGCGCTCGTCTTGTTTAGTTCCTGCCCCATCCTAGAAGCAGCCATTTCTCCAAGGAAACTTGGTTCTTTTTCTGAGGAGAATAGGATTAGAAACCCAGATCTGGGTGCTGGGTGTGTGCTCATTGCTACTTGGCGTTATTGTTTCTAGAACTTCAGAGCTGGCAGAGAAAGGAAATATATATGTATATATTGTAGACTTGGAGTTTTTTGCTGCCTTTTGTCCCCAAATCCCCACAGTACACAGTTGTATATCTTAGTTGTGGGTCCTTCCAGTTGTGGCATGCGGGACGCAGCCTCAGCAGGGCCTGATGAGGGTGCCATGTCTGCACCCAGGACCCGAACCGGCGAAACCCCGGGCTGTTGAAGTGGAGCGCTCGGACTCAACCGCTCGGCCACGGGGCGGCCCCTGCTGTAGACGTTAACGTGTGAGTCACAGCCCACCATTCTGCAGCTCAGCTCTGAATCCTCCCACCGCTTCCCATCACGCTTTCAGCCAAATCCCACATCCCCAGCTGCCCCCTCCCCAGCTCCTCTTCCTTGCTGTTTTCACCCCAAATCACCCCACCCTCAGCCTCCCTGGCCTCCTTGCTGGTCCTCAGTGTGCTACTGCTCAGCCCCTTTGCGCTGGCTGTTCCCTCTGCCTGGGATGCTCTTCCCTTATCTCGCTCAGAGCATCGCTCTGCTCAAATGTCCTGACCTCAGAGAGGCTTTCCCTGACTCCCCTGTCCCCTCCCCCATCTCTCTCTCCCCTCCTAACCTGCGGAATATTTCTCTGCAGCAGTTGCTACTTCACGACACTGTATCTTATTTCTATTCTTCATAGTTTCCCTTCCCTCTGGAGGATAAGCTCCGGGAGGGAGAGCCGGTCTTTGGTTTGTATTTGGTTTGTACGGTGCTGTATCCCAGAGCTCAGAACTGTAGCAGCCCAGCTTGCTGGTGAGTCAGTGTTGCAAAGCCTGGGTCACCCTGGGTGTATGGAGGCATGAGGTTGGATCCAGCCCCACAACCGCAAACCTCGCTGCTCCTCCACCCCAAACCCCACTGGTCCCCACCATCCCCTTTCCACAATTTCCCCTCACCCAGGACTAGGAAGAGCTTCAAAGGATTTGTTTAAAAGCCAACTGAGGTTTTTTGAACGTTGACTTTGCGCCAGGGGCAAGACTATCGACTCAAGGAATCCTCCCCCAGCCCCAGGTCAAGAGGTGCTGACCCAACTCACCCAGGGTGGCACCGCTGGTAGGTGATCAGGTCAGGATTTGAGCCTGGGCAGCCTGGGTTTTGAGTGTGTGTGTTTTACAAAAACGATAACTCGATCTCTCTCAGTAGCCTACATTTGGTTGCGCCCGGAAATTCCATCTCCGTCAGTTTGTCTCTGGCCTCACAAGGGCCTGGTTCACCCAGGCCACCTCTGAGCCGTCTGGGTCTTTCTGGAGCCTTCAATCCGGCTGTGACCTGGATCAAGACCTGCCCACCTCTGAGTCATTCCCGGACGGCAGGCACAGCCTGGGGATGGGGGCTGCAAGCCCCAGGACCGCCGACTTATTTTCCCCGGGCACCCCCACCTGGCCACCTCTCTGCCTCCTCTGAGCCTGTATCCTCACCAGTCAGACTTTCCAGGAAGCAGATGTGACCTTGGCCAAGTTCTCTAACCAACTGTGCTGCCCTTTCTTTGCCACTGCTATGATGTTGTCCGGGGCGGCGGCCTTCCGGTCGTGTTGAGTGCAGTCAGAAGCGCACACTCACACATACCTATAAATGGGACAGAGCGTCAGGAGATACCCTCCCTTACTGCGTGGCATACAATTGGATATTCTCTATTCTGTTCCATTTTTATAAACTTGACCCGCCGAATGGATTTCCAGTACACTAATCTGTTAATATGTCACAATCTACTGTTGCTGCTGTGGAAAAATACTGTTCCAGAGCAGAAACATCCAACCCTACTAAGCACAAAGACTCTGTTCTAGAATAACTCAATAATTAACATTTTCCGGGGGTTCGCTCTGTGTTGGGCACTGTTATAAGCATCCTACATATATTAATCACGTAATCCTAACAACAGTTTTAACGGTTAAAAGCCATTATTAGTATCTCTGTTTTTCAGATGAGGAAATGAAGGCACAGAGAGGTTAAGTCACTTCCTTGAGGTCACACAGCTCCAAGCGGCAGTGCTGGACAGTTTGGCTCCAGGGAAGGTGCTTTTAACTGCAAAGCTTTGCCACACTTTTCTTGGCCAAGGCAAAAAGGCAAGAGTTTGCGCTGGATAATTTTGCCCTGCCTGGAAGGGAAGGACCCACAAACAGGGCTTCCTGCCAGGATGGGGCATGGAGGCAGGTGTCTGGAGGCCTTCGTAGAAGGGCTGAGGAAGTGGGTTCCTCACACTTGCACCCCTGCGCCCTGGTGCTCAGCTTGGCTTTGGCTGCCCTGAGATAACCCTGCTTGTGGGCATGTGTGGGTGTCGGTGGTGAGGCCGTTCAAGGTGGAACAGAGCGAAGATGCTTACTGCATCTGTGAGAAGCTACGGAGGCTGGCTGGCCTGGGAGGGGAAGTTCTGCAGGAGAGGGTGGCAGGCACAGCAGGAGGCGGGCCTGGAGGGCTGTGCACGCTCCCCTGGTGGCCTGCAGTGTGCCTTCTGCCCACCCAGGCCTGTTCTCTGCCGACCAGTCTCTCCTTCCATAAAATGGGGCCAAAGGATCCCAGTCAGGAGGTCACGTGAGTAACATGGGTTGACTTCCTTACACCTAAGATGCTACTTTTCTTCTAGGACGGCCACAAATTCTCCACCGTGGCTGGTCCATTTTATCTAAAATTCAAAGGGAACTTGAAGTAGCTTCCTCCAAAACACACATGACAACAGTTAAAAATAAAGTAAGAACGAGAGATCAGAAACCAGAGAGGAAGGCAGAAGCCAAGTCTATCGGGAACTTGAGGGACAACGGTGGCTGTACTTGATGTTAAAGCCAGCCGGAGCTTCCTGGCCCCCCAGGCAAAAGAGCGGGGTCAGTCTCATGGTGTGGTCTCAGAAAGGAAGTGTATGGGGTTTTCTGGAAAGTGAAACTTCTTGGGGGCAGAAGCAGCACGGCACGGTCAAAGGAGGATCTGGAAGCAGTTCGACACTTAGTGTGAGGCCCCCAAAATGATTCAACCTTCCTGAGCCTCACTTTTCTTATCTGTAAAGTGGGGCTGATAAGACTTCCCTTGGGAGGCTGTTGTAGGGATCAGAGACCACAACGTGTGAAGGACATTTGAACCCTCAGCACGTCTTGCTTATCACAAAGCGTGATTTGAATGGTTGTCGGCAAAAACATATTCAATGAAGGGTTCTTTTGCACGCTGCAAAAGCATTCCCCATCTGACGGTTTCTTACAAGGAACTGAAAACCAGGGAGTAATGCAAAAGCGAAGACAGGTGTTCGGAAATCTTGGGGCAGGCTGCTTATCCTGCCAGCAGATTTTCTCCCTGAAATGTTTATTTCTCATTTCTCTTCCGGCTTTTGGCAGTATCTCCCCAGAGTGGGCTGGAGACCTCTGTCGAGGACCAGTGATCTGGGCCTGGGGTGGGAGTGAGGCTGTGAGCCTCAGATTTTCCGGTGGGAAGGGTGTTAGGGTACACGCCTGGGGACAGACCCAACATTCTTCCCCAGAGGGACCCATGATCCCTCCTAGCTCCTCCACAGTATCCAGCTGAAAGCCCAGAGCCTGCAGCCCAGATCTTAGAAAACTGGCACCACTCAACAATCCACTCGTCTTGCCCAAAGTCTCGCCCCTTTCCTGGCTAGAAACAGAACAGTTTCTGTTTTTGCAGAAACCATTGCAGCCTTGCTGCAGCCATCACTGGACCCAAGCTGGTCCTGGGAGGCCAGGGCATCTCTTAGATAGAAAAAGCCCCTCTCCAAGCCTCAGTTTCCTCAGGTGTCCGATGGAACAAAACAGGTGCTTCACCTCCCAGACCCGGTTGGGGAGGGTCCTGTAAGTCATTCTTTGACTGAGCAATTGATGGGCTTAGTCATCCCCCATCACATCCTAGAAGGATTTGAAACCACTACTGTAGTCTTGGGGGTGGCTACTCCCTCACCCCCATGCTCTTGACCACCAAAGCCTGGAGGCCACGCTTTCCTTCTAGGACGGAGCCTGGCGCGACTTTGAGCTCAAAGCCGACGACTCGGGCCTCACTTACTCTCCCTAACGCCCAGTTCGCTGGCGACTCTCCCCGCGTGTCTAGGGCTGCAGTTCCCGCCTCTCCCTCCCTCTCCCGCCCGCCAGCTTTTCTCTGGCCACCGTCAAATTCTTTGGTGTGTGAATGTGGGAAGCGTGGGGGTTTTATGGGCTCTTAGGACCTTTATTTGGTTGTTTTCTTTTGTATAAAAAGAAAATTTGTTTTGAAGAAGGGCAAGGTGCAGCCCCCAGAGGCACCTGGGATGATGCCCCTCCAGCCGCAGACGGGGTGGGGATTTGGGGTTTGGGGGGACGCGGGGGGCGGGCAGACGAGGCGGCAGAGAACCTGTTGTTTTTCCTGTTGCAAGTAAAAAGGAAACAAAGTGGGAAGTGGAGTGTGCGGGCTGTCAGCAGGCGGGGCGCCCCACCGCGCCCCGCCTCCCTCCCTCGAGCCTCACTCGCGCCCAGCGCCCTCACTCCAAGCGGCCGCCGGGCCGAGCGCCCGAGCCGCCCGAGCTGCTGCCAGCCGCGCCGGGACCGGTAAGCGCTCGCTCTGGCTGCGTCTGGGGAGGTGGGGAAGAGGACCGGGGCCAGGAACGTCTAGGGGCCTCGGGGCGCCGCGGGGCTGGCCCGCGGGCGTCTCCCGGCGCCTAGAGCCCGTGCGCCCTGGTCCAGTGCGGGTCCCCGTGTCTAGCGAGCCCGGCCAGGGGCGCCCACCGGGCGGGCCGCCGGGACCTGGGCCGAGGCTGCGCTCGGGGCCGGGCCGCCCTCTGTACGCCCGCCGAGAGGGGCGCGCACAGCTCCCCTGCGCCTGTACGGCTTGCCCTGCGCAGCGGGACGGGGGAGCTCCCCGACCCGTCGGCGGGGTCCGGGCTGCGCTCCCAGCGGCGGAGCGGCCACGCCTGCACCCGCCGAGGCGCTGGGGGTCCGGAAGCGCTCAGCCGCGTGTGCCCTGCCCTGAGGGCAAGCAGGCGGGACCAGGGGGCTCCCCGGCTGCACAGCGGGGTTCGAGGTGCGCTCCCACTAGCGGTGCCGCCCCCAGGGCCCCGCCAAGGCGCGGGGGAGAAGGTCGCGCACATCAGCCCGGCGCCTTGGTCCTGCTCGCCCTCCGCAGCCATGGCGAGGGCGACCCGGGCTAGAGAGGGGCCGGCGTGGAGCTGTGCCGGGCGCTCAGCCGTGCCGCCCCGTCCCTCTCCGCCCCGCCCCGTCGGGACTCGGGCCGCCGGCGTTACTGCCGCGTGTTTACTGCAGCGGCGAGCGGAGCTCAGCCCCCGGATCTGCGGCTGAGCCAGGGTTACGGCGGCAAAACCGCCTCCAGCTTTGCATTTCCGGACTCTTTTTCTTTCTTCTTTTTAATACTCTTGCCCGTAATTCAGCCTGAATGAGGCTTTTTTTTTTTTTCAAATCGAGTTTCCTGTTTTTATTTAGGCTTCCCCCTCTGCACCTCTTTCTTTGAAACCCAGGAGAGGGGAACAGGGACACCTTGCGTGGGGATCAGGACGGGGTTACCGCGTAGCCGGCTGCGCTCGGCCCTGGTGGGGAGATGGAGGTCCAAAGAGCCGGGGGAGGACTGGTGGGAGGCCCCGACAGGCGCGCTCCGGAGGCGAGACGGGGGAGATGGGATTTCCGGGGTCGAGGGCAGCAGACTCACGTACCAGGTCCTCGCGCGGCACCCTCGGCATCTGCCCAGCCTGCCGAAGGAGCTCTCGGGCGTCCTCGGCCGATGGAGCAGCTTTCATTCGTTCAGGTGCCCCTGGAGGGAGCCGCAGGTCTCGAGAACCTACACACTATCAAGTGGGGCTTCAAGAAGCCCCCTTGGCGCCACCCTCAGAAGTGTCCTGCACAGGCGCGCGCGTGGGGGACGGGTGCGCCTTCCTGGGGGGAGGCGGTTCCTCTCTCAGGAGTCTCCGAGGGGAAGTTCAGGGCTCCAAAGGGACTTTGCAACTGAGGACTAACCCCACTGCTGGCTTGCGGGAGCGCTGGACACCGCTGGAGTGCCCCGGTGTTCCTGTCAAGTGAAGGGTACCATAGGGACTCCCCCCCCCCGCAAGAATTGATGGTTTTTACGTCTGTGTTTTCGGTTAAACAACTGTAGGAGCTGAATGATGTCTCCATTTTCCAGGGGAGGAAACTAAGGCTCAGAAAGAGTTAAATAACTTGCCGACCCACACAGCTTCTAAGTAGCTAATCCAGAGTCCCGGCTCCTTCAGACGCCAAAGTCCTTAGTCATCTGGGGGTGCTGTTGCTTGCAGATTAAGGAGAATGTTTCCTAATAGTTCTCTCGTGTGACGGTGGGGAGACTTGGGGTGTCCTTTCCCAGAGGCTTCTAGGTACCACCCTGATACTCGCATGTAAAACCCACTGGGACCGCTAACCGCCAGGTTTGATTCATGTGATCAGTGGAGATGAGATTCTTATTTACGAGGCTGCCACCGGACACAAGGAGATAGGAACAGAACTTTCTCTTCTGCTTTCTCTAGAGCAGAAATTGCCAAACGCTTAGCATTTCTCTGCTCTGCTGCGGTTTGATTTCTTGTCTTCAGGATCCCATCAATCTGGCTCGTGAGAACATTGCCTAGCACACATGAGGGTGATTGTCTTTCAATGCTTCACAAACTTCTCCAAGTAATGGCAGACAGTCTGGGGTGCAGCCGGTGGAGGTGTGTAAGGGAGTGCTCTTAAAACCTAATTGGCAGTTGCCACCTCTCAAGACAGCCAAGATTACCTCTTTCTGAGCCCCAGTCTCCCACCTTCTCCACCCATGTTTAGAAACAGCACTGGCCACTCTGCGAATATAGATGTTTCTAGAATTAGGGCAAGTGTCCTAAAGGTGCTCCTGGCCACCCTGATCTCCCTTGCAGTTAGGACAAGCTGCATTTCTGCAGCCTGAGTCCCTGCCCAGAAAGGGTGCATAAAGCTTATCTTTGCACTGTGCTGTGGGCTCAATCCTTTCTCCTGCTTTACTGTGTTTAGTAAGTATTTACTGAGATCCTCCTGGGGGCAGGGGCTGCGCTAAGAACAAGGCAGGCAGGCTGGGAAGGTACCAGCCTCTGGGGAGGGGGCACTTACAAGACACAGACAGCCCACAAATAACAAATAGAGAGGAGCCTTAGACCCCGGGAGCTTCAATGCTTAGCGGCACTGCGGTGTGGCGGGAGTCTTGGGGGGGGGTGAATGGGGGGTCAGGGGTCAGTTTCTGCTTCACCTTGTTTTTCTTCAATTGCACAGTTAAAGGGAGAAGTGAATGTGCAACTTATGAAGCAATTCCTCTTTGGCTGGCTTATTTTTCAAAACCATTTTTGTTTAGAGACCAGTTCCCTCCCTCGCAGAGGCAGCTGCTTCTGTGGGTCTGATGGTGGGGCTTGGGGCCCCACCAAATGTTTCCTTACCGTGGGTCCTCAGAAAAGCTCTTTTGGCCACTCCCCAGGGGACAAACACGTTTCCCAGCAAAACTGCTGGAGGGGCAGTTCCAGAGGGAAGTGCTCCAGGAGGATCCGGGGTGCCGTCCTGTCCCATGTCAGGCAAATGTGGTAATTGACCGCCAGCTGGAGGATGGCAGGAGCCTGACTGGTTTGGGAGGGAGGGGAACATTCTCATCTTTGTGCCAGCGCCGGTGTTTCACAAATGACAAAGGTTGCAAAACTCCTCTCTCCTTGCAGTTAATGCTAAAACTGAATTTTCTTTAATTTCGTTGGTGGAAATCCCCCGCAATCATATCAGAAATGCTGCCAGTTTCAAGATAGAAGAAAAAAACACAAAACCTGGGAACCTCCCTCCTCGCTCTTTCCTTGCAGACAAACACTGTGACTTTCTGTGGGTCACACCAAACTATGGCCCTTCCCCTTTCCCCGAGGGCCAGCACAGTCCCCGTGGTCTGAGGTGGGCGCTGTGCAAGTTCTCTGGCTCTCCTGGCTCCATGAGAACCCCCTCCCTCCCCGGGAGTGGCAACCTCACCCCTGGGAGGAGGGTCAGGGCTCCTCCTAGGAATGGGTGCTTTCCTAGGCCGCCCGGAGGGAGAGTGACTGAGTGATGGGCGTGGTGTTTGTAAAGTGGCATTGTCAGTAGCTTGTTTCACTTACTCTGGGGGAAATTGCTTTCCACTTAGAGACAATGCCAAGAGTGACAGTGGGCTGAGGGGGCTGGGAGGGGGGAGAGGAGCAGGCCCAGAAGGGGAGGGAGCTGCCCTGGGTTGGAGGTTCTGTCCTGGGGGGGACACTGTGTTCGCTTCCTGTGGCTGCTGTAACAAATTACCACACATTTTGTGGCTTAAAACAACAGAAATTTATTCTCTCTCGTTTCGGAAACCCAGAAGTTCAAAATCAAGGCGTCAGCAGAGCCTTGCTCCCTCCAGGGGCCTTGGCTCCGGCCCTTCCTCGGCTGTGGCAGCACCACTCCCATCTCCGCCCCCGTCTTCACCCAGCCTTCTCCCTGGGTCTGTGTCTCCTCTTCTGTCTGTTAGAAGAACACTTGTCGTTGGATTTAGGACCCACCCGAATAATCCTGGATGAACTCATCTCAAGATCCTTAATTACATCTGCAAAGACCCTTTTCCCCCATAATTATTTTTCCAAATAATTCCCAGGTTCCAGGGGTTGAGACACGGACATATCTTTTTGGTGACCCCTGTTCAGCTTGCCACAGACGGGCGGGAGTGTGTTTTCTGGGGAAGGTGTTGAGCACAGTTGTTTTTTTTCAGGGAACCAAATGCTCCAGGCTTCTGGACCCTGTGCTGCTACTTTCCCCTGGGTGACATTAGGCAACGATTTCGTCCCATTGTCCCTCTCTTCCCACCTGCTTCCCTTTCCCCAACTTTGTGACCTGGCAGTCCCCTTAGTACTCAGCTCCACTAGTAGCAGCCCCCTGTTCCCCAGGATCCCAATAACAGATGATGAAACTTCTGGAGCTCCGGAGAAACAGCCTGTACCTACTTCTTCACTTGCAGAGACTCTTTGGCCCTCCTCCTTTTCTCTCTCCCTTCCTAACCTCTCCCTCCTTCTCTGCAAGGACTGCCCATTCTCTGCTCAGGGCCCCTCCCAGCCAGGGCTCCTCTCCTCTGTCTGGAGCCACGCATTGGAGCCACGTATTTTGGAGTTTCTTTCCTCTGTTGAGCAGGCAGACTCAGTTTTGCTGCTGTGTCCCATGTCCTCCTCTTGAGGGGCCACCGTTGTGGGATGGGGCTGGTGGTGCTGGAAAGGATTTGGGGAGCTCGCCAGTCATTGATGCTTGTAGGAGGGGGAAGGCTGAGGACCTGGGGTTTGCGATTGGGGGAGGTGCTCCAGGCTCTCTGGAGGGGCAGGGCCCCTCTCCTGCTGCCCCCTCCCCGGTTGGGGGAGGGTGTGGGGAGGGGAGCATTGCTACTTTGCTTTTGTTATGAAATCTGGGAGAAATGCTTTCTCATCAATAGGGAAGCAAGATCATAGCTCTGTTATTGAAACTTTAAAAGTCATTTATGTGTGGGGGCTGGCCCCGTGGCCGAGTGGTTAAGTTCGTGCGCTCCGCTGCAGGTGGCCCAGTGTTTCGTTGGTTTGAATCCTGGGTGTGGACACGGCACTGCTCATCAAACCACGCTGAGGCAGCGTCCCACATGCCACAACTAGAAGGACCCACAACGAAGAATATACAACTATGTACTGGGGGGCTTTGGGGAGAAAAAGGAAAAGAAAAATCTTAAAAATAAAAAAAGTCATTTATGTGTGGGTGGGGTGGGGCAAGGCATGAGGTGGTGAGGGGGCATTGCCACATGGAAGAAAAAGTACTCTCCTTGGGGTAGGCCAGACTAGGATTTCATCTCAACCACTTTTTCTCTGCTTGGTGACCTTTGGCAAATCGCTTAACCCTTCTGAGGTCAGAATCCCCAAGTGTAACATTGGAATAACAATACCTACTGGCAGTCTTTAAGATTTCATATATCGTCCAGTGGAAAGTGCCAGGCACACAGCAAAACACACAGCGTCTGTGAAGGAGCTGGTATAGAGTGGGTGATGCATAAGAAACTGATTATCTACTATCCCAGCATAGCCACTGCCAGTTTTCCATTTTTATATGTGCATTTTGAATTTATTTATTTATTGCCTCCCCAAAGCCCCAGTACATAGTTGTATATCCTAGTTGTAGGTCCTTCTGGTTCTTCTATGTGAGCCGCTGCCACAGCACGGCTGCTGATAGACAAGCGCTGTGGTTCTGCAACCAGGAAACGAACCTGGGCTGCTGAAGCGGAGGGCGCTGAACTTTAACCACTAGGCTATCAAAGCTGGCTCTATATGTGCGTTTTTAATTTAGGTGTAACTACTAGGCATGAGACTTTTTATCTTAATTTTTGCATTTTGATTGTCATAAAATATACATAAAATTTACCGTTTTGACCATTTTTAAGTATACGGTTCTGTGGCATTTAGTACATTTTCACATCACCACCACCCATCTCTAGAACTTTTGCATCTAGCAAAATTGAAACTCTACCCATTAAACAGTCACTCTGCATTCCCCTCTCCCCCCAGCCCCTGGCTGCTGTCTTCTGTCTCTGTAAATGTGACTACTCTCCCGGCCTTACATAAGGGGAATCACACAGTATTTGTCCTTTTGTGATTGGCTTATTTTACTTAGCATCATGTCCTCAAGGTTGACCCACCTTGTAACATACATCAAAATTTCCTTCCTTTTTAAGTTTGAATAATATTCTGTTGTGTGGATCTCCCGCATTTGCTTATCCTGTCATCTGTCGATGGACACTTGGGTTGCTCCCACCTTCTCACTGTTATGAACAATGCTGTGACAAACATGCATATACAAATAGCAGTTCATGTCCTTGCTTTGCATTCTTTTGTGGGTATACCCAGAAGTGTAATTGCTGGACCATATGATAATTCTGTGCTTAATGTTTTTTTTAAAGATTTAATTTTTTTCCTTTTTCTCCCCAAAGCCCCTGGTACATAGTTGTATATTCTTTGTTGTGGGTCCTTCTAGTTGTGGCATGTGGGACGCTGCCTCAGTGTGGTTTGATGAGCAGTGCCATGTCCGCGCCCAGGATTCGAACCAACGAAACACTGGGCCACCTTGCAGTGGAGCGCGCAAACTTAACCACTCGGCCATGGGGCCAGCCCCTCTGTGCTTAATTTTTTGAGGAGCAAGCCTTGTGCTTTTATAATTTGCTTTTTTCACATAACATTGTCACATCAGCATTCTTCCACATTGTTTCATAACCTAGCCACCCCTTTTAGTAGCAGTATAAGTGTCCCAAAGCCGGGACACCTCATTTTCTCAAGGATCCTCCATTGTGGGACATTTACGTTTCTTCCAGGTGCATACACACCCCCCCCCCACTCCCAAAATACTGTAATGGATATTTTCAGGCAAATGATTTTTCTCATAATCAAGACTTATTGCATCAAAGGCATCAACCATTTTTATGGTGCTTGGAGCTAAATGATATTCTAAGAAAGATGGGACCAGTTTATCCCAGTGATCTATAATAGTTTCACAACACTCTTGCCAACATTGAATAATATTGAAAAAAATGTTTTACTAATAGGCCTAAAAGGTAATTATGTTAAATGTGTCCTTTCATTGCTAATGAGGTTAAATAGTTTCTTTCTCGTTGCTAGCTGTATGTCTAGCAGGAGGTTAGCTGGAGTGTAATGCAGTGGTTAAACCCCAGAAATCTGCAATTGGACGGATTCAGGTTCAAACTGTAACTTCCCCGCTTCCCTGCTGTGTGACCTTGAATAGATTACTTACCTTCTCTCATCCTTGATTTCCTCTGCTGTAAAAAGAAGCTAATGGGACCTATTCTTAGGGTTGTCTTAAGGATTAAATGAGATAAACCAGATAACGAACATCACCTAGCACATAGTTGATACTCAGTAAATATTAGCCGTTATTGTCATTATCATTATTTTAATTTAACCATTCCCCCTCAAGATTCGTCTTGTTTCAGCCAAGAGAGACGGTTTACACTTAAACCAAAGGGATTTGGGTTAAGCGCAGACGTCGATTTTTCTGCTATAAAGGTAGAAAATCCTAGAAGGGAGCCGAGAGCCCTCTCTGTCGAAATGGACCGTGTCCTTGGCTGGCTGGATTTGGGTCTGAGTCCACCCAGGGCCAGCAAATGAACCTTTGCCAGGTGGAGCTCGCCTCGCTGAGCGGTGGAGGGGCTGTGACAGGCTGCAGGGCATCTCGAGGCCCCGACAGGGCTGTTTCTCCAGGACCCTGCGCCCCTGTAGTCCTGCAGCCGCTGTCGCGTGGAGATGGGGGTAAATCTCATTAATGGTTGAATCCAGAATTCATTGTGGTGACTGTCCCACGTCGACATCCAGATGCTCCTTCATGTAGCTTGGGAAACTGAGGCGTGCGTTTCAGGGGTAGGGCCCCAGTGGCCTGGCCCCACCTGGATTGCTGCCCAGATAGCCCCTTGGAGTAAAGGCACTTCCTCTTTCCTCTCAGGTGGCCCCGGGGGAGGGGCGCAGAGGTCAAGGGCTCGGTGTTTATCTGTGCTTCATGCCTGCGTTTTCCTCTTTGCTGCTGACCTGGGTCTGAGGAGGAAGTTAGTGAAACCAGGAGCTTGAGCTCAAATAAACTGCTTCATGAGAAGTTTCTTTTAGGGGAAAAAACACCAAAACCCCCCAACTTTCCCCTTCACCTGTCCCTCTCAAAAAATTCCACTAAAAACGTTTCTCGTGTTCAGAGCCAGTGAAAGGATGAGCAAGACCACACCTCCTGTTTCCGATGGTTCCCGGGCCTGGGAGCTGGATCACCAGGTCGTGAGTGTTTTTTCCCTGTGGTGAAGTGTGACGAATATTTGAATAACACAGCCCATCTGCTGTCATTTTGGAAACCCGCGATGAAGTGTGGTCTATTTTTAAATGAAATGCACCAGCAGCACATCCAGTATGTGGAAGTTTCCTACGATGTGTGAGGCTGCGTCGGTCTGAGGGGAAGCAGGGAGCAAGGCACAGTGTTTCGAGAATGAATGGAAAGGAAGCTTAATGTTGGTGTCAAAAGCAAGAGCGTCAGAATTAGATGGATGTTCAGATCTTGGCTTTGACACTTAACATGGAGGTGACTTGGCGAGTTGCTGAACCTCCAGGTTTTCACCTGAAAATTGGGATAACAGTACCTCTTTTACTGGATTGTCGTGAAGATCAGAAATAAGGCGAAAACTGTAGTGAGGAACAAGCACTCAAAAAGTTGCTATTTTTGCCATTAGATGAATGACTCTTTGCGGCCCACCCTGTAGGAGCGAGAGGACTGTAAATGACAGGTGTCTTCGTCGTCGGTCACTGGCGTTTGCTGGTGCGGTAAGGTTTATTCCTCCGTGACCCTCCCGCGAATGTTCCATGTGCCTTGCAGGAGGCTGTGTCAGTAAATGCCCCCTTTACAGATAACGGTTGGAGTTGCTTTGTCCTTTCTTATCAGCCTCTCCTCTCAGATGTGTCAAAGCCAGAAAGTCTAGGTTTTTTTGGCTTTTCCTAACCCTTCAAAGTCTGAATGAGCTTGGGGATGAGAGCTGAGCACTGTGGCAGTGAGGTCTTTTCCGGGACGTTTCCTTCCTTCCCCCAGGTGGTTGGCAGGAGCGGCCCCTGGACTAGCTCACCTGGCCTGGCCCGGCAGGTAAGAGCCTCTCACTGGTGAGGTCTGCCTTCAAGTGACCTTGGCCATGGCAGTGGACTCTGGGTTGGCCCTGTCACCTGTGAGCTGCCGCAGCGAGACAGGGGCTCCCGACGGGGCGAGCTGCTCTGGAAGCAGCCGTTCCAGGAGCCCTCTTGCTGTAGGTTGTGGGAAAGTGGTTGGGAGATGGCTGGCAGTGACCTTGACCCTCATGGGCTGCTTCTCCGACTTTCCCACCGGCTCCTCCCGCCAGAAGAGATGGGATGTCTAACCCTAGCCGGCAGCAGCCCACCCCAACTGTGACCTTGCTTTGAAGCTTCAAGTTTTATTTTTAACACTACCGTTAATTTTACATTCTCTTCCCTGATAAATCCTTGTTTATTTTACTCTGAAGAATATTTCCTCCTAACGTTGGAGTCAGATGAATGCTCTGGGAAGATGTTTATGTTTTCTCTGTGGCTTCTGCTCCTTCCAGCACAGCATCTCCAACCGTAGTTTGTAAAACGTGCCTTAGGGAAAAATAGCATGATGAATGATTAGACGCAACGGCAACACGAAATGCACAGTTTAATAGGAGCCCTTTTACCCTTTGTGATTTGTTGGTTGAGTAACTGAAACTTTGGTTCGGGGAGAGAATTGTTAAAATGCTGCCCCTCGAACCAGCTCCGATGGCCTAGTGGTTAAAGTTCGGCACGCTCCACTCTGGCTGCCTGGGTTTGGTTCCTTGGCGAGGAACCACGCCACTCACCTGTCGTTAGCCATGCTGTGGTGGCAGCTCACATAGAAGAACTAGAAGGACTTAGAGCCAGAATATACAGCTACGCACTGGGGCTTTGGGGAGGGGAAAAAAAAGAGAGAGGGAGACTGGCAACAGATGTCAGCTTAGGGAGGATCTTGCACAGTCTTCCTTAATTTTTTAGTATGTGCGTCACTAGCACGGCATGGGCACTAACAGAGAAGGTCCACCCCCAGGAACCAAACCCGGGCCACTGAAGCAGAGCGCACAGAACCTAACCACTGGGCCACGGAGGCTGGCCCTCAGATTTCAACATTTTATTTTAACTTAAAACATATCAATGTACCTTGGTTCACTGATGTACTGACGTAAGGCCGAGAGCTTCTGTTTGGATAGGTTCATCATTCTTACATAAGGCCTGTTGCAATGTATGGTCTTTGTAAATTTTTATAATTCTTCCGAATCTTTTTAGTTGCCTTGCCCTGTCTAATTCAATGGAAAGTTTGTCTTAGTGACTTGTCTTTATTGAATCTTTAGAGCATTCAGCTTCGTTTTCATGGAAACAGCTCTTTCCTTTCACAGCCATATTTCTCCCACTTACCCACTTACTACAAAGTGTAATTACAAAGGTGGGCATATTTGGGACAAGCACAGCTAACTCTTGCTGGCTTGCAGAGACCATGGCCTGGCATCTGGCACCTGAGGAGTAGCCTGCTGGCCCTGAGTGGTCAGCATGCTGAGGCCACTGGTCAGGACATTTTGAAGAAGGGATGGAGAGCACCATTCACCCCTATCCTGGTGCGTAGAGGTCAGGTGAGACGTAGGAGTCGCAGAGCCTGGGCCAGAGGCGGGGCTGGACTTAGAACTCCCATAAACTCCACCAGCTCCTCACTCTGCGAATGAGCAGGACAGGCTCTGGAAGGAGGCATTTCAGACCAGTTTGTTTTTCAATCAGCAGCCTTTGTATGAATGAGCTTTGCTGTTAGTCAGCTCAGAAGGGCCACCTTCCTTGATCTGGCTTGCTGCCTCTTTGTTTAATAATAATAACACACTTTGCCAGCACTCTCTCTGTGCTAGGCCGTGTTCTGGGTGCTCTGAAAATACTGATTTATTTTTATAAGTACTATTGCGATCCCTGTTTTACAGAAAGGGAAACTGAAGCACAGAAAGGTGCAGTAACTTACCTAGGTGTTACCCAGCTAGGAGGTGGCAGAGCCCGCTCCTAACCCCTGGATTGTTCTGTCTCCAAACGTGGCCGCTTGGTTCCCAGGAGGAAGCGTTTGGTTGGGGTGAGGGAATGTGGACCCCAGGTAGGAGCAGGGCTGAGGCCCTGCGAGTCAGTTGGCTATGCAGGGGGGCCTCCCAGCTGCGTCCTCCCCATCCCCTCTGTCCCCAGGGCTGAGTTGGGCTCCAGGCAGCCTTTCTGTTCTTCCGGGTCCTTCGTCTCTGGTGGAGTTGGCTTCGTGGGGTCTGTTCCTCTGCAGCGAGAGGTGCCAGGAGGATGCAGCTTCTGGGACCAGTCCGGCCCCAATCTGCCCTGGGTGGTGTCCATTCTGCCCCCATCCAGAGAAGCAGGGCGTGGTCTCTGAAATCTTAATTGCCTCTTTGCCCAACTCTGGAAACTTTTGTGGGAAGTCCACCCAGGGGTCCTCAAGCTGGTGGGTGACACAATCAGGGAAACAGGACTCTGGTGTCTTCTTAGCCAATGGCCCAAATCTGGTTCCTTGGCACTGACCCCGGAGAGTCGGGACAGTGACCCAGGAGAGGCAGTGTGGTACAGTGGTAAGAGCAGGGCTCTGGAGTCCAGCTGGGTTCCAGTCTGCCTCTCCCATTCACCAACTGTGCAGCTGGAACCTCCTTGAGCCCCACTTTCCTCCTTTGTGAACTAGAAGGCCCACCTTAGGGGCTTGCTGTGGTGATTAAATGAGAAAATGTGTATAAGGCCCCCAAAACGTGCTGGCCTATGGCGGGGGCTCAGCCATGGGGGCCGCCCGCTGTAGCCCCAAAGACGGGCCTGATAAATGATGAAGAGGCTATTGTTCTGGGACAGTCTGAACCAGAGGCTCCCAGGGGCAGAACTGGCCTGTAGACCTGCTCTGGGAGTGGAAGGAGGTGACACGAGGGCACCTGCCAAGGAGAGACTGACCAGACGATGGAGGGAGGAGCGAGGTGTTCAGAACACTCTGTGTGGTCCCCAATGCCTACAGGTTGTTTACGGTCCTGGGGTTTCATGAGAGCAGGCAAGAAGGAGGACATGTAAACCTGTGGCCGGGTGGGGAAGTGGGCCAGGGGCTGTGTGCCTAGGTGGGCAGCCAGCAGCAGAGTGGACCCCAGGAGCATGGAGTAAACACCAGTAGCTGAGACCCCTGTGAGCGTACCCATCTCCATCGCCACCCTGAAGGGGTGTGTGTGTGTGAGAGAGAGATTAGCTTGGGGTCAGGACAGAAGAGGAGAAGTGGGGTCTGGAGTTTTAAAAGATAATTATTTGAGAGTGGGGTAACCTGCTTCTTCTGGGTGTTATGGGCTGGAATCTTCTAGATGATGCGTGTGGGTGTTTTAATATCTGTGCTGTTTTGTAAATGTGTGTGTGCATGTGTGCTCTGCGATTTTAATTGTACAGCATCAATACCAGCTAGTCATGAAAAGTTTGTAAAATACAGATTTGCCAGAAGAAGAGAAAGAATCCATTGTGGCCCTCCCTAGGATCCCACCACCGGTGGTTCCTGACCTTGTTCAGATTTTAAATCCTTTGGAAAATCTGCTGAAAATCATGGACCCACTCCCCAGAAAAAGGCTCCTACAAGAACATCTTTGAGTATAATTTCATGGGGTCCCTGCGTGTCCCCCAAGTTCACCCCAGGCTCTGTTAGGGTGCACTGAAGGGCTGTTGGGGTCCCACCGCTGGCTTCTCTGCATTATGAGATTCTGACTCTGAAACCAACCTCAAAGGCCGGAGAGGGAGGGAAGATCTTGACAGCCCTGAGGCCACCGTGAGCCCTGCTTGCCCGACAACTTGTTCAAAGGCTGCTTTGAAGCTGTTTCTGTTTGCAGTCTTGACCCCCTCTTAGGCACCATGTTCAAGTTTACTCCATGCTGTTTAAATCCTTTGTCCTAAATTCGCTGCTCCTTTTTGGGGGCTTTCAGCAAGGACCGACTTTCCTGCGTCATTTGGTGACTCTCCCACTGTCAGACTGGCTCATTTACGAGGTCAGAGTCCTTTGGGTCGGCTGCAACCTGAGGTTTTGTGGCTCCCCTTCTGCGTGAAGGGCCTTGTCTGGGACAGATGGAAAAGCCTGCCCAGGAGAGCTGGGTGTGAGTCATGGGGGGGTGGTAGGGTCTGTAGAGGATGGGAAGTCATGGCCGTGTCCAGGCTCTGCGTGCTGGGCTCCAGGCAGCTTGAGACCGGCCAGGGCCTCCCTGTAAGATTAGCATAAACCCCGTTTACCTAGTGGGCGAGGCTGGCGCCGAGCACCCCACCCAGCGGAGCCCGAGGCATTGGTCAGCCACCCTTGACCTTAGCACCATGTTCTCTGCTCTGGGCCTGGGGAGGCCCCTCCACTTCCGGTACCCCACAGCTTTCCCCAGCCCTGCGGGGAGCCAGCCTCCCCGGGGGCCACTACCCACGTGAGACCGGTGACCTTGCCTGAGCTCTTCCTCCTCCTTTTTTAGTGTAACAAGCTTTATGGAGAGAATTCATACACCATGAAATTCATTTAATGTGCAGAATTCAGTGGCTTCTAGTATATTTATAGAATTGTGAACTGTCACCATAATCGATTTTAGAACATTTTCATCACTCCAAAAAGAAACCCCGTACACATTAGCAGTCACCCCTCATTTTTGCCCAACCCCCCCAGCCCTAGGCAACCACTCATGTACTTTCTGGCTCTGTGGACTTGCCTGTTCTGGACATTTCGTATAAGTGGAATCATATGGGGTGTGGTCTTCTGTGGCTGGCTTCTTTCACTTAGCCTGTTGCCTCTTCTTCAGGAACACGTCCGACTCATACAATTACAGTGGAGGGGTTGTTTGTACTGACCGTTTATCCAATCACAAGTGTTGATGGAGCCTCTGCTCTACGAAGCCTGGAGCAGGTGCTGGACCACACAGGAGGGAACACAGCAGCCACGGGGGGGTGTATCAGTTATCTGTTGCTGTGTAACAAATCACCCCCAAACTTAGCAGCTTGAACAACAGACACTTATCATCTCCCAGTCTCTGTGGGTCGGGAATCTGGGAGCAGCTGGGGCTGCAGGTGTCTGGGGCTGGAGATGCCTGGCAAGGTTTTGTTGGGAGGCTGCAGTGACTCACCTGCCACGGCCAGGCATCTCACTTGCTCGCCATGGTGGGCTTCTTCATAGGGCAGTTTGAGTGTCCTTGCATCGTGACTGCTGGCTTACCTCAGAGAGAGAGGTGAGAGGGAGACAGAGAGACCAAGTGCCCAAGACTGAAGGCCCATGGTCTCTCCTAACCGAATCTTGAAGGTGACCTGCTATGTTCTTTTGGTTACAGAGAGCAACCTTGCTATACTGTGGGCAGGGGCTGCACCTATTTGTGAACACCAGGAGGGCAATAACTGGATGTGCGTTCATCAGAGGATGGCCCGTGATACCCAGCACCCAGCTTGCTTGTTCACGAAGGGACTTCTCTGCTGCCTCTGAACCAGCTTTGGGTCAGCTATGAGTTCTCTGGGTTCCAGTCTCTAGGCCTCTTCTACCTTTCCCCACTCTTTGTGTGTAAGTAGGAAGTTAGCATGGAATTAGATGCAGCCTTGAACTTGGTTCCACCAGATTTACTCACTTCTGGTGGAGTAATTTTGACAGATGATTTCTCAGGTATTTGTGAATTCTATTTGCATTTCTATCGAATTGATGCACCAGTTTTTGGATTTCCTTTTATTGGTATCATCAAGAAGGATGTTGATTAAAACAGGCCCCAGGACCCATCCCAGTGGGTTGGACACTTCCCACCACAGCACCGGTCACGCCATCTAGCAGAAGTCACCAGAGTCCCCTCCTTTCCTGAGTGGTCCATGAGACTGTCTTGAGGGGCAGGCCGGGTCTCGATAAAGTGGGCATCTCTCACGCGTTAAAGAACAGAGCCTCGTGCCCTAAAGTAGTTGGAGGATTCGATGTTAGAAGCAGTTTCAGGTGGTGGTTAAAGGTGGGTTCTGGGCCGGCCCCGTGGCTGAGTGGTTAAGTTCGTGCGTTCTGTTTCGGCAGCCCAGGGTTTTGCCAGTTTGGATCCTGGGCGTGGACATGGCACTGCTCATCAGGCCATGCTGAGGTGGGGTCCCACATGCCACAGCTAGAAGGACCCACAACTAAAATATACAACTATGTACCGGGGGGCTTTGGGGAGAAAAAGGAAAAGTAAAATCTTTAAAGATGGGTTGTGACCCCCGCTCTGCAGCTTATCGTGTAGCTTTGGGTAAGTCTTGGGCCTCATTTTCTCATGGAGATTATGATAATAACTACCTTGTGGGGTTATTTTGAGGGTTTAATGAGATAATCAAAGTTCCAGGTACCTATGGCTGCATAACAACCCTCACCAAACTGAGAGGTGTAAAGCCACGCCTGTTTATTATGTGCACGGATTTCATGGGCCCGGAACTCAGACGGGGCTCAGCAGGACGGCTTTGCCATGCTCCGTGATGTCCAGGGTCGGCTAGGAAGATGCTCAAAGAGCTGCCAATAACTTGAACAGTTGGGGGCTGGAATCATCTGGAGGTTTCCTCATTCGTGTCTAGTCGCCTGGGCAGGGATGACTCAAAGGTCGGGCTCAGATGGGACTGTCACCTGAGGCCTGCACATGGCTTCCCTTTCTGGCTTGGGCTTCATCACAGCACGGTGGCCTCAGGAGTCACCCTTCCTTCTTGATGCACAGAGCTCCAAGAGCAAGCATTGGCGCTTGGTTCCAAACCAAGGTGGAAGCTGTGTGGCCTTTTCTGACCTAGGCTCTCGAGTCATGCATCCCCACTCCTGCTATACTCTCTTGGTCAAAGAAGTCACAAGCCCACCCAGATTTAAGGGGAGGGGAGAGAGATGCCACCTCTCAATGGGAGAAGTGTTAAAGAATTTGCCACCATGTTTTAAAACCTCCCCAGTAAACGGAAAGCATTTAGCACAGTGACAGCCGTGGAGTGTGGGCCGGAAAAGGTTAGCGGCTGCTGTCCATATTGTTCCTAGTTTTAGTATCTCTCAGGTGCTGAGATTTCGCACACCGGAACTCACTGCTGTGTATCCAACTGTGTGACTCAGGCAAGCGCCCTGCCCCCGTCTCGACTAAATGATCCTTAAGGTCCAGCTCTGTGATTACGTTTTGTCTAACACTGCCAGGTTCCTTCTTTTTACCTTCTTCAAATTTGGACCCAACTTTTAAAAGTTTCCTAGTTTAACTTAGTTTAATTTTCTTGCCCTCAATGGCTTCTCAAGCACATCTAGAGGTTTTGCAAGGAGGTTCTGGAGCAGTTTCGTGAGTTCCCCAGGTGTCTCTCGTGAGCCTTGACGTGCGAGTCACACATGCGCTGTGGTTCCAGGCAACCTATTTATCCCCTTATTCCAGTTCTCTCCCAATAAGCATTCACAGTCAATCTTTTCCACAAACACAGGAGTGTCTTTTCTTCTCTAAAAGACATAAAGAAGCCCAGGACATGGTGTCTTCCCACAAGGATCCCATCCTGGAATTGGAAACCTAGGACTCTGGGAAACTCGATGCTCTGCTGCGAGGTCTCGGCTAGAACCCCGCTCGGGTGCTGTCTGATGGGTCCGCACCTCCACTGGCTGAGGTTGGCACAGCGGGCCGGCGCTCGCTTTTACAGACGGGGAAACAGCTCTGGAATGTTTAGGAAACTCACCCAAATCCAGATCTGTCTCCATGGCGCGTGTGCCTGCCTTTCGCCGGGAGATGCCCTACAAACACGGATGCTTTGGGGTTGACACTTGAAAGAATGAGCACTGCAAACAGGAGCATCGTTTTTTTCCCTGCTGTGGCCCCCGCAGGTCAGATGCTCTGGAAGCCTCATTTAGGGCGGGCTTTTGGTCTAAGCTCGGGGAATTGGCGAAAGAAAGAAGGAAGCTCCAGATTCTAATTAACTTTGCTTTTTAACTACAGATGAGCCACTTTTTGAGTTAACTGGGCCCGAGTCTCAAAGATTAATGAAAATCTGTAAAGATGGCAGGAGAACAGGGGCCAGACACTCCTGTAATTAGGCTCCCTCATCTTTGTGCCTTGAGAGGAACAAGATGAGGGGAACAAAGAAGTGGGGGGATTGTGTGAATAACTATGGAGACCCTCTCTCCCCTTTGAAGAGGATTATTTTCCAGAGTCCTTCTGTTTTTCCTAATAGAATTAAAAACAAACATTTAACTGGGTTTTTTTTCTTGTTGTTAGTTGCATCTTATTTTTTTCTGACGGTAGCCTTCTTAGTCTTGGCCCCACTCAGCGTCTCATCTGACCACAACTAAAAATGCTGTAGGGGGGAAAATAATTTTCCCTCTATCCTTCTCAGTTCTTGGCTGAGACTGTCCTGTAATAAGAAGACAGATTAACAGGAGAAAAACAGATTTAATTATGTATGAAAGTATGAGAACCTCACAAAGTTACGAGATTCAAAGAAGTCACCAGAGCAGAAAGCTTTTATATTGTTTAGACAAAGAAACAATAAATGTATGAAGGACTGATGAGACAAAGGGGTTGGGGATAGGGGTAGTGAAATGGTGAAGAAGGAACAAGCCTTGTTTATACAACCTTCCTGACCCTGAATTCCCCGTGTCTGGTGATAAGGATCCTTCCACCCTCTAGTACAGGGAGGGGACCTTGTGCCTGGAAGATTTATCTCCTGCTTTCCAGAGGACAAAGGAGTTTCCGAGTGTCCTTTTTGCACCAGCTGTTTTTGAAGTACTTTTCATTCAAAATAATCAATATGCCAAAGTAGCATATTTTGGGGTAACGTATTCTGAACCCCTACAATGCTGAGTGCCAAATATGAAGAGGAAGAGCCAACCAGAATTCCAGGAAGGTTGGTGGTTGGGATCTGGGTGGGCAGCTGGGAGAAGCTGGCATTTCCTCACAGTGAGGGTACCTGGGAGTGTCAGGAGACAGAGAAAGAGAGTGACTAGTGGAGCAGATCAGCTTCCCTCTCACAGCACTGGTTGGATGCTCATTTGGTTTCCTGCCTCAGGCCTCGGAACTTAGAAAGAGGGTGCACTCCTTTTGGCCGTAGCAAGTAGAGGGACCCGAATATAATTTCTGTGCATGTACTCTGCTTGTCTAACAGTGATGAAACTAATTTGTTTATCCACTAAGTTGATTTATTTATGCCCTCACCTGTATTTCAGAAAGGACTTATACCTGAGCCCTGAATGAGGAGTCAGGAGACTTTGGTTTTTCTTCCTTCTCTGTCACCAACTAGTTGTGTGATATTGAGCAAGTCACTTCATCTCTTTCCGTCTGTGTCCCTTCTGTGAGAACAAACATGTACTGAGCATTTACTATATGCACGAGGCACTGTTCCAGAGACTTCCCATCTATCTGTATCTATTTACTTAATTCTCTTCCAGACGACTTACTACGTTGTGTATCTTTCTGGAATTTGTCAGTGCTGTTCCAGCACATCTTTGTCACACAGGCAGGACGACTTCCTGTGGCTTTTGCCATTTCCAAGAATCTTGGATTTTGCTTTGGGCTCCAGAGGAACCGCTACCTGACACCTCCAATTTGAACCCCAAGCCAGGGCATTGAGTTCCACTGCTGATGAGGCCCTTGTCTTAGAACTTGGCTTTCATCAGACCCATGCTGGAGAGAAGGGGAAGTCTGCAGGACTGGGCCCCTGGGGAGAAAGGCACCCCCCGTGGGGATGGGGGAGTGGTGCCACCAAAGCCTGTCTGCCCCTTGGAAAATCTCTTTGATGGCCTGGCCCTGTCATTATCCTTTCCTGGTTGGGGGTTGCTGGGGATGCCACCTCTCCCTAGCTTGGGTGGCTGCCAGAGAACTCCTCTCAGCTTCTATCTGCCCATCCAAGGTCTGGCTGTGACTTCCGGAGGGTTATTTCTCATCCTAGGAAACCCCCGCCCTGTGGGTTAAGAGCAGCCCTGCGGGGCCTTGTGCTCCCCGACCTGGGCTGAGTCAGGGCGTCAGAGCCCCCAGCGGACTGTCTTCTGCAGCTCTGCTCCCTTCCCCAGGCTGGGGGTGGGAGGAGTAAAGGGGAGGTGGACCGGGTGGCACGCTGGACGGGCCCCACCCAGTTGCCCAAGCTCCGCCTTCTCTAGAGATTGTCTGCCAAGTGCGCAGCCCGCTGTGTGGGTAGACGAGTGAGATTCAGTGTGTGAACGCGCACGAGTGCGTGTGTGTCTGTGCTCTCGGTACTTGTGTCATTGTATGAGCGTCAGTTCACGTAATTGTGCCTGAGTGTGTGTGAACGTGTATGCGAGTGCCTGTCTTTGTGACTGTGTCTGTGTGTGACATCTGGGCACGTGATACAGAGAGGAGGTTGCCTGCTCCCGCTCTGATCCCCGCTTCCTCTCCTCCTCGAGACGCCCGGGGCGCTGGGAACCCCCCTCCCCCGTGCTAGGTGCTGGGGGCGGGGACGCAGAGGTCACCGAGGGTCGCGGGACCTCCCATGACCCAGCCACCTGGTCGTCTCATCCCAGGCCCCTTCAAGCTTCCCAGGAGCTTCTGGCTGAGTTTTCCCCCTTGTCCTCCTCACGCTCTCGGAGACGCCGGGACCGAGGGAGGCTGGGGGGGCGGGGCTTGGATGGGTGGGCCCTGCACCCGCAACACTCAGTGGAGGCGGAGACAGGCGGAGCAATTAGACCGCCAAAGGGTGTTCCCAAACCACTTTCCTCCACCCCACGTCTGTCCCACCTGGTGGGACATCCCGGGGTGATTCTGAACCTCGCACTCCCCTCCTCCTCTTGCGCTCCACTCTGGCAAAGGCTTAAGTCTAGGGCTGTGGACCTCAAAGAACATTCTGAGGGGACATGGGACATTGTAGAGCAAGAAACGTATGGGTCCAGTACCAACCCAAAGTGGTCCCAAAGCCAGCTCTGCCGCTAAGAGGCGGTGGGATTGTGTGCAGACGTGCGTATGTAAAGGTAAGTTCCTTGCCCTCCGAGCTATGGGTTTCTCTTTCACAATCCGAGGGAGGCAATACCCGCCTTACAGTGTGATGCCTGCGTAGGAACTGGGGCGCCTGTGTAAAGCGCAGGGGGAGTGCCGCGCTAGTGCACGGACGCCATGCCGGCACGCGCACAGTTCATCGTAATGAACAGATGTGTTAGTGCAAGTCCCGGGTGAACCCATTATTTTCTCAGTCCGACATATAAGGGGAACTCCATTGGAAAGGAAGGCCTAGCGGCTGGGGAACAGCCCGCACACTGGATTTGAGCTCAGAGTCCGGCATGGCCAGTTGCTCGGTGACACCGGGTGGCGAACTGTGACACAGGCCCAGTGCCCCGCCCTTTCTGGTGATTCCCTGGGAACCCGGGAGCGGAAAGCGGTTTGGCGGACGACCAGCCCTCGCTCGCTTTGCAAATAGCACTTTCTATCCTCTGGTTACAAGGCGGGAGAGGGACCAGAGCCGGCATGCGCCCGTCCCCCGGGGTCCCGCGGCTGCTCGCCGGCTCCGCGCGCACACCCCGCCGGCCGGGCCGCAGCAGTGGGGGTCGAGGAGGATTTGCAGCGGCGCGCGCTCCGCGCCCGGCGGCCGCTCGCGAACACTTCGCCCGGCTGGGCTGTGAGAATTTGCCGACGGTGCCCGCCCGCGGCCGGCCTGGCCCCGCCCCCGCCGGCGCCCCGCCCCCGGCCCCGCCCGTGCCCGCCCCCAGTCCGGCCGCGCCCCTCGCCGGTGCCCCGCTCGCCGGCTCCGCGCCGCGGGCCTGCCCTCAGGCCCCCGCGGGCCCCGCGCCGCCGCCCCGAGGCTCGCGCCCTCCCGTCGCTCCGGGACCCGCCCGCCGCGTCCCCTGGGCAACCGTCTCCAGGGAGACCGGGCCCCGCCCCCGGCACCGACACCCGGTACGGAGCCCACCTGTGCGGGCGTCTGCGGGGTCCCAGTGCCCCCCGCCTCACGCCCTGCCCCGCCCCGAGCCCTGCTTTGTCCGCTCGGGGCGATCTGGGGTCCAGGGGCGTGGGGGCTGGGGGGGCGGGTGCATTCCCAGGGCGGACCGGACCCGGCTGGGGAGGCCGAGGCAGGGGGCTCGCGTTGTGATTCTCTGGTGTGGTCTGGTTCATGCTCTCCTTCTCTCCTGATCTTATTGCATCCCTTTTGTGCCTCCGGGGGGCCTGGAATCCGGGGTGTCCCGCTGCCGCCCTTGATGGGCTGAGCAGGGCCCTCAGCCGGGCTCCGGACGCCTGTTCAGAGCAAGCTGTTTACTTGTCAGGGACGAGCAGTTGCGCTGCGCGTCCTCCCCTCCCCCTGCCCCCATTCGCATCCTGCGCTCTGTCCATTCCTAGCCTTGCCTCCCAGGCTTTGCCCTTGAACCCGGAGGGCTAGAGGGCGGCAGACCCAGGTCCTGAGGTCCCGGCCAGCGTGAGGGCCAGAGCAGAAGATGCATCTTCCTCCGGGGGAAGAGCGTCCTCCCCGGGCGCCCTCTTGTGAATTCTGTCCCGGCTCCCTGTTTCCTGACCTGAATTCCTGAGGACTAATTCCTTCCTTGTCTTCCCTAACTCTTCCTTCTCTCGGCTCCATCATGCTTTCTGCTTTGTCTTTCGTCGTTCTGAAACTGTTTTCTCTACGATCATGTCTCATTTGCCTGTGACTGAGCTACTGGGATTTGTCCTCTTGTTAACTCCATTGGTCAGCAATGCAAGTTATTTCTTCCTTAGCTCTTGGCGCTGACCTCCCGTTTCTCTGGTGGCAATGCCTTGGGGAGTCCTTACCGGCCTCCCCTCGATGCTGAATGAAGGGACCGGCCAAGCCCACGTTCCTGGGCTTCCCCAGCAGGGTCCATGGGGTAACCTTCCAAGGACTGGGCTGGCAGCACAGAGAATTCCAGCTTGGTCCTTGGGAAGTGTGTTCTTGGAATGGACACCTTTTCTAAGGGCTTCCTAGCACTGGGCTTTTTGTCTCATGGAGAAGCTAAAGATTTAGGTTTCCTCGGGAGCCCTCCCCAGCTGCGCCTAGTGGCTTCCAGGCTGGAGTCTCCCTGCTGCGGAGGTAGCTGGGCGGGGCGCGGCCGGGGGAAGGGGCGGGTCCTGCTGCTGGCCTCCAGCCGCCCGGGCTTTGGGAGCTCAGGTGTCTTTCTCTCTCTGGGGTCAGATGATTTCCAGGAGCCACCCACGGTGGAGGAAGAAACGCCACAGACGCAGTGAGTGGGCGGCCCCCTGCCCACACACCTTCCTTTTCATCTCCATCCCGCAGGGATGAACCTTCCTTTATGATGTGATTTGGGTCTTGAATGGGACGTCAAGTTCACGAACCTACTTTTTGCAGCCATTGAATGGAGCTCTAAACCCAGGCTTGGCTCACACCACTCGCTGTGCTTTCAAAAACCAAACAAAACCAACAAATAACTCTAAAAGTGATTTGAGTCATCTGTATGTATATCTGTTCCTGCTTCAGGCACTGGAAATGCTCCTGTGGTTTGCCTAGTCCTACCGAAGAGAGCTGGTGGGGTGGCATTGACACAGATGGTGAGAAGGGCCCACCCAGCAGAATGTGATTCGTTTGCAAAAAGGGGACCTAGGTGGAACAGTCGCTTTTGAGCTAAAGTCCTGTGAGAGAATGCACAGAAGGCATCTGAGACATTCTCTTTTAACATTTTTCTTTTCTTTTCTTTTCTTTTCTTTTTTTTCAGACAGATAAGGAGCTGAGTCAGGCAAGGGCGGAATGACGCTCATTGATTCCAAAGCATCTTTAATCTGCCAGGCAGACAGGCCTTTGCTGCTGGTCTTTCTTGGACCATTCCAGAGAGGTAGGTTGGGCGAAGGAGACAAGTGGGGGGGGGGGGGGGAGAAGAGACGTCATTTTGTCGAGGGGTTAAGAATGTGAATGAATCCGCGCTCCCTGACTCTCCAGCCAGAGGAGAACTTCTCGGTAGGACTAGAAAGCTGAAAGGAAGAGAATGACCCAAATTTGTGCTAGGAGCCAACGAGGGGGGATGTGAACTAGACCTCAGCCAGTTTCCCAAGAGAGGGATGCTGCTGCCTGGGAAAGGAAGGAATGACTTTGTTCTGAGCAGCCCCGGAGCCCATTATTAAGCTGCAACATTTGGTATTTGACTCACTCCGGTCATGGTAGAGTTAGGCTGGCCTATTTGGAGAGCGAAAAATTAAAATATTCTTCCAAAGGAAGTGGATTGAATTTTTATACTTGGTAGTGCTTCTCAAGGAGTCCTTGGGTAGGGACATTCCATTTCTCCCAAGAGTTGGCAGTCACTGTATCAGTAATAGGATGCTCCTTGGAATTCTAGGACATCAGCTTGCAAGATAATTGCAGTCCTTTCATTGTGCAAATGAAGAAACTGAGGCCAGAGGCTGACGCTGGCTCAGCATTGTCTGAACACCCCTCTTTGGCGTCTGCGGGTTGCTGGGTGCAGTTAGTGAGCACCCAGGTTGGTAGGCCAGCAGTCCCCTCTGCGAGCTCAGTGGGTGCGTACGTATTCTGTAAGCACATTCCTCCTCTGGTCGCTTGAGCAGCTGCTGTCCTTTCTGATGGGAAGGGGCATGGGGTTATAGCACAATGTGGTCCCTGGCGGCTCCTCTCCCCACCCTAACCTCATTTTCTCTAGATCTGCGTCCATACTTTCCAAGCTTCTTTGTTAGTGTGGATCTCTTTGAAAAGATGAAAATATGAAGCAGAATTTTAACCTATAAAGCCAATAAAAAAACAGAGTGCCGCTGTGGTACCAGTAGAGACTGGCCGGGCACTCCTTCTCAGCACCCTATCCCATTCCTGCTACCCTCTGAAGGCCTCGCGGTGCTTCTGTGGGACCCCAGGACCCCCTGGAACACGGGTGAAAACCATGGATCCTGGAGACCTGTGTGGGGGATGGGAGTTTCTTCTACACACCTGTTTACAATATCTGGATTCTTTTTGTTTGTTTGTTTTTGAGGAAGATTAGCCCTGAGCTAACATCTGCCAGCAATCCTCCTCTTTTTGATGAGGAACACTGGCCCTGAGTTAACATCAGTGCCCATCTTCCTCCACTTTATATGTGGGATGCCTACCACAGCATGGCGTGCCAAGCAGTGCCATATCTGCACCTGAGATCTGAACCGGCAAACCCCGGGCCACCGAGAAGCAGACGTCCGCACTTAACCGCTGCCACTGGGCTGGCTCCTACTGCCTCGATTCTTATTTCAGAAGATGCCTTTTAATAATAACTTTTAACCCTTATGTTATTTTTATTTATAAAAAATACCTATTTACTATCAAAGAGTTGCAAAGTACAAAAAAAAAATTGCAAGCGCAGCTGTTCTATAACCCTCCCCCGCCCCCACTCAGAACCATGGTCTCCATGTTGGAGTGTCTGCCCCCACAGCCCCCAGAGAGTCGGATCTTTGCAAACTTGATTTTTATTTATTATTAAATATTATTATGAACTTCTTCATAAACATAACTGAATGCATATATTTATCTCTTCTCTGTTTCAAAAGCCCGCTAAAATGAGAGTAAAGGAATAAAAAAGGTATAAATTCTTAAGAAAACAGAAAAGTAGATGATAGAGAAGGAGGAATGTGAGCAAAAATTTTGAAGATAAAAAGCAGGTGGGGGAAAGAAGTGACACTTAGAATGTTGACTCTCCTTGTGCTGTGGGGGAGGCAAGGTGATGTGTCCACAGGACCCACTAAAGGCTCAGGAATGGGGGCTGCAGAGTGTTCCCAGCAGTGGGGTAGAAGGGGCGCTGGAAGCAGGAAGATTGGTTGAAAGTGTGTGTTAGAGCCACAGACCCCTCTCTCAGCCCACATAGCCAGGTGGTTCCCTCTCCCACCCAGCAGAAAATGCCTTGGTTCCTGCAGGCGGTGTGCAGGCTGTGAGGGGAGCAGCTGAGGACAGGGCGGGGGCTGTGAGGGGAGCAGCCAGGGCAGCGGGAGGCTGTGAGGGGAGCAGCCAGGTCAGGGGAAGGCACTGTATTGAGAACAGGAGGATTCAGTGAAAGTTTGCATACTGAACAGTGACGCCCCTCCTGGTTGGCTCCCAGAAGAACAGGGCAGCCAGGCTTACACCCCCCCCCCCCCCAGGCAGGGTCTGAAAGGATTTCTCTCTGAGGAAACTGACCTCACAAGAAGAATGACCCTCAGATACTGACATTGAGAGGGACCCTGTTGAAAGCTAGCTTGCTGCTTTGTCACTTCACAGCAATGCCTACCAAGCAACTAGCCCTACCTGGGCACAAAGAGCTTTCAGTGCCTCTCTTAAATCTGAATGGGCAGCCCTGCGCCATCCCACATAGCTGAGGCCTCTAGCATGAAAGACAGAGACCCAAACAAATAGGAAAAAAGGATTCAGAAGTCATAAACGTAGTTTTTTTTTTTTTTTTACAAAAAACCTATTCATAAAACAAAAATAAGCTCTTGGATATTAAAACTATGATGGTAGAAGTAAAAATTTCGATAGACTAGACTTGGAAGATTGAAAAACAGATTTCTAGAAACTAGAACAGAAAGACCTGAGAGATGGAAAATAGGAAAGAAAAGATAAGAAGATTAGAGAATCAGTTTGGGAGGCCCAGTACCCACCTCATAGGAGCTTAAGAAGAAGCCGGGAGAGAAATGGAGAAGAAGTTATCAAAGAAACTACAGGAAAAAAATGCTAGAACTGAAGGCGTTTCTGCATTGAGTCTCTGGGTAGTATTTAGCACAGTGAGTAATAAAAGACACACTATGCAAAAGTAAAAGATGTGCTACAGGATATCATCATGAGCTTTCTAAACTCCAGAGGTAAGAGAGGAGTTACTAGACGCCAGCAAAGGGAAAAGAGGCCGCGTACAGACGATCAGAGAACAGGATGGTGTTGGACTTCGCAAAAGCAAAACCAGAAGCTACAAGACAATGGAGCGACTCTTTCAAATTTCCAAGGGTAATTAATTCTCAACTCAGAATTCTGTAGTCATCATTCAAGCAAAATCATAGAATAAAGACAATTTTTAGACATGTGAATTTTCAAAAACTTTACCATGCCCCCTGCCCCTCGTACCCCTTTCTGAGGAAGTTGCTGGAGGATGTGCTCTCCTAAAATAAGAGAGTAAACCAAGAAAGAGAAGCAAGTGGTACAGTTGTCTTTTCTCATTTGGCTCAGCTGCCAAATAGCTTTCTATATTTCAGCTATTATCTTACTCTGAGTCTTGGGATTGGGGAGAAGAAAACAAACACCTCCTCCACCATGGGAACAGACAAGTACTCACTTCCAAGCCTCCCTGTAGCTGGGACCTGTGACCTGGCTTCTTTGAGGAGATGCACCTACGCTATATTTTGATAGAGAAGAGAGGGATGGAGCATGTGCTGTATCCGTGGTTATGGTGGTAGCAGCAGTGATGAGCTGCAAGGTTGAGTTCTTGGCACAGAAGTGGCAGGAGTGTAAACTGGCGCCCGTACTCAGTGGCAATCACAGCAGTTTTCCCATCAGGCTTGATTCTGCATTGTGGAGTCCACGTAGTATGTTACGGTTACATTTCTTTTCTTGTTCAGCTTTTTGTTTTTCCTGGAGTTGACAGTTGCCTCATCTTTTTATTTGCTTTGTCTTCAGTGTACTAATCACTGATTCTTCCTCAAACTCTCCCACAGGACTGTGAAACCTCACAGTGCAACAAGTGTGTCAGATAATCTGTCAGCTCCTTCCCTGCTTAATATCGAGAGTGGGCTGCTTTACCTGCGACCAAGAACCCTGACTAGTGGAAACAATGGTGAAGGGAATTCCAATAATGAGGGTGAAAAGAAGTCCCAGTACTACAGCTGTGTAGCTGGACTAGAGAGCAACCAGCCCAATTTGCGGCAAATTGGCTGAAGGTCCCAGGAGGATGTATCTTCAAGGGAAAAAAATGGAACTGATCAGGGCCGGCCTGGTGGTGTAGTGGTTAAGTTCGCACACTCTGCTTCAGCAGCCTGGGATTCATGGGTTCAGATCCCAGGTGTGGACCTACACACTGCTTATCAAGCCATGCTGTGCAGGCATCCCACATGCAAAATAGAGGAAGATTCACACAGATGCTAGCTCAGGGCCACTCTTCCTCAAGCAAAAAGAGGAAGATTGGCAACAGGTGTTAGCTCAGGGCCAACCTCCCCACCAAAATAACAAAAAAAGGAACTGATGGATTATCTGACATATTTGGTATATTATGAGGAGTTTTATAGTTCTGTGGGAGAGTTTAGGGAAAAAGTACATATTCAAACAAAGAAAATTAAAAATGAAGCAACTATCAATTATAGAAATACAAAGTTGAACAAGGAAGCAGATAAAATCATCGTATGCTGCGTGGCTTAGTTTTGAGCAATATTTACATAGTCATAGTAATGTAAGCACTGAAATTCGATTAACAAAAAATTATTACATACCTATTTTCAGAAGATGGAGGAGACGGTATGTGTATGTGGGTTAAGAAAGCACAAAGTCATCTTCTAAGATAAGAAGTTAAAAACCAAGAAATATCGGGGCCAGCTCTGTGGCCGAGTGGTGAAGTTCATGGGCTCTGCTTCACAGCCCAGGGTTTCGCCAGGTCAGATCCTGGGCACGGACATGGCACCGCTCATCAAGCCATGCTGAGGTGGCGTCCCACTGCCACAACTAGAAGGCCCCACAACTAAAAATACACAGCTATGTACTGGGGGGGTTTGGGGAGAAAAAGGAAAAATAAAATCTTAAAAAAAAAAAGGAAATGTCAGTATAAACCTCTAGTTTCGAAATGTAGAGGTGAATACCCAAAGAAACAGCCAAAATTGGGGGCGGTATGCTTGGATGTAGAGGTCCGGAGACTGCTATTTTTTTTTTTGCTGCAAGCATTTTAGTTTCAATTAATTTTTTAAATCATGTGGTTGCATAACTTTCATAGCTATTAAAATTTAAAAGTCATTATTATGACATCCGTATCCACCCATAATTAGGTGTTTTCATTTTCTCTATACTTTCTGGAATGTTTTGTCCACAAACATATGTCCCCATGATAAATGTCTGTGCATTTTTGTCTGATTTAATGTGGGGAGTATTTGCAGTGCTGTGTGGTGTGCACAGGTGCTGTTTTCATGACCACATTCTCTCCCATTGGGTTACTGTATGATAATTTACTTAGCCGTTTCGTTAGTATTTTTGATTTATCACTTTCACAAACAATATCACAATGAAGATCTTTGTGCATATAGCTTTTTTTAACTTTTGAATTACTTCTTTAGGATAGTTGCCAAATTCCCAGAATTCCCGCATCAGACCATGGGTCTTCCTCCTGATTTGATGTGTAGTGCTGAGGGGCTCCACTTGGCTTCAGGCCCGTGGCCCCCCGGATGGGCCGTGAACTGAACCTCACAGGAGATAGTTGAGATAGAATTTTCTGCAGGGTGGTTGGCTCACTTTTTCTGATGGCAGCAGCAGGAGTCAGAAGTCTCTTTTCTTCCATATAGAACAGAATTTCCAGAGACCCACCCTGTCATTCTTTAATATCTGTTCTGGTTTTCTCCCATTGAGGATTTTTTTTTTTCCTTTTTAAATAATCAAATTAAAAGTTAGTCTCCTATTAAATAGTATGACCTCAAGAGAGGCATGTTTAAAATGGGAGAGAGTAAAAAGTAAATTAATTAAGAAGAAGAAGAAAAAAAACAACTGAGGGAAGCAGAAGAGGCTCGATGAGGAAACCAGGCAGTGAGGCAGTTCATGTCCTCGGCTTACCATCCAAGTGGACGCTGAGATGCTTTCTGCGTGATTCACTTCACCTTGTTTCATCCGTGCCCACCCTTTGCCCCCAGACCCCTGTTTCTCCTGTGGCTCCGGGTGTCAGACAGCCCTCCAGACAAGCCCTAGTCCCAGGCATGGTCTTCGGGATGCCTTTCTTGCCTGCCCTCTGGCTTCTGGAGATTTCCTCCCCATTCCCTTTTTGGATTCATATACCCGCCCCCATCTGACCACCACTGGACAGTAGCTTTGCCTTAGATGACAGAAGAGGTGCCCCCTGCTTTGGATTTGAAGGCCTCCCTTTTGCTGTGGGTGACAGCTGTGGTGGAGACACTCTTTCTGCCCTGAAGACGGGGCCACCAGGGATGGGCGGTGCTACTAGACCCCACAAGACACGCTGAAGGCGTTTCCGTGAAAGGTTTAGTGTTTTGGAAGAACAGCATATCTATCTTACGACTATACCTGTTGGGACCTCTGGGCCGTTCGTTCAGTTTTCCTTCTGGTCTGTAGTTCATTCTTTGTCAAGAAGGTTCTTAAGGACAGGAAGCATCAAGGCCGTGGTGCCGGCGTGCCTGCTGCTCAGCTGTGAAGAGCAGAGGGTTGGGGCATTTTGTGGCAGGTAGAGCCCAACGTTTTCCCTCATTAATCTGGCCCTGCCAGCTCCTACCTGGGACCCTGGGCTAATTGCTTTCCCACTTCTCGCCTCCCTCCCTTCCATTTCCCTCACAGCAGCCAAAGCATCTTCTTTGTTAGGCATAAAAGCAGGCCCTATCAGATCCCTGCTTAAAACACTTGGATGACTTCCCGTTGCAGTGATGATAAAACCTGGATGCCTCATCATGGCTACAGGGCCCTGCAGGATCGACTTCACTGTCTCTCCCAATCATCTCCCCTTCGGGCCCTTGACTCCAGTGACCTGGTCTCTTGCCTCAGGGCCTTTGTACATCCAGGTCCAGCTGCCTGAAACCCTGTTTGATAGGTCTTTGCAGGATCCTTCTCATGATTTTGGCCTCAATTCCAAAATGATCTCACCTGGGGACCCTTCTCTGATCTGCCATCCAAAGGAGCCCCTCCCTGCAAGCCCCTTTTTATTACGTTCCAACTCTTTTACTATTGAAATCGTCTTGTTTATTCATTTTTCTTTTTACTTTTTTGTTTTCTCCTGTTAGACTGAAAACTCCGTAAGAGCAGAGATGGTGCCTGTCCCACTCCCTGATGGGCATGTAGAAGGTGCTCAAATAAATATTTGTTGAATGAGTGGATGAACGAATGAACAGGACTTGGGGTCCGCAGCCTTCTGGGCCAAAGCGGGACCCTTCACATTCCTTTTCCTGAGAGTCTCGAGGAGGCGGTGGTGGTTGAAGGACCTCTGGGCTTTTCCTGGCAGCCAGAGCAGGGGGTGGTTTCTAGAAAGCTCTTTTAGGGCGAACATCCAGAGTCTCCAGTGGGAAGTGGGCCCTCTGGGTAGAGCACCTTCAGACTCCACCTCTGGAGCGCCCACTGGCACTCACTTTCCACATAAGTCGGGTAACAGGAAAATGTCCATTTCATTCTCTGTGGGAGGGTGGCTGGGAAACAGAACGCTTGGTTAGAAGGACTTTTTGAGGCTGAGAAGTACCTGACAATAAACCCAGATCAAGAGGCCCAATGTGGACGCTGCTCTGTTCAGCATGGTGCTGAAGGCCAGCCCGTGTGGCCCCTGCCCCTTGTCATGGTGACTGCTAGTCTTGTATCTTCCCAGCCTGGGTTGATGGTAGATGCTTGGACTATGTGTGTAACTACCTTCTAGAAGTTTCTGAGGCTCTTTCTCCTGGGCTCTTTGGGTGGTAGCTTTCAACTCTGAAATCCAGGCGTTTGTCCTGGGGTTAAGAATCTGAGCATCTGTATGAACAGGTTCATAGGAATGACCCAGGGTGGACACTGGACTCTTGCCCTAGTATCACGTCTGAAGGTGCATGCCCTGTTTTGCCCCGGGCATCCTCAGGGAAGAGGATGTTTATTGCTCAGATAAGCAGGACACAGCTTGCCTTCTTTTCCCTGCCGCCCGCGGCAGCACAGACCCTGCTGAGAGGGACTTGTGTTCCCTTGGGAAGCGATTCCCCAGGGCATGTGACTGTAGCACCAGAAAGCCTGTCTCACATTGGCAAAGGCTGGGCAGCAGCTCCTCGTCAGAGTGTCAGCCACATTTGCAATGGGCACTGGAAAGACGTGGAAGTCTGGCAGACTCAGGGGACGCCAGCTCAGAGCTCCAAGACAGAGTTTCAGAAGGATTGAAAGGGATTCTTCAGCAGTCCTGAGCTTGGGACAAGCCACCAGCCGCCAGGTCTGCCAGCCCAGGGGGACTGTTGGATGGGCTGCACCCTCATTCCCAGGTGGGAGGAAGTGTTTGTGCTCTGGGAGACTACAGCCCTTGCTTGCTCTCCTTTCTTCGAAATAAACAAAGGCCCCCCGAAGCATTGCCTGCTGCTGGCTGGGGAGGATGGCGGCGTAAGTACTTTTACTGAAATCCTGAGAGGAACTCCTCTGCTGGCCGCTCAGGACTCAGAAGATCAGACCCCTCAGACATTCTCAGCTGGAGAAACCGTTCTTCAACCTTAGACCAGAGAAGGGGCATCTAAGAGCAACTAAGAGAGCATCTAAGTACATCTGAGAGCATCTAAGAGCAACTGGCCAAAGGATGGTGCGGTCCTGTGTGTGACAGAGGCCCACACGCCAGCATCACTCTGCTGTCCCAGAGCTGTTCTGTGGTCTCTGCTGGCCGGGAGGCGGGCAGGTGAAGGGAACGGAGCTCCTTCTTGTCCAGTGCTCTTTGGTATTTGTTAATGGTTCAGATGTGGACAGACAGAGAAGTCCTGCCTCAAGATTCTGGAGGACTCAGAGCGAAGAAGGATTGCTCATGGCTTGTCTGTGGTCGATCCACTCTAGTGCCTGGAGGGTGTTCCTGGCCCTCCCTTACCCTCTGTCTCTAGATCATCTCACCTGTCCCCATGGCTCCACGTATGTCTGTAGCGTGCTTACCAGTTATATCTCTGTGACCCCAAAGACCTCTCTCCTGAGCTCCAAACTGAGAACTTTGCCCCTTGGCTCTCTTCACTGGGATGTTCAATAAGCAGCTGAGATTCCATATGTCTGAAGTGGAGCTCTTGCTGTTTTATTTCTCCCCAAAATCTGTTTCTCCCTTATACTTCCCTATCTCAGAAAATCTCCAAAACCCATCCAGTCTCCCAAGCCCAAATCTGGCTGGCATCCTTCCTTCCTCGGTCCCGGTCCCCATCTGATCACCCGAGCTCCTAAATAGATCTTGATTCCTTGTCTCCCCAGCCCTTCCAGCGGCATCGTCTCAGAAGCCAATCAGATCCCATGGCTCCTTTGCCTGAAAGCCTCCAGGGCTGCCCTTTACTCTTAGGTTGACACCCCGGTGCCCCCCCCATAAAGGCCCTACAGGACTGGTCCCTGTTGACTTCTTCAGCCTGTCTCATCCTGTGACCCACGCTCCAGCGGCAGTGGCCTGCCTTCCATCAGCTTTGGACATGCTGGCTCACTCTGGTCCTCAGCACCGGTGTTCTCTCCTCAGAGGGGCTTGCATGGAGGAGCCCCTCCTGGCTTCTCTCCATCACGTCGCCATGTGACACACGGCCCTTCACTGCATTGATTGAACGCTGATCATCCTTCTCACCTACTGAGTACTTGGCTCTGAGTGTCTCCCCTTCTGGCAAGTAACCTTCAGGGGAGGGACCCTTAGTCTTGTTCACCATTGTATTCCCAGCACCTTGCGTGATTCCTGGCACTTAATAAATAGAGTTGAATAAACTGACATATCTCAGACTGAGTGATATATACAAAATATCAAATCCAATAATGGGGGTGCTGATTATTTCTGTGAGATGAAATTATCAAGAATTGTGAATTCCTGCATTCAGATTCAGGAAGTTGGGTTCCTGTCCAGGCTGGGAGAATGTGGGTCACTGTGAGAACTATCTGGAGGGTCAGCAGCCAACAAGCTCAGTGATGTGGCCACCAAAGAACTTTCTGGGAGGGGGGTGGGGAGCCTGATACACTTTCAGACCGAGCAGGTGGGAGCTTGCTGCCCAGAACTTTCTTCTGTAATTTGTCCTGTGAAGCCCTATTTGGAGCATCGTGTTAGCTTGGAGCACCAAACTTTGGCAAAAGAGTCTAAAACCTGCATTAAAGGGAGAACAGTCAGAGGTCCTGGGGCCACCATCCAGCAGGAAAGCCATCAGAGAACAACTCCGTGAGCCTCTAGATGGCGGCACAAAGGACAGAGTGGCTCTTAGAGGTGGGCTAGTGTCCAAGGAGAGAACTTTCCAAACACTAGAAACTTCCAGAAATGGATTGTGCTGCTGCATTAATGGAAATAGACACTTTCAGCTGCAAGTGACAGAAAACCCAACTCAAACTGCTCTAAGTTAAAAAGAAAAAAAAAGCCAGGGGTGATTTATTGGCTAATAGCACTGAAAAGTCCAGGAATAGGGTCTAGCTCCAGGCAGAGCTGGATCCAGGGATCAAAGGATGTCCTCAGGACTCCGCTGGTACGCTCCACTCTGAACTTTGCCTTCCTCCACATTGGTCCCTTCTCAGCTTCCACTCCTAAGGGCAGCAGATGGTCACCAGCAGCTCTAGGTAGACATTCTGTCTTTTCTGCTACGCTAGGAGGAAGTCTCGAAAGAAGTCCAGATGTCAAAACCTGTGTACTGATTTGATATTTACATGCCCATCCTGGAATCACTGTGGCCAGAGAGATGATGTGTAATGATTGGCTGGGGCCCAAGTCCCATTCTTGCTTACAACCCAGACCCTGTGGCTGGGGGAAATTCAGGGCTCTGATTGGCTGGGCCTGGGTCTCAGGCCACTCTGGTAGTCAGGGGTGAAGTCAACTCATCTGAACCACTTGGATTGAGGGTATGTTGAGTCTGTGACAAGTCCTCAGCTCCAAGATGAAGAAACCAGAAATTGTCGGCCCCCAGAAGGCCCTCATGCCCCTTTCCCCCAGGGTAACTGCCCTCCCCCTGGGGTAACCCCTGCCCTATCTCTTCTTCTGCCAACATAGATTAGTTCTGCCTGTGCTTGTTTCCTATATAATTAGAATCTGAGCACATACTCTTTTGGGCCTGACTTCTTTCCCTCAGCTTTGTGTTTGTGACATTCCTTTATGTTGTGTGTATTTATAGATCGTTCATTCTCATTGCTATATAACATTCCACTGGGAGAAGATACCACAGTTTGTTTTTCCATTCTACTGCTGATGTGCGTTTGGGAAGTTTCCAGTTTGGGCTGTTATGAATAGCAATGCTGTAGACACACTCCTGGACACGTCTTTTGGTGCACATGTACTTGCATTTCTGTTGGGTGTATACCTAGGAGTGGAATTGCTGGGTCAGAGGGCATTCGTGTGCCCAGCTTTAATTGATACTGCCAAACAGTTTTCCAAAGTGGTTGTACCAATTTGCATTCTTGGAGCAGTTCTGAAGTCCCTGGATTAGCTGGCATCTGTGTCCCATACAAACTACAGAGCGATGAGTCCGGGCCTCATAGAGAGTTGGGGCTTGTTAGCAGCTGCACTCTGGGTCCTGGGCCCACAAAGAGGGAGAGAGTTCCTGCTTTCTCCTGTTGCACTGCTGCCGTTTGATTATGTTCTGTCCACGCCATCCTGAGTCTTTCTCTTTTAGGACTGACTTTTATATGAAAGTATTTCCCTGCATCTCAGGTGGATGAGTGTAGTTGGAGTCTGCATTTCCGTAGTGCTAAGGGGCAGGGGAGTGAGGGCTGCATTTGTCTTGGAGCGCCATCCGCCCCTTTGGCTAGAGTTCTGGTGAGCTTGTGCCTTGCCTGCTCTACTCAGCCTCAGGATCGAGTGGCCAAAGGTGCTGCTGACTCCCCGAGCTTGGCCGATGCACATAGAGCACTCTACATGGATTCTGCAGGATTCCTGAGTGTCACCAACATTTTGAATCAAAAAAGAAAGCCTTGGCCTGACCATTCTCAGAAAGAGGAACCCAAAGTAGGATGTGGTTTTACAATCAGAGGAAGTGGATCCCAGTGGTGGTAGCGCAGGATGGTGTGTGTGTCCTGCTGCACAGAGCAGCTTCTGCATCCAGCCGAGGCTGAGGCCTGGGCCCAACTGGCAGAGCCACCAAAAGAACATCTCTCTCAAACTAAACATTTCCTTTCAACTATTTTTTTTTTTTTTGAGGAAGATTAGCCCTGAGCTAACTGCTTCCAGTCCTCCTCTTTTTGCTGAGGAAGACTGGCCCTGAGCTAACATCAATGCCCATCTTCCTCTACTTTATATGTGGGATGCCTACCACAGCATGGCCTGCCACACGGTGCCATGTCCGCACCCCGGATCTGAACCAGCAAACCCCGGGCCGCCAAAGTGGAATGTGCGCACTTAACTGCTGTGCCACCGGGCAGGCCCCTCCTTTCAACTATTTTTAAAAGTCATTTAAATCTAGGAGAATCTGACCTCTTGTTAGGGTAGCTTTTTAAAAAATTATCTTACTGAAGTCACATTGGTTTATAACATTGTGTAAATTTTGGGTGTACGTTATTATAATTCAGCTTCTGTATAGACTGCATCGTTTTCACCACCAAAAGTCTAGTTTCCATCCGTCACGATACATATGTGCCCCTTTACCCCTTTCGCCCTCCCCCCAACCCCCTGCTCCTCTAGTGACCACCAATCTGTTCTCCTTGTCTGTGTGCTTGTTTATCTTCCACATAGGAGTGAAATCATATGGTGTTTGTCTTTCTCTGTCTGACTTACTCTGCTTAGCCTAATGCCCTTAAGGTCCATCCATGTTGTAGGGAACTATTTTTCTAAAAAATAAAAATCATAAGACATAAAGGAAAGGATTGATAAATTTGACTGTATCAACGTTAAAAACTTCTCCTCATCAAGAAAACACCATGAACAAAGTGAAAAGATGACGTGGACTAGAAGAAGATATTTCCAACTCATTTAATCAACAAAGGAATTGAATCTAGAGTGTATAAAGAAACCCTAGAAACCAATAAGAAAAAGATAACCCCACCCAAAAATGCGCAAAGTTTATAAGCAGGCTATTTGCAGATGATAAATGTTTTATGGATAATCGGGAAATGCAAGTTAAAATAGCAAGAGAGCAATTCATGCCTATCAGATTGGCAGGAATGAGTAGATTTGGCAATACCAAGTACTGGCGAAGATATGGAGATTAGGCACTCGGCAATGGTGGTGCCATTGCTAAGGGGCCACTCCTTTACTTGGGTCAAGTTTGTGATGTGGTTAGACCTGTCATAGTTTATACCTATGATCCGACAGCCCCACTCTTAGGTATATACCCTAGACCTGCGCTGTCACGTGTGGCAGCCACCAGCCACATATAGCTCTCGAGCCCTTGAAATATGGAGAGTGTGACTGAGGAACAGAATTTTTAAATAATTAATTTTAATTCATGTAAATGTAAGAATTGATACTCAATTCACTTTCTTTTAAGTATATTTGGAACAACTTGAGTCTGAACCCACTTTTTCACCAGTAAATTATATGAAATCTATGTATAGAAGTATTTCTGATGAAAATCTAGTGTCCAAATTACAGTGTGCTCCAAGTGTAAAATACACACCAGACTTCAGACTTAATAGCAAAAAAAAAAAGTAAAATATCTCCTTAGTAATTTTTCTGTGTTGATAACATACTGAAACAAACGTATTTTGGATCTATTGGATTAAATAAAATATAATACCAAACTTAATTTTATCTGTGTCTTTTACTTTTTTTTTTGATGTGGCTACTGGTAACTTTGACAATACACACGTGGTTCACGTTATATTTCTCTTGGACAACGCTCATCCAGACTGTGGGCAAGAATATACATTGCAGCATTGCTTATAATAATCAGAGAGAATAGACACAAACCTTGGGGTTCATCAACAGGAGAAGGGGCAAATAAATTGTGGTTGATTGACGCAGTGGAATACCACACAAGAGTTCAAATGAATGATCCAGAGCTACATGTATCACGCGGGTGAATCTAAGGACCAGAATGTTGAGAGGCGCGAACAAGTTGTGGAAGGCTCACGATTCAGACCAAGTTTTAAGGCACGCAAAAATATTAGGAATTGTTTTGTGGATACATGTTAGTATAATGAAAGCATGGAAACATGCATGGAAGTTATAAACAACCCGAATCCAGGTGGTAGTAACCTGGAGTGGGAGAGATACTAGAAAGACCTTTAATTGTGTCTATAACATTTTGTTGCTTACTGGGAATGAGTATGACTGGTGAGTTTGGTATGAGTCAGCTATTTCAACAAATTGTTTGATGGCCAGAGCCATTTTTAAGCCACTTGGTTTCTGGTTAGAAAGTTTCAAAAACTGCAGCCTTTGGTCCTGGTCAAGTCCTGGGTCGTCTGGCCAGTGATCCTTCCGTTTCCCACCTTTGCCAGCTGGTGGCCATGGCGGGGCCTCCGCGTGTGAGTTCCTGAGAAAAGATGATTTGGTATGGGTCTTGGTGTCTTGAATTTGGGCCACTGCTGTGAGGGATGCAGATGGAGTGCTGGCTGTGATGAGAGGCAGCTCAGCCAAGACGGTGGCATGGGGCAGTAGGAGCCACAACCCGCCCCAGGCAGGACAAGGCCCAGAGAGAGGCAAGCTTTGGGTGTCCATGGGGCTGGGATTTCGTCCTGAGCCTCCTGCCATCAGAGGTCCTGACTTTGTGATCAAAGGGCCCACCCAGCACACCTGAAGGGGACTCATTTCGCCCTCGTTGCCTTTTCAGGACAACTGGTGTCTGAGAAGTGAAAAAGCAGGATGCCCCCTGGGGTTGACTGCCCCATGGAATTCTGGACCAAGGAGGAGAATCAGAGCGTGGCTGTTGACTTCCTGCTGCCCACGGGGGTCTATCTGAACTTCCCTGTGTCCCGAAATGCCAACCTCAGCACCATCAAGAAGGTACGAGCTTGACATTACAACTAGTCCCCAGAGCCTGGAACTCAGAGAGAAAGACAGACAGACAGACGCTCACACTCACATGCGTAGATTCTCTGATTTGAGATCCTTGGATATGGATTTTAAGAGGAATAAATAATATCCAAAAATTGTTGAAAAACTTATGGTTGGAGTCCCCCTAGCATTCCGAGTTCCGCTTCCCGCCTCTGTCAGTGCTTTGTCAGCGCACGTTTACCGAGAGCTTCAGGCTGTAGTTCCAATGGTGGCCTTTGAGTCTCTCCGTGACTGTGCCATCGTTTTTGGAACCACACCCCATCCACAGCCACTTAAGAATTTTACTGGTCTTTCGTCTTTGGGGCTGTCATCATAGTAAACATCACCTTTGGAAGTAGTTTTTGTTTTGTTGAATAATTTTCAGGGTGGATTACTAAGCCAAAGGATTAGACATCTGGATAGAATTTGATAGATGTTGTCTTGAGACCTTTCAAAGAGATTGTCCCACTTACAAAGTAGGGATTTAATGGGTCATACCAGAAGGCAAGACCTTAGCTTGGAATTTCAAAACCTATATTTGGGGCCAGAAAAAACGGAGAGAAGCAGTGTACCATCCTTGAGGGTTTTTTTAATCTTCCTTTCCTGGGAGATTTCTTTTAAAATTAAATTTTTTTTTCCATTTCAAAAGTAATATTGACACATTGAAATTTAGTAACATAAGAAAAAGTAGGAGGAAGAAATTACCTATGATCCAGCCTTATGAGACAACCACAGTTCACACTGGCTATTTCTTATTTTCTTTTTTTATGTACAGTGTTTTTTTTGTGGTAATTCTGATTATGAACTTTTGTTATCTTTTTTTCTGAGTTAACATTATAGCATCTTTCTCATGTATCATTTTTTTTGAAGATTTTATTTATTTCCTTTTTCTCCACAAAGCCCCCCAGTGCATAGTTGTATATTCTTAGTTGTGGGTCCTTCTGGTTGTGGCATGTGAGATGCCACCTCAGCATGGCCTGATGAGCGGTGCCATGTCCATGCCCAGGATTGGAACTGGCGAAACCCTCGGCCGCCGCGGTGGAGCGCACGAACTTAACCGCTCAGCCATGGAGCCGGCCCCTCATGTATCATTTTTAAGTTAATCTTATTTTTCTGCTTACAGAGCTATACGTGAATGTTATTAAAATTTGAATACTGCAGAAATGTAAAACACGTCGGTCCCTGCAGACTCACCTCACACTCCAAGTCTATTTCAATTTCTTTATCTTTTTTGGGGGGGTTGGTGAGGAAGATTGGCCCTGAGCTAACATCTGTTGCCAATCTTCCTGTTTTTGCTTGAGGAAGAGTGTTGCTGAGCTAACATCTCTGCCAGTCTTCCTCTATTTTATGTGGGTTGCTGCCACAGCATGGCTTAACGATGGTGCTAGATCTGTGCCCGGGATCTGAACCTACAAACTCCGTCTGCTGAAGCGGAGCATGAAAACTTCACCACTATGCCTCTGGGTCAGACCCTTCTTTGTTTTTTTTGTTTTTTTTTTACCAAGGGACAGATAGTAAATATTCTAGGCTTTACTGGCCATATGAGATTTGTTGGAACTGCTCAACTCTGCCATCAAAGGGCAAAAGCAGCCATAGACAATGTGTAGATGAATGGACATGGCTGTCTTCCAATAACCTGGCAAACCATTGCTTGCCGAGTCCTGGTCTATAGTAATTAATGCATTTATTATTGTTGTTTTTATGGAAATGGGCTTGAATTACATCTGCTGTTCTACAGCTTGAGTTTTTTCCCACTTACTGATGTGCCTTGGAGCCCTCCATGCTGGTTTGTACAGGGATCCCTAGATTCTGGGTCACGGCTCTGTGCTCTCTCTTGGTTGATGGATCGTAATTATCTGTCCCCCGTGGTAGCAGCGCTGGGCCATTCCCTCCTTTTCCATCTTCTCTGTGACTCAGCAGTGAACACCTTTGTACTAAAGCCTGACTGTTGAACGGCTTCCCCAGCAATCCCTGGGGACACCTTGCCCCGAGGGCACACGTTGACAGCCGTGGCTGAACACAGCTCCCTCAGTGAGCTACACTTTTCTGAATTAGTTGCCAACATTTAAAAATCAGGCTGATGAATCCAGAACGATTAGCTCGGGTTGCCCGGAGGTCATGTCCAGCCAGCCGTAACCTACAGGGGAGACTGTAGGACGAGCTGCTCAGGTCCAGATTTGAGCGCGTACCTGGTGCCCTTCACAGAAGGCAGTGATGGAGACGCCTGGGGACCCACGTGGTCAGTGCTTAAGGGATCTGGAGAGGGTAGTGGTCTTGGGATCTTGCCTTTGCCCTCTTGTCAGGGTCATGCAGGGTGGGACACCCAGACTGAGGCCAGCCTCACCCTGCCCTCAGCCTCCCAGCTCCCTGTGGCCCTGCCTGCCTTGGCCAAAGGAGCTGATTGGTGCCTATCCCTCCCAGGTGTTGTGGCACCGAGCCCAGTATGAGCCACTCTTCCACATGCTCAGTGACCCCGAGGCCTATGTGTTCACCTGCGTCAACCAGACTGCGGAGCAGCAGGAGCTGGAGGACGAGCAGCGGCGGCTGTGTGACATCCAGCCCTTCCTGCCGGTTCTGCGCCTGGTGGCCCGCGAGGGCGACAGGGTGAAGAAGCTCATCAACTCGCAGATCAGCCTTGTCATCGGCAAAGGTACCCCTACTGGGGTACTTCTTGTCATCCAGCTGTCCTGCTCTCCACTGCACCCCCATGCTGATCTGCTCCTCCCTGCCTCTCAGGCCTCCATGAGTTTGACTCCTTGCGTGACCCAGAAGTGAATGACTTTCGCACCAAGATGCGCCAGTTCTGTGAGGAGGCCGCTGCCCGCCGGCAACAGCTGGGCTGGGAGGCCTGGCTACAGTACAGCTTTCCCCTGCAGCTGGAGCCCTTGGCGGGAAACTGGGGAGCCAGCACCCTACGGTTCCCCAGCCGGGCCCTTCTGGTCAACGTCAAGTTCGAGGGCAGTGAGGTAAGCCCATGGCTCCTGCCGGCCAGTTTGCTGTATCCGTGTCCACGGGGTTGCTTCCTCTGTGGGACTCCCCAGTCATCCAGCAGCCCCCAAATTCACCCTCCTCCCAGTAGCATCAAATGGTATTTTGGGGGTGTCCGTGCATGCAAGGGGCTTGGCCGAACCTCCCAGCAGGCAAGTTCAACAAGGCAGAATGACTCAATGGCCTTGGTCATTGGTCCATTCTTTCATTCAGCAAATATTTCCTGGCTGTCAGCCAAGTGCCTTCATCAGACCTCGCCCTCATGGAGCTCACATTCGGGGGGTGTGGGTGCCTAAGACGGGCAAGTAGGCAACCCCGCCCCCTGTGCCCCAGAACCCCGTGGGCCCTCCACAAAGCTGAGGGCTGACCCTCCCCCCTCCCCCTAGGAGAGCTTCACCTTCCAGGTGTCCACCAAGGACGTGCCCCTGGCACTGATGGCCTGTGCCCTCCGGAAGAAGGCCACGGTGTTCCGGCAGCCCCTGGTGGAGCAGCCCGAGGACTACACGCTGCAGGTGAACGGGAGACTCGAGTACCTGTATGGCAGCTACCCCCTCTGCCGCTTCCAGGTGAGGGCAGAGGGCTGGGATGGGCCCGCTCTCCGGGGTCCCCACAGCCCGGGGCTGGGGCTGGGGCTGGGGGGCTGGTCCTTGGCCCCTCTTGAGCTTGATGAGCCAGGCATTTGGGGGTCATGGCGGGATCGTCCCCCTTACTGGGCTGGCGCTCCCCATGAGCACAAGGACGGCTCCATCTTCAGGAGGTGGGTGGGATCAGGAAGAGCCGGCAGGAAAGGCCCCCCGAAGGCCTGGGATAGGCAGCGGTGAGCATGGGGGCGTCCGCGGGGAGCCAGTTATCCCAGCCCCCCGTCGGCCTCTCACTCTGCCCCCCATCTCAGTACATCTGCAGCTGCCTGCACAGCGGGCTGACCCCTCATCTGACCATGGTGCACTCCTCCTCCATCCTCGCCATGCGGGACGAACAGAGCAACCCCACCCCCCAAGTCCAAAAACCGCGCACCAAACCGCCCCCCATTCCCGTGAAGAAGGTGAGCCAGTGCCTTCCGCTTACCCTCCCCTCCATCCCTTCCTCCCACTTGTTCTCTAATGCTAGCGCCTATTGGGCAACACCCTGGCTGGCTGTGGGTCCAGGGGCCCCTGGTCTCATGCCCCTTGGTTGGTCTTTGTTGAAAGTTGGGGCTTTGAGTTTGGGCAGCCAACACGAGTGACATCCTGGGGTGGGGTCCTGCCCGAACTTTCCGGGGGCCGCCTCCGGGCCTGGCTCTTGGCTGCTCTTCCCCTCTCACTCCTGCCCCCTGCACTCTGGGCAGAACTCCATGCCCGGCAGAGCTCAGGGGCGTCGGGACCCCTGGGGGCACCTGCATGGCAGGTCTAAGGATGGTGTTGTGGACAAGTACCTGAGCCTTGCCACAGATTGCAACGCTCTCCCCTCCCCCTGCAAGTGACCATGGGCCTTGTCAGTGGCAAGGGGTGAGAGCCCCAAGCCCCTGGTTCCTCTGCTTCAATGGCCCTGCTTCTCCCCTCCCCCACCTCAGCCCTCCTCTGTGTCCCTGTGGTCCCTGGAGCAGCCGTTCTGCATCGAGCTCATCCAGGGCAGCAAAGTGAACGCGGATGAGCGGATGAAGGTAGGGGGCTTCTGGGCCAGAGGGGCTTGGGGGGTGTTTTTTGCACAAACAAGGCGGCTGTGTCCTGGAGGGGCAGCAGAGGAAGAAGCGGGGGGGTCACACGAAAGCCACCTGACCACATTACCCAGCATCCCTGCCTGGGGTGGTTGTGAGTCGCTTCAAAACAGGAAGGGGGGAGGGGAGCAAGCTGGTTGGCCAGAGAGGCTGATTCGTGGAAACAGAGCCCAGCGAGTTCTGAGTATTTGACTTTGGTGGAGGTTGTGGGGCCTGGCCCAGCCCAGGGATGTGGGAACCTCAAAGTCTGGGAGGTGACAGGCGCGGAAGAGGAGCTGCTCCAGCTGGGCTGGGGCCCTTGGGGCTCCCAGGGCGTCCGTGGGAGGTGTGTGCAGCAGGTGCCTCAGCCCAGGGGCCAAGCCCACCTCTGGGCTGCTCACACACCCCATCTCCTCGGTCCTCAGGACAGCCAGCAAGGTGCAGGCTTTATTGTCCCATTTGTAGGATGTGAAACCTGGGTCCGCAGAGGCTGCGTCTCTTTGGGGAGCATTTTCTGTTGGGCTAATTTCACAAGCAGAGCAGGCCTGGGATCCCGTGGCAGAGTCATGGAGGATTGGGTCTGGGGGCTGGTGTTTGGCAATGAGGGCTGTCACGTGGAGCTGAAGGAGGAGGGCAGGAGTGTTTAGGGGCATTAAATCCTGCCCCGCCCACAAGGGGCTCATCTGATTCTGAGCAGTGGAGGGAGCCCTTGGGTGTTCAAGCCAGAAGGTGCCCTGGAGTTCCAGAGCCACGATGGGGAAACTGAGCCCCAGAGCAGGGAAGCAACACGCCCTGGGGTCCCACAGAGCCCTTGGGGAGCTGAGAGCAGCTGCCCATGCACAGCCATCTTTCTTCCACACCACCTTCTTCCACGTGGGAAGTGGGATTCAGACCCATGTGAAATGAGGACCTTTCAGGAGGAGATTCAAGCCTTAGGTGGGTGGGAGAACCTGGGAGGAAAGAGGGAGGCGGGGCCTCTGCCACCTGTCACCCGGTGCCCACACCTTCCCCAGCTGGTGGTGCAGGCTGGGCTTTTCCATGGTAATGAGACGCTCTGCAAGACGGTGTCCAGCTCGGAGGTGAGCGTGTGCTCAGAGCCTGTGTGGAAACAGCGGCTGGAGTTTGACATCAACGTCTGCGATCTGCCGCGCATGGCCCGTCTCTGCTTTGCACTTTACGCCGTGATTGAGAAGGCCAAGAAGGCTCGCTCCACCAAGAAGAAGTCCAAGAAGGCGGTGGGTGGGGCGGCCGGGAGGTGGGGCCAGGCCTCAGAGAACCAGTGCACTCCCTGCTGGGCTTAGTCCAGTCCTGCAGCCCTGGCCCACTCCCCATCCTGCTCTCAGTAGGCACACAGCCTGAGGATGGGCTCCTGGGAGGGCCTGCGGACCCTAGCCTCCCCACCCCGCCCATAGCAGCCACTGCCCCTGCTCTGTGACAGCTCTGGGTTCCTGGGCTCATGAGCAGGGTGACTTGGAATATCTGGACCCTGGTCTTCAGTCCTTGTGGGAACCTGGAGGCAGCTCTCTGGGTGGAAGGACAAAGGGACTGTCCTCACAGCGGCAGAGGGGCCTGAGTCAGCAGCTGGCTGGGGAGGAGTGGCGGTTGGGCCCTGAGTCACGCTGTGACTGGCCACTGAGCCACGCTGACTCACCCATTGCTGAGCTGGGCCACCTTTCTGGGGCTGACGTGGTTTGTTTGGGGGTTTCTCAAGAAGCCCAGAGTGGGGATGCAGCTGGGAACAGAAGGGAGCCAAGAGGTGGCTGACCTGGCTGGCTTCCCCCAGGGAGTCTGGGCGAGGCAGGGAAGCATGGCCTGGAGGCTGGGCCCATCCTGCAGATGAGCCAGTGGGGGCTCTTCGGCAGCTGGCCCTGACCTGCCCACGTTCTCTTCCAGGACTGCCCCATTGCCTGGGCCAACCTCATGCTGTTTGACTACAAGGACCAGCTCAAGACTGGGGAATGCTGCCTCTACATGTGGCCCTCCGTCCCAGGTCAGCCCAGGCCAGGAGGGAGAGGCGTGGGGGGAAGGGGCCCCAGCCGTGGTGGCATTCCCCATGCAACTCCATCTGTCCCTGTGTCTAGATGAGAAAGGGGAGCTGCTGAACCCCACGGGAACCGTACGCAATAACCCCAACACTGAGAGCGCTGCCGCCCTGGTCATCTCCCTCCCCGAGGTGGCCCCCCACCCCGTGTACTACCCTGCCCTTGACAAGGTCAGTGAGGGGCCCCTGCCACCTGGGGCCCAGGACCTGCCCTGCCCAGAGGCTGTGGGGCTAAAGATGAACTTTTCTGACTCTGCCTCTGTGACTCCTGAGAGCATGGTCCCCACACCCTGTGAGTTGCCCGGGGCAGGGGGCTGGGTCACCACATACATTTGGGGCCTCTCTTGACTCTCCAGAATCCTCATGTGCCCTAGAGCAGTAGTTTTCAACCAGGGGCCACTTTGCCCCCCAGGGGACTTTGGTCAATGTCCAAAGACATTTTTGGTGTCACAACCAGTGGGAGAGATGCTCCTGGCATCTTGTGGGTGGGGCCAGGCATGCTGCTAAACGCCCTAGAGTGTACGAGACAGTCCCCACCCTGAGAGTCATTGGCCCGCAAGGTCAGTAGTGCCGAGGTGTTGACCCCTCCCCGCCGGGGCCCTGCCAGGGCTGGCCCAGGCCCTGGGGTCGCCGCTGAGAGCACGGCCGCTTGTTGCAGATCTTGGAGCTGGGGCGGCCCGGGGAGCATGGGCGCTTCACCGAGGAGGAGGTGAGCTGGGGGCCGTAGCCGTGGGCGGTGGGGCATGGAGGCAGGCCGCAGCCCTCACCCCCTCCTGCGCCCCTCAGCAGCTGCAGCTGCGGGAGATCCTGGAGCGGCGGGGGTCCGGGGAGCTGTATGAGCATGAGAAGGACCTGGTGTGGAAGATGCGACACGAGGTCCAGGAGCACTTCCCCGAGGCACTGGCCCGGCTGCTGCTGGTCACCAAGTGGAACAAGCATGAGGACGTGGCCCAGGTGGGCAGCAGGGCGGGGGCCCTGGGGGAGGGCCAGAGCCTGGAGTCAGACGCAGCCACTGCTTGCCCCATGCCCTGACCACCAGCATCCCCTAGATGCTCTACCTGCTGTGCTCCTGGCCCGAGCTGCCTGTGCTGAGCGCCCTGGAGCTACTGGACTTCAGCTTCCCCGACCGCCACGTGGGCTCCTTCGCCATCAAGTCCCTGCGGAAACTGACGTGAGTCCCATGGGCTCCCTGCTCCGTGGAAGGGCAGCTTTGCCCCAATTGCCCGCAAGTGGGCACCGGCTGGGGACGTTCTGAACCTTCCCTGGGGACCTGCTCAGGTGGGACCGGCCTCTCGTGCCTGCCCTGCCCCCTCGCTAGCAGCAGACCCCTGTCCCTAGCCGTGAAGCTCTGGGCCCCAGCCGGCCTCCCTTCCCTGCAGGGACGACGAGCTTTTCCAGTACCTGCTGCAGCTGGTGCAGGTGCTCAAGTACGAGTCCTACCTCGACTGTGAGCTGACCAAATTCCTGCTGGACCGGGCCCTGGCCAACCGCAAGATCGGCCACTTCCTCTTCTGGCACCTCCGGTAGCTGGACTCACGGGGCCCCTGTGTCTCCCTGGAAGGCCATGGGGAGGAGGGACCTCGTCTGCTGGCCTCACGTTTCCTGCCGGCCTGGGTGTCCCGGCTGGACTGGGAGAGGCTGTGTGGCCCTGCCAGGAGAGGCTCAGCCCCCTCTTCCTCCCTCCAGGTCCGAGATGCACGTGCCGTCGGTGGCCCTGCGCTTCGGCCTCATCATGGAGGCGTACTGCAGGGGCAGCACCCACCACATGAAGGTGCTGATGAAGCAGGTGAGCCTCAGGCCCCTGGCCCCGCCCCAGCCTGGGCTCCGCTTTCGGGTAGGGTCGGTCGGGCCCCTTTAGAATCACCTGGGCCGGGCTGAGCTCAGAGCCTGCTCCTCCTGGCCTGCGCACACTGTGCTGCCCTCCCATTCTCCCGGCCAGGGGGAAGCACTGAGCAAACTGAAGGCCCTGAATGACTTTGTCAAAGTGAGCTCCCAGAAGGCCACCAAGCCCCACACCAAGGAGCTGATGCACCTGTGCATGCGCCAGGAGACCTACCTGGAGGCCCTCTCCCACCTGCAGTCGCCGCTCGACCCCAGCATCCTGCTGGCTGAAGTCTGGTGAGCCCTGAGACCCCACGATCCCCCTGACCCCCTGCCCCAAGGCCCTGTGTGGGGACCGGTGCTGACCCCCCTCTGGCCCGGCAGTGTGGAGCAGTGCACCTTCATGGACTCCAAGATGAAGCCTCTGTGGGTCATGTACAGCAACGAGGAGGCGGGCAGCGATGGCAGCGTGGGCATCATATTTAAGAACGGGGATGGTGAGCAGGCGGGTCCCCTGGGGAAGGGCCTGCTGAGGCCTTGGCCTCCCGACACCGTGCCATGCTGCCCTGGGGGTCCCTGGGGGACGACTCCTGGAGGGCAAGCCGAGGGGCAGTTCTTGGACTTTGGGGCCTGGGCATGGCTGCGAGTGGAGAACCCACTAGAAACTCATGGTTTTCCTTCTGGGGGGTGCTGCACAGACCTCCGCCAGGACATGCTGACTCTGCAGATGATCCAGCTCATGGACGTTCTGTGGAAGCAGGAGGGGTTGGACCTGAGGTGAGGGGCCCTCCTGTCATCCATTTGTGCCTGCACCAAGCCCAGGACTCTGTCCCTTTGGAGGGGGTCCCCTCAACGCAACATTACCACCTCAGGAAAAATGGCTCCTGTAGGAAGGACGGGGACGGGTTTAACTAGGGCCCAGGGAGACAACGGAGCCACAGGATGAGGGTGGAGAAGGCCAGGCCTGCTGCTGGCATCTGTCCCGTTCTGTTTTTCCTTTGCCCCAAGTATCCCTGGCATCCTGCCCCTTCCTGGGAAGTAGTAGCATCGTCTTTCAAGCCACGTGGATTTTTCTCTCTGAGCAAATGTGAGCTCAGCCAAGGTGCTGACTCTGCATCTGGGTGCTGGTGCTGACCTCTCCAAGGAGCCTTCCCCTGGGGCCCTGGGAGCCAAGAGCTCCTCCCCAGCACCTTTCTCCTCCTTTTCAGCAGCTTGAGTAGCATCTCCTGTGGCTATTTTTGGTGCCTTGAGCTCCTTGGGGGTCAAGCAGCCCTGGAGACAGCCCTTGACCACGGCATTTCTCTGCCCCTCCCCCCACCTGGCTAGGATGACCCCCTATGGCTGCCTCTCCACCGGGGACCGCACGGGCCTCATCGAGGTGGTGCTTCACTCAGACACCATTGCCAACATCCAGCTGAACAAGAGCAACATGGCAGCCACGGCCGCCTTCAACAAGGATGCCCTGCTCAACTGGCTCAAGTCCAAGAACCCTGGGTAGGTTTCTGGTCCAGGGAAAGATGCTTTCTCCTTTCCGAGAGGTGTGGTTTGGGAGTCAAAGGTGACAAGAAGGGCCTGGGACAGTCTCTGTGGCTTCTTGGCTCAGCCAAGGACCAGCCATGTCTCTGTGGGTAGGGGTTGGGTCTCCATTCCCCCATCTATCAGTCGTCTGTTGCCGGGAACAACCACCCTTGAACTCAGGGACAGAAAACAACCGCCATTTATTATTGGCTCACAAGCCTGTAACTCGAGCCAGCTGAGCTGAGTGGCTCTGCTGTCATCACTCGTGCAACTGCTGTCATCTGGGAGCTTGACTGGGCGTGGAGGGTCGCATGTCTGGGGCCTCGGCGCTGGCCCTCAGCCGTGTTGCCTCTCCTCATTCTAGCCTCAGCTTCCCACCATGGCAGTAGGGAATGTGCAGGAGGTGGGAAGTGTCTTAAGGCCTAGGCTCTGGGATGAGCCCAGCATCACTTCCTCCACACTCCCGTGGTCCAAGCAGATCACAAGGCCACATTCAAGGGGAGGGGACCTCACCTCTTGGTAGAAGGAGCTGCAAAGGAGTGTGGCCATGGTTTCCATTCTGCCCTCCTCCCCTCACCCAGGGAGGCCCTGGAACGAGCTATTGAGGAGTTCACCCTCTCCTGCGCTGGCTACTGTGTGGCCACATACGTGCTGGGCATCGGTGATCGGCACAGCGACAACATCATGATCCGTGAGAATGGGCAGGTAGGGGCAGTGTGGGGGCTGCCATGCAGGCAGCACCTGTCTTCCGGCCCCGCCCTGGCCTTTCTGTGCTGCGCACGGCTCCGAGGCAGAGCCCCCTCCAAGCTCTTCCGGGTCCCTCTGTCTCCCCAGGTCCTCTGGACCAAGGCACTCTCCTTTCTGACTCCTTTTCAGTCTCTGCCCTTCCCTCCCCTTAGCTGTTCCACATTGATTTTGGCCACTTTCTGGGGAATTTCAAGACCAAGTTTGGAATCAACCGTGAGCGAGTCCCATTCATCCTCACCTATGACTTTGTCCATGTGATCCAGCAGGGGAAGACTAATAATAGTGAGAAATTCGAAAGGTGAGGGTGCCTCAGACCCCCTGGATGCCCTTTGGTGCCTGGGGCCCCAGGCAGGGGGCAGGGACGGGGACCAGCTCTCAGCCCACCCCTGGAAGGGGGCAGTGCAGGGAGAAAGCTCCTGGGTCCTGTAGGAGGAGGCCGGCTGGGGCAGGGGGTCGCCGTTAAAGGGAGTGGGGGCTGTGTACGGCTATTTCCAGGGCAAGGGCAGGCTGGCCTGCTGGCCCCCTGGCTCAGGGTGAAAGGGTGACAGAGTGGCTGGGAGGACCCAGAGCCCCTCCCCCCGCCCCCCTGCAGGTTCCGGGGCTACTGTGAGAGAGCCTACACCATCCTGCGGCGCCACGGGCTGCTCTTCCTGCACCTCTTCGCCCTGATGCGGGCGGCCGGCCTGCCTGAGCTCAGCTGCTCTAAAGACATCCAATATCTCAAGGTAAATGCTGGGGCCAGGACGCCAGGCAGAGCAGGGGGCCTGACTTCCCAAGGCCTGCCTCCAAGTAGTACGACCTGGGGGGCCCGAGGGTGATGGACCCCCCCCACCCCCCACCGAGGGCACTCCTGATTCCAGTCCTCATGCCAGCCGGGACCCAGCAGTGGGGTCACGTGGGAAGTGGCCGGAGTTGGTCTCGGTTCTCTTGCGGATGGGCCAGGACCTCCCTTGGTCCACCTGTCTGTCCTCCATAGGCACAGGTGTTCCCACTTGTACGAGAAGGCTGGATTAGATATGGTTCCCTCTACGCTTTAAAAAATGCTTTTCCTTCCTGTGTTGTTTCAGTTTGTGCAACTCTGAGGCAGGTGGTGGTGGTGGCGGGGGGGGGGGGGGGGGTGGTCGGGTCACAGGCCCCTGCCAGGTATTCTCTTGGGTGCCCAGTTCCTGCAGAATGAGGCTGCTCCCTCCCTCCCTTCCTCCTCTTGGAGTTAGTTTCCAGTGAAGGCAAGGCCGCCTGTCCACCCATGGGGCACTGGGGCCAAGACCTCCTGGTGCCAGTTGGCATCTTGTTTTGGGGGTGGTTAGGGGGCCTGTCTTGGTTTGGGATCAGAATAAAGAGCTTTTCCCAAGGGAGATATTGGGTGGCTCTCTCCACGCAGTTCTTTTAGGAGGGGATTTAAAATGCCCAGAGAGGGCAGAAGTACAGGCAGGCGGAGGGGCCGCCTTGTGGAGCGGCGGGGACCAGGCCCCCTCAGTGCTGATGCTCACTGCTCTGATGATGTTGGCTCAGGACTCTCTGGCCTTGGGAAAAACGGAGGAGGAGGCTCTGAAGCACTTCCGAGTGAAGTTTAACGAAGCGCTCCGGGAGAGCTGGAAGACCAAAGTGAATTGGCTGGCCCACAACGTGTCCAAAGACAACAGGCAATAGCAGCCCTGCCTCCCGGCGGCACACCGGCCCCGCCGAGCCAACCGTGCATCCTGGGAACCAGGCACCCTCCGCTGCCCTTCGGGGCCTGGAAGCCTGAACTGCACCCCATGGGAAAGAACCTACACAACTGCCTTTTGTTTACACTGGTTATTTATTTATGACTTGAAATGTTTCAGGAACTAAACAGCCATAAACGGCAATGCATCCTTTGTGCAGGGGAGGGGTGCTGTGCTCCAGGGGCCTCGGTCAGAGCCCTGGCCTTGGAGGAGAAGACACTGTGAACTGGGCACCTCAAGGCTGCATCTGCTGAGGATTGTAACCCCAAGTCTTCCAGCTGGCAGATCTGGACCCAGCAAGGAATATTTTCCCCACCGGGGAGCCTACCTTCTTCCCAGGCTCCAGCCGGGCTGCACAGTCTCGGCGCCGACAGCTACCTGGTGCCCGCTGTGCGGACAGGGCGCCCGCGCCTCCTCTGCTCACCCCTCCCTCACGCTCTCCGCTGAGCTCTGGGCAGCTCCCAGAGCAAACCTGGGTACTCTCTAGATTCAGGGATGCTTGCTCCCCACTTTCAGAGTGACTCTTGGGTACAGGAATTCTTTCATCTCTGCTATAAAGTGATTTTGTTTGCGGGTAAGAAAAAAAATAGCCAGACTACTTACTGAACCTCTGTGGCTCGGGAGAACAGCCCTGGGCCCCTGAAGTAGAATAGATGCTGGTCCTCAAGACACATTACAGAGATGGGAGCTTGATGCAGCTCATCCTGGTCATGGGTCAAGGTGAAAGCAGGTCAGAGTACTTTGTGCAATATCTGTAACCTGCCTCTTAAGGCAGGTTTTAAGTGAGGAGGAACCTGATCTCCTCATCCAGAACGCTCTCCTTTGAGAACCTGCCGTGAATAATCAGGTACCAGAAGTGTGAGTTAGGTGTGCGGTGGAATCTTTTTCTCTGATGGGTCTTATCTTGAAACGGTTCAGGCTTCAGTTTAGGTGGCTCTGAGGAGCTCCAGAAATGCAGGTTCCTGGGCCCCTCCCAGCCTTCTGAAGCCAGCTCTGGAGATGGGCTAGGAGTCTGGGCTTTGAGAAGCCCACTGGAGAGCCTGACGTATTAGCAGCCAACCCGGACCTGCCGGGCTACACTGCTTATCCCTCAAAGGTCCTGCAGGGCCCAGAAGAGCCAGCAGCCACTCCCCACTCAACAGCCCGGGTGCCAGTTCTTTTTCGGTCAGAGGCAGCCAAGCAGACACAGTCTGTCAGCAGTGAGTGCCACCCACAGAGCACCATTGACCGCACTCCTGTTCCCAACCAGCGCTGAATTCATGAGCCCCACCTGGCCTGTTTGGAAACAGGGAAAGCCAAGTGTATGTCTATACTGTATGTTATTTATTTAAGTGAGTCTGTGTGCTTCCTGGCGTGGGCAGCACACTTGGCACATACACAACAATTTCAGGTCTGGGTGCATGGCCTGTGTGCCTGACCAGAAGCATATTTTCTATGTTCTAACGTCATTTACTGTTTCTGTATGGGGAAGGCGAGTTCAACATACCTGATGATGGTTGAGACCAGCACTCTGTGAAACCTTGAGAGCTAAAAGCAGATTAAAAGAAATAAAAGCCTTTTTATGTTATGTTCTCAGCTCAAAAAGAAAGAGAATGCAAGATTAAAGCAAAGACCAGACAAAAAACAACAGTCTCCCAGTGGAGTTAGAACGGGCACTTTATTGTAGTGTTTACACTTTCCGACCTATCATCAATATACACACCCGAGAGGGGGCCACAGCAGCTACAGACAGCGCGAGGAGGTTTCGGCTCCGCGTTAGCGCCTATCCGTGGTCTAACAGAGCAGCTACAGTGATGGTACATGGAGGATGGCCACACGACACAGGACAGCCGGCAATGTCCTCGGAACTAGCAGTTATGATCACACAACAGTATTCAAAATTATTTCCCCCCAGTTTTAGAAATCTAAAGTTTTACATGTAAATTAAAAACAAAGTGCTCTAGGGGCCTCAGCTCCTGACTGCTGTCCGCCTCGTCCTTCGCACGGCACGGAGCAGCAGGGCTCCTGCTCTGGGGACTGGGCTTCGCCGGGGCTCCGGGAGGAGAGAGGAGCTCATGGCCGTTTAGGGCAAGATCTAGCACTTGGCCTTTGGGCCTCTGGGGTCCTTCCAGTGCATCTGTGCCTCAGATGTTCTGAGTACAGGTCACTCAGGCCCACTGCATCCCCAAACCGAGTGGGCCGGCGGTTCGCACCATCTCTGTAGTGGATACACGCTCCCACCACCAGGGAAACACAGGGCTGTGAAGCAGGAAGCCCAAGGCTGCGCGAGGTAAGTCCAGGTTCCTGCACGAGGAGCTGCCGGTCATCAGAGAAGAGTGCCAAAGAGGCCAGGGACCCCGGCTCCCCTCAGCCCTCTGCCAAATTAGAAATGGGTAGAATCCCAAAGACAAGACCTGGCCATTTCCAACCTCCAAAGAGGGGTCCCTGATCACCCCTCCCCCCTCACATACACCCCTGCTGAGCAGTGCACCAAAGTCCGTGCCCCGTGACAGCCCCGGCCACACGCCAAGACCTGAGGCCTGCGGCTGGAGTGTACCAGCTGCCTGGGTAGGGCAGGCCCTTTTCTCCTTGTCCGGGGGACGAGGGAGCAGGAGCCCGCAGGGTCTCTCCTGTGCTCAGTGTTTGCACCTCACTTTGCATTCCAGCCCTGGATTACACTAGCACAGAGGACACGAGGAATCCCGATTTATTTACAAAATATTAAAAAGTCAGTTCATCTACATATTAACCCCCATTCTGCCACTTTATACATGCACTAGTATGGAAAAAATAAAAACTTTTTAAAAAAAAAGAAAAAACAGATTACCAGGTGGGAGTGAGCAATTTTAACCCTTTGTCAATGAGTCCAGTCATTGCAGCTTTTCCGGAGGCGCGAGGGGGCCACGCAGAGCGAGATGACATAACTTAAAAGAGATCGGGGGCGGGGGGAGCCTACGGTCCTACACACCAAGCACGGGCAGAGGATCGGCGAAGGGAGGGCCTGCAGACCTACTGGCCAGAATGACTTTGTACATCGTGGACCCTGGGGACTGTACGACAGATGACAGCAGAGTCTTCTGAAGTAGAAGAAACGGTGATGGAGCGGCGGCGGCTCAGTAGCTGAGGGTGGAGTCGTCCCACTCCAGCTGCTGCTGTCTGTTCACGTTCTGCTGGTCCCCGTGCTCCCCGCCCTCCTCCTCCTCGCTGCTCTCCGACTCGGCACTGGTGATGTCATCCTCCTCCTCCCCGTCCTCGCTCTCTTCCTCCTCCTCCTCCTCTTCCTCCTCACTGCTGTGCTGGTCCTCATACGTCTGACAAGAGATAGCCGCATGAGTCCGGCCCCTGGTCCCGCCCACAACCTAACCATAGGCACAGAGCAAGGGACTCGCCATGTCGTGCTCCACAGCGAGGGAGGGGCTGGACCATGCTGGAAGTCACCTCATCAAAGACAAAAGGGTCACACCCACAGGGTCTGTGTGCTGGGGAGAGCATGTTTCTACACTTACTGGGTGGCATGAGCGTGAAGAAGACCTCTCTGAGGTTCAGTTTACCCACCTGACTTTAGGGGACATGTACCTCACTGAGTCACTGTGCGGATCACAGGGCATAAAGCACATGAACTGCTTCTCTGAGGTGGGCCCAGCTTTGGCCCTGGCCTGCAGGCGATCTCACTTGGGGGTGGTCAGCTGCCCGTGCCTACCTCCATGGGGTTGACGGTGATGGTCAAGGCAGAGTCGTCCCAGTCCATCTCGTTCTCCTTGCCCGTGTCCTGGTCCCGCATGGTTCGCTGATGTGCCGCCCGGATCCGGAACACTCCCAGGATAATCATGAAAACCAAGAAGCTGACACACACCACAATCACAACGGTTGCGGTGCTGGGGACGACTGCAATGAGATTGAGAGATGTCATCAACCCAGAAGGTGCCCTCGACCTCCTCTGCTCCATACACTGAATGTGTCACCTGACCCCCAGGGGAGAGGGAGAAATATTAGAAAAGTTGCAGCACAAGGTTCAAATCTGGGTCTGGCTACTGTGCCCCATGGCCGTGGGAGATGAGTGTGCCCTGTGTGTGTCAGCTTCTGCGTGTGTGCTGTGGGACAACAGCTGGACTGGCTGGGGGCTGCTCTGAGCGGGGCTGGGCTCTGGGCAGCAGGGGGAGGGCGTCCCCCCGGACCCTGCTCCAGGGTCTCGGGCTTCTCCCCACAGCCCTACCTGCGAACGGGTGGGGGTTGGCCAGGTTGTGACCCGAAAGGTCAACGAAGGAGCGATGCTCGGGGTGAACAAACTGTGGCTGGGCAGCCATGTGGTTGGCGTGTTCCACGGGGTTGGCCGTGTGGATCACATTCACCTGCAGCAGAGACAGAAAGGCCGCCTGAATGTGCCCGAGAGATGGAAAAGCAGTTCAGACGTGAACACGCCCGGAGACCCCCAAAGTGGGTCCCGGACCAGTGCTGGGAAGTGGATAAGAAAAGGACCGAAGAGCATCAGGGGTAAGCACTTAGAAACTGCTGTAACAACTGGTATTGTCACACGTCCAAGAAACAGATCACTGTTCTGAGAGTTTGTTTTCATTGTAGTTTATAGAAGAATCTGTCCACAGCCTGGGAAAAACAGACATCACTACTAGTCCTTCACCACAGGTTACTTGAGAAACACGCACAGACCATTTCCCCTTTTTTCCAAAAAACCACAGCCACATGAGAAAGCACAAATCATAACCATCTATTTCCTTTCGAATCTGTTTACCCTTTGGCTCCAACAAAACACTCGTCAACCTTCAGCACCGTGAGCTTAGCACGCACAGCCGTGAGCTCACAGCAGCTGTGTTCAACTGCCGAGAATAACCTTGGGTCCATTTCTCCAGACCACAGAAGCCCTGGGTGATAAAGGAGCTGCTGTCTAGGTCTGATGAAGATTTCAGAGCAGGACGAGTGCCCTCTGGCCACCGTGGCCTGAGTCACCACTGCCAGGCCCTGCGTCAGCACCCCTCGCCCTGGGCCAAGGATTTATGCACAGCGGGCCAGTCGTGTACAACTACAAAGAACTTTCACTTCCCTGGAACTGCTCTCTAAAGCAGTGTCCAAGCTCAACAAACAACCTTGTTCCCACCGCTGAGGCATCCCCTGCCACTTGCTCTTGATCACTTCCCTCCAAACGTCCCTCGGGCTCCGACCCTCAACTCTTGGGCTGAGGCAGCCCGTGAGAGCGGAGCCCTGTGCTGGACCCCAGCCTGCTCCATGTGTAAGCCTGACCTGCAGCCGCCCCCAAGCTGGAAAAGGCTACCACCCCAGACGAACCCAAACAGCTGCACCATGACTGCTCTCCACATCGGTGTCTGCAAACATTAGGGCTGTGAGAGGGGCACTCAGTTGCAGCGCTGCTGGCCCTTACCTCCACCTGAAATTCATTGCTGACGTAGCGGCCATTCAGCTCGGAGCAGACGAGCTTGAACTTCCGGTCAAGCAAGGACCTGGTGTGCCAGTTCCGATAGCGCAGGAGGTGCAAAACCTCCTCGTAGCTGGCCATGCTGTCCACGCCTGCGGGGGAGAAGGTGACAAGATTGCCCAGTGGCTGAAGTTAGGAACGTGGGCAGGGCCGGGGCCATGGGCAAAGAAGCCTGGAGTCGGGCACAGGGGTCAGCTGAGCCAACGGGTCACATGTTTTGGCTTTGTAGTTGTGGGACTGAATTGGGCAAGTGTGCAGGGGGGGCATTTTTCCCTAGAGGGGGCTGTACCATCACGTGCCTAACTTCTCCCCCCTTATAAGGACGGGGATAAGGCAGTGCCTGCACTCCCCTCCTCCCCTCCCGGAGAACTGTGCAGCCCACGCTGATCCTGGCCGACGCTCTCCTTTCCCAGCTCCTCCAGGACACTCTAGGTTCTGAGACGGAAGGAGGCAGGGGGATGAGTTTGAAGCTTTTGCTCTCCCAGTCCGGCCTGCCCCAGCCTCTCGGCCTGCTGTACCTCCTCTCACCTGTGAAAATCATGCCCAGATCAGAGCTGCTCACTTCAATGCCCTTCTGCTGCAGGTGGGCCATGTCCACCTCCAGGCTCTCCTGTTCTGGGTTCAGTTCCTCTCCCTCCACCGTGACCTCGCAGGTATCCAGGTCATGCACGATCTCCTCAGACACCAGGGACTCTTGAACTGCAAAAACGGCCCACCCAGAAATAGCAGAGGCTGTGGAGCCCAGGGACGCTGGTCACACTCGAGGGCCTGCCGGCTCATCCTCAAACTCACAGAGCCCTTTGAAGGACCAATGACAGAGGTACTGGAGAGTCACTTTCAAGAATCGGGGGAACTTTATGAGTCTAGGAGGACCGGCTACTGGGAAGGCCTGAGAACAGGGGGACCCAGTTCTCTGTGGGCTGACCAGGCAGCAAGAGCACGTCCCCAGGTGCAGGAGAGCAACAGCATCTCCTGTAACAGCCTCAATCCTCAACTTCCTCAAGGCACATCTCAGATTCTGACGTCACACCAGAAAAAGATGAAAGGGCCCTCCCAGTGGGTTTCCAGAGATCATCTAACCCAAGGGAAGGGCCAGATTCCAGAAACAGACCCAAGAACGGCATTAAAACATTAAAACCTCCCAAATCCCAGAGGAAAAGGGCCCAGGAAGTAAGCAGCAGCAATGGGGGTGCAGCTGCCCAGTTCTGAGCCCAGGGGAGGGCAAGTGTCCCAGAAAGAGGGGCTGTTACCTGTGGGGTCCTCGTCCCCCTCTCCTTCAGGCTCCACTTCTCTCGTGATGGTGCTGATGATCCGAAGCTCAGGGAAAAGGAAAACCCCCTCAGAGCTTTCAAATTCAGAAGCTGCTCGAGCAAAATGGTGGACTCCACTCAGGCTGATCTTGGGCTCTTCTGGCTGTAAAACCATCACGTAGCCATCTACCGGGGGGACTGAAACGCAGGCGGCCTCGTTAAAGCACCTGCCAACAAGAAACGGACACGGGAAGGGAAGGGTCAGGGCTTTGCGAGGCTGCTTCAGAGGCCACACAGGCGAAGGCGCAAGCAGGAGGAACACACGGGATTCCACAAATACGGAAGACAGCGGCCACTCCGGCAACGAGCTTCCGAACATCATGAATAATCACTCAGATTTCTCACTCCAGCTTTCCGGCAACAAGTGATGGCTCACCTTTCCTTAGAGAAAGGAGTCTGGGCTGTCTTAAAAACCTAAATACACGTATTTTTTTCTCAAGGGTCATTGAGCCAAGACAGGTTTATTGTTAAAAACGAGCATGTACTTGACCGTGCTGGTGATCTTGAGTCTCCGGATCCCAGGTGTGGGGAACTGCCGTGAGTTCAGGTAGGAAACGTGCTGCATGGCCTTGTCCAACTCCCCGACGTCCTCTCCCTCCAAGGTCAGCACCAACTGGCTGGGGTTGGTTTGGATCTGAAATGGCGCCAAACGGAGAGAGGAGAGGAACAAGGCTGTAGCCACAAGAAGCTGAAGGCCAAGGGGACTGATTGGCTGGGGATCAACCTGAACTGGTGACTGGGAGAAGAAAAGCTCATGTAATTCCAGCGACGGAGACCCACATGAGGCTAACCGTCTAAGGCGCAAACAGGCCTGTGGTATAAGATGTGCGTCTGGTCTTTGTCCCCGGTTTCTGGCACAGAGCTCCTAAAACCCCTGGAATTTGCTGAGTGAGAGGAGCACCTTTTATTATTCATAACAAGCTCCTTCCAACCACACCAGAGCTTATGTTAATGAGGTGACTCTGGGGCCCTATTTTAGGATGGGGGCGAAACCAACCATGTGATTAGAGAGTTGCAACTTGCAGCCCCACCCCCAACCTCTAGGGAGGAGAGAGAGGCTAGTGACTGACCGATGATTTAATCAATCATGCCTACGTAATGGGGCCTCCATAAAAACCCCTGAACGACAGAGGCGGGGAGCTTCTAGTTGGTGAACACATCAAGGTGCTGGGAGCGTGGCACTCCTGGAGAGGGTTGGAAGCTCCATGCCCTCTCCCCCCTTCCTTGACCGACACATCTCTTCCATTGGGTTGTCACTGAGTTGTAGTGTTTATAATAAACCGGTAATAGTCAGTAAAGTGTTTTCTGAGCAGTTATAGCAAGTTACTGAATCTGCAAAGGTAGGGGGGTCATGGGAACCCCTAACTTTCCAGCCAAGTCGGACAGAAGTATGGGTAACCCTAGGACCCGATACTTGCAACTGGCATCTGAAGTGGGGGCAGTCCTGTGGGACTGAGCCCTTACCCTGTGGATGCCACCTCCAGGGAGTTAGTGTCAGAACAGAACTGAATGGTGGGACACCTGGAGAGGCCGTGTCCAGAGAGTCGAGGAATTGGTTGGTGTGAGAAAAAAATCCCAGACATTTGGTGTCAGAGGTGTTATGAGTAAAAACAGCTCAGGATCAATCACAGATAAATCCTTATGCCAACAGCCGCCACGCTTGGGGTCTAGGAGTCGTGAATGCTAGGCGGGTGGGTGCGGTGCGGGGGCGTGCTGTGCGTGTGGGTGCGGCGCGGGGGGGGCACTGTGGGGGGGGGGTGCGGCGCGGGGGGGCGCTGTGCGGGGGGGGGGGTGCGGCGCGAGGGGGGTGCTGTGCGGGTGGCTGCCAGTGTTACCTTCACGCCTCTGCCACTGTCTTCGGGGACCGGCAGGTCTAGCCCCTCTTTGCAGGTATACAGACAGTCAATCACCTTCTTATCCTCGAGTTTCCCGGAACGGATTGTCAGGCCAGCCAGATTACCTCGGAAAAACTGGGTCATATGCAGGTCACCACCTTCGGAACACGGGGGAGAAGGCAGGCAGTCATGCGTGCAGCCCAGGCCCTCCTGCTTCATTTCTCAACCCAGTGTTACCAGTGGTGGCAGCTTGATGGATGGACATGCGGGTTAGTTCATACCAAATCCTGTTAGCCTTGCAATCTACATGGAAGCGCAATGAAGAAATTAAGTCGTTTATGATCATGCACATAGCCTGGAGAAAGAGGAGTTGGTGGTTCCTCACCCAAAGCCTGGAAGCCAAGACACCCCATGAGTGTCCCCACACATCCAGCCACTCCCTGGTAAGGGTGGCCTGCACTGTACCCGTCACCGTGGTGCACAAGTGACATTTCCTCCCAGTGCCAGCCTCTTCAACCACTGCTTCTCAATCAGCTGGGTCACACTCCGGGGTGCTTTTCCTAACTGAGCATCCTTAGGGAATAAATACAAACTTGGGGATGAACCCACAGCGACATGACCCGGAAGATAAAAGGGATGCTCAAAACCCCACCTGCACTTGGAAGCCTGGAATGGAGGCCCTTCCGATGGCTATTTTGTGGAGTCCCCTCTTGCGTGTCTCCTCCTACTGAGGAGAACTGGGAAGTGAAGATGTTAAAAGGGAAACAAAATCCCAGAAAATGGCCCTTGACAGACTCTAACAAAGCCCAAAGCAGGCGGAACTAAACCTTGTCCTGCTACGGATGAAGAGACTGATCTGCAGTGGCACGTCTCTGCCTGCTAAGGGCTGGACACGGGACTCATCGCTAAGGATCGAGACTTCTAAGAAACATATTTAAAATTGACTATCAGTCAGGCCAGAATATCTAGAAATGAGTCTTTTCCTATCTTGTGGTTCAGCCACATGAGAACCAGGAGGTGGCTTCCAAACGTGGCCTGGAGATTTCAGCAAGAGCCTCATGCAGGGGGATGAGGGTAAAATGTGATGAGGGGAGGAAAAAAATCCCATTAGTGCACCGTATTCATGAGTCATATGAGTCCTCACTTCAACTGGGATCAGAATGGGCGAAAAGGGAAATCTCATGAAGCAATGGGGGGAGCATAATGCAAAGCGGCAGCTCAGATGGTATCTGGGACCAAAATGCAACTTGGGCATTTCATGCGAAATGTGGAATGAGTCAATGTGTTGTCTAAATGAAACAGTAGTGAACCGTAGGGGAAAAAATCCAGCAACCTGCAGAGGCCACAGGCACAGGCTCAGTTTCATTGTCATTTTCAACTCCTGAATACTCTGTAGGAAAGCAAGACAAAGACAATAGAAAAGGACCAAGAGGTTAGGCTCTTCAAATTGGACCTTGAAAATTAACTTTGAAAAGCTCCCAACAAAAAACACAGAGAGAAAAACTCCCGTCTTGTCCCTCTTGGGGACGTGCTCCACCCAGACGCAAGCCTGGACTCGATCACCTTTTTCCCAGAAGCAATATTTACCACCCCCACGCATCTTTGTCGTCTTCTTTTATTCCATCTTCCCACATCCTCCTCACCAAGGCATAGGTCAGATTCAAAATAAGACAAACAGATGTACGTTGGATTCACTGATCTCCTCAACCTGCACTGCTCAGGAGGGCGTTCCCAGGAGGCAGGCTATGCTGATGGCAGACACACCAGTGGATAATACCAAACCCTGGACGCATAGCACCTTCCTTGCTGACGGGGAAGACATCTGTGCAGACAAAACCAGGTGGCACATGAGAGTGTCCAAAGCCCGGTATATGGTACACGTGTCCAAGTAGGTATTTTTTGAAAGCTCAAAACAAGTCCACATCGGTTTAAACTTTAACCGCTAAGTGACAGAGAAAAGAAGACATTTTCTGAGCAGCAAGGGAGAGTCAGAGGTTAAGGAACTCACCCAGAGAAACGTAACCAATCGGCAGCAGCCTATGGACTCTAACCATCGACAGCTCCCACAGCTCCCGACCCTGCGTTCTGAGCGTCACACCAGACGGGGGAGGCACACCCCCAGTGACTGGGGACAGAATTCCCACTTCCAGACCATGCTGAAGGAGCTCTGCTGCTCCTCTCGGCCCCCAGGCACAGGCCCTGCACCGGAGCTGCAGCAGCGTGGGGACGCACCGGGGCGAGGCCAGGTGTGTGCAGGTGAGCCGGGAGCACACACAGCTGCTCGACTCCTTCAGGACACACCGTGAGAAATGACGTTTCCGTCGATGGTGCGAAGCTGCTGCCAACAGCCCAGGCTCTCCATGGCGAGAGTGCAAGGAAAGTGATTTCCCATCCACTGAAAGGAACAAAGGGGATCTTTCTCCCTGTTAACTAAAACTTTAAAGATTTGTGTTTGGTTTGGGAATTCAGGCAGATTTTTCTGGCTCAGGATGTTGAGAGGGCCACGGTAGAAAGAGATGAAAAAAGGTAACAAGTGACCACCATTTGACGGCAGAGGCACTGTGACGAGATCAGGAACCCAACACAGCAGGGTGGGCCCTGAGGGTTTATTTTAACCCAAGCAATGAAGCTCCCAGAATATAAAATAACATTTAGACTTGCACTTGTATTTTTATTCGAATTTTTAAATAATTACTCAGAAACTGTTGTTTAATTTGGGAAGCAAATTTGAACTGAAATTTTAAGAATAGCAACTGAAAACCCTCTATATCCCTAATAATTTCATCCTCATTCCTTGGTCTCACGTTCGACTTTCTCATGGAGGAACTGTCACCAAAATTAAATCTGGGGATTTGCTGAAGACGTTCACTCCAAAACACTGTCTTATTCCGTTCCATTTAAAAGGATCTGCAGGAAAATTATGAAATTTAAATTCTCCTAAAAGCAGCAAAGCTATCTTGGGAATTAGGCTCTTTCATAAATTTCTAACCTGACTGGAAGTACAATGTTTCCATAGGGAGGGGGGAAAAAAGTCTGTTTTGCAGGTTCACGTAGTGACGGTGACACCCTGAAGTGACACAACACAGAGTCAAGTGCAAGGGTTAAGGGAGGTCTGTGAACCTCAAGGGCAGACGGAGGGGTCCGTGAATTTGGACAGGAAAAATTACATGCTTACTTTCATTAAGTTCTGAAATCTAGCTTTCCCTTTGGTTATAAATGTCAGCTAACAAACCACAGTCGGATTAGCAGAAACCAACTCTGTCACCAACAGAAATCACTGATATTCTCCATCATGCCATATTGCCACAGACATCAGCATCGTCACAAGCCCCTCACCACTCTGAAATCACGGCACTTACTCGACCTGCAGCCAAAGCTTGTTCATGTGTGAATAAAGCAGCACAGGGGTTACTATTACACAAACTGTCTTCTAGAACTTTTCTTTTTTTTTCTTTTTTTTTTAAGATTTTATCTTTCCCTTTTTCTCCCCAAAGCCCCCCGGTACATAGTTGTATATTCTTTGTTGTGGGTCCTTCTAGTTGTGGCATGTGGGATGCTGCCTCAGCGTGGTTCGATGAGCAGTGCCATATCTGCGCCCAAGATTCGAACCAACGAAACACTGGGCCGCCTGCAGCGGAGCGCGAGAACTTAACCACTCGGCCACGGGGCCAGCCCCTAGAACTTTGATAACAGTATTTCAATTTAATTGGTCACCTTTGAAAGTATTTTATTTTATAGACTAATAAGAAATCATCCTGAGAAGGAGCCCATAGGCTTCACCAGAACACCCAAGGGCTCACGGCACAGAAGAGGCTAAAAAGCCCTGGTCCCGTGGGTCAGAGCTCGGGCCGAGTACACTGACCTCAGGGGGTCCAATCCCAGCGCCACGATTCACCAGCAAGGTGACCCTGGGCTTGCTGCTTCTCTGAGCCTCAGTGTCTTCAGTTATAAAATGGGGATAAAAATAGCTTCTACCCCATAGACTTATTACAAGGATTAATGAGACAATGTATGTAAAGACATGGGCACATGCCTGCCCCTTAGCACCAATAAACGGTACTGTGGCTCTGTGTTGTTATCACGGGCCATCCTGGTCTTTTGGCAGAGACGTCACAGAATCGTCTCCACCTGCAGCACCTGTGGAAGTGCCCCCAGCACGCTGTCAGTCACTAAGTGCTCTGGAAGAGCCCCGGGCCGAAGCACACTCTCATTTCTGCGCCTAACTGTTGCCTCTTTGTTTTCGTCAACTTTCCAACACACAGATTAACTTCTAAAATAGCTCCTCAGTTCCACTCTCCCTCTGTGCCACGCTCTGCGGCCCAGGTTCCCGGGCAGGCGCTGGCGTGTTTTGGTCCTTTAACACGACTCTAGTGCATGCCACAGGTAGAGCTGCCCTGGGGCACGGCGTCAGCAGTGTCCCCAGAAGGCTATGCCCAGGAAAAGGAATGAGAAGATAAAGGAATGAGGGTGAGATGCTGAGAGGAGCCTGTTTCCGCCAAGAGAGCAGAGAGGATTATTCAGCTCCTGCAACTCGGCGGGAGAGGGGTGCCCGTGACCCTTACCTTGCCAGCAAGCCCCAACCACGAGCTGAGTTTCGATCTTGGATGGATGAAGCGGGTAATCTTCAGTCACAGAGAAGGGCTCGTGGGAAACACCGTCCACGTAGAGAGTCACCCTTGGGATTTCCACGTTGAGGACGTAGTGGTGCCAGTCCTCATCGCAGACCTGAGAGGCGAGAGGAAGGGCCAGAGTGTGGACTGTCCACCTTCCCTCTCATCAGAAGACACAACAAAGAGAACAAGACAACTGGACAAAGAGAACAAGTCACCATAACAAAGACCTGTCTTCCTAAAAGGGAAAAGTTTTATTTTTTAAAGAGTTCTTACAATCATTTATTTATTTATTTATTTATTTTTTTGAGGAAGATTAGCCCTGAGCTAAGTGCTGCCAATGCTCCTCTTTTTGCTGAGGAAGACTGGCCCTGAGCTCACATCTGTGCCCATCTTCCTCCACTTTATATGTGGGACACCTACCACAGCATGGCTTGCCAAGCAGTGCCATGTCCGCACCCGGGATCCGAACTGGTGAACCCCGGGCAGCCAAAGCAGAACATGTGCCTAACCACTGCGCCACCAGGCTGGCCCAAGGAAAAGATTTTTAAAAAATCAGCAAAATACATCTCACCCAACCATACCTCGCCCAAAAAAGCTGAGGCAACAGCATCATCTCTAGGACGTTACAGATCAGGGGCACTGCTCACTCATACGACAGGCCCTCGAATAGGGAGCTGCCCAATTCTCTTCTGCCAAGAGCATAACACCAGGAAATTCTTCTATCGGCAGGCTCGACACCCAACCACTGAGCTGGCTCACCCTGCCAAGTGGCCATTCCTTCTCTGGGTCAAAATTAAAAATACCTCCAATTGCAGAATAAGGCCAGTGTAGTATTTTCTTTTTCAAATCAAAGTTGAGGATTTAAATAAACATGAACACACAGCTCAGACGGCACGCCAAGTGGGACTGGGTTCCCTCCCTGTCATGAACGGCCGTCTCCCAGTATCTCCCCAGCCGGCAGGTGGGTGTTGCTCTGCAGTCCCAAGGCCCCACTCAGGCCTGGCATTCCCTGCTTTTTGGCTTTAGAGGAAGAGGCAGACAGTCAAGAATAGAGACAGGTAAAGAAAGAGATGCTGTGAGATGAAACTTTAAAAAGTGCATGTTTAAAAAGCTCACCCCATTTATGTTTAAATTCTAAGAAACTGAACCAATGAAAAATTGAGAGAGTAAACAGACCATCCAAATAAATGAAGAGGTCACCAAGTAGCCCCAAGAGAAAAGCAGCTGCTCCCAATGTTTGTCAGAGAACCAATTCAAGCCTCTAACATTGCACATGTTTGTTATACATGCAGAATATATGTATATAATACATATTTCTAAACAAAGGAATTGCACAGTAAGTCACTTTTGAGACAAATAAAATCTTAATTTTAGTTCAAGTCTCTATTTCAAACAAGTTCTGTAATGCAGCTGCTTCAGAAAGCAACTGCATTCCGCCCCCAGTTTTTCAAGTATTGTGGGTTCCTAGGGGACTAGTGGAGTACCATCGTAGTTAAGCATCAGTAGTATTTGGTCAAAATTCATGAGCAGATTCTGAGAAGACAGAAGTAGAGTGTATAATTGTCTCATTTCCCTTGAAAATAGGGCAATTCCAAGAGTGAAACCTAACCTGCAGACAACACGCCCAGTGACACTCGGCGACAAGGTAACTGCAGGACCCCGGAAAGGAGAGCAGGTGGAGAAAAGCAAGGGGCTTCAGATCCAGGAGAAGCCAGGGGGCGGAGGCCAGAGTTCTGGAACACTTTATGAAAGCAACAGAAGGGGAGGGGGAGCCCCAAGGCTGGAAAAACAGTCAAGCTGCCCAACCCTCTCTTTTGAGAGTATAGGAAAATAATTTCATGTAAAAATGAGGGGGAAAGGGACCACAATTCAATCCCATATGGAGTTTTTAAAAGAAAAAAGGAATTAAGAGAATAACATTCCTTTAGACAAGGAAAGGCATGCCTACAAAAGAGATGACAACATTTCAAAACATGCTGAAAGACATTAGGAAAATGACCCAAAATATAAAACAGCATCATTCATAATTAGAGCAACTCAGACATGAGTGACAAAATACAGGAATGAATTAAACAGAAAGCGACAGGTAGAGAAAACAGGTAAAGAATATCACAAAAGAGAAGGGAGTTCCCAAAGAAGAAAACCAAAGCGATGGAAGAGAATGCTAAAAACTGTAACAGCAGCAGTCAAGACTCTCCTGAAATACCCAAACACCTGAAACTATACACTAAAAAGGGGCACTCCACATAGCTGGGAAACAGCCCCAACTAAGACATACTCATAAAATTAACTGACTTAAAAAAAAAGAAATACATCCTTTGGTCACTTAAAAAAAAATACCAAGTGTTTTAAAATGGAAAGAAAATCAGATTGTTGTCAGAGTTTAATAGCAACACTTTACGTCAGAAAACAATGGAAAGGGGCCGGCCCCGTGGCTGAGTGGCTAAGATCTCACGCTTCGCTTCAGCGGCCTGGGGTTTCGCTGGTTTGGATCCTGGGTGCAGACATGGCACCGCTCATCAGGCCACGTCGAGGCGGCGTCCCACATGCCACAACTAGAAGGATCTACAACTAGAATATACAACTATGTAAAAAAGAAAACAATGGAGAGATCTATTTTCTGTTTTTGGAAATCTTAAATATGAGCCAGAGTCTTTACATGCAGCCAAACTGACCTTCAGTATAAAGGCCACCGACTACTAAAACAACATGTAAGAACTCAGGACTTCTCGCTCCCCTGAGCCATCCCTGGGAACATACTTCCTACAACCCAAACGAGCAGACACCGAGCGCCACGAGAACTGGTGGTGCTGGGCATCGACAGGTGCTTAAATCACAGAAAGAGAAATAATCAGATACGGAGCTTAAACAGCTCAGGAGCATACACACCCGATTCTAACCAAGCCTTCAGATCCCACTACCAATTTACAGGATATCAGGAAGACAGTGGAGCACGTTCAGTGACACCACAGGGGTGCCTTCAGCCAAATCTTAACTATAAGAAACTCTGTAGGACGAAAAGCCTGATTTCATCACCAAATAAATCGCAAGAGAGAAGAGAAAAATCTATAGATTAAAATAAACCAACTGTATAATATCAACCAATCACAATGTATGGCTCCTTATTTGGATACTGATTCAAACAAATTGTAAACATAAAGACATTTACAATTTGAAATTTGACCCATGGACTAGGTACCTGATGATATTAAAGAATTGTTAATTTTTTTAAGATGTGAAAAAGTACGGTGATTAGGCTTATCTTTGAGAAACATGTTTCATTATCTCTACAAAGAATGAAATGCTCTATGTGGGATGTGCTTAAAATTTATTAAGTAGTTCTCGAGGCGGTAACAATTTATTAATAATGAGGGGGAGTAACAATGAAACAAGCTTGACTGGAGCTGATCATTGTTGAGGTCAGGTGAAGGGTACATGGGGTTGGTCTTTAGGCTAATCTGTCTACTTTTACATATGTCTGAAATTTTTCAAAATAAAGTTTTAAAAAATGTAATCAGAAGAAATTAAATATATAAATACAGACTATGGTTACTATTAACAGAGCTGTACCTAAAATGTCTACCTATGTCGCAAAAAGTTTTTGCTGAACTATACCATTCCTGAGTTTCTTTAAAAAAAGTATAATAAAAGTTTCTGAGAAATAAATGATCCATGTAAATACAAATTACATCAGAAAGAGATGAATCCTACCAGCTGGACAGTCACTTCATCTTTCTACCATTACATACTTTTTTTCTTTCTCATTTAAGCTCTTACATAGTTATCTATCTTGTAACCGTTTTAGACAATGTTATATTTTAGCAACCACAGGCATATAACAATCTATCAGCTCTGCCCACTAACTCCATGAGACAAAGAGAACTAAGTCCAAAGGGTTCCTTCTTGTCCCAACCCTAAATCAGGAGGAGAATGATCTGCCAGGATTTTAATGAAAAGGCTTTCTCAGTTTACAGCATCCCTCCTTTCCTGTACCATCAATTTTTTTCACAATACCTGCTTTTTGTCACAGCAACTGCTGGGAAAGCAGCCTTGCAAAGACACGGTGTCGTCGAAAGGAACAAAACGTGATCTAATGTCAAACCTTAAACTCCCTCAAGCCAGCAGTCCAGGTGGTGTCTGAAAGATGTCAAGACTGCTGGTTCCTTGAAAAGTTTAAAGATCCCGTGGCACCCCCGAATTCGCGGAGGCCCCCCAGGATTCCTGGCACAATTTGGGAGTCAAGGCCTTAAATAATGAATAGACAAATATAACGACCTCAGTCTCAATTTTTAAGCAAGTGCTGCTTATTTCAACAAATATAACACAGTATCCAGAACACAGTTTTGAATATAAAACATGATTTCTTTATATTAATATTTTATGTATAAAAATACATACATGTAAAAAAACCCTTAGGCTTTCAGTGGAAAGGAGTTCAATGGATAAAATTTGCTATCCTATTACCCACAGACACAGAAATCAAACAATCATGAATACACACTGGCCCTAAGCGGCTCTTCGTGTGCAAGGCTGCAGTGCCTAGCTAATCTCTGAAAAGATCACCATCAGTGGGCGATCCATTCACTCACCTGATTCAACTTCCAGTGGAACTCCGCAGGCTTGTATTTCTTCTCTTCTGAAGGATCCTGACGGAGGAGGAAAACAAGCCGGCAGCCGTGGACGTAGAGGGAGTAATGGTGCCGGTTCATATCTGCAAAGAGAAATCCTACTGGTAAATCGCCAGCTTAAGATCCAAAGGAGAAATAAAAGCTATTCCTTTAACGAATTGTAAAGACACAGTTTTATCAGCATAAATGAACTCTCCAGTCGGACCAAGGCAGTCTAGAAACAAACACACTTGGGTTTTACTGAGAAGCATGGCCCAACCCACTGAGTAAAACTAACCACTGCCCAAACACCAGGCGGCATCTTGAGGACAGAGTGGCACAAAACACAGAACAATGTATGCAAACCAACCAGCCTGAGGGACCCGTTGGGGAGGAGAAAGGCGCCCCCCCTTCAAGGACCACAGCAGCGGACACTGAAGGACGACGCCCTTTCCAGCAACATTACCCTACCTGTCTTGTCTGAACTGCAAAGAATCGTCTCCTTCTTCCTGCCAAAAGGCCCGTGCCTCATCCACACAGAAATCGTTAGCGGCTCTTTCGGGTTGATGGAAACGACGCCATCTGGGATCCTCACTGCCTGAGTGCCATTGAACTCGAAGACCTGGTCACTGTCGTGGCCGTTGTCAGTGGGGAGGCCGACGGTCCAGTTCAGGGAGCCGCCCGGGGAAGGGAGCAGCTCTGCAGTGCCAGACACAGCGCCTTAAAGAGCACACGACACTCAGCATCCACTGTGTGAAGGACTTCAAGGCGTGAGCCTTCCAAAGTCACACTGACATATTCTACTTCTCTTTGGTTAGACAATTTGCTAGTTCCAGTTTACTTTTCCTCAAAAATAAGGGTTTTTACAACAAAAAAATTAATAAATAATAACCATGGATATTAAAAAGAAAAAAGAAGCATTACCTGTAATCCTGCCCCAATATACCCACTATTAACATCTGCATATCAACACTTCCAGTCCTTTCTTTATGAAGATATACATATTATAAAAATATGTGTATGTATGAATACAGACAAATGACAAAAATGGAGGCCTGCGGTGTACATTCATACACACACTCCCATTCACGGTCTTCTATAGGTTAACTTAAAATGTCTGAATAGCATTCACTGCACAAATACACCATAATTTACTTAACAGATCCCCTCCCTGGTGGACACTGAGATTGTCCCAAATTTTTTTCTATGATAAACTTTGTCTTGATGAAACCTTTGTGTGTCTATGATTATTTCCTAGAAATGGGATTACTAAGTCAAAGAACATGAAAACTTTTTACAACTGTGGTTATGTACCGCCAAGTTCAATTTCTTTGAAATCTGTACACAGAAGACGACTCTGCAAGCTCTCCCACTCGCTTGGTCCTTGACTTCTCTACTCCCATCTTGGGAGCAGTAGGACTTGGCGGGAAGAGCCTGAGCCTTTGAGTAACAGACGACATTGGTCCAAATCCCAGCTCTGCCACTTCCTGAAGTGTGACCCCGGGCAAGCGACCTGTAAACACGAGGTCACTACCACCTCCTCCATAGGCCTGACAGGAAGAGTAAATGAAGTGACACATGTGGAAGGACCCAGCACACAGCAAGCATTCAAATATGAAATTCTTCCCAGCTTTAAACTGTTCTGCTGAGAAAATGTTCATTTGAAACCATAAAAAATAAGGGCATTATGAGAGAGAAGATAAGGTTCATACATTATACCTATATAGACAGTTTAAAATAGAAACCGTTCCAGGCCTCTTAAGTTACACATATTTAGGTACATGATTACGAGTATCTGGACTCAGAGTCATCACACACCTGAGTATACTCATCAACGGATGACCCCACAGAGAATATGCTTTTTTCCCTTTTGCTTATCCACACAGGACAATTTCCAGTTATGTGAGGAAATCGGCTGCCTAAAGCCAACTGCTGTTATCAGAGTCATGAAAAGACAGAGGAGGATGCAAAATGCTCCCTGCAGAGCCGTCACTGAGCAGCTCTTGAAACACAGACCCTTCTGGTTATGAAGAGCCCACTGAAGTTACTGGTATTTCATCACTGGCCAAGTAGGACAGTTTTAGCCTTTTCCACGAGAGGCATGCACACCTCGCCTTTACCTCACTCAGAATAACAAGGAAAACACCCACCACTGACGGGGAAGCCAGGGAGCCCAGCTTTGGGTCAGATTGGCATCACTCTGCTCTCGACTTCTCCACACAATGTCTGTGGTGGGTAAAGTCTGCAGACTATGCATTACATGGCAGTATCCTGCGTTTCAGCTTTCTACTTCATGTTTGCCAAAAGCTATTGTGTTACCTATATTTTTCCCTTCAGTCTTTAAATAAACATCTCATTTCATTTAAAACCCACTCTACTTACATGATCCCTATTTTGCTGATTCCCTGTTAGAAAAATACTTCATATCAGTGATTCTTAAAATGCACACACACATAATGTTTTGAACCAACTCTTAGGGGTTTATGTAGCCCCTGAAGTCCATCCAGTAGGAAAATTAGCCCATAAGACAGTGACAGCCATTTCAGAGAGCCAGTCTCTGTTTTAGTTTGCCATGATTACGTTTAGTGTAATTATGATTTAGTTATGATTGTGAACACCAACACACACACATGCCCATTTGTAAGCGTCTCTCGCCTTCACTGAAAACGGCCGGCCAGGCCTCCTTACCACAGAGCCGGTGAAGGGACTTCTCCGAGTAAGTGTCGCGGTCGCAGCCTTTGCCGATGTGGCCGGTCTCCAGCTCCACCGTCGCCTGCACCGAGGCCACTGACTCATCACACGTCTCCAGGTGGACATTGGGGAAGAGGGCCAAAGCGCCCGTGCCGGGCTCATACTCAATCCTGTTGTTCCATCCTGCACAGCCCACGAACCGGGGTGGAAAGAAAGGAGGAAACGCACACGTCAGGTTTCTGTGGGATGAATGTTAACAGGTGGAGAACAGGAGAAGGAAGCTCACCTTGCCACCCAGGGGTGCAGGTGGGTTTAATGCTGATCTTCACCAGAACATCTTCTGTCGCTCTCTTCTTCCCGCAGTCGTAGGCGGTGACCGTCAGCTTATATTGATGTTCCTTTCCGTAGTTCAGCTTCTCTGTGTTTTTTATGTAACCTTCCAGAGGAAGACAACAACAGTGAGAACCCAAACCCACGCTGTTTTGGGGTTCCACTGTCCTCTGCTCAAACACAAATGCATGTGCTTTCTCCCCTGCAAATACTGACGGGGAAATAAACTCATGCATGAAGTAATTAACACTCACTCTGGTGTTTCTGAGCTTGAACACACACTAAATCCATCTTTAAGGATTGTTTACGCAGAGGTATGAGTCCACAATTCAACCTTCATTTATTCTTTTACAAGTTTTTTTTTGTTTTATATTTACTTTAAGATTTAACAGTTAACATATAAGAGAATAAAAAAGATAATTCAAATACTTCAAATTTTAAATGCAACATCAAGATGCATTAAATACTTCTTGTTAAAAGATTTACTTTGTTAGAGAAAGAGAGAGAAATATCCTACCCCAAACCACCAGAACAGAAGCTGGCTTTCTGAACATGAATACACATGTCTGCAGAGTGTGTATAATGTCCATAATCTCATCAACGCTTCTGCACTGCGCATTAACAACAGACGCTCTATCATCATCGAGAAGCCATAACCTAATCAAGAGGCTGAGCTCTAGAATGAGTAGATTCTGTTCGGCTACTAAGGATGGGGGCGCGTCTGACAGTAAGATATAAACCTTCATCTTCAAGATGAGGCAGAAGATTCAAATCTAATGGAGAAGAGAAAATGAGACGAACTAAAGGTCAGTCTTATTGAGATGCATGCTGAGTGAAAGGTAAGGAGATAGAAAATAAGCCCGTGCTCATTAGGTGGGGGATTTCTATTAGACTTTGGTGGAAAGGAAAAAAAGGACGGCCCCCAAGGAGAACATAAGACTTTTAGGTGCCAGAAAAGGGGCTTTCAGGAGACAGAGTAAAAACTTAAATGTGAAACCTTCACCCCATGTTAGGTCCCTGCTATAGACTGGACGTCTGTGCCCACTCCAATTCCTATCTTCAAGTCCAACCCTCACTGTGATGGTCTTAGGAGGTGGTGCCTTTGGGAGGAACCTAGGTTGAGGTGAGGTCATGAGGGTGGAGTCCCCAAATTGGGATTAGTGTCCTTATAAGGAGGAGACCAGAGCGCTCTCTCCCTGCCACTGTGAGGACATGGCAAGAAGATGGCCATCTGCGACGCAGGAAGTGGGTCCTCCTCAGACACTGAATCAGCCAGCACCTTCACCCTGGACCCCCAGCCTCCAGACTGTGAGAAATAAATGTCTGCTGTTTAAGCCAGTTTATGGCATTTTGTTATAGCAGCCTGAACGGACTGAGACCGTCTCCATCCGTGAGTTTCACTGACGTGCAGACACAGTTTGGGTTTGAAGCCAATCGGCTTAGACGGGGCTGCCTGCCCTTGGGAGGGAAAGCACGCTCCTCTGTCCTCACCATCTTTGTCGACAGCGAAGGGCACGTCCGGAGTGACGATTTCGTAGCTGCAAATCTGGCTGAACTGTGGGGAGCAGTCCGCGTCCACGGCCTGCACCCGCACAATGCTGTCATACTGCCTCCCCTCGACCACGGTCGCTTTGTAGGACTTCTCCTTGAATACGGGCGCGTATTCATTGACGTCGTTCACCTGAATGTGGACAGTTGCTCTGAAAGAAGGAAAAGAAAAAGCTGTGTCTTTTGTTTTTTACCCAAAGAATAAAACTCTGCCCTATTTTGAAGTTTCCCTTTTCTGATATCTTGTCTTATTAAAGTCTTAGGATGGAGATTTTTTTAAAAAACTGTTCATTGTTTTTCATTTAGGGTGGAGACAACAGAAAGTTCAAATAGGAATTCAGGTGGATTCTTTCACGTCCTACGAATACGGCAGCTAGTAAAAAAGAAGTAACATAAAATAAGAGACGCGGATTTTCCTTGACAATATAGGACAGGGCAGTGCAGAAGGGAGATAAACTAGATCAGATATCTGTTTGCTCTCTAATGAAAAAGTAAAAGATAGGGGCTGACCCGGTGGTATAGTGGTTAAGTTCGTGTGCTCCGTTTGGGCAGCCCGGGGCTCGCAAGTTTGGACCCCGGGCACGGACCTACACACCACTTATCAAGCCATACTGGGGCAGGCGTCCCACATATAAAAATAGAGGAAGATGGGCACGGATGTTAGCTCAGGGCCAGTCTTCTTCAGGAAAAGTAAAACATTTTGTCGCAAAATCCAGAAAAAATTAGAGCCCCAGGAAGAAGAGGTAAGAAATAGAGATAGCAAGGAAGGTTTGCTACGAGTGTTAGAATGCATTCTGTCCTGCTTCTAAGGAGCAGAGACCATCAGTAACACTGCTGGCTACCATCCATTGTTGACACAGCAAATGAAGGACCTCTGTGTTGCCCTCCCTGGCAACCCTTCGCTGCCACGCTCCATCTCCCCAGCTTGGGTATGAGAACACTAAGGCACCGGCAGACCTGGCCACACAGAGAAAACTGCAGGGCTATGGATCAGGGCGTGTTGCTGAATCAGACAAGGTCTCTGACGGAAATAAGGTCTTTTTCAAGGAAAAAGAGGACTAGCACACTGTGTAAAAAGGAAGAGGAGTGATTCATCGGGACTCAGCACCAAGACCTTCCACACCCCAACGCCATCTGTCCATCCTGACCCTCTCAATGGGCTCTGTGACATCACCTCACCCACGCACCCCTCCTTCCTTAGTCCATGTACTAAGCAGAAACTGAGACTCAACAAAATGAAATTTGCCTAATGTCAAGGGGCTCCTAAGTGGTGGAGAAAAGGCTAGAATTCAAAATTTCTGTCTTGTCCAGAGTCTCCTCCATGACACCAGTAGGTCTCGACTGGCAGGAAGGATATGAGCACACCTGGGACAGGGCGCAAAAGTCAGCTTTCTTTCAGCTGCACAAATGAATTTGATGCCCTCAGAATTTACAGAAAAAAGTAACAAAGTATCTTCCTTCAAGGTGGGCCTTAGTTTCTTTGAGTATTTGGTGAGATAAAATTACTCATTCATTCATTTATCCAACACCCGATATGTGCCAGGCTTTTGCTGGGGGCCGTATATAAGGATCTCTGATCAGAGAGCCTACAGTCCCACCGTAGACAATCGAAAACCATGGTCTGCCTCCTATTTCAAAAACACACAAAGTTTTGAGGATGGGGCAATGGTCACACCCATTTTCTTTACATGCACACGCTCTCTGTCCAGCCTACTTACTTATGAGACTTTTTCACGTTGGCACCGTCGGGTCCCTTCCCGCAGTCGTAGGCCTGGATGGTGAATGTGTAGTCTTTCTGCAGTTCACAGTCCAGTTTCTCTTTCGAGCGAATTATTCCCTCGCCAGTGGATTTGTCCACTACCACTGCATCAAAGGGGACATTCTGCCCGTGAATTTTAAATCCACAAATCTCACCTAGGGAGTCAAAGCAGCGCAGGTTAGAACCTCCTGCCACATAAACCTTGGGCACATTCCCCTCCACCCCCAGAGAAAATAAATGACAACAATTCGGCAGCCAGGGGTTTAGAGGGTCTGTGGACAAGGCAAGGGCACTGTGCTTTAACAGGGGGTAAGTTCTGGGGCTTTAGTAAAAAGAAGCATGTTCTGGCTTTCCAAGCAACTCGTTTAACTTTGCATCCACTCATGCAGGAATACAAAAGAGAGAGAGAGAAAATATAGACAGGCATTTCACAGGAGTACTTAGGACAGCTCCAGGGTAAAGTAGTCTCATTAGCAAACAGCCAAGGCCTGATAACACGGAGAACCGGCCCCAGCTCCGGCCGGCCGGCAGCGGTTTGGATTTGGACCAGAGAGAAGGCTAAAACGCACAGTTAGGTGTTGAGAGAGGAAGAAGCGCGAGATATAGGTTCAGCACCGTAATTACAGAAATTCTGTCAAAAAAAAAAAAAATCGAAAGAAACAAGTCTTCCTGTGCAATGAGCCTGGCTAAAATTAGGGAATCAAAATAAACTACTGAATGAGAAAGGTAGAAATACCAACTTTTCAGGCATCCATTTCAACAGCTATCACCTGCTATTAAGACAGTTTCCACCACGGGGAGGGATTTGCCAGACTCCCTTTGTTTGGGACTTCAGCCTATCAGACCTGAGAAGGAAGCCTGCCTGGGAACTTACGGGCATCTCAGCTGGCTTACAAGCTTCGTTAGGACTTTAACTTTAGTTAGCTTTCCACTCCTGCTCAGGGGAGAACAAATATAAATGTTTTGCTGTCTATATAAAACTTCACAAAATGTATTTCACATAAAAATAAGAGTGAACTCTTCCAAAATTACAACTGATAGAAAATGGCTACACAGTGAATCTCTTAAGTTTAATTTAAAAAAAAAAGTACAGTACTTCCTATAGAGTTCAAATGGATGTCTGATTTCCAGATATTTCTAACCAAGGGTTTGGTTACATACAATTTCCATCAACATATTTAAAAATAGAAATAAAGTAGGAGAATAAATAGGGATAAAAGAGCATGACAGTTTCTTCTGTTTAAGGGCTGATTCCCAATTTTATAAACAAAGTTAGTGGGTTAATATTCATAAGAGGGATAGAAAGAACCCTTTATCACCTTCTTTGGTGACTGTCACCTCAAAACTCTCTAAAGGGAGAAAAGATAAACCCATGTCAGTCATACAGGAAAGAATGAAGACGGAACAATAAAGGAAAAAAGTCAAAGATGCACATTACATAGAAAAGCTCTGACATAATTAACAGTAAGCTCAGTAACCACTTCTATAATTGCCATAATAGCAAAACTGGATCTTCAGTAACAATGTATCTCTTTGAATCCAACTTACCACGAAATTACACTAACCCACAGATGAAATGCCTCTATAAAGTTTCCTAACACTTTAAGGTATGTTAGGACTTCTCTTTTAATGAACACTTTGATGACAGCAGTTTAGAAGCAAACCTGTTATTTTACAGTTCTCGGATTTTCATGTTCAAGCTAAGTTCCCTGGCTGGATTCTGGTAACATTCAACTTATCATGAGATTTGATGAAACACATTTGGAGCAAAGGGTTTTAACTCTTTGTTCTTGAGCTGAACAAATAACAATGTTTCCTAATGTGAAGCACCAACCAAGGCAACAAATATAAACACCCTTCTAGTGGGACCTCCACTTAAAGGTGAACTGAACCCGATTCAATACTCAGTGTAGCCATGCCACAGCCATCACTGTTTTTACCTCGTGAAAACACTGTTCTACCAAGACAATGGAAAGCCTGCTTGACCTCACCCAACTGCCACAGAGGAGCAGACAGGCGAGGAGGTCAGCAGTCCCTCGCCCCACACTCAGTGGTGCCTCACTGGGGCCCCTTCTCTCGCCCAAAGGTAACAGAGCCTGAATTCCCTTGCTGTTTTTTTAATGGTTTCACCATATACTTGTATATCCCCAAACAGTGTTGTTGCGTTTGGCTTGTTTTTGAGGTCTGAAGAATGTTATCACACGGTATGATATGCTTTCCCTTCAAGCTTGTGCTTCTAACATTCATCCATCCTCACTGGCATATGCAGCCATAGATTATCCACTTTCACTACCACATACAGTGAGAATCCAATGGGTTAAAACAAGTAAAGTGCTTAAAACATTGCCTGGCATAAAGAAAGCACTCAACAAATGTTTGCTATCACTGTAATTATTTCCCATTGTGTGAACATACCACACTTCCAGTTTTTGTATTTATGGACAATGCTGTAAAGGGTCTTTCCATCCGTCTGCTGCACAGACAGTTGCTCTAGATCTGCGCTGCCCAACACCACGGCCATGAGACACGGGCTGTTCAAAGTTCGTACTAAAATTGAACACTAAAAATCCAGTTCCTCGGTCGCAGTGGCTCCATTTTAGGTGCTCAATAGCACACATGACTAATAACTACTAAGTGGAGAATGCAGAGACAGAACATTTCCATCATCACAGCAAACCCTACTGGACAGCACTGTTCAAGAACGGGTGGGCCAATCCAGCCTGTGCATGTTTTTGAACGCCCTGTGTGCTAAAAATGGGTTTTACCTTTTTAAATATTATTTCATGACACAAGAAAATTACGTGAAATTCAAATTTCGGTGCCCGTAAGTAATGTTTTATTGGAAAGCAGCCATGCTCACTTGTTCACGTCCTGTCTAGGTCCGCTTCGCACTGCAGTGGCAAAGCTGGACATCACGAAAGAGACCCCATGGTCCACAAAGCCTGAAACATTGACTATTTAGCCCTTTACAGCAAGTTTGCTGATCGCTGCTCTAGAGACACTGATGAGCAGCACTGCTGGGTACCAGATACGTCAAATTGTTTTCCAGAATGTGCTAATTCACTATATTATGTTTACACTTTTTTGGTGTACATTAGTATTGCATAACACATTTTAAAGTAAGTCAAGTTGTCCAGCTTTAATTCAGAGAAAATGCCTCAGTTTTTGACTTGGAGTTTCCTGTCCTAAGGAGAAAATAGTGAAGCAGCTCCCCATTGTCTGACTGACATAACTGGCAGGGGCTGCGTGGGCTATCCTGACAAAGGCCAGTGCGTGGGTAAGCGCAGATCTCAGACCCTGGGATAAAGTACCTGATCTGGGTAATGCCGCCTATGCAGTGCATTGTTGAGTAAGGGGTTAAAGCACTCATCATTCAGGCAATGGCCTGGAGATTGTTTCTGCCCATGAGATTATCAGGAGGAGCGGACTGCCTGCCAATGGACATAAACTCCCTAAATTTCTCCTCCAAGATAGCAGGCTTGCGGGGGCGGGGGGGGGGGGAGTTGTGGAGAACCGGAGTACAGGAAGCACTGGGGTGTTTCAATTTTAAACTTCAGGTGTTCGGGGAAGGCTTCATTGATAAGATAATGTCTGAACAGAAACCAGAGGAAACTAAGGGAGCAAGCCTCATGATTATCTGGGGAAAGATTCCAGACAAAGAGAACAGCAAGTGCAAAGGCCCTGAGGCGACCTGGCCTGGCTCAGAAACAAGCAGGTCTATGCTGCTGGGGTGGCAGAGCAAAGGGGAGGACAGTAGATGGTTAGACAAAGACAAGTAACCTGAAGCTACAGTGGCTATTGAAAGAATTACAGCTTGTCCTCCAAGTGGGAAGGAAACGACAGGAGAGTTTTGAGCAGAGAAATAAACACGGCTTATATTCAGAAAGAATCCATCTGCCTGCTGTGCCGAAAATAAGTCTGTACGAGGACAATGATGGTTACCTGAGTAAATGTAGGCGCGAGACGCTGAAGGCCAGAACCAGGGGTACCCGGGGTGGGAGAAGTGCTCAGATTCTGGGTGTGTCTTGAAAGTGAGGACAAGCTGTGGGATTATGATTGAGAAACTACCAGGATGCAGTTTCAGCCGATGTGGGAGAGACGGTGCAAGGAAGGTGTGGAGGGAGGAATGGGAATTCACACTTGAGCTTTGAACGTGCATCTGCATTACAACTCGTTAGGGGATAGCATCTCGAAGGTAAGACTGTCAAATATAAGAATAAATTATTTTGAAATTCATGTATTTCCAGGCTGCTCTCTACAAGATGGAACCATTTAAAATGAGAACAGCAAGAATGTCAGCTAGTATCTTTTCCACATATCCCCGCCAATTGTCAGTACTTCAGTTAGCTACGTGACTGGGATGCACCAACAGGATTTGCTGCCTCAAATCCAGGGGTACTTATGAACTTGCTGGGCAGGCTGGGTCCTTTCGCCTTGACTCACTTAAAACCCACCTCGCCAGGTGGCAGCTTGACACGGCACGAGCAGCAGGGGCTTCACACTCCAGCAGACTTGGGTTTTCGGTACCAGCCGCGTGACCCTTCATGTCACTGCCAAGCCTGCTGAGCCAACATCTGCGGCACAGGCGGCACGCCACTTCACGGCTCCATCTATTCACCGCACCTAGGACCCTGATTTTAATGAGGAAGACAGAGCTGACTGCAGCAAGGCGAGGAGCAGCAGAAGAAGCTAAACCCACTGCAGCATCTCAGATGAGAGCTGATGAGGGCTCAGCAAAGGCAGTTTCAGAAGGAAACATGTAAGGGGTTTTTAGGATAGACAGAACCGCATAACCAACTAGATAGAGAGAGTGAGAGCCTGCAGGAGTTCCCTGGTTTTTGGCTCACAGTGCCATTTAGGGAACTGAGGCACAGAGACACAGGAAAAGATGGGAGAAAGGCAATGTGCTCAGGCATCTGTCTCATTTATCCTGCCAACTTCTTGCTTATTTGCTGGAGTATTCTTTTTTATTTCCCTAGGGGAAGATTCGCTCTAAGCTAATATTTGTTGCCATTCTTTCTCCTTTTTTTTCCCTTCTTTTTCCCCCCACAAAGCCCCAGTACATAGTTGTGTACAGTTGTAAGTTCTTCTGGTTCTTCCATGTGAGCTGCCACCACAGCATGGCTACTGATGGACGAGTGATGTGGTTCCGTGCCCGGGAACCAAACCTGGGCCACCGAGGTGGAGTGCACAGAACTTTAACCACTAGGCCATCAGGGCTGGCTCTGCTGGCATATTCTAAAGCTAGACACTATACCACTTCATTCATACAAAACTCACTAGATATCTCTAACATGTTTTCTTTAAGATAATGAAAATAACATTACACAGCCAAGAGAATTAACAATTCAGATATTTTCATAGTGAGTATCCTACTGCCTCTCAAATTACACTCAGTTTACAATCTTCCTCCCCCAAACCAGGGGCCAATTTCTGTCAATGAGGCCCCATTCTCCCACGAACTGATTTTTTAAACTTTAAAGTTGCCACTGATTCATTCTTCTTCCCTCCCTCCTTCGCCCTTGCACTAGAGTTCTGTTACACATCTGACAATTACACACAGGCAGTTACACAGTGGTCACATGCATTAGCTGGAGTTATATCACGGTGATATATACACAGAAAAGGGTGCCTCTCCCCATTCGCACTCTCAGTCTGCTCTCCTAGACTCAGGCTTCTCTCAACCTGTGCAAGGAAGGACCTCGCAAAATCACCTCTCATATTCTATTTTCTTTTTTTCTGCCCCTTCCCGCTCAATTCAGACCATGTACCACTGCTCTGCCAGGTAGGTCTACCTGAAACGCTGCTCTCATCAGGTTTGAAACGCCCCACCAGGCCACCGGATGACCTCTCTAGCTCTGCTAGCCTCAGAACGGACAGAATCTTTCCCTATGTCTCTCCCCTTCATTCCCCTAAGATCATCTAAACCAGTCAAGAGGAACTTTACTAAAGAATTTTTTTAAAGCAAAACATAAAAATCTAAGATAGGATGAACCCAACAAAGTATAGATTTGAGTTCTCAGCATCCCAAGTCATGTCTGGGGTTCTCAGCTGACACTGATTAGCCCTCACTTTCCTCATCCATCGCTTTGAGACACCGCAGCTTCAGGCTGGCCTTGCATTCTTCCTAAATCTTCCTCCAAATCTGAGTAAGGCCTCAAACGACACCGCTCTCCCTCAGTGAGGGGGGCGTCTCCAACCTATCCTGCAGTCTCCCTCCCTCTACTCTCAGGCCGTCCCGCCCCCGTATCGCACTCCTTATGGAGGTCGTGAGTGCAAGCAACAGAGATCCACTCCAGCTAACTTAGGCAAACGCAAACGGGACTTCACTGAAAAATCATCAGGAACCCACGGAACTGACTGCAGGCCGGAGAAAGGGACTTGAGAACAGCAAGGAACCAACGCAGCTTGAGAGACTAGGAAAGAGGCGCCACAGCAGCCCCAAGCTCAGCATCCAGGACAGACGCGTACAACCGAAACCGTATTAGCATCTCTGTCCCTCTGCTCAACACACACATTCCAAAGAGGGAGCATCTGGCCAGCCTAGCCTGGGTTGTGCACACACTTGGCTGGGGGAGGTGGGGTGATGGGTTGTAGACCCACCGATCTACACCTAATGCAAAAGAGATCCAGGGGCTCTTAAGAAAGGAAAACGGACACTCGCTGCTCAGTGCCAATGTCCCTGCTAATCCAACTCTCATCACTAACCCACTGTTCTCTTCTCGGCCTTGGCGCCCGTGCCCACCAGCTGGACATCTAGGCTGACCTTTATTTTTGGTGACTTTTGGCTTCCTTGCTTACTGGTACAGGGTAGTTTCTGGGACAAGCTAACATGTAGCTCTAAGCAGAACAGTTTCTCAAGATCCCTTAAATATACAGTGACAACCACCACCCACCCAAGGGTTATGCCCTCACAGCCTAAGCACAACCACCCAAGCATGACGCCCTCCAACCTCCTCCTGACTACAGCAATGGCTCTCAAATTTCAGTGTGCCAAGAACTGCCCGGGAAGCTTGTTAAAAAGGTGGTTTGCCAAGCCCCATGCCCAGAAATTCTGATTTAGCAGATGTGAGGCACAGCCCAGGAATCTGCATCTTTAATGAAAACTGCCAGATCTTTCCAGTGCAGACAGGCTGCAGTCTATGCTTGAGAAACTGGCTCACCAGTGGTTTCCAAACCTCACCAGCTGGTTAGGGATTTCTTAGGCTCGACTTCTGGAGGTACAGACTCAGACAGCTGCACTCAGTGCAGGGACCCAGTGATGGGACGTGCTGTTAGAAAACCACATGCACAGTAACATCCCATCTACTCAGCTCGGGAACGGCCACCACGTGGCCCCAAGTTGACCTCCAACCCTCTGCTCCTCGAGCCGCATGCCACACAAGCTAACCATTCACCTGTCTCTTGGAAGCCCGTCCAGCTCCCACCTCCCTTCATGGCCAGTGTAAATTCCCCCCGTTCTTTACAGGAGCTCGAGCCCTGCCCTGTGCAGTCCCTCCCTCAACTCCTTCAACTCATCATCTTGCCTCTTTATGAACTCCAGTCCACACTGCCTGTTGCCACTCTCACTTGACCCTGAATTATAAACTTCCTAGTCCCCTGATTAACTCTGTCAATGCTGGTTTTGCTTTCCCACCTGGACTATCAATGTTGAGAACAGGGACCAAATTTTATGCTTCTGCATATTCTCTAGAAGACCTAGCATAGTTACCTGACATTTAAAGATTATTGGTCCCAAACCTCCCCTGGAGGCAACCGCATCCAAAATGAGTTCACTCGAGTCAGTAAGTGTTAATATGAAGTTTCTGTCCTAACATCCAGATACCTACTTAAAACTGCTACTCAACTGATTATTGCCTTGTATTGGGCTGAATCACACGAAACTTCTGACATTTCATTTTTTCAAATATTTTGATATTTTCAACATTAAAAAATGGCAATTTCATGTGGCTTAACTTAATATATTCAACTCACTGCTGCAAACACATTGTCAGGCCAGTTGCATAGGCTAAAAAAGCAAAACTGGGGGTGACGTGGGGTAGTCAACCCCATCAGCCATGCCCAAGGCACATGAGTCACATATGTTACAAAGCCTGTGGAGAATGTGTCATAAATCTGAGTTGGTTCTAATTAAATATCAAGGAAAATAAAGTTACTATTCTTGCCCTGAAATTTCTTTTGGATTCTATTTGTATCGTAATTATTTAATCTTGTAAAATATCCATACTCAGTGTGGGAAGGCAGGAAAAAGAATGCTGGAATGAAACACCTAGTAAAGAGAAGAGCTTTCAAAAGCGGGGCGGGGGCAGGGCTGTGGGGGTGCTCAGGCTTCTGACACAGGCAGCCAAGGAGGAGCATTATGAAAACGGCAACAATGTGGCCTGCGTGCACGGTTCAAGCTTTTAACTCATTAAATTTTTACATAAAATGTACGATATATTTTTTTTACTCATATCCACTCAGGCTTTTAGCAGATTAAAGAAAAGGGGCTGGATAGGGATTGAGTTATTTTAATTTCCTAAAATACCTGACAAATACCAAGACTTTTTTCTCTTAGTTTTCCCACAAGAAAACAATCTGGGCTGGAGCCTGTACACACAACATGAATTTCTGATAAATGACAATTTACAATGCGCTTTGGTGACTAAGCTTCCAACATCATGCAGGCATTTACTGCAGAGCTTTGACAAGTAAGCTCCGGCGATCACCCACACACACACACGTCCTGTGACGGGGTAAGACAGTGCATCAGACTGTTTACGATGTCTTAATATCCTGAGAGCTGACACAGGGAACCTATAATCCAGGGTGGACTCAGACCGCCTGGCTCGAAGGCAGTGCTGTCATTTGTGGGGTTTGTGATCTTGGGCAAACTCATCCATTCTTCCCACAAATACTCGTGGAGCGTGAACTCTTCCCAGGCACTGGGCGAGGTGTGGGGATTAAACAGAGAACAAGGTGGCCGTGCTGCTGACAGACACCCTCGGAGCCTCCGCTTCCTCATCTGGAGGACGGGGATGCGAGGGTACCTTCCTCACAGGATTGTTGGGAAGAATCAGATAAAGAAACCTCTGTAAAGCCCTTAGCACCACCTCTGCCACGCTGTAAGCTCCATAAACGTCACCTGCGGCTGCTGCCACCACCATGGTCACGGTGCTAAATTAAATTCAATGTCATTACCAAAACCAATCTAAGATCAAAATAAGGCTCCAGATCTGGCCTCTGCCTTACCCCCAAAATTATGTAAGTAACAATATTTTTTAAAGATTCTATTATTAATAATAAGAGCAGCAGCAAACACTGTACATGGCACTTACTACGTACCAGCTTTAAGTTCTTCATATTTATAAATAAATAAGCTGATATTCCCCAAACCCTACGAGGTATGTGACATTACAATCCTCATTTTACAAATGATGAAAGTAAGGCAGAGTGATTTTAGGTAATTTGCAGAAGGCCACACAGGCAATAAGTGGCAGAGCCAGGATTCAAGCACAGGCCGACGGGCTCTAGGGTCTGCTACAGCCTCATGGGGGCAGTGCTCTGAGTTGTGGCTGGATGGGTACCACGGCAACAGAAGAGGAGGGAAGGAGGGAGGGGGGAGGAAGCCGGGGAGGGAAAGGGGGAGGGAGGTGCTCCCTTCCCCATGTCAGGCAGCTGCTGACTTCCTGGGCAGAAGGATGAGGACCACACTCTAGTCAAGAGTATGTGAGCATCACTTCCACTCCCAGGTGTGCACCCAAGAGAGAGGGAAACCTATGTGCACACAGACTTGTACTCGAATGTCCACAGCAGCACTAATCATAATCGTCACAAAGTGGCAACAATCCTAATGCCATCAACTGATGAACGGATAAATGCATGAACTGTCAGAAACGTGTATGTCCACTCAAAACATAAGCTAGATGCTCCCATTAAAGTTATTTACACAGCACTAAATGTCACTCATAAGGAAGAACTGTACATTATAACCAAATGTGGTACATATGGGGGGGGGGTGTACATAAACATCCGAAAATCTACTTAGTTACAGAGGAAAGCAATATGTAATGCTAAAAACGATTTTAAATCTAGGGAGGAAAAAACATTGCCTCAGCTGGTAGACAAATACTATATGTGTGTTCAGGGCACGAGTGCTTCCCCTACCATCCATCTAACTGGATTTTTCTCTAAAAATCAATAAGTAAAATGAATTGGAAAGGTCTGTCTCTTCCACTGACTCAAACAGCCGAAGCTGGTTCGCAGGTTACTTTCTTGAAAATGGGATGTGGCACTTGACCAGAATGAAGGACAAATTCATTTTTTAAATAAGCTCTTCAGAAACAACCTTGCGTTCATTTTCTCAATTTACCAGAGCAAAATTAATGTGTGATAGGAGCTACACGAGTTAATCGAATTTTTCTTATTTGTCCCTAGGCAAACAGAACACACTCTTTAATATAAGAAATTTTGTTCTGGAAAAACATCGGGCAAAAACTAGTCTTTAAAAATTAACTTCACAATGTCAACTTTGCCTCCGAGGCAAGGAAAGGGTCCAGTAGCACATTTCTGCACACGACACGAAGCAAGAACAGTCCTGATTCAGGAAGTGCTACTAAATGTGAGCAAAGTAGAAAATCTCCAAAGCAATCCTAGAGTTGTCGCTATAGAAACACTTAAGGTTACAACCTTATGAAGTGACTCAAGTTAAAAATATAGCACAGGGAAAATCTAAACCAAAAGGATTCCTCTATGTAGACTGCTCCACGTTTTCAAATAAGACTTTCGAGGTCACTGAAACCCAGACAGGGCTAGGCAAACCTTGAGCTGTAACTACCTAGACCCTGCCGCTCGAGGACCCACAGCAGCAGGGACCCAGGCCCGCTGTGTCCACATCTGTATTTCAACACGGTCCTCAGGCGCTCTGCACGGACACTAAGGTTTGAGACACACTGGTCTAGAGGTCCTCTTCTGGTTACATCGAGCAAGGAAGATAATGATGCAATTACATAGTTTGCTTTTCAACAACGAGTACAGGCTTTTTTTGGTCAGGTACCCCAACTATTAAAATGAAAAGGAAAAATCGTGGAACATGGGAGCCACAAACAACCCTTAGCTATCAAGACATTTTTCAGAAAGGCTCAGAAACAATCCGAATGGAATGTGTGAGAAGTGCTTCCCACCCGGTCCAGATTCCTCAAGAGCAAACAGCAACCACGTGTGTACCTGCAAAACGCAGAGGCGCGTCTTTATCCAGGGCAATCAGCGGAGGGTCGAGAAGCACCGTGTTGTCATTTTCTGTGACTATGCCATGATAGGTGGGCTCAAGCCATGGCTTGTGCTTGTTAACTGCATTTACAAAAAGAAAAAGAAAGGAAATAGATGAGGTTAGAATTATTATTTTAAACTCAATGGTTTTTGAGGACCTACATCTATCATTAAAATAAACTCTCATTAGTCTGGAAGGCAACACTTGTATTTTGTATTGCAAAGTTTAGTATCAAGACCCAAAGGGGATGACATTCTAAATTCTAAGCAATGTAGAAATTATCTGAGTCCACGAAGCAACCAGAAATAAGAAATAAACTGCTCTAGAAATTGAAAGAAAGAAAACTCATGGCCATAGACAAATTCACATTATCTTTTTTCAGCCCATCCCAGAAAAGTTACAAAGAAAAATGTTATTTGTTTATGACAACAATACAATATTAATTATGCAAAACAAACGAGATTTATAAATATAAAATTACAAATATAGGGTATTAAAAGAAAACTAAACACAAAAGTTCTGAACACACAGTGTTTAGAAATAACCCACTTTGGGATCAGGTGTCTTGGGGTTAGAGTCCAGGCCCCTCCATTATTCACAGTGTGACCTTCAGCCCCTGACATTTTTTTTTTTTTTTAAAGATTGGCACCTGAGCTAACAACTGTTGCCAATCTTCCTTTTTTTTTTTTTTTCCTGCTTTATCTTTCCAAACCCCCCGTACATAGTTGTATATCTTAGTTACAGGTCCTTCTAGTTGTGGGATGTGGGACGCCGCCTCAACGTGGCCTGACGAGCGGTGCCATGTCTGCGCCCAGGATCTGAACCCTGGGCCACCGCAGCGGAGCGAGCGAACTTAACTACTCGGCCACGGAGCCAGCCCCATGTAACTGATGTCTTAATTTCCTCCTGTGTAAACCAGGACACCCCCAAAACCCACAGCGCTGGGATGGATAATTGCAGAAGTGATGTTTTTCCTTCTCAACTGGGCACTAGAAGCCGCTACTTTTGTTTCTAAGGTAAGAACTGCTGTGCTGCCAGTCCGCTTACCTGATAAAACCAGTTTTTAGTTTCTATCCATCTTGTTTTCCCCAGGTGTGGCTCCCAGTGGGTCAATCCGAGACCTTCTCCCGGTTACGTCCACCAGCCCATTTGGGCTCGGCTCACAGCTGGAACCTTTTCATTTCCCTTTACTTCCACCTTATAAGTGCACACATTATAACCTCAGGACATGTATTAACCGTGGAACGATTCAATTAAGTTGATCTGATTAAAAGAAATGGTGTGAAACTAAGCAGTTGGTGCCTATTTGTTGAACGAACTACCCAGATTCTTTTCCACAAGTGTAGGTCAATCCAGAAGCTTCTAAAGCTAAATTTAAATGTTTAACCATCTTTAATACAATGTTACCATGATGTGAAAATGCTTTTGCTGTTATGTGATGACTATCATGGGATGACAGGAGAACACGAGGACCAGAGGTACCTGGGCCTCACCTACACTTACTCCAATGTGGCAAGTGTGCTAGGGGAACAGTACGCTCACCTGTAAAATCCTAAAGAAGTCATGTGAAGGCCTATGTTTGCAAGGGGAAAAAAAGTACCATCTCTCTCACTAATGATGTATTTACCAAACATTTATACACACCTCACACAAACGAACAGCAAGTCCTCTTTTTTTTTCTTTTTTTGTTGAAGAAGATTTGCCCTGAGTTAACATCTGTGCCAATCTTCCTCTATTTTGTATGTGGCTTGCAGCCACAGCAAGCAGAACTTAATCACTAGGCCACGGGGCTGGCCCCCAAAAGCAAGTCCTTTTGCCTTCACTTTCGAAGTAAATCCAGACCCACAGGGTAGTTGTTAATGGGTACAGAGTTTTCGTTGTGCAAGAAGAAAGGGTTCTAGGGATTGGTTGCACAACAACATCAATAAATGTACTTTAACACGACTGAACTGCACACCTAAAGATAGTTCCAATGGGAAATTTTGTGTTATGTGTATTTTACCACAATTTTTCAAAAATACAGAGGCACACAAAATAAATCCAGTCGCAGCCGTCTGTCGTCATCTCCGCGGCTCATCTACACTGTTACAGGAGCCGAGTGAGCGAGCTCATTCTCGGCCCCCTGCGTCTGTCCTTCACACGGCAGCAAGAGGGGCTCCTCTGTACAGTGCTTCTCAACTCTGTGCGCTCAGAACCTGTTCACACCAAAAAGTTACCGAGGACCCCAAAAAGCTTTATGTGAGATCGACCGAATGATTGATCAATTAGTATTTACTGTATTAGAAATTAAAACCAAGAAAAATTTTAATACTTATCAATTCATTTTAAAATACAAACCCATAAGTTAACAAAAATAATGTTTTATACGAATAACTAAGATTTTTGCAAATCTTTTTTTAAAAGCTGGCTGGTTTAACAGGAGACAGCTGGGTTCTCATCTCTACTCCTGTGGTCAACAGGCCGCATTATTCCACATCATGCAGCCTCTAGGGAATGAGGACAAAGCAAGTCATGGCTTACTATTCAACAGCTCTGACCTCTCGAACCCCCAATAGAGTCTCAGGGGACTCGTCACCTTGCTTCAGGTCTCTTCCAAACGTTTCCTCCTCAACTACTCTCACCACACCCCCTTTCCTTTTCTTCTGCTCCTCAGTGCCACCATGGGCACAGAGAGGGCAGTGGTGCAGCCTTGGACCACGGGGCAAGTCTTGCCTTCCTCCCCGGGCCTCAGTTTCCTCATCCATAAATGGAGACAGCATCAGTACCCACCTCACAGGTTGTTGTGTGACCAAACCAGCCACATGACAGTGTCTGGCACTCGGTAAATGCCACAATGGGGTGTTGTGTTGCTGTCACTTCTCCACATGCGCGCACAAGAACACAGCTTCGGGGAGGGTGTGTCCTTTTGTTCTCTGCTGATGCCCACACCCAGAACTACGTGCACTTAGCATCTCATCCCTCAGGGGCTATTTGGTAACGAGAATAAGGAACCACAGCTACAGTACAAATAAAATCAGCACCCCAGTTTGTAAATTCTCTCACAGAGGAGATAGTTTCGGTGCTGAGAATTGAAAAACAGGTATGGTCTGGTGTTTCAGACAATGGGAAGGTGCTTTTCATTTTTGTTTCTGACAGGTGGACGTTCTGGCAGGTGGACGAGAGAACCTGGAGGCATCTCATGCATGAGAACACTGAGGATCTGTCTGGAAGGGTGAGCTATGGTAAGATTACGGAGGGACCTAACGGGAAAGCAAACCCAGACCATAAAGACCAAAAACGTAAAGGACCTCTGGAAGACGTCTCCTCCCCTCACAAAAGCTGCTCCTGGGACCGGGGACTTGGTGAAGACGAGAGTTCAGCTGGTCACGGCACGCCTGCCCTGCTCCTTCGGAAGCGCTCCCCAGGGCGCGGCGCGGTGACCGGCGCAGAGCCTGGCGCGGGCTCAGACAGCCGGCTGCGGCCTCCGCTCTGAGCTTCCCCGGGACGCGGGCGCTCGGAACCTCACTCGGGACCAGGCGGACGTTCCACCCGACCGCTCCACCGCCCCCGCCTCTCCCAGCACCTCGGGAACCCGGCTGCGACGCGAGCTGGAACCCCGTCCGGAGTCACCGATGTCACACAGGCAAGCATTTTAAAGAAAGCTCTCGAAAACCCTCAGTTTGTCACTAATCTCTCATTTTAAAACACAGGGGCCGGCCTGGTGGCGCAGCGGTTAAGTTCGCATGTTCTGCTTTGGTGGCCTGGGGTTCGCCGGTTCGGATCCCGGGTGCGGACATGGCACCGCTTGGCAAAAAGCCATGCTGCGGTAGGCGTCCCATGTATAAAACAGAGGAAGATGGGCATGGATGTTAGCTCAGGGCCAGGCTTCCTCATCAAAAAGAGGAGGATTGGCAGCAGATGTTAGCTCAGGGCTAATCTTCCTCAAAAAAAAAAAAAAAAAAACCACAGAAGCTTTCAATTTACTTTTTTTTTTTAAGATTTTATTTTTCCTTTTTTCTCCCCAAACCCCCCCGGTACATAGTTATGTATTCTTAATTGTGGGTCCTTCTAGTTGTGGCATGTGGGACGCCACCTCAGCATGGCTTGATGAGTGGTACCATGTCGGTGCCCAGGATTCGAACCAGCAAAACCATGCGCGGCAAATCAGAGGGCAAACTTAACCACTTGGCCACAGGGCTGGCCCCTACTTTTCTTTTTTCAAAGATTGGCACCTGAGCTAACATCTGTTGCCAATCTTTTTTTTTTCTTTTGTCCTTCTCCCCAAAGCCCCCCGGGTGATAGTTGTATATTCTAGTTGTGAGTGTTTCTGGTTGTGTTATGCGGGACGCCACCTCAGCATGGCCCAATGAGCAGTGCCACGTCCACGTCCAGGATCCAAACTGGCGAAATCCTGGAACACCAAAGCAAAGGGCGCGAACCTAACCACTCGGCCACAGGTCAGCCCCTCAATTTACTCTTAATTATGTACCATTAATAGCAATACTTGATTCCAATGTGTTTTCATATTTAAGGTTTTCTTAATAAAATTATAAGTACAGCAAATAAAACTGAGGATTATTTGAATATGTGAGTCCAAAAAACTCCTGAGACTTAAACTAAATGAATTTATTTAACCCAGTAGGACTATAAAAACACCAGGCAAAGCAAACTGCAGAAAATCTGTGATGAGTAGTAGCATAAAATGTGTATTTCTGCTACTGTACTGGAGAAGCCTGCAGTTGAAATTGGCTAATGGTTCAAGGTGAAAAATGATGTTACAGCTATATTCCTGGCTCTTTTATTTTTTTCCCAGTATGCCAATTTTATAATTCAAAATTTCTAAATTGCTCCTTTAAGCTGGCAGTACAATGAAGAGATTTAACTAGTTCCAAAGAATGAACTTTTAAATATTTAATAAATGATATTTTTAATATTTCATCACATTCAATTGGCATTATAAAATATTTATAGGAACAAGTGACTGATGTTTCTGTAATCATCCAAAAAAGATCACAAATACAGACAAGAGACTACCAGCCATAAGACTATGAACACGTCAGCCATGTTGAGAGTCTTTACCTGATTCATTTCACTGCATTCTAGATCATAAAAACGCCACTGAAATTTTGAAGGGCAGAGTATTAATCAAAACCACAGAAGAGCAAGACTGGCGAGCAGACCTTATGGACATTTAGGCTGTATCTGGGCTACACGCCTATTATTTGAGGACACGGCTAGTTTTTGTGTTTGCGGTAGATTTTCACCACTAGAAAACTGCCACCCATTTAAAAATCAAGGTGAAAAGAATACAGTAGTCAACTTGAGGGCTAATTTTAAACATAAAACTTATGCCTTCCTATGCCCAACTTCTTATGCTCAACTCTGTGGGTAAAAGAGAGACTGGCTCCTAGTCCAGGTCACACAAGTCAAAGACCCCCCGCAAGCTGGTTCTGAGGCCTGCGGGCGGCGGCCCTGATGTCACCCAGCACTACAAACAGTTCCCTTTGATTTATTTTTACAAAGAGAAATCTACTGTTTTCAAAAGAGAATTTGATATGTGCCCCTTCTCATTTCAGAACACCTAGGCTGATCGTATCGTTCACATCAACAAAGACATAATAAATAACAACAAACGAGGGGCCGGCCCCGTGGCCGAGCGGTTAAGTTCGAGCGCTCCGCTTTGGCGGCCCAGGGTTTCATCAGTTCAGATCCTGGGCGTGGACATGGCACGCTGATCAGGCCACATTGAGGTGATGTACCACATGCCACAACTAGAAGGACCCACAACTAAAATATACAAATATGTACCGGGGGGCTTTGGGGAGAAAAAGGAAAAATAAAATTTATAAAAATAAAAAAATAAAAATAACAAACGAATGTTTTAAGATGCTGTAGGCGTTTCATTGGTAAATCTTAGATGATGTTACATGTTTTGTTTGCAGATTTACCTTTTAACCTTGGTCCATCAAAAGAATCTGCAATTAAGAGATACTGCCACTAGGTGGTGACAGGTGCCTGTGATTGCACGCTGCAAATTACAAGGCTTTGATGAAAAAATCCAGCTCTTTACTTAGTAAAGGAGCAGAATGTAATCGGTGTTAGCAGGCCCTTTGGTTAAAGATGATATTCACAGAAAAGTGTCTTAAATTATATAAGTATAAAATCTTCAGCTGTTTTTTCCTCAAAAAACATTTGAAATAAATAAAATATTCATACAGTTCCAAAATCAAAATATAAAAAGGCATACATTCTCGTAGACTCTAAGTACTGTCCCCAGTTATAAATTCTTATTTAGATCAGACCGTCCCTGGTCCTTCAAACCACCCTAATGTCAAAGGTCCTTTTAACTTCACACGGCCACTGGCTGAGTGTGTTCCAGGAAACCTACCCTGAGCATCCGCCACGCATCAGCACGCTGCACGGTGCCAGGCTCTCGGGGAGTGAAGACAACCCGCCAGAGAACACAAACATCTCAACGACCATCTACACTCTAAAGTGATGTGGCGCTTCACCAGTCCGCAGAGACCAACAAGACCAAGGAGCCACCATCTCAAACGTGGCCCCTGCCAGAGGGAAGGAGGGAGTGCTCTGAGGGTCTCCTGGTGGGAGCTGAGCCTCCCACTCAGAAGGGGCTCACGTCACTTTTGCTCCTAACTCAGGGGCTAGAGCTAGTCAAAGGACCCACCCAAATTCTCCAGAGCAGGGAAGTGCAATTATACCGTGTGTCTGGAAGAGAGAGCTGGAAATAGATGAGATAACTCCAGGCACCACAGAAGCACAAGTGGAGACCTCCCAGGGGTATCTTTTCAATGGAGTATTTTAAACAGAATAAAAATACACATAAGGTACCAAGGCAGAGAAGCACATGGCTCATTCTGGGAGTGGCAAGGCTGCAATAAACACGTGGCGTAAAGGCCCTGAGAATGCAAGGAGGCGCAAGGCCACGATAAATGCATGGCGTGAAGGCTCAGAGCGCAAGGAGGTACAGCTCAGAGGAGCTGGACCTGTGCCTCAGGTAACACAGTGAGCACCCCTCTCCCGTGCTGCCCGCATGAGCTCTCAATCTTCAGGCAGCTACAACGGTTAGAAGCTTGAAATAGTGCACTCTGGTAGAACAGGCAGGAACCTTGGGTTCAGGGAGAACTTGGTTAATAAACGAACTCTGGCTCTGACCGCTCTGTAATGGGGGGGGGGGGCAGATTATCTAAGTACCCGCCTATTTCTGCATCGCAGGTCAGGGATGGGACCATCTTCCACAACCTTGTTTCGAGAGGTCTAAATAACATAACGTGAAGAGCTCACTCTATGCCCACCACATTGATAAATTAATGATAAATTAATTGATAAGTTAATGCTAAGCAAGATCTCTGTTTCAGAAATAACTGAGAGAGCAGGGACCAGAGCTAAGGAGACTCGAGAGGCATTCCCATGATGATCTCTCTGTCATCATCTCCCCAAATGCAACCTACAGCCAGAGGAAACCCTACATCTGAGACCCTGTAGGGGCCAAATTTATCCCCTTTATCAGCAAAAGAGAAGACAGAAGTAGGATTTTACAGACTGATACTGCTGAGTACAAAACAAAAAGCAAACAAAAAAATCTGGCACTTTCTTTAACAAAAGAGGAAACTTTCTAATCAACCAAAGTAATACTGCGTGAAATTTACAGGCAACAGCTCTCCTCCTCAGCAGAGGATATCCCCAATAATGGCTCTGGTTAACGCAGCATCAGGTTCCTCTAACTTGTAAACCACATTTTTAAATTACACAACTTTTTCTAGAACTAAAGACTTCCAAAGAATCTCTAGACAAATTCTATAAGCACAGGGTTAAGAGTTTCTTCATCACAATCACCCCAAAATTTAATTTTAAAGTGCTAGAAAAACCTACATGAGATATTATTTGGATCAGAGTTTCTCAACCTCAGCATCACTGGCATTTTGGGCCGGACAATCTTTAGTTGTGGGGCTGTCCTGTGCACTGGCATGTTTAGCAGCATCCCTGGCATCCATCCACTAGACGGCAGTAGTGCCTCCTTCACTTATGAGAACCAAAAGTGTCTCCAGAAGTTAGCAACCTCCCCAGCTCCCCTGAGAGCCACCGACTCAGACCCACCTCCTTAAGGAAAACCAAGATTTTCCACCTTAAAATCATTTGTCGACTTCAAAACAGCCACTTTATAGTGGATGTGTATTACATCAATGTGAAGTTCATTTGTAATATCAAATCACATTTCAGTGTAAAATAAATCCTTAAATTAAGCAAACGAGCAATTAATCTTTTTAGTGGTATTAGCGAAACGTTTCCTGTGTTGATTCACTTTCCACATGACAAGCCTTTCACCTACCGCATTCTGACACATGTAGCATGACGTATAGCACTGCCATTTTACAGAAGGGGAGTGGTGACCTGCCAGGGAAGTCTGGCTGGTCGCTCAAATCAGCCCCGACGAGGGCAGGCACCGAGGACCCGACCAATGGGTTGTCACTGTGGTGCGGGCTCAGTGTCAGCCAAGCTCGCAGAGACTGAAGCTACTCGTGGTTCCGCGTGGCGGGAGTGTCACGAGACGAGACCCCAGAGTAAGCAAGCATGGAATGAGGAGCCTCAGGGGCCTTTCTCTCAAGTGCGGATCGAACCCTAAATGCAAACTGGGGAGGCAACGAAGGAGGAAGCAGCGGAGAGACCCGATGCTGGATATGAGGGACGACCATCTGCCTCAGGGTGGGAGTGGCAGAGGAGACAAAGACGGAATCGGGGAACCACTTAAAGTCGACGGCGGCAGGGCAAGATGAGATGGTAAGGGGACGAACTGGGATCGTGGTTTAGTGTCCAGCCTTCCGCCGCACAGGCTGGATGGGGCAGCTGTTTCCATGCGGGACTGAAAGCCAAGGAGGGTCGACAAGGCTGAGGAGAACGGAGGAGAAGGAGCTTCCTTCTTTTTCTTTCCTTCCTTCCATCCGTCCGTCCGTCCGTCCATCCATCCATCCATCCATCCATCTTTACTGAGCCCCAGGAAGTCTTCCAGGCGCTGAGGAAATGATGGTGGGTAAACCAGCCCCTGCCCTCAGAGCGCTTATGTTGTGGCTGATTAAATATCAACGTTAAGCACATTCTGCAAAGTAATTCTTGGGGAGCAAAATCACACCTTCTGTAATTCCAACTTTTCAAAGCATAAAGGGGGCCTTCTAATTATTCCTCCAAATTCCAAACAAGTTTTTAAAATTGTGTCAAAATATACAACATAAAATTTACCATTTTAACCATTCCTAAGCATACAGCTCAATGGTATGAAGTACATTCACACTTGTGCAATTGTCACCACCATTCAGCTTCCTAACTCTTTTCATCTCACAAAACTGAAACTCTGTCCCCATTAAACAGTAATTCTCCAGTCCCCCTTATTCCAGCCCGTGGCAACCACCATTCTACTTCCTGTCTGTGAATCTGACTACTCTGGATACCTCAGGTAAGTGAGTATTTGCCCTTTTGTGATTGGTTTATTTCACTGAGTAAAATGTCCTCGGGGTTCATCCATGTTGTGGCGCATGTCAGAATTTCCTTCCTTTTTAAGGCTGAATAATGGTCCACTGTACGTATAAACCACATTTTATTTATCCATCAATGGACACTTGGGCTGCTGACACTTTCTGGCTATTGTGAATATTGCTGTCATGAACACAGGGGTATAAATATCTTCTCCAGACTCTGTTTCTAATACTTTTGGGTATACACCCAGAAGTGGAATTGCTGGCTCATACGGTAATTCTATTTTTAATTTTTTTGAGGAACTACCATCCTGTTTTTCACGGTAGCTGCACCATTTCACATTCCCCCCAACAGTGCACAACAGCTCGTTTCTCCACATCCTCACCAGCACTTGTTATTTTCTTGTTTTTGACAGCAGCCATCCAAGGTGTGTGACCAAACAAGTTTTATATCAAGTAATGCTATCTTTTTATATTATGTAAGATACAAAAGTGGACAGAATGATGAACCCCATGTGCCCATAACTCAACCGCCACAGTTACCAAGAAGACCTACGTTGTCTGACTTCAGGCTCCCTTTCCTACTACGAGTTTCAATTATTCTGAAACAAATCCCAGACATCATATAACTGTGCCCCTCAATATTTCAACAGACGTCTCTAGAAGATGTTTGTTTTAAAACTAACCATGTGGCATTCTCAATAATTATTTCACATCATCAAACACCCAATCAGGATTCACTCTTGTCTGATTGCTTTGGTACATGAAATAACTGACCTCAATCCGCTTCTCTGTCTGCGATGTGGCATCCTGAATTCTACTGCTGCCAAAGAAAAACTCTAAACCACTGATCACCCTTACTGGTTTCCACAACTTTCTCCATTTTTTTCACCAGTAAGTATATCTATAAGTAGGTTTTTTGTAGATGTTCTTTATCAAGTTGAGAGTGTTCCCCTCTACTAACCTGGAGAGTTTTTATCACAAATGGGTGTTAGATTTTGTCAAATGTTATTTCTGCATCAATCAATATGATCATGTGATTCTTCTTTAAACTGTTGATATGGCAGATTAATTTTTGAATGTCGAAACAGCCTTGTGCACGTGGAACAAACCCCATTTGATCATGGTGTATAATTCCTTTTATACACTGTTGGATTTGATTTGCTAATATTTTACTGAGAACTCTTTTTTAACAGCTTTTGTGAGACTGTCATTAAAAAAAATTATTTTTTGTCAATATATTTCAATTCACTTCTATTTTGACCTGAAAATTCAACTGGCTTGAATATATCCAGTTTTGTATACTCAACATCAAATATTTACATCAGGAAACATGTATTATTTACTGAGCACCAACTACCTTCCAGGCACTGGTGGACACTCAATTCTGCTTACCATTAAGACTGATTCTCTAGAAGATTTAGCTGCACGATTAGGCAGGAGACAGCAATGGTCACAATGCTATTTTTGAGAAATCAGGGTGTGATGACCTCAAATGTGCTTCTAAAAATTAGGATTAAAAAAAAAAGCCAAGTGGAATTAATGTTCCTGATATCAAATCTGGCTTAAATACAGCATCCCCACAGCTGAAAGACAAATAACTGGAGGTCTGGTCTGTTATTGAAGTGACAGGTCCTCCCATGCAAAGTTCATAACCTTTTCAGATCATGGGCATTTTGAGAATCTAATGAAAGCCAGGAACCCCCTACCAAGGAAAACACATGAAAACAGAAACACTCGGCAGGATGTTTTAGGGGCTTCAGACACCTGCTGAAACGAGTCCAGGTGAGAATCACCATTCCAAAACACAATGAAATCTGTCAACTGACCCTCGGAAACATGGCCTCTTCATCTATCGCCCCAGAGTCACTGGAAATAGAACTGTAAAACTACAATTCTCTCATGGTTCTCAAACTTGACTTGTATTTCACGGTCTTCGGCAGCAATATCTTAACAGAGCCCTGAGGGTTCCCCAGGAGCTACTCCAGGAAATAGATCAGGGAAGAAATACACAGAAGGTGCGACATTGTTGCTGCATTTTAAAAGGATGTAAAGGCTGGTGACACAGAAGGACTGAAAGTAACAAAGAAGTTAATTTGAAGCTGAGGTGAGAGAGCATGCTTTGAATAATGGTGAGAAGCGCAAGCGATAAAGACAGAAACATTATGCTTTTATTGAGAATAATAAAAAAAAAATAACAACTTCCCAGAGGGTTGCTTCCCATCTTTTCCCTTCATTAATTTTAGAGATGGGCATGTGTGTTACACTATTCAGGAGGTTACATTATTAAACATTCTTACTTCACTGTTAAGAGAAGGATGAAAAGGAAACTAGATAGATGGATGGGTGGATGGACAAACAGATGGACACTATAAGGATTTCCTTCTTTAAACGAGTTCCAGGTGTATTCTATAGAGGGGTCTGTGAAGATCCGTTGCGTGTACACACCATCAACAGCGTAGTACAATAACCGATCTAAGGCATCCAATAGTTAGCATATTTTACTCACCACTATCAGGAAAATGTGTATATTTTAAAGAAGGCTTCCACAAATGTTTTTTTAAACATTTAAAGAGGCTACCCTTCAGTTACCCATTATCTCATTTTTCTAGCACTCAGATTTTCATTAAAAGCTTTATCTAATTTTCCAAAGTAACTCAGTATCATATTCACAAACTTTTCTAGTAAGCAAATGAAAGCATTTCACTAGCATGAAGTGCAGAAATCAATTACTTTTCTAATCAAATTCTGTTTTACTCAATATTGAGACTCACCCCATAAAATTAACAGGCCAGGCACCAACCTAAGACACAGCCAGCGAGCCGAACAGTAAGGTCTGTGTTCCACATTGACGTCAGTCTCCTGAGCTGCATGAATAACTATCTCAGGTATTCTTAACTGAGAGCCTCTCCTGATGTCACAAATGTGACGGGGCAGCCACTCTAGAACGGGAGCTTCATGTCCAGCTACAACAAGATTTCCAACGGCAAAGGTCTTGCACGACTCTTCTAGAAGTTCCGAAAGTGAGGAGCGAGGAGCACAGAGAACATAATCCTTACACTTTTAGGAGATAAGGGGTCTCCCTCAGGATTTGGCTGTCACGTTGGGAGGAGTCCAGGAGGAAGTACTCCCAGTCACAGGATTCCTCTAGGGTCCTAGTGGTGAATACCCTCCAGCCATCCTCGCTCCCTGACCAGGGACAGGGAATCCAGCCCTGGTGCCAGGAGCCCTGCCTTAGCTACTGTACCCCGGGAACAGAGGAGGCCCTTGCCTGAATCCCACAGCACCCCAGAGGTGATGCACAAAGACGGTGTTTGCAGGCCAACACCAGGGACCTTGCAGATCTTCTCTGACCACAACGCTTGGGCACTAGAGTTAGGTTCAGGGGGTCCAATGAGTTTTTCTCCAGCTCTTTTCCTTCAGGTGGTGGCTGTTCATGTACCAATATTGAGCAGTAGTATTTCAGACCTTAGTTTCGTGAGGTGGAGTGAAAAGGGGGGAGGGGTGGAAGGGATGGCGTTGGGGAGTGTCTTCCTCATTCAGACGTTTCTCTCTAGTAAGGAGAGGTGGGCAAGCCCAGAAGCTCCACTTATTAAGCTTAGTATCCTAACAGAGGAGGGGAGACCAAACCACAGAGAGCTAAGAATATGCCTCAAAGCATCAACCACGGCAGTGCTCCACAGCCCTTCCAGACATCTCCCTCAACTACACCTCCTGGGCCACACCCTGGAGGGTGAGTCAGGCGGCTTGACCTGGGCTGGGCAGGTTTGGAATGGAACATTCCCTAGGAGATGCTGACGCACTCCCCAACAGTGAACAACCGTATCACAGAAGGCTCATGAATAGGGGCACCTGGAGAGTTCTCTCGTAAGAGAAGGCAGGCGATTTCCACTGCTGCGCTCTTACAGGCTTTCTTGCCCTCTGTACACCCCGTGACCACATCCCACCCCGCCCCCGAGCCATTCCGGTGGGGCCTGTCTTTAGCTCCGCTGTTCTAGGATAACTCACTCATACTCGTACCAGCTCAGCCACCGGCTCCTTGCTTTTGTTGCAGCACAAGAGCCCTCCTTAAGCAAGATCACCTCATGCATGACTTATTCTCTGAAATGCAATGGACAGCATTTCTCACAGGTGAAACAAGCAGAATTGTGAACTTTATCTTCATTGTCACTCCACCTTTCTGTATGAGCTGCTGCCAGGTTCCCAGCGCTGCCCCCGCAGGCCAGGCCTTCCATTATGGTCTCCTCCCCCCATCCCCCTTCACGTGCTTCCAGACTTTCCTGATCTCTTCATTTGCACCCAAATCAAAACGTACCTGCTCCCACTTTGCACTTCCTCACAATCCTGCTAACACTGGACAGCTGGTCTGAGAAATCAGCGTGAGCTGGGTGCTAATGGATGGTAATGACTTAAGGTCATTTTGCAAAGAACTCAATGATTTAATATAAAAATAGAAACTAAGGTAAGAAACGCAGGAAACCTGCAGGCTGATGGGGAAAATATTTTTGGAACAGAGCCCTTTAACGCCTCTCAGTTCATATCTTATATGCATGGAAATTATTCAGGATGAATGTATTTTTATGCAGTTTGCTACAGAATTAAACTTATAGGGGGCCAGCCCCATGGCTAAGTGGTTAAGCTCACGAGCTCTGCTTTGGTGGCCCAGGGTTTCGCTGGTTCGGATCCTAGGTGCGGACATGGCACTGCTCATCAGGCCATGTTGAGGCGGTGTGCCACATGCCACAACTAGAAGGACCCACAACTAAAAATATACAACTGTGTGCCACGGGGCTTTGGGGAGAAAAAGGAAAAATAAAATCTTAAAAAAAAAAAGAATTAAACATATGGCATGACAGGAACAAATCCACTGCCAAACCACTATCAGAACATTTCAAGTTGTTGATTTGTACACATCCATTTATCAATTAACTCTTACAATGCAAGTCAATCAGAAAAGCAATTATGCAACAAAGTACATGCCATGATTTCCGTAAATTTCCTATTTTGCAATGTTATCAGAAAACACAGGCCAGGTTTGCTCTTTTCTTTCTTCTTCATCATTATCACATTTGTCTTGAATTCAAATAGGACAGGGCACTGTGCTGAATCGTAATAGTCCAGTGGTAATTTCCAAGTTGTGTTTTTTCTAGTCTCCTGACCTTCATATACAATGGAAAACTTTATCATACACAGTTTGGAAAAGGCCACACAGTATTCAAGACCTGCAGACATTCACAATCAACACAAAGTTCTTAACAGTTGTTACCCAAAGTACTGTCAAAAGTGGTCTGATAAATCCATGATAGCTAATCAGAAAAGTCAAGATTCTGGTCCTCGCTTCCCTATATTTTTTTCCTTTAATACTTACATTCCAACAATAGTAACAGCAAGATAAATGCTTTGACATAGAGTTCTTACATACTTAAAAAATAAATGTTGGACGTTTTTATAACCAACACAGAAGATGAGAAGGCTCAGCCTTCCTTTGCCACTTAGTCTCTAGAGACGCACGTCTGCATTAGAAAGAGCAGAATCAACACGACAAGGAGAGAACCGAAGTCTGAGACTGGAAGACACGGAAGAAGAAGAAAAGGACATACTTCCTCTGAGTTATTTTGGTTTTTTCAAGCCCCAGAACAGTGAGAAAACTTATAGAGAGAACTGCTAATCCACACCATGGTTGATCTGGAAAGCATAAAACACCTGGTTCAAAATGGGAAGAAGATGGACATTTTAAACTCTATTTCAATGAGTCTGACACTGATCATTCTAGGCTGCTTTTTGTGCCTTTAGGGAAGGAAAGGAAATCACAAAGAGCTGGTGACATTATTCACAAAAACAAAGTGTCCAAACATTTTCTCTTTTGAGAGGGTTATTAGGAAAGCCACAGGGAAGCTGGAAGGATAACATCAGCTGTGATTTATGAAGTGCCAAGTTCCTTGATAAAGGTTTCACTTACCACAGCTCATCTGAAACTCCAGAAATAGTGTGTGAAACTGTGGCAAGGCCTCTCCTCATTTCTTTGTGCCTGAGAACAAGATGGCGCAATGGAAACCAGATGAAAATTAAGATAGGTGCACTTAAATTGTTTGTTTTTTTTTGTGCAAGGGAAGATTCACCCTACGCTAACATCTGTTGCCAATCTTCCTCCCTTTTTTTTCTTCTTTCCCCTCCGCCGTCCCCTAAAGCCCCAGGACATAGTCGTGTATAGTTGTAAGTTCTTCTGGTTCTTCTACGTGAGCCACTGCCACAGCACACCTACTGACAGACAAGCAGTGTGGCTCCCTGCCCAGGAACCAAACCCAGGCCACCGAAGTGGAGCACAAGGAACTTTAACTGCTAGGCCATCAGGGCTGGCTCCTTAAATAGGTTTAATCACCACCCCAAATAGTTGCTGAATAACAAACCCAGAGAAACCTGCAACAGTCTCTCATAATCTTTCAAAGGCTCATACTTGGTTGGCTCTCTTCAAACTTTGCATCCAATTTGAGGATGACATGAAGCTAGAATGACTAGACGGACGTGAAGTCAGGATGCAACACTGCTTAACAGAATGGAGTGGCGGGTCAAAGGCAGCAAGATGAAATGTACTAAAGATGAATGTAAAGACTTGCACTAGAACAAAGTGTCAAGGTAAAAGATGAGAAGCAAGGTTCAATACCAATTTGGGAGGGTACTTGGGGGTCTGGGTTAAACAAAGTCGGTGTGCTAAGGCGGCTGAGCAGCTTAGACAAGGGGTGCTAGCCCACACCACTCCAACTCTGCCCCTGTGTGGGGACTCGATTAAACCCTCTGCCCCATCTGACAGGTAGTATCTGCACCATGGAGCACCCAAAGAGAAAGACCAAGGCAGGTTGGGGGAGATTCTAGAAATAAAGTCCCAGGAAGAACAGCTGCAGGAAGAGGACGCTTCACTTTGAAACGTAAAACGTTGATGTGGGGATGGGAGAGGATGGTTAACTCCCTTTGCTGGTGGAAATGCAAAAGGGTGCAGCCACTGTGTGGTGGTTCCCCAACAAATTTAACACAGAAATACCATAGGACCCAATAATTCCACTCCTAGGTATATACCCAAGAGAAATAAAAACAGGTACTCAAATACTCATGTGAATATTCACAGCAGCACTGTTCACAATAGCTAACCATGGAAACAACCCCAAACATCCATCAATGGATGGATATCAAAATGTGTAATAGCCACACAATGGAATATTATTCAGCCATTAAAAGTAATGAAGTACTGATACATGCTACCATGTGGATGAACCTTAAAAACATTATGCTGGGGCGGGCCCTGGGGCCGAGTGGTTAAGTTTGCACGCTCCGCTGCAGGCGGCCCAAGGTTTCACAGGTTGGGATCCTGGGCGCGGACATGGCACCACTCACCAGGCCATGCTGAGGCGGCATCCCACATGCCACAACTGGAAGGGCCCATAACTAAAATACACAACTATGTACTGGGGGGCTTTGGGGAGAAAAAGGAAAAAAAAAAAAAAACCATTATGCTAAGTGAAAGAAGCCAGACATGAAAGGTCTCATATTGTACAATTCTATTTACATGAAATATCCAGATAATTAAATTCAGAGAGACAGAAAGCAGATCAGTGGCTGCCAGGAACTGGGGGGAAGGTGAGAAGAGGGAGCAACTGTTTAATGGGTATGAGGTTTTCTTTTGGGATGATGAAATGTTTCGGAACTATACAGAGGTGATGGGGTTGCACAAGATTGTGAATATACTAAATGCCACTGAGTTAACCATCCACTTTAAAATGTTCTGTTGAGACCTCCTGGTTTCCAGTTCAGCATGTAAGAAGCTTAGATGCCACCACGTCATCCTAACAAGTAAAAAGCTGAACACACTGAAATATCAACGACTCTCCTTAGATCCATCGGAGAAGTGAAATCACAGAGCAAAGCACTGTGCCCTACGGCTGCAGAGACAGAGGTGTACGGAGAATCACAACTCAGCAGAGCAGACGCCTCCCCGGGAACCAGGGCTGGCTGGGAAAACCTCAGCTGCTAATCGATGGATGCTAGAGGCTCAGTGTAGACAACTCTGAGAGTTAAAAACTCCAGGAGGACCCATCAGCAGAAGGCCTCCACACTTTTGTGAATTTTACCTCCAGGAGCCCTACCAGGTCCTCATGGTGAATATTGGAGAAAAATCCCCTTGTGCTTCCAGCAGGGGGAGGAGAAAGGAACCTTTTTGAAACACCCCAGAGCACTCTGTCCTTCTTTTTTTCCTTTTTGAGGAAGATCAGCCCTGAGCTAACTACTGCCAATCTTCCTCTTTTTGCTGAGGAAGACTGGTCCTGAGCTAACATCCATGCCCATCTTCCTCTATTTTATACATGGGACGCCTGCCACAGCATGGCTTTTGCCAAGCAGTGCCATGTCCGCACCTGGGATCTGAACCAGCGAACCCTGGGCTGCTGAGAAGCAGAACGTGCAAACTTAACTGCTGTGCCACCGGGCCAGCCCCTCTGTTCTTCTTAACAGGGCCTGCCCTCAGGAGAAACTACTTAACCAGAGCCTAACCTCCTAGGGTTTTATCAGAGCCTAACCCACCTGGGGGAAGGGACTAACCAACTCCAGCCCCCTCTAGCCATCCTGTCCCACCTAAGGATGGGAGGGGCCTGAGAGGGAAAGATGAAGTTCACAGCCCAGGGGTGCAAGTTCACAGAAAGACTGAGCCCTCGTCACAGGACCATAGAACGTTTCCCCTCCCACACCTTACTGCCACATCGCCAAAGGCCTCTCTACCAGTCCCTTTCACCCAGCACATCATGTCCACCTTTCAACAAAAAATGACAAGGCATACTAAAAAGCAAAAACACAGTCTGAAGATACTGAACAAGCATCAGAACCAGAGTCACATATGGCAGGAATGTTGGAATTACTAGACCGGGGATTTTAAAGAACTATGATTACTATGCTAAGAGCTTTAATGGGAAAAGTAAGCAACAGGCAAGAACAGATAGATAATATAAACAGATGAAAATTCTAAGAATAAAAAAGAAATGCCAGCGAACAAGAACTCTGATGAAAATGAAGAATGCCTTTCATGGGCTCATTAGTAGGCTGGACACAGATGAGGAAACACTCTTTAAGCTTAAGGATATGACAACAGAAATGTCCAAAACTGAAAAGCAAGGAAAAAAATGGGAAAAAAAAAAAAACTCCAGGGGCCGGCCTGGTGGCACAGCAGTTAAGTGCCCATGTTCCACTTCCGTGGCCCAGGGTTCACCAGTTCAGATCCCGGGTGTGGACATGGCACCGCTTGGCAAGCCATGCTGTGGTAGGCGTCCCACATACAAAGTAGAGGAAGATGGGCACGGATGTTAGCTCAGGGCCAGTCTTCCTCAGCAAAAAGAGGAGGATTGGTGGCAAATGTTAGCTCAGGGCTAATCGTCCTCAAAAAAAAAAAAGAAGAAGAAGAAGAAAGAAAGAAAAAAAAACCAAAGCAGAATATCCAAGGACTGTGGGACAACTACAAAACGTACAACACATACATAATGGGAATACCTGAAGGAGAAGCAAGGAAAGGACAGAGCAATATTTGAAGCAATATTGAAAGAACTTCCCCCAAGTTAATGTCAATCACCAAACCACAGATCTAAGAAGCTCAGAGAACACCAACCAGGATAAATGCAAAATAACCCACAAAACACTACACCTAGGCATATCATACTCAAACTGCAGAAAATCGAAGATAAAGAAAAAATCTTGAAAAAAGCTAGAAGAAAAAACTACCTGACTTATAGAGGAGCAAAGATAAGAATTACATCCAACTTCCCAGAATCCATACAAGCAAGAGAGTAAGTGAAATATTTAAAGAGCTGAGAAAAAACCCCACTATCCTAGAATTCTCTCCGCTGTGAAATTATCCTTCAAAAGTGAAGGAGAAATAAAGACTTTCTCAGGCGAACAAAAATTGAGGGATTTGTTACCAGCAAGAAATGTTAAAAGAAGTTCTTCAGGGGCTGGCCCTGTGGCCGAGTGCTTAAGTTCATGCGTTCCGCTTCAGTAGCCCAGGGTTTCTCCAGTTCGAATCCTGGGCGTGGACATGGCACCGCTCGTGAGGCCATGCTGAGGCAGCATCCCACACAGCAGAGCCAGAAGGACCCACAACTAGAATATACAACTGCATACAGGGGGAGCTTTGGAGAGAACAAGAAGAAAAACAAAAGACTGGCAACAGATGTTAGCTGAGGTGCCAATCTTTTAAAAAAAAAAAAAAAGTGAGGCAAAAACTGATAGAACTGCAAGGAGAAAAAGATGAATCCACTACTGTAGTTGAAGACTTTAACATCTATCTATTAGAAATAAACAGATCCATCAGACAGAAAATCAGTAAGGACACAGTTGAACCCAAGAGCACCAATCAACTGGATATAATTAACATCTACAGACTACTTCAATTCATCCAACAACAGATCACACATTCTTCTCAAGCTCACATGGAACATTCACCAAGACAGACTATATTCTGGGCCATAAAACACACCTCAACAAATTTAAAGATTTTATTTTTCCTTTTCCTCCCCAAAGCCCCCAGGTACATAGTTGTGTATTTTAAGTTGTGGGTCCTTCTAGCCATGACATGTGGGACGCCACCTCAGAATGGCTTGATGAGCAGTGCCACGTCCACACCCAGGATCCGAACCGGCAAAACCCTGGGCCACTGAAGCAGAGTGCGAGAACTTAACCACTCGGCCACGTGGCCAGCCCCAACAAGTTTAAAAGAATAAAAATCATAGAATGTCTTCTCTCAGACTACAATAGAATTAAACTTAGAATCAGTAACAGAAAGATAGGTGAAAAATCTCAAAATACTTGGAGATTGAACAACATACTTCTAAATAACACATGGATCAAAGAAGACATCTCAAGAGAAATTTTAAAATGTTTTGAACTTAAAAAAATTAAAATACAGCTTTTCAAAATTTGTGGGATGCAGCAAAAGCAGTACTGTGAGGGAAATTTATAGCACTGAATCCATATATTAGAAAAGAAGATAGATCTAAAAGCAACAATCTAAGCTTCCATCTTAGGAAATTAGAAAAAGAAGAGCAAATTAAATCCATAGTAAGCAGAAAAAAGAAATAATAAAAAATTAGAACAGAAATCAATGAAATTGAACACAGGAAATGAACATAGAAAAAAAAAGAATCGACAAAACCAAAAGCTGATTCTGTGAAAAGATCAGTAAAGTCAACATACTTCTAGCCAGGAGGCCAAAAAAAAAAGAGAGAGAGAGAGAGAAGACACAAATTACTAATATCAGAAATGAAAGGGGACATCATGACAGTTTCCATGGACATTATTTTTTTTTTTTTAAGATTTTTTAATTTTTTTTTTTTTCCTTTTTCTCCCCAAAGCCCCCCAGTACATAGTTGTATATTCTTAGTTGTGGGTCCTTCTAGTTGTGGCATGTGGGATGCTGCCTCAGTGTGGTTTGATGAGCAGTGCCATGTCTGCGCCCAGGATTCGAACTGACAAAACACGGCCGCCTGCAGCGGAGCGCATGAACTTAACCACTCAGCCATGGGGCCAGCCCCCTCCATGAACATTAAAATAAAGGAATATTATGAACAACGCTATGCCCACAGATTTGATAACCTAAATGAAATGGACTAATTCCTTGAAAGAAACAATCTGCCAAAACTCACACAAGAAACAATCTGAACAGGCCATATGTATTAAGAAATTAAATCAATAATTAATAACCTTCCAAACAGAAAACACCAGTCCCAGATGGGTCCACTGGTGAATTCTACCAAATATTTAAGAAAAAAATTATATCAATTCTCTGCAATCTCTTCTGAAAACAGAAGCCAAGGGAGTACTTCCTAACTCATTCCATGAGGCCAGCATTATCCTAATACCAAAGCCAAACAAGGATATTACAAGAAAACTACAGACTAATATCTCCCATGACCATGGATGGAAAAATCCTCAACAAAACATTAGCAAATCTAAACTAACAATATGTAAAAGAATTACACACCATGACCAAGTCAGATTTATCCTAGGTAAGCCAGGCTGCATCAACATGTGAAAATCAGTTAATGCAACCCCTCACACATCAAGAGGTGAAAGAAGAACATGATCATATCAATAGATGCAGAAAAAGCATCTGACAAAATCCAACACTCAGGGGCTGGCCCTGTGGCCAAGTGGTTAAGTTCGTGTGCTCTGCTGCAGTGGCCCAGGGTTTCGCCAGTTCAAATCTTGGGCACGGACATGGGCACTGCTCATTAGGCCACGCTGAGGCGGCATCCCACATGCCACAACTAGAAGAACCCACAACAAAGAATATACAACTATGTACTGGGGGGCTTTGGGAGAAAAAGGAAAAAAATAAAATCTTAAAAAAAAAAAAAAGAACATCTACAGAAAACCTACAGCTAACATCATACTTAATGGTGAGAAACTTGAAGTTTTCCTGCTAAGATGAGAAATAAGACAAAGACAACCCTCATCACCCCAGCTTTTCAACATGGTCCTGGAAATCCTAGCTAATGTGATGAGACAATAAAAGGTATACATATTGGGAAGGAAGAAATAAAACTGTCTTTGTTCTCAGATGATACGATCATTTATGTAGAAAATCAGAAAAAACTGACCAAAAAAAAAACCCTCCTGAAACTAATAAATCATTATAACAAGGTTGCAGACTAGAAGGTTAATATGCAAAAATCATTCACTTTCCTATATACCAGAAATGAACAAGTAGAATATAAAATTAAAAACAAATTACCATTTATTTATATTAGCACCCCCCAAAGTGAAATACTTAGGTATAAATCTAAATAATTATATATAAGGTCTCTGTGAGGAAAACTACAAAACTCTGATCAAAAATATCAAAAAACTGGGGCTGGCCCCGTGGCCAAGTGGTTGAGTTCACATGCTCCACTTCAGTGGGCCAGGGTTTCACCGGTTCAAATTCTGGGCGCGGACACAGCACCGCTCATCAGGCCACGCTGAGGCGGTGTCCCACATGCCACAACTAGAAGGACTCACAACTAAAAATACACAACTATGTACTGGGGGGCTTTGGGGAGGAAAAAAAATATCAAAAAAACTAAATAAATGGAGAGATAGTCCATGTTTGTGGACAGAAAGACTCAATATTGTCAAGATGTCAGTCCCTTCCCAACTTGACCTATAGAATCAACATAATCCCAATTAAAATCCTAGCAAGTTACTTTGTGGAGATGGATAAACTGATTGTAGAATTTCTATAGAAAGGCAAAAGACCCAGAACAGCCAACTCAATACTGACAGAGAAGAAAAAAGCTTTATATAAACTAGAGTAATCAAGACAGTGTGGTATCGGTGAAAGAACAAATAGATCAATGGAACAGAACCGAGAGCCCAGAAATAGACCCAGACAAATACAGTCAACTAATCTTTGACAAAAGAGCAAAGGCACACAATGGAGAAAAGATAGTCTTCCCAACAAATGGTTCTGGAACAACTGGACATCCACATGCAAAAAAATTAATCTAGACACAGACCTTACACCCTTCACAAAAATTAACTCCAAATGGATATAGACCTAAATGTAAAATGCGAAACTCTGAAACTCCTAGAAGATAACACAGGAGAAAACCTAAATGACCTTGGATACAGTGATAACTTTTTAGATACAACATCAAAGGCACAATCCATGAAAGAAAGAACTGATAAGCCGGAATACATTAAAATGAAAAACTGCGCTACAAAAGACAATGTCAAAAGAATGAGAAGACAAGCCATAACCCGGGAGAAAATATTTGCAAAAGACACATCAGATAAAGGACTGTTATTCAAATTATACAAAGGACTCAACAATAAGAAAACAAACAATTTTTAAATGGGTAAAAGACCTGAACAGACACCTCATCAAAGAAGACATACAGATGGAAGGAACGTAAGCATAAGGAAAGATATTCAACATCATACGTCATTAGGGGATTGCAAATTCAAACAACAATGATATCACTACACATCTATTCGAATGGCCAAAATCTAAAACGCTGATTAATACCAAATGCTGGCAAGGATGTAAAACCAGGGGGAACTCTCATTCATCACTAGCGGGAACGCAAAACGGTACAGCCACTCTGGAAGACAATTTGGCAGTTTCTCACAAAACTAAACACACACTTAACATATGATCCAGCAATCATGCTCCTTGGTATTTACCCAACTGAATGGAAAACTTATGTCCACAAAGAACCCGCACACGGATGTTTACAGCAGCTTTCTTCATAACTGCCAAAACCTTGGAAGTAACCAGGATGACCTTCAGCAGGTGAATGGATAAATAAACTGGTCCATCCAGACAATGGAATTATTCAAAACTAAAATGAAATGCGGTATCAAGCCATGAAAAGACATGGAGGAAACTTAAACACATTACTAAGTGAAAGAAGCCTTTCTGAAAAGGATACATACTGTATGATTCCAACTATATGGCATTCTGGAAAAGGCAAAACTAGACAGACAGTCAAAGGGTCAGTGGTTGCCAGAAGTTCAAGGGGAGGGAGGGACAAATGGACCGAGCACAGAGGATTTTTAGGGCAGTGAAACTATTCTGTATGATACTCCAGTGGTGGATATATGTCATTATACATGTGTCAAAACCCACAGAATGAATGGGGGGCTGGCCCCATGGCCAAGTGGTTAAGTTCGCACACTCCGCCGCAGGTGGCCCAGTGTTTCGTTGGTTCAAATCCTGGGCTCAGACATGGCACTGCTCATGGAACCACGCTGAGGCAGCATCCCACTTGCCAGAACTAGGAGGACCCACAACGAAGAATATACAACTATGTACTGGGGGGTCTTTGGGGACAAAAAGGAAAAAAAAATTAACAAAAACAAAAACAAAAAACCCACAGAATGTACAACATTAAGAGTGAACCTTAATGTAAACTGTGGACTTTGGGTGATAATGCTGTGTCAATATAGGTTCCTCAACTGTAATAAACTCCCACTATGGAGCAGGATGTCAATAGTGGGGGAGTCTGTGTGTGTGTCTGGGGACCGGGATATATGGAAAGTCTCTGTACTTGCCATTCAATTTTGCTACGAAACTAAAACTGCTCTAAAAAATAAAGTTTATTAGGGGGCCAGCCCAGTTGCATAGTGGTTGGGTTTGTGTGCTCCACTTCGGCGGCCCGGGGTTCATGGGTTCAGATCCCAGGCACAGACCTACGCACCATTCATCAAGCCGTGCTGTGGCAGTGTCCCACATGCAAAATAGAGGAAGATTGGCACAGATGTTAGCTCAGGGCCAACATTCCTCACAGAAACACACAAAAAGTTTATTGATTTAAAAAAATGCATGCCGGCCCCATGGCCAAGTGGTTAAGTTCACGTGCTCCGCTTTGGCGGCCCAGGGTTTCACCAGTTCGAATCCTGGGCGTGAACATGGCACCGCTCATCATGCCATGCTGAGGTGGCGTCCCACACACCACAACTAGAAGGACACACAACTAAAATACACAACTATGTACCGGGGAGCTTTGGGGAGAAAAAGGAAAAATAAAATCTTAAAAAAAATTAAAATTAAAATTAGAAAATGGTATGTTCATTTTTTGTTATATGAATTTCACCTCAATTTTAAAAAGAGGGGAGTTATATGGAATTGCATTAACAAAACAGGAAACATAGTGTTTACTATAGTGTTCTAAACACTTACAAAATCTGTTTAATCCTCCTAACAACCCTGAGATAGGTACTATTGTCCCTCTTTTGCAGACGAAGAAACTGAAGCACAGAGAGATTAAGTAGCCTGTTGAAGAGCACACAGCAAGCAGACAGCGGAGCTGGACTTGATCCCCAATAGTTTAGCTCCAGAGTCCACGTTATTTCACTCCACTCACTCCTACAGTGCCAGCGTTTATTCTGTGGGGATCCAGAGGCAGAACCGAGACTAAGGACTTTCTGAAAATGAAGGCTGCCCTCCAAAAGGAAAGGAGCCCCTGATCAGACGAACTCCAGCAGAGCCTGGCCAACCGAGCTCAGGGCTCACTGTAGACAAGGAGCACATCAAAAGCTGCACGGGCTCATTTCTAAAGCTCATGTCAACTCCAAAACTGATTTGAGCACAGTGTGCAAACTTCTGAGATATTCGCATAAAGAAGAGCTACAAAATTAAGAATGTAACTTTGTTAATACAATGTACCCTTTCTCCAGAAATTTTAAAACTCCACTACGATTCTATAATTCTGACTCAGCTGCACATGAAAGGTTTGCAACAAGTCTCCAAACTTATGCTTTCTGAATATTATTTATTACAGAAAGAAATAAGGTTAAAGACACTTTAGATTGGTCTCCACCACATTCCTGCTTTTCAGACTCTGAGCTATGAAAGCATCATACTGACAACAACTTCACCTGTTTCCTCTTTGGTAAAATGGGCTGAGTGAACTAAGTGATTTCCAGAATCCCTTCCATTTCCATAATTCTAGCCATATAACTCAGAAGCCGACTTTTATAGAGAGATTTGGAGATATTTTAAGTTTAATGGTGTAAAAGTACGTAATATTCTAATGCAAAGATATACAAATAGCCAGATTGTTTAAGCGGGAAGACAAACTGCCAGATTTTAAAATAAAAGGACCTTATCATAAAAGGGGAGAAAGGATTAGATGACCTCTCAAGGGGAAAGTGGATTTATGGAATGTTGTCGAGCCGAAAACTGGTCATCCGTGATCAAGGGAAACGCCAAACCAAACAATTTCCCTGCCAGATGGACAGGACAGGTACGTGCCCAAGCACAACTGACTCCAATTCTGAGAAAACGCCCTGAGATTCTGCAGGAGGACGACGCGAACAGCAGTACAGACTTCTTTTGTTGTGGTAGTTTTATGAAAAGCATTTTTACAATGAAATCAGCCATTTAAAGGTCTCAAAAGGGCCATCTTGTGAGGAAAACCAAAGATGGTAATCTTTCTTTTTTTAAATATTGAACTTAAAAAAGAAGAGGCTTGTTTTTTTTCTAGATCTCATTCCACAGAAAATACTAATAAGGTGAGGGTATACTACCAAACGCCCAAAGAAACCTGTTTTTAACATCTACTTATACTTTTTCACCCATTCTTGCCTTCTCCTTCATTAAAAATGTGTCCCCACAGAAAAATTAAAAAGAAAACCAAAGCAATAACGCACAGGCACACAAGACCCTGATGCCACACGTGCGGGTCCTGACCGCCCCCACAAGGCCCCTCGCTGGGCGACAGCAGACTGCGCCGTACACTGCAGGCAAAGCCAGGCCTGAGGGCCCCTGCGCTCCTGTCTTCTACACCCCAGAAAGCAAGTGACAAGGTCAGTAAGAGAGACATGATTACAGGAATAAGTGAATTAACTCTGATTTTTTTTTAAAAAAAAGATGCATTTCTTTTTTTTTCTTTTAAAGATTTTATTTTTTCCTTTTTCTCCCCAAAGCCCCCCGGTACATAGTTGTGTATTCTTCGTTGTGGGTTCTTCTAGTTGTGGCATGTGGGACGCTGCCTCAGCGTGGTCTGATGAGCAGTGCCATGTCCGCGCCCAGGACTTCAACCAGCGAAACCCTGGGCAGACAAGCAGAGCGCAGGAACTTAACCACTCGGCCACGGGGCGGCCCCGTCCCCCAACTGTATTTTGACACCAAACCCTGCCCCAGGGCTGCAGGTATCAGACTATGGTCTGCAGACGCTGGGGGGCCCCACGACCCTTCATGGGGTCCCCAAAGGCCTCTCTTCTCCAGCTACATATCTGAGCAAGGCCAAATTTTCTTCATCGACTTCACCCAAACAGCAGATAACAAGTTAAATGCAGAATCTTGTCTTCTCTTAAACCCACATTAAAGACATCAGCAAAAAAGTAAAACAATGCCAGTCTTCTTAGTAAATTGCTTTTTGTTTTAGAAAATGTAGTGATTTTTCATTTAAAAAAATGAGTTTATTACTGCTGTTTCAAATAAATTAATAATTATTTTAATAGGCTCTCAGTGTAATTTCTAACAGAGTAAATATTGATAGATGAAATTCACGTAAACACAAGTTCTTTGAGGTCCTCAACAACTTTTCAGAGCATGGGAGTTCTGACACCAAACAGTCTGGAAATCCTAAAGGATTACATACATCTCACTGCATCCTTCTAACGGGTTATTATACCCACTATACCCATGACAAATATTTAATGAATGGCTTTGAGAAAGTTATAGAACACCCTGTATAAAATGAACTCATTTTGTTTAAAACTTTACGTAAATTTTTACAAGGGAAAAAAATATAGACATATACATAAAAGTGTCAAGATGAATGATCTCAGAGAGGCAGTATTTTAGGTCATTTTAACTTATTCCTTTTTGCACTAAACTGTATTTTTCAGAGCCGGCTCAGTGGCATAGTGGTTAAGTTCAGCACACTCTGCTTTGGTGGCCTGGGGTTTGCAGGTTCGGATCCCAGGTGCAGACCCACACTACTTTAAGCCATGCTGTGGCAGTGTCCCACATAAAATAGAGGAAGATTGGCAGAGACGATAGCTCAGTGACAATCTTCCTCAAGCAAAAAGATAAATAAATAAATAAATTGTATTTTTCTTTGTTTACTGTAAGCAGGCTGGGGGAGAGCCAGAGCAGTATTTCTCAAAGTGTGTTCTAGGAACACTGGTGCCACACGATGCTCCAGGAAGAGTCCACGGTCAAGTCAGTTAGATAAATGCTGATTACACCATCCCCCACCCCCCCCTCAGCCATTCTCCAACACACATGAGTATGCTAAAGGTTCTGAGAAGCCCTGCAGTAATGAAACCTGTTTAACAGCATTTCTCAAACTTAGGTAACCAACAGACTCCTTTTACCAAGTAACACCTGTCCATGTAACACACTTAAGCAAACACTGCCTTAGAGATCAACCTACCATCCTACAGAACAAGAGGAGGCCTGCAGCTGACCGCTTCCTCGTTACCATCAGAAGTCACTACCGCCACCATCACTTAGAAGGGATGACTTCTGGTAAATGACACATACAATTCCATCAAGAATACTTGGCATTACGTAAAACACATTTTTTTTTACATTTACTTTAGTAAAATGACTCCACAAGGGGGTAAATTTAATATAGATTTAGGAACTTGGAAAATTCAAGGAATGGTTTTAAATAGCAATTCTTAGGTAAAATTTTCTTTGACGAAAAACATTAAGTACATTTGCCCCTGATTGATTCCTTTTAACGATGCACGTTAGCAAGTATTCTCTGAAAGGGATGACCCGCATAGACACGCAGTCCCTGGCCTGGCGGACACACAACGTGCAACCTGCAGATGACCCAGGGCACCGGCCCTGCCTCTCCTCCCAGCTCCCCTAACTCCGTCCCCCATCAGCCACTCCGGCCCGGCAGTGCTGCCACCTGGGCGCCAGGGGTCTCACTGGCCCATGTCTCTTCCCTCTGCTTCCTTTCTTCTTTTCAAGATCACAAAGTACAGGCTATCTTCCCCGCTCCTCTCACAGGCCAGGTCACCTAGCAGTGAGGTAATTGGGCTCCTTCCTCCTCCTCAATCTTCCTTTTACTTCGGTCTCCTCTTCACTCCAGGTGTGAGCCGAGGAGCGTCTGATCATGGCTGACCCTCCCCGCAGAATCTTTTAGAGCTACTGCAAGACCTACTTACCACAAAACTTGAACCAGCACGTCGTCATTGGTTTATATAATTACTAATACTGTAATGGTGCGTGTGCTATGTTTTATTGCAAATTTGCCTGATTTTCACTTGTTATGGGTTAGACAGGTTTCTGACCATCACTTTTAGAGTTTAAACAGTTATAACGATGTTTCCAGGGGAAAACACAATTTGCGTTCCAATGTGAATTCCTAATAGTTGGATATGAATTGCCTTTTCAGGTCCTCTGGGAACCAGAAATGAGCCCCAGGAAACAACATCTCAAGACAAAGCTGGGTGAAGACAGCTGACAACAGTCACTAGAAGATGTCACAGAGCTGCAGAAGTCAAGGAGTCCCAGCCAGCGGGGAGTCCACTTTACCCAGGCAATACAATCTGAGAATGGGGAAACAAAACGTGCCTGAGCGGGGCCAAGCCCGGCGGTGCAGCGGTTAAGTTCTCGGGCTCCACTTCGGCAGCCCCGGGTTCTCCAGGTAGGATCCCAGGTATGGACCTACGCACGGCTTGTCAAGCCATGCTGTGGCAGGCGTCCCACGTATCAAGTAGAGGAAGACAGGCACAGGTGTTAGCTCAGGGCCAGCCTTCCTCAGCAAAAAGAGGAGGATTAGTGGCAGATGTTAACTCAGAGCTAATGTTCCCCCCAAAAAATTAAAATTAAAAAAAAAAGCATCTGAGCAATTCAGAAGAAAAATCTCAATCTGACAGAACTAGACACGGACTAACTTCTGTTAGCCACCACTGGGGGCTCCACCACTGCCCAGTGCATCAGCTTGCCTCAGTTTACCCGTCCTTGGGTTTCCACAAGACAAGGGACAGTCAGGACTGCCCTATTCTAAGCCAAGGCTTCTGCCCCCAGATCCCTATCTGCTCTCCCACCCCACTGAGCTGAGCTTCTAGATAAAATAGAAACTTCAGGAAGCTCCTTAAGCTTCCTCCCTTCAAGCCTAAACAACCAAACCCTGGCCTAAACCTCTACTTGCTTTCGCTTTGCCTCTGGCTTCATGCTGTCCATCAGCACTGAGAACCACATACGCATATACTCAACAACAAAAGATTTTTCTTTGCAATGAAGACATAGTCTGTTCAGACCCACCTGCATTAATTTTTTAAAGTAGTGGTAAAAATCTCAAACCTTTCAAGAATACTCAGAATAATTCTAGAAAAAAATGCGATTAATAAACTCCATCAATTGAATAAGCAAATATATAGTAATCACTGGCATTTATGATCTAACACAGTTCATCAAATATTAATGTTGCAGTTACTATTAACGAAAGTTACCATGAGGCGAGGGGGCAGACTACGTTACGAAACTATCCCACTGGTATATACTCCTCCAGTTAGAAGTTTAAAAATGTCAGATTTCATACAAAAAAGCATCTAAGTCATTTTCTATTCTAGGCTTTGAATGTTTAATAGACGATGATTAGTTGCTTCTCTTAATTAAGCAAGAGAAGGCTTCGTACCCTTGGGCACAGACTTTTTAAACTCTTGCCAAATGAAAATACTTTATTCAGGAATCCCAGGCAGATAAATGGATATTTACAAACAACTCAGAAGCAAGATCAGAAACACTGCCAATTCGGGGTATAATCCAGGCCGAGGATTATCAAGGTAACCTGACACTAACACAGCCGCAGAAACCGAGGTGCCCAAACACTGAGAACGGCTGCTGCCCGCCTTCCAGTCTCCCACTGGTCCTTTAATAACTGTAGCCCCAAAGGAGTGGGGCCGAGGGCGGACATTAAATTCAAACCAGAACATTCTGCTACTTACTAGCTACTCTGATAAACATTGGAAACGCATGGCAAAAAAAGATTAGGGATTATCCAAGAATTTTAATTATTTCTTGTTATCCTTGTTACTAATTCCATAAGTAATAGAAAACTGGCATGAGTTAGTCAAGGCGTTTTAAAGGTAAACATACAAAGGCTTTAATCTCCCAACAAAAGCGACCCTATTCCTCAACCAGACTCCACCTCCGACGCACTCAATTGTCTGTTGTGAACTTGTTATCGTCTGTCCTTTGCTGGGTGCCAGGGGACAGAGAAGAGCCTGTAGCCTCCACCGTGGGACCACCAGCGAAGAAAAGTCTTCCGACCAGGAGAGGGGGCATCAGCCGGGAGGTGCTGCTGAGGCGGCTGTGCGTCAGCTGGTTCCTGAGAGGGCGCCCAGAGGACCACATCCTGACTGTCAACACCCTACCACACGAGTCCATCGATACTCAGGACCCATTTCCCGGGTGTGCCAGGCCCCACGCTTGGTTTAATGCTGTTGCCATCTCGAAATGCGTAATAATTTTTGAACAAAGGGGCCCCCCACTTTGATTTTGCGTTTGGCCCCACGTATCATGCAGCTGGTTCTATCAATACGCATCACTAACTACATGTGAAATATGCAGAATTAAATGTGACTAGATTCTGCATTTCAGATAGAATGAGTTATGCTCTTTAAAAGCCAATTTATAAAAGACAACCTTACACAAATCATTCTCAAGTTTTACTTATCTTCAATTTGAGTTTACGACAATATTTTTTCTTGGTGGTCTTCAAAACAAAAGTACTGTATTATATTAAAAAAATTTTTTTAAGTATTAGGAAGAGCTCAGAATAAATGTCTTTGTTACACTTGAAGTAGGTATTAAACAAAGATGACATTCATTTTTACTGAGTTTTGAAATTCATTTTGAATCTAAAGACAAATTTCTAAGTGTTTTATACTGTGATTGAAGATTGGGTAAATAATGAATAGGTAATTAATAAAGTCAAACGATCAGGCAAAATAACTTTAACAAAGCACACTTTTTAGCCGATTAGCATAACAAAAACGTCATGAATGAAGAAATGTCATTTTCTAAATTAGTTTCAGTCCAAGAATTCTAGTGTTTCTTCCAGTTCCTTTCGTAAAGTGAAATCCTGCTCAGGGCACCTAGAGCTTTGCTCTGCTGGGGACTGGGGGCGTGTCCCCCACTACCGTGTCTGCAGCACTGTACATGCGCACTCCGCAGATCACAGCCAGACCCAGGGCCTGGGCGATGGATGCTGGGCCACAAGGCTCTCAGCCTTTCTTCAAGTGAGAGGTGGTAAAAACAACACTGCAGGGCCGCCTGCCAGCACAGATCTGACGGCTTGATAAGATTTAGTCCTGAGGAAAGCAGGCTGAGTGTCCAACACCGTTTGTAAGAAAAGGGTTGCTTTGTGAGCTCGCACCCAGGGCTGCCTGACCGGTTGTCTGGACGTGTGAAGAAACGTCTGTTCTACAGGGAAGGCTACTTGAGTGTAGAGGACAGACCTGTCAAAGTTCCTTTCAACCCAAGGTCTAAGGTCCTGGGTAGAAACGATATGATAGACAATGGCAAGAGAAAGCAGCGGGTTGGATGAAATGCCAGTCTATCCTTAGAGCAAGAATATCAGCCAGTGAAAATTCTCCTAAGGAAATTCTTCTTGACCAACTGTTAAATATGGATCTGATTAGAAAGATGCTCCTAGGAGTGATTCCAGAGGTCAAGAGTGAATGCAGGCGCCGGCCCCGTGGCCGAGTGGCTAAGCTTGCGCACTCCGCTACAGTGGCCCAGGGTTTCACCGGTTCGGATCCTCAGCGCAGACATGGCACCGCTCACCAAGCCACGCTGAGGCGGCGTCCCACGTGCCACAACTAGAAGGACCCACAACTATGTACTGGGGGGCTTTGGGGAGAAGAAGGAAACATAAAAATAAAATAAAAATTACAAAAAAAAAAAAGAAAGAGTGAATGCAGCATGGTGCAGCCACTTTGGAAAACAATTTAGCAGCTCCTCAAAATGTTAAACAGATTTGTCATAAGACCCCGCAATTCAGGGCTGGCCCGGTGGCCGAGTGGTTAAGTTCCTGCGCTCTGCTGCAGGCGGCCCAGTGTTTCGTTGGTTTGAATCCTGGGCGCGGACATGGCACTGCTCATCAAACCACGCTGAGGCGGCGTCCTACATGCCACGACTAGAGGGACCCACAACGAAGAATATACAACTATGTACCAGAGAGCTTTGGAGAGAAAAAGGAAAAGAAAAGAAAAGAAAAGAAAATCTTAAAAAAAAAAAAAAAGACCCCGCAATTCCACTCCCAGGTACGTACACAAGATAACTGAAAATAGATGTCCACCAAAAACCCTGTACATGAGTGTTCACTGTAACATTAGTCACAATAGTCACAACGTGGAGAACAATCCACAAGTCCATCAACTGACGAATGGATAAACAAAACATGGTCTGTCCACACAACAGAATATTCTCTTAGTTCGTTTGGGCTGCTGTAACAAAAGACCACAGACGGGGTGGCTTAGAAACAGAAATTTATTTCTCACAGTTCTGGAGGCTGGAAGTCCGAGACCAAGGCGCCAGCTGATTCAGCGTCTGGTGAGGGCCTGCTTCCTGGTTCATGGCTGGCCGTCTTCTCCACACGCGCTCACATGGTGGAAGGGCAAGGAAGCTCTCAGGGGGCTCCTTTACAAGGGCACTAATCCCATTCACGAGGGCTCCACCCTCATGACCTGATCACCTCCTACAAGCCCAACCTCCAACTACCACCACACTGGGGATTAGATTTCAGCCCAGGAATTTTGGAGGGACACAAACATTCAGTCTACAGCAAATGTTACTCAGCCATAAGAAGGAAGGAAGCACTGACACATGCTACCACATGGAAGAACCTTGAAAACGTTGTGCTAAGTGGAAGAAGCTAGTCAAAAAGGGCCACATATTGTAAATTCCATTGATATGAAATGTCCAGAACAGGTAAATCCATAGAGACAGAAAGTAGATTGAAAGTAGACAGAAAGCAGTTGTCAGGGGATGGGGGAAAAGGAGAATTCAGAGTGATTCCTAAGGGGTATGGAGTTTCTTTTTGGGATGATGAAAATGTGCTGAGGGACTGGCCTGCTGGCATGGTGGTGAAGTTTGCATGCTCCACTTCAGCGGCCTGGGGTTCACTGGTTCAGATCCTCGGCACCGGCCTACACACGGCTCATCAAACCATACTGTGGTTGCATCCCACAGAGGAGAACTGGAGGGACTTACAACTAGAATATACAGCTATGTACTGGGGCTTTGGGGAGAAAAAAAAAAAAAAGAGGACTGGCAACAGATGTTACCTCAGGGCCAATCTTCCTGACCAAAAAAAAAAAAAAGAAGAAGAAGAAAAAAAGAAAACGTGCTGAAATTAGATAGTGGTGATGGTTGCACAACTTTGTGAATATACTAAAATCACTGAACTGTAAACTTTAAAAGTGTGAATTTTATAGTATGTGAATCATATTTCAATAGTTTAAAAATAAAAAAAAAGAGTGGGTGTACAAAAAGAAAGTCTTCTTTCATCCTAAACAATGAGTTCTGGGGCCAGCCCAGTGGTGCAGTGGTTAAGCTCGCATGTTTCACCTCAGCGGCCTGTGGTTTGCTGGTTCAGATCCCGGGTGTGGACCCACACACCACTTGTCAAGCCATGTTGTGGGAGGCATACCGCCTACAAAGTAGAGGAAGATGGGCATGATATTAGCTCAGGGCCAGTCTTCCTCAGGGAAAAAAAAAAGAGGAGGATTGGCAGCAGATGTTACCCCAGGGCTAATCTTCCTCAAAAAAAAAGTTAAAAAAAAAGTAAAACTAAACAATGAGTTCAAGAAAGTAGAGCTCAAGGTAGACTTGAAAAGTCGCAGACTCTGGAGCCGGCCCAGTGGCGCAGCGGGTCAGTGCGCACGTTCCGCTTCTTGGCAGCCCAGGGTTCACCAGTTCAGGTCCCGGGTGCAGACATGGCACCACTTGGCACACCATGCTGTGGTAGGCGTCCCACATATAAAATAGAGGAAGATGGGCACGGATGTTAGCTCAGGGCCAGTCTTCCTCAGCAAAAAGAGGATTGGCAGCCGATGTTAGCTCAGGGCTAATCTTCCTCAAAAAATAAATAAATAAATAAACAAACGTAGCAGACTCTATAGGAGTTCTTGTCACAAGAGAATCAGAGTGGTGCAAGACAGCTGACTGAAGGATAACAGTCGCGTCTGACCAAAGGTGAAGAAGAAAAGCAGTGGTCTTCCTTTACTGTGCTACCACCTACTCACTGGGGATTCGGAACGGAAAGAAGTTAACTTTCAAATGCATTTTCCAGGTTTTTAAGATGTTCTCAATTCAGTCACTTTGAAGTAACTGAATCTTTCCCTAGGACTTTAAAAATAAAGCCTTAGCAACAGACCTAGTGAAAAATCTTAATTGAATAATAATATCCTACAGTTAAATGAGAAAACAAACAGAAATATGCCTAAAACACAGGGGAGAAAGGACCTGTCAAACCAGGGACAAATGCAGCAGCCCAATTCCTAGGTGGCGGCTCTACGGAAAAGATGGGGACTGCGCGTCCACGGCAGTCTGAGGTTCCTCTCTCCGGCCTTCGCAGTCTCTACTAGTTCAAAATGTCACTTCTAAGGCTTTTTTTAAAAACCATGCAAGAACATGACGCTGCGTAAATCATTTCCACCAATCTTGAATCCACATTCCTTAAGCTCTATTAAAATCTGGATTTTGGGGGCCGGCCCGGTGGCGCAGTGGTTAAATGTACACGTTGCTCTTCGGCAGCCCGGGGTTCGCTGGTTCAGATCCCAGGTGTGGACATGGCACCACTTGGCAGCCATGCTGTGGTAGGCATCCCACATATAAAGTAGAGGAAGATGGGCGCAGATGTTAGCTTAGAGCCAGTCTTCCTCAGCAAAAAGAGGACTGGCAGCAGACGTTAGCTCAGAGCTAATCTTCCTCAAAAAAAAAAAAAAAAAAACTGCATTTTTATAGTAAATCAATCGCTTAAATTTCATTTACAAAGACACATTTCTTGAAGTACCTCTGCTCCTACCAAATCAATACTACAGAAAAAGCAAAGTATATTTTTAAAAGAATAATGATCTAAAACCTCAATTAACCAGAATATGTGAGAAATAGACTCTGGGTGATTTTTCAGAACAATCAGATCTCCTATTTTGTTTCAATTCTTATAAATGAAAACCCTATCCAAAACCTTATATTTTCCTGTCTTAGGAAGCAATAATAAAAATAATTCAATCCTTTTTTTTTTCATGTCTTAAAAATTTTAACATCCCGCACGTTCCTCATTTTAAACATTAAAAGTTGGTTGAATAAGCTTCCCCAAGTCCTGAAATTAGTCTCATGAAATTACGGCATTTTCTAATCTCAATGCAAAAATATATCATAAAAGTTTCATTTATCAGTCATATTCTTCATCTCTAAAACATGAAGTATTAATTTTTTTTTCCTTTTTCTTCCCAAAGCCCCCCGGTACATGGTTGTATATTCTTAGTTGTGGGTCCTTCTAGTTGTGGCATGTGGGACGCCGCCTCAGCATGGTTTGATGAGCAGTGCCATGTCTGCACCCAGGATTCGAACCAACGAAACACTGGGCCGCCTACAGCGGAGCACACGAACTTAACCACTCCGCCACGGGGCCGGCCCCTAATTATGCTTTTTTGGTTCAAAAATCAAATAGTACTGACACAGATCATGTATGATATGAACTCCTGAAACTTCTTGAAAAAGAATTTCTACGAAACTGCTTGGTTTTAAGCTTCTTTTCCTAAAAGTAGCAAGTAGCCAACAGATGGGTTCCAGTTAACTGAAGGCTCCAGTTAATCGAGTTACAGCTCTTAAATTGGAATACATTCAAAATTTTTTTTTCCCCTCTCCCCAAATCCTCCCAGTACAGAGTTGCATATTTTTTAGTGTGGGTCCTTCTAGTTGTGGCATGTGGGATGCCGCCTCACCGCGGACGAGCGGTGCCATGTCCTCGCCCAGGATCCGAACCAGCGAACCCCGGGCCGCCAAAGCAGAACATGCGAACTTAACCACTTGGCCACAGGCCCGCCCGGCGTTCAGAATTATTGACATTTAACCTAATAATATTAGCAATAAAAATGTTAGCTGTAGTACTGAAGCCTGTATTCAAATGACTTTTTCCTCAAAGTTGCTTCTGAAAAACAAGGTAACAAATTAAGAAACCATTTTCAAAAAAAGTTGAGAATGACTGTTTACAAATGGCCTCGGGGCGGCCCGGGCAAGAGTGGTTAAGTTCCTGAGCTCCACTTCCGAGGCCCAGGGTTTCCTGGTTCGGATCCTGGGTGCGGACATGGCACTGCTCATCAGGCCATGCTGAGGCAGCGTCCCACATGCCACAACTGGAAGGACCCACAACTAAGAACACACAACTATGTACCAGCGGCTTTGGGGAGAAAAAGGAAAAAAATAAAATCTTTAAAAAAAAAAAAAAAAAAGGACTCCAAGTGGTAGCCACAAAGCTACAGCCTCCTGATTTTTATGATCTAATATCCCCAATACTGTAATCAACAGAACGGATCCTTGAAAAATTACCTGCTAATGAATTCTTACACCTATATTGCAGAATTTAAGTTTAGTTTATACTCTAAGTCTGTAACGTTTCTTGCAGGATATAACATCTATCTGTCAGGTGAAAACAGGATACACATGTAGGAACAGAAAACACCAAAATGCCCTTCCATCTTCAGGCATATGTTCCAGTGAGAGGAGCCAGACAACAAACAAAATAAGTAAATAACAAATGAGATACGTGCTATGGAAAGAAACTAAGTGAAGCAGGGAAGGGAGGGTTCAGGGGTTCAGAGAGGAAATTTCACAGTGGGTGGTGAGGAGCAGACCTCACTGAGAAGTCTGTGTGCAAAGGGGAAGTAACAGCGAATATTATTTATTCAATTTTGAAACGCATTACCTGATTGCATTTATTTTTATTTAACATTCATATAAGCTTTCTATTCTCTCTACTTCAATTTTCTACTTCCTGATCATTGACTGACTGAAGAGAAGGAAGGCAGCCTGCAGACACGGCCATCTAGGGCATGCCAAGGATATTTCTAATATTTGGTTTACTTGATGTTTTCTGAGAACTATGGCTACAATTAAAGTGAAATTGAAGGGTTTTGGAGATAAAACAATAGTCAAAATGCAATTTTTACTACAAAACCTAACATTCTTTCCAGCAATTTACATGTGATCTTTATCCCATTGATAATCATTAGAGGAAGCTAGGGTATGAACAGCAGTTCATGTCATACTGTCTTGAAGCAATAAAAAATTCACACGTTAGTTGAAATGATCTTTTAAAATGAGCCCACAGAATGGCTCCACAAATTTCATATTTACACATAAAATTCATTCCTAACATTTCAAAATGAAATGTTTTATTAGCATTTCATGTAATATTCACAAGACATTTTCTAACTTGCAACCTGGACAAAAAACAAATGCAACAGAATAACTGATGTTTAAATGTGCTTTTATTTTGAAGACTAACAATTCTTAAGTACTATAAATGCACCAAGAAAAGCTTAGAGAAAGTCAGCAAATTACAAGGGACTCAAGCACTCAACACGTCTTTCACGTAAGGTTTGTCAGTCCGCCATAATGAAGGTATTTCATAGTTGAAATTTATACTAAGTATCCCAAGTAATTCATTCATGAATAGCAAATATAAGTGAATGGACAAATTTAAGAAAACAGGGATTTTTAACAAGAAATGTTATCACTGACAAAACTAAATATACTTGAACAGTTCCCAAAATACCCAATCCAAGCCTATATTTTTTTTACTGTGTGGGTTTTTCTCCAAGAGAAGCAAAGCTTTGACCTTTTTTTGGATATAACAGACTTTCAGACCTCCATCCCACATCTGGAAAGAACAATTCAAACTCAGCTTGATGTAACTTTTAAAAAATCTAATTGAGAGCAGTAAGATATTTAGTGACCAAGACCTGAATGTGACAGAGCAAAAGAATGTTAGAAATGAAATGAAAGAAGCATTCAAAGTTTATCATCCTCAATGTGAAGAAAGGAACATGGAACAAAAGATGCCTTTGCCTCTTTTGCCCAGTAATTTGTGAACACCATACTTCTCTCGATGTGTCACGCCAAGGAAGAGAAAAGGAGAATTTTTTAAAAGCTTGCTAAATTGAAATACGACGGTTTCGTCTAGACTTCCAACAATCCTCCCCTCAAAAAATTTTTTCAAAAGAAAAAAACCAGAAGAATAGATCCACGTAATCTATAGACTACACCTAGATTACTTTGCTCCAAGGCCAAGGAAAATGTTTACGATTCCAAGATCCATTCGGAAGCATCTATCTGCAATGCGTAAGCTTTTCATCGGCATGATCAGTCAATATCAGAAAGCATGTAACGTTTAAAAGGTTAAGTGAATGAAGGTTAAAACAACAAAACAATCAATTCGCTCAGAAATATTTTTTGCCAAGTAACCATAAGATAATTTCGGCCGTAAGGAATCAAAGAGGGGCTTTTGGTTTCTGTTGGAGCCATCTAAACCCTTGCACGGTCTTAATTACTGTCAGAAAAACCGCACCAAGACGTCGGGGGCGGAGGAGACGAAGATTTCTAACACAGGGGGAGACCTCGCTCGTAAACCTCATCACGATTTCACCTTTGGGTGACAAGGTGGGAGGGGAGCAAGAAGTTTCAGCCTTGGCTCGTCTGAAAACAGACGTTTAAAGGACCCTGGGAGGAGGCGGAAAGGGGCGAAGATGCGGTGTCCGCGGCGCAGCAGCAGGGAACCGGGATCTCGGAAAAGGATGCGGAGGAGTGGGCTCTTATGTAAGCTCACACCAAAAAGTGTGCATGCACCCCCAGCCTGATGCACCTCTGAGCACACAACACACGTACACGGCACCTCACCCCGGGGAGGCACCCCCAGGCTGCGGGCGCTGCAGGGGAAGGTGGACCGACCCTTCAGCCCATATGCACGTCCCCCGACATCCGCGCAGCCACCCCCAGGGCTGCCAGGGGGCGGCCAGGGCCCAGGTGCCCCGCCCGGGATGCAGCCTGGCTTCCCCGGGCGCCTGCCGCGCGCGCCCACGGCCTCCTGCGCCCGGCCGCGAACCCCGCGCCCCGACCCGCCTCCCCGCGCCCCGGCCCGGCCCCGCCGCTTACCTCGCGCGGCCCAGACCCCGCCGCCGCACAGCAGCCCGGCCAGCAGCAGCCAGGCGGCCGGGGCCAGCGCGGGCGCAGGGCGGCGCAGCATCGCTCGGGCTCCGGGCGCCGCGGCCGGCCCGAGGCGGGAGCGGCAGGGACGCGCGCGGGGCGCCGAGCGGGGCTCTCGCGGCCCGGGGCCGGCTGCTTGGCACCGCGGCGAGCACTGGGGTCCGAGGAGGGGCCGCCGCCGTGACGCTGGGCCGCGCGCTCGGGCCGCGGGCGCCCTCCCCTCCGCGGAGGCAGCGCTTCGCTGGAGGCAGCGGCAGCAACTAAGATGGCGGCGGCGCTCTCTCTCGGGTCCGGCGAGGGTACCCGGCCGGGGGCGGGGTGGCGGCGGGAGGGGCGGGGAGGGGAGGGGAGGGGAGCGGCGGCGAGGCGCGCGCGCGGCGGGCCCGGGGAGCGCGCGGGGCGCGAGAGGGCGGGGGCGGGGCGCGCGCCTCCGAACCCGCCGGCGGAGCCCGCAGCGCGCGCCCGCGGGGACGCGCCCGGGGGGTGGCTCCCGAGAGGCTGGGAGGGGCCCCGGGGGCTGCACCCCGGCCCGGCCGCGGCCGAGAGCATCAGCTCCTCATCCCCGCGCGCGCTCCCAGGCTCCCCAGTCGAGCGAGCGGTACCCTGGGGCCCGCGCCTCCCTTCCTGCCTTTCCCACCGCCACCCCAAAAAGTGCAGACCCCGCCGGAGGGTGCAGCCGCAGGCCCCTGAGCGCCAGCGCCCTGTGCCACTTCGGGCGAGTCACGTCGCCTCCCTGAACCTCGGTGTCCTCTTCTGTTAAGTGGAGGTGACGAGAGAGCTCGCGGGCTCGTGAAAGGTGTTCAAGGAGACGAGGTCAGCGAAACTCGCTTTGTAAACAGTCACGGGCTGCGCAGCACGTGCTGCGGTGGTTCCAGACCTGAGGGGGGATTGCCAGTCCCAGGGAGTCCGTCTTGAATTTGTAACTCAAGATTCCTCCATTTGGTGAAGAAATGCGTTTGTTGCTTTTTAAAGGTAGCTTGTGCACACGCCCTTTCTAGAAGATCCTCGTATCATGCTAACAGTCCCTTAGAAATGCAGAGATCCAAAGGGATAAAGAAGGGTTCCTCGGTGGATCCCTACAGGGGTCTTGGGTCTTCCCCCTTTCCTCCTGTCCTGGGACTGCCCACACTGGAGGAAAGGACTGGAACAGTCAGGCATGGGCCCCTGTGTGCCAGGCACTGTACCGTAGGAGGTACATTCTTGGATCCATTTTGCAGATGGGGAAACAGACAGAAAGGTAAAATAACATCCCCAGTGGAGACACCTATGGTGAGAAGAGGCATCAGCCCTCAAGGACAGGGCAGTGGCATTAGGAAGACACCAACAGCAAAAGTCAAATGACAATAAAATGTTAATTGTTCAAGACTGTGCTGCAAGAGCTATCAAAGGTGACTTACTGCACAGTGATTGTCATGCCGTTTGCCGAGAGGGTCTGGTAGGCTGGTGGGCTTTGTGGAGGCCAGCTGGGGGTGGGGTAGATGGCGCAGGGCAGGTGGGCTTGGAGGCTGGGAGGAGAATGAGTCACTCTATGTGTGGAGAGCAGAGGACTTATTTGGGAGAGTAGTGGGCGAAGAGCACAAAAAGGTGGATTGAGGCCAGATTGTGAGGTGCCTTCAACGACAGGATCAATGAAGGATTTGCACTTAATCCTACGCGTCACAGGAAGACCTGACAGGAGTGAACAGAGGTGGGACATGACCGGAGGGGAGTTTCCAAGCAATCTGTAATGGAATATGCTCTTCCCTGGCCTTTGTCCCTCAAGGCATCTTCCACCAAAGCCTGAAGATTCCGTCTCTGCGTCCCCTGCCACCTCCCCCCACCCCGCCCCGGGTCCAAGAGGACTAGACTCCCCTTGGGTGGACCCCTTCTGAGGCACCTGCCTTCTCCAGGCCACGCCCCTCCTCTCCTTCCAGCCAGCACTGCAGAGTCATCCTCTCTGGGCGTTGCTGTTGCTTCCACCCCTCCCTGGCTCTGGGTGACTCCCTGCTGCCACCTCATCAGGGCTGGCCCAGACAGCCCTGCCGGCTTCCCACCCCTCAGGCCCCAGGCAGCAGACCTCAGGGCCCGCTGTTCTGACACTATCTGCACTCAAGTTCACTCCTTCCCAGGGCCGGCATCACATGGCACACCCTCCCCCTCTCTGCCCTGAGCCTCAGGTCCTTACAGCGTGCCTCTGGGCTGCCTCCTCCAGGAAGTCCTCCTGGATTGTCAGTCACTCCCTCCCGAAGCCCCACCTGTTCTTAACTGGACAGTCCAGGCTTGATAGTCTGCTACTCTGTGCTGTTGAGCTACTTGTGCACAACACTTGTGCTGTTTGTGCTGTTGACTGACTATCCACGTGTGTGCTTTTCTCCTCCACACTATTCTAGTGGGAAGAACTCAAATGGTACAGTCAGACAGCACTGGATGGGAATTCCAGCTCCTGCTCCTACGAATGACTTTGGACAAGTTGCAGAACTTTCTGAGTCTCTCCTCACCTGTGAAGTGAGATAACAATTTGTGAGAGCTGTGAGAATGACTTTAATGAAATAATGCAATTAAAGTGCCTCGCAGAGCCCAGTGCACAGTAGGTCTAAACGTGTGGGAGTTTCTCTTTTTCCTTCAGGAGCCTTCTGAGCTCCTAGTAAACTGCTGAACACACGGAAGGTACTCAATAAATACTCAGTGATGAACTAAATGAATCGCTGTGTTCGTTTTTTTATTATGGAGATCACACCTCAGAGGGTAGAAAAACGTACCCTGTAGGTTTCCAGAAACCTTCGAGATTTACAAAACATAAAATCAGAAAGGTATAATCTCAGAACGATGTTTTGAGTCAATAAGCTGATGCCAAGAGGGAAAATGTAATGTATTCAGTTCTATTAGAAACACAAACAAAAGCTCTTTGGTGTCTGGAATCCTGGTCCCTTTATCTTCTCACCCTCGCGGTCTCTTAAAGAAACAAAGAGAGAGATCAAAAAGGTCCGAGGCGGCAGGTGGGCAGACAGACGGCCGGTGAGCTCAGTGCAACCCGCACACACTGAGGTTTTGCCCACAGGAGAGTTGGTCCAGATGCAAGGCTCAACTTGCATATCTTGGAGGCAGGGAGACCAGTGAACTCGGTTTCCAGTCAGCCTGACAATCGCCTTGGCCATATTGGCACTTTTTAGAGGTCTCCCCATGATGGATTAGTTAATCCTCAAAATGACCCTGAGATGGGGATCGATCCAGACTTACGGTTAGCAGAGAGGGACCTTGCCTGAGCTGAGCCAGCTGCTGACAGAGCAGCGCAGGGGAGCCATGGGGCAGGGCAATGCAGCATCCCCAGGCCTGTCCTTAATGGGGGATGTAGACGTCAGGATAAGGAGGTGGCTTTGTCAGCCGGGCAAGGAAGACTTGGGTCTTCGAACGTATAGTCAGACCATCTGCACAGTAGGTAGAAAGGATACAAAATTTCCAGGGTGTTCCATCTTTCAAAATGACTCTTGCTAATAACGGTCTCTTGTACGAAACTCTTCACCTGTAAATGACATCCCATTGGTGCCTCCAGCAACCCTATCCAGAAGGTACGTTTATTGTTCCAGACGAGAAATATGCAAAATTTGCTCAAGAGCACATTGCTAGACAGAAGGACACCTGGGATTCAATTTCATGTCTGTCTGAGCCCCAAACAGTGCCTTAACCCCTCCATGATGTTATGCCCCAGTTGCCAAAAAAAGCCCTGCGCAGGGTCCCACAGCTTGGAGCCAGCGTGCTCTACCACGGTCAGAGGTGAGGCTTTGCCACGCTGCGGCTGTACGAGGCCATGGAAGGCAGTCCTCGTCCAGCCTCAGATCCTCACTGGCACCTTCATTCCCCGGTCCAGAGTTGCTGTGAAGATGAAACAAGGTCGTGTGCAGGACAGCTGTTTGCCAGGAAGCCAAGCCATTCTCAGGTGGGCGTGTTATTCCTGTTAGCACAGCGTGCACTGGGCGAGTGTTTGTGGAACCGAGCTGGAGGCAGGTACGCAATCATTGCAGCCGCTGTCCTCATGATGTTCTTGGGAGCAAACGCACTTCAGGGCTGCTGCCGGAGAACGTTGTAAGAATCTCGACGAGAGCCGCTGATTGCAAACTTCCGAAAGGGCTCACACCATAGCCCCCAGCACCACCACCAGGGTTCCCCGGGAGCTCCAGCATGTGCAAGGTCTGGCCCCATTCCTGCCTTCTGGTGGCCTAGCCAGGTCACTCTATTGCTGTTAGAAGGGATAATTAATGAGAGGCAAAAGGATGTGTGACTCTGGTCAGACAGACCTGGCTTCAAATCCGCATCTATCCACTTACTTCTCTTTTGTAAAATTTCTACTTAACTAATTTTGTGGTTATATTAAATATTTGCATGGTTCCAAAGTCATATCTAGAAAGCAAGGTGCTCAGAGGAGCCGAGTTCCATTCCTCTCTCCTCCCTGTGCCCTCCTCCCTGTATAGACTGCCATTTTGTCTGTTTCTGGCTTACCCTTCCATTGTGGGTTTTTCTTTTTTTTTTTAGTACAAGTGCATATTTGAATGTATTTCTCTCCCCTTTCTTAGATAAAAAGCAGCATATCACACCTGCTGTTCTGCATCTTGCTTCTTTCACTTCATAAAATAACCTGGAGATGGCTCCATCTTGGTATACAAACAGTCTTCATTCCTTTTCATAGCTGCATAGTACTCCCTTGTCGTGATATTGTGATAGAATGAGAAATAGATATTTGGTCTTTGTCCTCAGTTCCTAGCACAGACGTCCTAAATACCTTGGAACCTCCTGGGTGGTAGGAGCATCTTTTGTTCTAATGAGGTGACTCTTGGGGGCTCCTGGATGGTTTTAGGATGGAGGCCAGTCACCAGAAAGACCAAGCCATGATTAGAAGCTTGGATATTTCAGCCCCACTCCACCCCCAACCTCAGGGAGGGAAGAGGGGCTGGAGATTGAGTTAATCATCGATCAAGCCTCCATAGAAATCCCTGAACTACAGGATTCAGAGAGCTTCTGTGTCGGTGAGCACACCCACGTGCTGGAAGCATTGCACACCCCAACTGCACAGGGACAGAAGCTCCTGTACTCAGGACCCTTCCAGACCTTGACCCATGTTCCTCTTCATCAGGCTGTCCATTTATATCCTTTTAACAAACCAGTAAAGGTAAGTAAAGTGTTTCCCTGAGTTCTGTGAGCCATTTGACAAACTATTGAACCTGAAGAGGGGGGTCACGGGAATCCCCAGAATTGTAATCAAATCGGACAGAAGTAGCAGTAACCTGGGGCCCCACTACTTGTGACTTGCATCTGAAGTGGGGGCAGCCTTGTGGGACTGAGCCCTTAACCTGTGAGGTCTGCACTAATTCAGAATAGTTCGTGTCAGAATTAAATTAAATTGTAGGACACTCGCTTGGTGTCCGCAGAGAATTAGAGAATTGCTTGGTGTGATACCTGTGATACCTGACATATTTGGTGTCAGAAGTATGAATAGGGAAACAGTTTTCCTTGATGTGGACCTGCCAGAGTGTACTTCATCAGTCCCCTATGGAGGGGTTCTTTCCCGTCTTTTGCTCGTACAAAGAGTGCGGCAATGAGGCTTATTGTGTTTTTTGTTTTTGCCGGTCGTGCTGCCTTCTCCCTCTGTGGCCTGTGGAGAGGTCCCTCACCTTTCCAATCTCAGTATCTCCCTCTGTAAAATGGAGAGAAGTCAGTGCCCGCCTCATGGGGTGTTGTGGGGAACGGATGAGCCAGTGCACAACGTCAGCTATCTATCATTATTATTCATCACTGTCCGTGGCTCAGGGCTTTTGGGCTCTCTGGCGGTGACAGAAACCCTGACTTAGGAAGGGGCGTTCCTGTGGCCTCGCGGGAATCAGGTCAGGACCTGTGGGTTTGTTTCAGACTCTTTCTAATGCTTCCTATGGCTCTCCATTTGCGGAGTATCTAAGAATTCCCACGCATGAAGCATCAGCGACTGCTGGCCGGCGAAAATTTCCAGGGAAGGAAAACCTCACTTCCCGCAGAAGCCAGGCAGCTCGCTTTTGCACCCCCAAAAGGTGGGGCGAGGATTGGGTTTCCTGCTTCTACTCCCTCCCAAAGGTAAGAAACAGCAGATTCCCCCTCCCTGTTGTGGATGGGCGGTGGGCATGCAGCTGAGCCTCTCACTCTGCCTGCGGTGGAGGGAGGGGTGCCTATTTTATCCCGCAGCACAAACTCTACACCCCAGTGCCCTCCACACACACAACAGGTGGGCAAACGTGGTCCCTCTGAGGGCACACAAGCCTCACGCGCTCTTTCTTTCTTTCTTTTTTGAGGAAAATCAGCCCTGAGCTAACTACTGCCAATCCTCCTCTTTTTGCTGAGGAAGACTGGCCCTGAGCTAACATCCACGCCCATCTTCCTCTACTTTATACATGGGACACCTACCACAGCATGGCGTTTGCCAAGCAGTGCCATGTCTGCACCCGGGATCCGAACCGGCGAACCCCAGCACACCTGAGAAGCAGAACATGTGAACTTAACCACTGCGCCACCCGGCCGGCCCCTCACGTGCTCTTTCTGCACACGGCACCTCACTGGAAAGGAGTGGCCTGGGTTTCCAGAGAGGAGGGACAGGCAAGGGCACAGCGTCCCCCGCACACAGAGGAAACACGGCCACTGTCTGGGCACAGAGAAACAGCACAAACTTAGGCTCTATCCATAGCTCCATCATATTTCCTGGAATGGGAGAGGTTGTAGGATAAAATGCTTAAAAAAATAGGAGGAGTGTCTTACTCACATGGTCTTGCTTCAGACAGACCTGGGTTCCAGTTATTAGCAGAAAAGACCAGATGGCCTCATTACTCTGGGCTTCAGTCTCCTCATCCATAAAATGGGCATCATCATCACCATCAGCATACCTCCTTTAGATTATTGTGAGGATTAAATGTAAAGACACGTATTAAGGGTTTAGCGCAGTCTGTGATGTTAGTTAGTGGTGACTGCTCTCACGGTGTGACAATCGTGGTGGTGATCATATGTTTGAGCGTACTTTGGGAAGTCCAAGGAGATGATGACGGTTACAATAGCTACTTTCACACAGCTCTTTAGAGTTTGCCTGTGTCTAGCATCCTCCCTTTCTCAAGGGCATCTGTATGCATTTGGGACTCACAACGATCTCCCTCGCGGGGATTTTTACTCATCCCTATTTAACTGGTGGAAAGCAGGAGATCAGAGAGGTTGAGTGACTTGCCAAGACTGTCCAGCATAGGTAGCAGAGCCGGCCTCAGATGAGGCTCCTCTGGCCTTTCTGTGCTGCTTCCTCCGCCCTGAAGCTCTCTGGACCAGCAAACTCCAATAAAAGTAAAGAGCCAGGTTTCAGAATTTCTGGCTCTTTCAAGCCTCCAGATCATCTAGTTGCTCGGGGATACCTCTCTTTTCTCCTTTCTCATCTGTGTAGCAGGGATTAATCACCCCCCAGAGATCAAGAAATAACGAGCACAACTCACAGAGCATTTGCTGTGGGCCGGCCCTGCCCAGAGCGTTCTGTGTGCATTATCTGATTTCACGCTAACAGCAATCACATGCAGTGAATACAACAATTAGCCTGCTTTTACAGAGGAGGATGCTGGGGCTGAGAGAGGTTAAGTAATGTGTCCAAGGTCACACAGCCAAGTCAGGATTAAAGCCTACATTGGTCTGGTCCCAAAGCCGAAGCTCTTACGAGCCAAGACTCTGGGATGGAACAGTGAGGGGAAGCGATGCCCTGACCAAGGACCAGGCTCCCCACCCCATCCCAAAGGACAGCCAGGAAGTCCCCTCTCTACGAGGACAGGCCTGTCCTGAGCATCTCAGGCCAGCTCTCGCCCTCACACAGGTGCAGATGTGGCCTTCTCACCTGCATCGGCCCTTTTCAGGTTCCCAAGCTCTCCTCAGGGCTTCTCTCATTAACCCCGAGTCTGCCGCTTCTGGCTGTGTGGCCCCTCTTCTCTGTTTCTTCATCTGTAATATGGGATCGTGATGACATGTGCCTCACGGGGCTGTTGTGTGGATTAAGTGTGCACTCAACACTGTTCCTGGCACGCTGTGAGTGCTCAAAAAATAGCAGCTGTCCTTCCAGTGAGGTCCGTTCTCCGTCAGCCCCATCACCCCAGGGTGTGGACAGGGCAGGGAGTAACTAACTCTGCTCTCTCTGCCTGCCCGAATCCTGGCAGTTCTTTAAGAGCCCTGAGGCGTGAGTCCTTGTGTATCTGAGAAGGCAGGCCAGGCGTGGTCCCCCCAGAGCCTCCTCTCCCCATGGCCCTGCCTGGAAGATGTCCCAGGCATCGTCAGGGCCGGGAATATCACAGCAAGCCTTGCTGCCACAGGCCTGGCACTGTCGCCATCTCTCTCCAGCCGGCAGGAAGAGCCAGGGGAAAGGAACATTCACCTAGGGAGGGACTCCCAAGGGTCTCCTGTTTCCAGTTGGGCCTGAAGGGGTGGCTGGAACGGGGAGGGTGACTCCTGCCTCCTCCCCCCTCCCTGCTCGCTCACCAGCCTCAGTGAAGTTGCAGTGCTGGGCTTCAATCAGCTGAGGCCATTGATTTAGGGGGTGCAATGAGGAGGCTGCCTGTGGGGGGAAGACAGTCTTCTCCCTGACCCACCAGCCGACCACAGGTAGGGCCCCCGGAATTCTCAGTGCGTCTTGCTGTGGCTGGCTTAGCAGGAGCTAGGGGAAAGGCAGGGAGGCAAATTGCAGGAGAGCACTGGAGTGAGAAGCGCCTCTTGCCCCCCACCCAGGCCCAGGGAGGCAGGGGCAACTTAGTGGCCTGGAGAGGAAGGGAGGGGAGGGGAGGGGAGGGGACCCATCTGGGGAGTCTGTTAATCCTGCTCCCATCCTGGCCCCCTGGCTGCACAGGTCCAGCTAGCAGCAGTGATAAATGGGCAAGGGAGAACTGATTGAGCTGCGGGCTGCAGGCTCAGTCCAGCCCTGCGTCTGCTGCAGCAAGGCCAGGGAGCTGGAGCAAGAGGGAAGAGGCAGCTGGGGAGGCCGAGTGCAAGGAGCCCCAGACACAAGGTCGGGGGCAGGGGAGGCTCTGCTTGGCACTAGCTGGGTGGGGGATGCTGCATGTTAGGATGAAGCTCGTGCCAGCCGCCTCCAGGCCTGAGCAGGGCGCCTTCCAGCTGCAGGAGGCAAGCTTGGGCAGGGCAGACTCCAGACAGTCTGTCCCTGGGGCCATGGAGACACAAGGCAGTGAGGCCTGCGTGCTGAGACGGCAGAAGGAAGAGGGGCCACGAGCGCTGTTATCTGGGCCTCTGAGGGAGGCCTGCCATCTGCCCCTGGACTTGATGGCCACTCAGGAACGGAGGAGGAGAGGTTGCAGCACTGAGTTGCAGGTCTCCAAGTCGGAACCGATGCTGCCCCAGGGCCCAAGATAGTCACCACTTGCTGGTGAGTCACTTCAATGCCTTAATCACCAGAATCCCTGGGTGGGGTGTCTGCCAAGGCCCTGGTCAGGTTGCTGCAATGTCCGGACTTGCAGAAAGGTCTGGATTCCTCACTCCTTCAACATACTCACCTTGCCCATAAATCCAAAGGCCAGGCCTGGATCCAACCAGGGGGCCCACCAAGCATCCCCATGTTCCCCCACCCCACTCCCCTCTGAGCAGGGTGAAGGGGAAACGGATGTTATTTGCTCATCTTTGCTAATTTGAAAAGGAGCATAAACAGCAGAGCTCAGTTGCACAGCTCTGCCGAGGGTGTACTTTAAGTCCAATTATGTGCTATTAGTGCGTTTGCTCTTTGTTCGCATGGCATATTAATTGCAGATCTGGTATTGTGGCAATTAACACAATTATGGGCTCTTTCTGTCTTCCGGCGGGCCACGATCCATATGCTTTTGGCCAAGGAGTTGGGCTTGTGAAATGAAGGGAGACGCCCGCTGGGGAGAATGTCCACTGTTATGGGTTGAATTGTGTACCCACAAAATTCCTATGCTGAAGTCCTAGCCCCCCGTACCTTAGAATGCAACCTTGTCTGGAGATAGGGTCTTTACAGAAGGTAAAGTGAGGTCATTAGGGTGGGCCCCAATCCAATATGACTGGTGTCCTCATAAAAGGGGTAATTGAGCCACACACAGGGAAGACGATGTGAAGAGACGCGGGGAGAAGACAGCCATCAACAAGCCGAGCAAGGCGGGAGGCCTGGAGCAGGGGTCTCCCTCACAGCGCTCGGAAGGAACCACTCTGCCGACACCTTGATTTTGGACTTGCAGCCTCCGGAGCCGTGGCACAATGCATTTCTGTTGTTTAAGTCACCTGCGACGTTTTGTTAAGGCCGTCCAAGCAAACTCATAGCCCCACCTCTGTCCCAGGCAGAGTCCCCCGAGTGGGACAAGGAAGGATGAGGGAGGGAGCACCAGCGTCTCTGTCGGTCCAGAAGTCTCGAGAAGGGATCAGCAGTGACAGTCAGCCCCTCCCTCCCACCAGTGCACCGCTTTCCCAGGGCTTGCCCATCGGTGTGACCTCTGTTCTGGCCCCTGGGCCTTTCTGCTCCACGGCACTGCTGCTGGAGTTCCCCCTTCCCTCTGCACCCATCTCTAATTAGTCACCTGGCTGGGCCAATCCTGGACGCGTCACTTCCTTTCGCTTTGTCATCTCCTAGTCCTGAGGAAGGAGGGTTACCACCTTGTAAGGTAAACAGGGTGTGTGTTATTTTCCAGGTTCAACCACTGATAACGGTCAGGTGTCTGCACAGTGTTTTACAACTTGCAAGATACTTATCGAAGACCTGCTCTCATTCCACACTTGCATCAACCCCACGGGGGTTGGTATTGTCACCCATTTTACAGAGGGCGGAACTGAGGCTTGGAGAAGCCACACACCTGTAAGCAGCTGTGCTCAGACCTAGCTCTGATTTTACGCCTTGTGCTCTTTCTCCACAGCGGCATTTCTCGTGGGATGTTCCATGGAATAGTTAAACTTAAAAGACTTCTGTGGTCAAAAAATGAGGGAAAGCTAAATGAAATGATGACCTTATCGCAGGACTTCTCAGAACCTTCAATATACCGTGAATCTCCAAAACAATGCATATAGTGTGCAGCATTGTCCAGCTTTCTTTTACTTTTGCGAGACACCTGCCGTTCCAGGCAGGGCTGCATGACACCACAGAGCCACTCTAGGATGGCAAAACTGGTCTACATGAGGAAGAAGAAAACTCAACTCAGCCTCAATAGAAGGATCCCCTCCTACCCCACTCTTCCCCTCCCCCATGGCAGGCTGGCTGAGCACCAGGGTTGGTGTCACCGTGCGATCTCTCACCCTCTGGGGTTCAGCCAGCAGCAGACCCGGGTGGTGGACAGCTTGTCCCTGACCACATGATTCTTCTCTTTAGGCACCACCGTTGCCCCCTACATGTGGCTCTGGTGGTGATGTCACTTTAAATAGCCTGCCGCACCCTGGGGAACAGGAAGGGAATATGACTAAATCCCCAGTAACTGTGATTCGTCCAACAGGTGGCCCATTAACCAAGCAGGGCCAATCAGGGACCGCCCTGGGATTGTTTGGGGCCCTGAGAGAAAGCAGCTTTCCTTCCACTGAAGCTGCCAGGAGCTATGTTCTGCTGTAGGAGGAGAAGGTTCATCTGAAAGGAGATGATGACACCAAAAGGCAAGGTCAAGCAGAAACAAGCAGAGACGGACCTAAAAGGAAAGAATGTTCCAGAAGCATCGAGTCCCCAGTTCCAGTCCCTGAGGTCCTGGTTCCTGCAGCAATTGTCTTAATCCTATGAGCTACTCCCAGAGCCTCCCCAACAACATGAGCCAGTTGGAGGTGGATTTCTGTTACCTGCAAACCAAAAAGTCCTGACCAGTACAAGTCCCCGAGCCCCATCAGTAGCTAGAATGGATTTACCAGTCAAGACAGGCCCAACAGGGCTGTGGTGGGGGCTGCCACACAGGTGCCAGGGCCCAGCCCCTCTAAAACATGCCCTGAGGCCTCAGCCAGAGAAACAGAGATGATGCCCTCTTCTCTGTAGGTCCCAGATTTCCTGTCATCAGCATAATTTTAGTTCAGAAAATAGGGTCACCATACCTGTGGGTCACAGAGGGCTTAGCAGAGAAGCCATTTCAAGGTCAAAGTTATTCATTCATTTAACAACTCTTTATTGAGAGCCCACAATATGTCAGGTCCTGGGGACACAGCAGTGAAGACGTCCCCGCGTGAGCTTACCTTCTAGTGGGAGGAGCCAGAGAAAAACAAGCAAAGAGAGAAATTCATAAACAAGGTGATTTCAGATAAAGGGAACAAACAGGAAAGTGGGATAGAGCATATCAGAGACTGGAAAGCAAAATAAGGTGGTCAGTGAAGACCCTCTGAGGGGGTACTGTGGTCTGAATGTTTGTATGCCTGCTGGCCCCGTGGCCAAGTGGTTAAGTTCACGCGCTCCGCTGCAGGCGGCCCAGTGTTTTGTTGGTTCCAATCCTGGGCGCAGACATGGCACTGCTCATCAAACCACGCTGAGGCAGCATCCCATATGCCACAACTAGAAGGACCCACAACGAAGAATATACAACTATGTACCGGGGAGCTTTGGGGAGAAAAAGGAAAAAATAAAATCTTTAAAAAAAAAAAAAAAAGTCCATGTGTTGAAATCCTAACCCCTAATGTGATAGTGTTAGGAGGTGGGGCCTTGGGGAGGCGATTAGGTCGTGAGGGTGGAGCCCTCATGAATGGGATTAGTGTTCTTATACAAGAGACCCCACAGAGCTCCCCAGCCCCTTCGGCTCTGTGAGGACACAGCCAGAAGTTGGCAGTCTGCAGCCTGGAAAAGGGCTCCCGCCAGAACCCGACCATGCTGGCACCCTGATCTTAGATTTCCAGCCTCCAGAACTTCGAGAAATAAATTTCTGTTGTTTATGAGCCACCCCGTCTGGTATTTTGTTATAGCGGCCTGCATGGACTAAGACAGAGGGTGACATTTGAGCTGACATCTGAATATTGAAGATTCAGCCATGTGGAAGGATTGTAGGCAGAGGGAACAGCAAGTACACAGCCCTGAGGTGGGGGCAGGCTCAGCATGTTTGAGGAAGAGAAGGGGCTCAGGGGCTCAGTGTGAAGAGCAGGGGAGAGGGTAAGAGCTGAGGGCAGAGATTAGCAGAAGCCAGGTCACAGAGGCCTTGGGCTGCCCACGACAGGGAGGGGAGACTTCCTCCCGAGTGCAAAGGGCAGACACTGCCTCACAGGGTCCAGGGTGGGGACCCGGGCAGGCTTACTTGTGTTTTCTCAGGGCCCAGAAAAGCAAGCGGCGCCCAGCGACAACCTTTCAGGGAAGCCTTTGGGCTCGGAGCACCCAGTATTGTCTGATACAGCAAGAGTCAGAAGGCCATGCAGGTTCAAAGGCTCAAGATCACTGATGCGATCCAGTGGTCAGGAGAGGCCCGTGATGCTGCAGAAACAAACAGGCCCAAGACTCGGGCACAAACCAACCACACACTTCCTTCCTCACTCATGGACTGGACGGGGGCTCTGCCAGGACCCAGGCGATGGGCAAGCTGCTCTGGAACTTTACCAAACGGCTCTTAAAGCTTCCACCTGGAATGGCCCATCACTTCTGCCCACATTTCATGGGCCAAGGCAAGTGAGGGCCGCACTTAACTGGGAAGAAGGGGACACAATCCCACCAGCTGGGAGCATTTGGGGAGCGGCACTAATGACTCTCACAATCCCCTGTTTTACAGATGGGAAACTGAGGCTCAGACACGTGGAGCAGAATCCCCCAAGGCAGGTGGGAGGGTGGACTAGAGCACCCAGGCCCTGATGGTCCCGGGCTCTCTCTGCAATGCTCCCCTCCCTCCCCCTCCCCCCGCCCCAGCCTCCTCCTCTGCCTAATGACCTTGAAGAGCTTAATCTCCGGAGCCTCTGTGCCCTCCACACACAAGCATGAGCTCATCGTCCCAGCATCTTGGAAGACGGACAGGGTACTAGGGCACCCCCTCTCGCCCTTCCTCTCCCCCGGGACAAATGTTTGGGGCCCTGAATAGATCACACAGCCTGGGGAGGTGGTGGCAAGAGCAGGCCCGAGCTAGTGCTGGCAGCTGCCCATCCAGCAGCAGCAGCAGGAATGCGCTGGGCCAGGTGGGGAATGGCGTGCTGCGGCTCTCCAGTGACCACCAGGCTCTAGGCTGAACTACCGGCTTGCCTCAACACATCACCCCTAAACGTTTTCTCCTCAGGAAGCAGCTTCCTGGGCTCCTCCAGCTGCTCTCTCTCCATCTGGCTACTGGGGAGGAGCCAGGGACCAGTGGGCCCAGTGGACCTGCAGGCCTTTGCTACCACCGTGCCCTGATCCCCCCATGAGCCACATGACACGGCAGGGAAAGGATGGCCCCACAGCAAGTGCAGGAGCTCCGAGGGAACCTCCTGACTGCTCGGCTCCCTGCACAAGCCTGGGTCTGCCAGCTCCTGCTCCACCTCCCTGGTGGCAAGGGTTTTCCTTTCCTGCAGGACACAGCACTGTTGCCTATTTCCAAGTCAGCCTGTCCCAGCAGCCTCTGTGACCACAGGGCAGGGCTGTGTCCCTGTCATCGCTGCCTTCCTAGCTTGTGCACAGTACGTCCTCAATCACGTTTCCTGACTGGCCGAATGCCTGATGGGGACCCAGTTGGTGGTCCTGGGCTAGTTAAGTCTCCAGAAGTCTGGAGAAGTCCTAGAGGCCAGCCAGATGGCTCAGGGCTCACCTCTGAAGCAAGTCACATGAGCTGGGAGGACCTGCGAGAGCAACGAAGGGTGGTCTCAGATAGAAGCCTTGAGGGTCCAGAGTCCAGGCTGCCCCTCTCAAGGATATGGTTTCTTTGCAGCCTCAGGAGTTCCAGATTGGATGTAGGGGGTGATTCAGTCAGAGAAAAGTCCACAGACCACCTTCCTTTGGGATGCTGGCCCACCCCCAAGACAAATTCCCAAGGGCCAAGCTGGCAGGAGCAGCTGGCTGAGAAGGGGGGTGGAGGGTGGGCAGCAGCAGCCAGCCCCACTGGGCCTCCCATAGGCCTCCTCTGGCCTGGGGTCTTGGGGACAGAGGGTTTCTGAGGGAGCACAGAGTGGCTGCACAATAGGTTGGCCAGGAGTGGCTGACTCAGGCCAGCGAGGCCCAGCGGAGGCTGCTTTGGGCACTGCAGAGGATGGAAGGATCTGTAGAAACAGCCAGGGTTGAGGCTGGCCCCACCCAGGACCCATCAGCCTCCCCCTCAGCCAGGCCCCTTCCCCAGGCACAGCTCAGCTCCCTCCACCATGCCTGGGCTTGGTCTTGCTGGCTGTGGGTTCCTCAGGGTGGTCAGTGTTTTCTTTCACACAAGGACACATGAGGATGTGCAGCCTACAGTAAACAAAGGGCTATTTTTACCGCCTCATTGTTTCCTCTCTCAGCGTCCTGGCTCCCCGGCCAAGGTAACCTCAGTCCTCCCTCCTAGCACCCGGCCACCCGCCTATACTGCAGGGCTCTGCCCTGCCAGGTGCCAGCAGCTCAGCCACCACGCTCTCCTGCAGGTGCCACCGTGGAGCAGGCCCGGCTGCAGGTGAGGAGAGGCGCACTCCCTGGTCTGCAGGTGGTGGAGTGAGACTGGGAAGGGGCGCAGAGGGCACCTGAGCCAGGCCTGGGAGACCCATCAGGGAGGCGAGCATCTCAGCCTGTTTGTCCCTCTCCCAGAGCTGGCTGTCTCCAGCCGCAGCCCACCCAGACCCATGGCCTGTTCAGAAGAGCCTGGCTCCTGCCTAAAAGGAGGTCAAATGCTGGGGGCAGCCCCGCTCAGCCCGAGGCTTAGAGTTGCTGGTGCGTGGAGACAAAAAAAAAGACCATCCATCCCCTATTGCCTGACTCCAGGCAGGCACACCACTGCTGGTGTGCACTCAGTGAATCCAGACAACCCACGATGTAGGCGCCATTATTGTTCTCATTTTCCAGATTGGGAAACAGGCTGGGAAACATTGAGTGACTTGCCCACATCACACAGCTTGTAACAGGCAGAGCCTGGATTCGAACGTAGGTCTGTGCAGCTCTGAGCCCGGAGTTCAGGAGGGCCTCCCCAACCAGCAGCCACCCCCCTGTCCTGAGGCAGACAGGGGTTTTGTCCCACTCCTCAGGGCTCAGTGGTGGGGGGTGACCTTTGGGCCCTGGGGGCTGGGATCTGTGACCTGGGAGCGGGCGGGAGGAGGGGGAGGGAGGGAAGGAGGGCTGCTGGCTCTCAGGGCTCAGGGCTCCGCGGCTCCCTGTCCGCCTCCTGTTTGCTCTGAAGGAGCTGGCTGCAGTGGGAAGGAGCCTCTGGCTGTGATGGGTTTTTTTTAACCACTTGATCATGTCAAGGATTTAATTTTATCCCCTTCTGTGGCTGGCTCTGATTCTATTTGGAGTTTAAGCATGAGCTAGTGAGCAGGAGGGTCCCTGGAAGGCAGGACTCCCACCCCCAGGTCTGCAAAGCCCCTCCCTGCCTGCCCAGCCCTGATGAGGTCCATCTGGGGGACCCCCCTCAGCTCTGCAGGTTCAGGAAGGCTGGAGGACGGCTCCAATTAAGGCCCTTCCCCCACGCAAAGCAGCTTAGCAGAGGGAGAGGTCCAGGGGTGGGGGCGGGGAGCAGGGGGCAGCTCTTGCTTTGCTTCTTTCAAGGGATCATCTCAGTTCTTTCATCCTCATCAAAAAAGCATTTAACAAGCACCTGATTGGACCTGGGGTCACGCTCCTCCCCGCCAGGAGCTGCAGACAAGGCCTTGCTCTGAATACCTTATAAGCAGAGGGTGGGGGCGGGCCACACCATCATGGGGACTTAAGGATGGCCATATGTGTTGACCACCCACTGTGGGCAGGTCACTCTGTTAAACTTGTCACATGCATTATCTCATTAGTTCTCAGCAACAGCCTTTTGGGATAGATGCTCTTGTTTTTTCCATTTTTCCAATAAGTTGGATAATTTACCCCAAGTCACACAGCTGCGAGGTGGCAGATCCAGACTTGAATCCCACCAGCCAGAGTTCTCGCTGTCTCCTCAGCCCCCAACTACACGGACATAAAGATTTATGTGAGGGGGCCGGCCCCGTGGCCAAGCGGCTAAGTTCGCGGGCTCCGCTTCAGCAGCCCAGGGTTTCGCCAGTTTGGATCCTGGGCGTGGACCTAGCACAGCTCTTCAGGCCATGCTGAGGCGGCATCCCACATAGGACAACCAGAGGCATTTACAACTAGAATATACAACTATGTACTGGGGGGCTTTGGGGAGAAGCAAAACAAAAAACAAAATAAAGAAGATTAGCAACAGATGTTAGCTGAGGTGCCAAGCTTTAAAAAAAAAAATAAAAAGGAATCACTGGTCTTCACATCAAATGAGTCACTGAGGATCTGTCCATTTAAAAAAAAAATTTATACTGTGGGAGTAAGCAGTATAAACCAAGTTCAAGAGAGAATAATGTTCGTCCAGGGCTTTACTGGGTTCAAAGCATTTTGGTGTAGAGTTTTTAAAGGTACAATTGTTTTTATTATTCTTCCCATTTTACAAATGAGAAAATTAAGGCTGAGAGCTGCCCCAGGGTACAGAGGTCACATTAGGGAGGCAGGGCTCCAACCTTTGAGGTCCCCAAATTCTGAGCTCCTTGGCTGACCTCACTTGGGGACAAGTGTGCTTTGAGGGTGGCCTGCCAGGTGCTGGCCATGGGCTGTGAACAGGAAGAGGCAGGGCAAAGTGGAAGAGGAACTTATTCTAGAAAAACCAGCTTAGCCTAGAGGAGAACTGCCAGGTACACACAGGGAAGCATCAGAGTGGGGACAGGCAAGAAGCAGGAGTTATGGTGGCCAGCTTAGGGGAGAAGCTGGGGCGCCATGAGTTGGTGGGAGACTAGCTTCATGCCCAGACTAGGAAGGCAGCAGTTTCATCCTGGAGGTGAGGGCTGGCCCGAGGACCCTGCATGGGGTCACCTCACCTGACAAATGGTTGTTAACGACCTACCGCAGCCAAACAAGGGGCTTGGAGAACAACAGCAAACACCAGACTGGTCCTGGGGTCACAGAGCTGGCGGGGCAAGAGGGTATTGGGTAACCTGGTGAGGCAGGATTTACTCCCACCCCAAGCTGCCCCTGTCAAAGCTGGAAGCAGTGGCTACAAGCATGGAGTCTGGTGTCAGACAACCTGGGGCTGTGCCACGCTGACCTTTAGCAACCTATGTAACCCCCATTTCGTCATCTATAAAATGGGGATAATGACAGATGTACCTCACACAGGACTGAAGATGGTGTGTATACAGTGCTGAGCACCTGCACACAGGTAGAACCCAACACACAGTTGCTGTGTTACTAAGACTGGGACAAGAGAGACACCTGCATAAAAGATGTTTGTGAAAGCCTACCTCCTTCCAGGACAAGGCCAAGGGCCAGGAGGCGGAAACCCTCAGAGGCTCTGGGTCTGAAGTCACCTCCTGGGGCTGTGCAGGTAGGGTGGGGCTCCCACAGGTGTGTAAACAGGGCAGCCACCTGTCACACACTCTGTTCCTTCCCTGGAACTCAGGGAGAGGCCCCTGCAGGTGGGCGGGCGGGAGGGCTCCACTCGGCTCGGCTAACAGCTCTCTGGGCCCTCCCATGGGCCCTCCGGAACACCCGTGAGGGGCAGCTCCAACGTTAAGGAGAAAAGTGAAGGAAAGGCACGGGCTGATATTCAAAAAGTATTTCACTGCCCTTGTCCTTTGAGGACTTTCTTTAAATTAGGACTAGCAGCCATGGTCCCCAAGCCCCGCAAATCTCCTGAACACTCAGTCGTTGCCCAGAAGAGAGAGTTCCTTCACTGGACAGAGAAGAGTTTTCTAAACATGGCTTCAGGTTAGTCTGGGCCTATTTCATCCTTGGGGAAAGGGGTGGGTGACCATGAGCAACAGAGAGAGAGAGAGAGAGAGAGAGGGCCTGCCCACAAAGGCGGGGCAGGTGGGTAGTGGTGGGGTCCCTTGGGGCCCACCGAGTCCTCTGCTCCAGAAGCTGGCTCCTGCGTCCATCTCATCCCCCGCCCCCCCTCCCGGCACTGAACCAGGTGCCTTGGAGGGATTGTTTTCCCTGCTACAAAGGGGCCTGTTCAAAGGCTGAGCAGCCTGGATTCTCACAGCTGCTATTCACCTGCAGGGAGAAGAAGCGCTTCATTCATTCTCAACCACCCTCCCCCCAGGGCTGGGAAACACCAACAAAAGGCAGGGTGCCCGCCTCCCCCAGGCTCAGCCAGGCTCCCAGCTGTCTCTGGCCTCAGCAGTTCAGTGTGGGGGGTCATTATGGGCCACCCCTACCTGGGAAGGTGGACCGAGAAAGTTGCCTACTGTGTGGGCTGAGGGACCCTGAAACCCAGCGCTGCCCCCAGTGTCTTCCCTTTGCCTGCTTACATGACCGATTCACCTCTCTTGAGTGGCCTAATCCCCATTAGAGACCCGAGCTAGCTCTGGGAGGACTTCTCCTCCCAGCTCAGTCCAGGTTCTGTGCTGGGGGCTGGGCAGGTGGGACCAGGGCCAGCCAGCCCCTCCCTCTGCTCAATGGCCCAGTTTAGAAGAGCCGATTAACTCCAAGGTTAGCCACCAACCGTGTCACTCAGAACACTGGGAGGGGGTGGGGAAATTCTACACATAATTTACCTGATATGGGCCCTTGATATGTGTCTCTGTTTAATTTTTAGCTAACAAGGCTTTCTTTTTTTGTCTTTCTCTCAATAACTATAAACTCCTTCCTAGAAAAGGAAGTTACAGAGAAAGGCAGGCCAGTTCAATATAAGAATTAACATAAATTACCTGAAGATGGAATAGGCTATCTTGTGAGGTAGTGAGTTCCCCAGTCCTTGAGAGTATTCAAGCAAAAGCCAGACAAGTCCTTTTCAGAGGTGTTTCTAAAGGGACTCACACATCCGGCCACTGCACGGGCTGCTAGACCACCTCCAACTCTCTTCCAACATTGATTTAATGATGTTGATTGTGCCGTCTGTCCTCATATTCTAGAAACCCCATAGCCTTTAGCACCCAGTGAAATGCTTTGAAAAGGAAACAGAAGCAGTGAGTCCATGTAAGCAGCAAAAAAAAAAAAAAAAAAAATGAAGACCTAAAATGGGACGATGAAGGGGAGAAATGAAAAATTCTAGAAAATGCTTCCAAAGCAAAAATTCCTAAAGCAGAAATAATTTCAGCTTCCAAACGTGAATATACAGCTGAATACCAATCAATCTTTCATTTCTGGGATGATGGAAGGACTTTTGTTACGACCATTCTCAGCCTGCTGCCATCACACAGGATGTCGGGGAGTCTAGGATGGAAGGGTCCCCACACCCTTATGGGTACTGAGTGCTCAGGAGCATGGACGGGTGAAGTGACCTCTGAAGATTACGGACCTCAGTCCAATCTGGGCTGACATTTGGAATCTCTGGGTCACAAAGGGCCTCAGCCTTCCTCCGGACCTGTCAGCTGGGCTGGGGAGATCTGGAAATTCTTCCAAACTCCGAGCTCCACTCCACATCACAGGCAATTAAACTAGCGAACCCGGGGTTTTCGTGCCTCCTTGCAGCGTCTCCTTGGGCAGGAGGGGCCCCGGCAGCAGAGCCCATGAGCCGTGGGGAAATCAGAGAATGAACCCAACTCCATGGGAGATAACTCAGCTCACGCACCAAGCTATTAAAAATCTTTATTGTTAATTTTTTCTCCAACAGATATATTTTTAGTTGAAATATGAAGCCACAGCAACACTTTCACTTTTCTCCTTCAGAAGATGAGACAGATCAGGGCCATCACTGTTACAAGAGGAAGGCCCATGACCTTGATAAGGACAGGCTGGGGCAGAGAAGACAGCAAAGGCCAGGACGTGGACCCTTTATGGGAGCTACAGGTATAAAGGGAGGGGGCAGCCGGCTGAGGCCTGATAACAGATGTTACAGCCTGGGCGCAGAGGAGACTGAAAAAACTCACCTTTCCCCAGGGGCTCAGCTGGAGCTGCAGGCCACTGAGTGGGAGTGAGCGTGCAGGTGTGTGTGTCTGTGTGTGCATGTGCTCACATATGCATGTGTACACATGCACTGCTCCCCCGGAGGAAGATGCTCTCAGGCCCCTGCTGGGGTACCCACAGTCTTTGTCCCCTGGGGATCAGTGGCCTCTGCAGGCTAACAGTCAGCTAACCAGGGCCAGAGGCCTGTGTACGTGGAGGAGGGCACGGGTGTGTAGGCCATGACATTCGAGTCCTCCTTTTGGGGCAAGGCTCAGACAATGATCAGAGCACAGCGTGAACTGCCCACTCACCATGGGGCTCTCCAGGGCTCGGGCCCAGGACACATTGGTGTTCAGCTCCTGCGCTCCATAACAGCCCTGAGAAGGGGGAAATGCGGCTCCAAGAGTCTTCTCCTGACTTTGGGTACCGGAGGCAAGAAGGGGGCCTCAGCCATCTACTTCCTCAGGGGGAGGGGAGAGGCCTGCATCTTTCTCCAACTCCCCACCCAGATTCCACTTCTGTGAGAGATGCAGGGAGAAGGGTGGGCTGCCTCCAGGGGAAGGAAGGGGGCAGGTGGAAGACTTGGGGTTCCTGAAGCCCTTCAAAGACCACTGCACTGCAATGTGTTTCCGGGGGCCAGGGTAAGGGCCAGCCTGGTGGGACTTGCTCAGTGAAGGCCCAGCCAGTGGTCCCAGTGGGCACTGCATAAATAATGACGCTGTCCCTTCCAGGCTGACATGGAGAGAGATCCTTCTGAAGGCAGTGCAGTGAGGGGCACGGGCCTTGGATGAGAGAACGCCGAGTGCTGCCCGGAGCTACTGCCCCAGCGGCAGATACCCCAGGGGGGGGCCTGGCTGAGGGAGGCCAGGTGTGGATGTTTGGAGCCAAAGGCCTCCCAGGCCTTGTAAGCCAAGCCAAGGCCTTTGTGAGGGTTCCAGCCTCCCAGGCAGAGACTTCTGCTGCATTGTGGGGTCTTACAGCTAGGAGCAACTCCTGCCCTTTACAGGAGGAGCCCCCAGATGAGGCCTCAGGAAGCAGGATAGGGAGGGAATGGCCGAGAGGACAGAGCTGCCAGCGCAGCGCTCCTCTGCTCAACCCAGGGAGGCCAGAGGGGCCCGGACAGCATTTGAGCAATTCCATTCTCAGGAGGGAAGCTAGCTGGCCGCCAGCTCATGGAAGCAATGCACATAAATCCTGCCTAACGGTCACCTCTAAGCTCTGGGCCACTCTTCAGGACAGCGCAAACCTCCTTGGGGCCCTGTTTTCCAGCTGTGGACCCTGCTTAGAGTCCTCGAGGCCCCCTTGCTGGTGGAGCCAGGTGTGGTCATTAAAGCAAATGCGCTCTCCAGGGGGACCCCCAGGCTGGAGAGGGACTGCACGCAGCGGCGGGGTGGGGGGTGGGGGGGGGGAGCCCATGGCAACGGGAGGCATGGGTGAGCCAATGGGAAACCAAATTCACATACTGAAAGCCAATCCAATGAAACACAAACCAAAGGCGTGAAAGCAGCAGCAAGCTCTGTGTGCAATAAATACTGCAGAGCACACTTGGTTTGTTTCTTTTTTTTTTTCAAGTCAAACATAACAACCAATGTCCCAAACCCTGTTTTCAGCATTTGAAAGAGAGAAGCTGTTGCTATCAGCAGAACACCTGCAGCCAATCAAAGAATAAACCGTTTCCCATTAGCCAGCCAATCAAAATCCTTTTCCAGTTTAAGTAGCCAATCAGCCCTCTTCACATTTCTAAAAAGTGACCTAAATAAAGCACCAGAGCTCGGAGAGCTTCCTGGGAAGCCATATACCGAGGCGCAAATTTTTTAAAAAGTAAGAGTCAGAAATAAAAATAAAAGGTTTCCATTGGTCAAGGTTTAAAAATAAAAAGGTTTCTTCCTCCAGCCAATCGTGAGTCCATCCCTTTAAGCCAATCGTAGCTGCACCACTGGTGTCTCCCGCGATGCCAGCCCCGCCGAGTGGCCTGGGGTGGGGTGGGGTGGGGTGGAGTGGGGTGGGGTGGGGTGGGAAGGTGATCTGCTGCCACTCAGCCGGCCGAGGTCCACACAGATCTCTGGCCCTTGCCAGCTCCCAGGCTGTTCCAAGGGGTTCGCAGCTACTGCCTCCGGTCCTCCGTCTCTGACCTGGAAAACGCCATCACCACATCCTCTGCACCTGCAGACCAGGGGAAAAGAATTGTTGGATGGGCCTCTGGCACTGGGCTGCAATCTGGCACAAGGCAAGGAGGCTGCGGCCCCCAGCTGCAGCGTCAGTCTGCCGTAGCATGGTGCTTTCTGAGTGCAAAGTGCTTCAAGGAAGCCCACCTCCCCTTGGGGCCTTCCCACAGCCTGGTCAGGGGACAGACCAGCAAGCCTGCTGCAGGGTTGCGGGCTGCACGGGTGAGGCTGGGAGGCTTGCTCAAGGCTACACAGCTAAGCAGTGAGCATGGCAAGAACACAGGGCTGTCGGTCCCAGAGCAGGGCTCTGCTCACAGCCCTGTTCCAAGGTCACCAAAGCCAGGGCCCTTGGGAACCTCTCTCTCTTAAGACTCTTGTCTTGATCCCTTTGGAGGATCTTGCTCATTATGATTTCCAATAGCCATTCCTCTCTGCCCAAACCCTACTCAAAGGAGCTTGGCAAGGCCCATTTCCAGCCTGCAGTTGGCCTGGCTGCTACGGAGACAGATAATGGCCATAATCTTTATTATTGTTATTTTTAATCGTGGATTTGAGATTCTGGTCCAGGCACTCATGAAATCACTTCCTTTGTCTTGTTTTCCATAAGACAGGCTCTGACATGCAGCCAGAAAAGGCAGGAGGGAGGAGGGAAAGAGCTCGAAATACTGACCTGCCTCCGCCCCCAGCTGCCGGGAGGGAAGGCGCTGACTGAGCCGCAGACCCTGCAGGGCAGGCGAGGTGACCACGGTCCTGCTCTGCCTCCCCAGCCTTGGCCCGCCCTCGGTCCTGCCGCTCTTTCCCCTTTTTCTAAAGGACGGTTCTTGGTTGCGCCCTGAACAACAGTCGGCTGCCCACGGCCTTTCTGACATACTTCTCTTCTGTGCGTCTGGAGGAATTCTCCCCAGGAGGGGAGGATTGGAACAGCAGACACAGGAAAGGCCAACAAAGGGTGGGCTGGTGTGGGTGGTGCGTGGTGGAGCTTCTGGCATGTGACATGGAGCTGGGGAGAGGGCAGGATTCTGCCTCCTCAGGCATGGTGTTGGCCATCTTCATCCACACCATGGGGGAGTCGCCCCCTCACAGTGGCAGCCTCCTACCAACCTCCTTCCTAACTGCCCTGCCTCATGGAGGAGCGGAGGAGGCTCCCAGCCACGGGTGCTGCCGGAGGGCCCATCCACAAGGATGTAACATTACAGAGACGTGTCTTCAATTTGGTACCAGGGCTCCAAGGTGCTGCCAATGGAACTAACCCTGCATCTGTCTTGATGGGGTTCTGCTGTTACCAGCACAACCTCTATTCCTGAAAAGGAGAATAAGCCTCTGGAAGGGAGCTCAAATCGTCTGACTTCTTGGAATGGGGCTCCTTTGCTTGGGAAGCCTTACAAATCCTTCCTCTGTCTTCTCAGGAACATTCTGTTCTCTCGCCTCAGTCCTAGGACCACGCAATATCACTGCAGGCAGAATTTTCCTAGCAACCACAGAATCCAAGATTACCTCATACCCTGCATGGCAGCTGAGCTGGTTACCTAACAGATGCCGGCTTTTCCCAAGTGCGCCTCCCAGCTTGCTAATCAGGAGGGGGCTGGCAGGAGATGGTGAAAGGGGGGTTGTCAGCCAAAGAAGCCTCGGCTGCAATGAACAGTGGCAGCCCACTCACTTCTTTCCTTGCCTGCCTCATGGGCTTTCTCACAGGGACCTTGGGCCTCTGTGCTGAGCTGCAGGCACAAAAATAGCACAGGCTGCCCCAGGAGGGAATGGTGAGTCTGCAGAGGAACAGCCATTGGCTCCTTGGAGGAGCCCAGACCCAGGGGCTCAGGCTCCCGATGCTGCAGCCTGTCCGGAACCTGGACTACACCCTGACAGCTGCGGAAGGAAGTAACCTCCTCAAGGTCACACAGAGACTCTGATATCTATTTAACAAGACACCTGAAGCAGAGGATTTGTCAGAGTCCCACCCGTGCCACACTGCCATCTGGTAGCCCCATCCCTGGCTGGGGTGGGGAAGGCTGGGGATTCGCGGCTCCTGTTTATAGAGCCTCCCACTCTGCTGCTGGAGCAGTGTGGCAAGGGCCCACAGAGCTGCTGCCCATCCTGGGCCCTGTTCTCTTCCTAAAGGACTTGCTATTTTCCAGGCCTCACCACAGAGACCTGCTTTCCTTCAGGGCTCAAGAGGGGGCAGGCTCTTCTAGAGCATTCTCTGACTTATCTTTTCATTGTCTGGCCTGGGACTCATCACTCAACAAGGGTCTGACCATGAACCCGGCAGGCCTCCGGGCAAGGACTCTGCTTTCCCCTCGCCTCTTCTCCATGAAATTTGGGCCAGTAGCTTACAGGGAGGGTTAGCTGCTCAGTTAGTTATCATGATTTGAGCTCTTAGAGCTTTAGATACAGGAGGGACCTTGGAGGTTGGTCCCCATGGTCTCGCCTTCTTAAAAGGCCAGCATGTGGTGACTCCCATGCGTGCTCTCACTGTCCAGGAATCACAGGGGTCAGAACAGGAAGTCACTGCAAAGAAGCCAGCAGGCCCAGCCCACTGCCTCCAGGCCATTAGTTAGGTTTCCCATCCCATTTTACACATGAGGAATGTCCACCCCACTGGTACCTCTGCTGACACTATCTGGACTTGCGCTCAGGGCTTCTGTTCATCCTTTTTCACCAGATGCAGGAGAGCACAGGAGGGGAGAAGATGGTCAGTCTCTCCTGTTTCACACTCTTTGATACATAAAAGATAAAGATGGCCAAAACCAGATGAATATATCACAAGAAAAGAGAACTGCAGACCTGTATCTCTTATGAATACAGATATTCATAATATCTATGACATGCAAAAATACTCAACAAGATACTAGCAAACTGAATACAGCAACATATAAAAAGGATTGTATACTCTAAGTGAGATTTGCCCAGGAATGCAAGGTTGGTTTAACATCCAAAAATCAATTAATGTAATATATCATATCAATAGAAAAAAGAACAAAAACCATATAATTATCTGAACAGACAGAGAAAACACACCTGACAAAATTCAACACACCTTCATGATAAAAATACTCAACATACTAGGAATAGAAGGGAACTGCCTTAGTCTGATAAAGGGCATTTACCAAAAACTCACAGCTACTATCATACTTAATTGTGAAGATGGAAAGTTCTCTCCCTTCAAGATTAGGAACAAGAAAAAGATATCCACTCTCACAATTTCTATTCAATATTGTGTTGAAAGTTCTATCCAGGGCAATTAGGCAATAAACAGAAATAAAAGGCATCCAGATTGGAAAGGAAGAAGTAAAACTACGGGCATACCTCGGAGATATTGCGAGTTTGGTTCCAGACACTTCAATAAATCAAATATCGCAATAAAGTGAATGTCGCAATAAAGGGAGTCACACAAATTTTTTGGTTTCCCAGTGCATATAAAAGTTCTGTTTATACTATACAGTAGTCTGTCAAGTGTGCAATACCATTATGTTTAAAAAAACAATGTACATATCAATTAAAAAATTAAGTGAGCAAATCTGTTGGAAAAATGGTGCCAATAGACTTGCTCAATGCAGGGTTGCGACAAACCTTCAATTTGTAAAAAATACAATATCTGCAAAGTGTAATAAAGTGAAGTGCAAAAAAATAAGGTACGCCTATATATTGGTCGACAACATGGATCTTAGAAAATATAGAAAATCCTAAGGAATCCACTAAAAAACTATTACAACTAATAAGCTAAAGTTGTAGGGTACAAGATCAATATACAAAAATTATTTGTATTTCTATACACTAGCAATGAACAATCTGAAAATGAAATTAAGAAAACAATTTCATCTACAATAGCATAAAAAATAAAATCTTAGGAATAAATTTAACAAATGAAGTACAAAATTTATACTCTAAAAGTACAAAACATCATTGAAAGAAATTAAACACAATCTCTACCAAAATCCCAGCTGCCTTTTTTGCAGAAATTGACAAGTTGCTCTTAAAACTTGAAACACAAAGGATCCAGAAAACCACAATAATCCTGAGAAAGAAGAATAAAGTTGGACTCACACTTTTGGATTTCAAAACTTATTACAAAGCTATAGTAAACAAGATTGGGTAGAACTGGTATAAGGACAGACATGCAGATCAATGGAACAGAACTGAGATTCAGAGATAAACCCTCCCATTTATGGTCAATTAAATTTTGACAAGGGTGCCAAGACAACTCAATGGAAAAGAATTGGACAAATGGTGCAGGGACAACTGGAAATTCACAGGTAAAGGATGAAGTTGGACCCCTACCTTGCACCATATATCAAAATTAACTCAAAATGGACTAATGACCTAAATATAAGAGCTAAGCTATAAAACTCTTAGAAGAAAACAGGAGTAAATCTTCATGACCTCGGTGTTAAGAAATGATTTCTTATATGTGACGGCTAAAGTACAAGCAACAAAAACAACAAAATAGGTAAATTGGGCTTTATGAAAGTTAAAAGCTTTTATGCCTCAAAGGATACTATCAAAGAAGTGAATTGTGAAGGCCCACTGGGCTGTTTCTGCCCACTGCTCTGAATGTCAAAGTACAGAAATTCAGTGGAGCGCGGGCAAATGGCGGGAGTAACTATGACTCTCTCGAGGTAGCCAAATGCCTCGTCATCTAAGTAGTGATGCGCATGAATGGATGAACAAGATTCCCACTGTCCCTACCTACTATCCAGCAAAACCACAGCCAAGGAGGAAAAAAAACAGTCAAAAAGTAGCCCACAGAATGGGAGAAAGTATTTGCAGGCCATATGTCTGGTATCTGGAATATATAAGTAACACAACTCAATAATAATAAAATGTCAAACAATCCAATTTTTAAAATGGGCTAAGAACTTGAAAAGACATTTCTCCAAATAAGATATATGAATGGTCAACAACATGAAAAGATGCTCAATATCATTAGTCATTATGGAAATATAAATCAAAACCAAAATGAGATGCCACTTTACAGCCACTAGGATGGCTGGATCAAAAAGGCAGACAACAACAAGCGTCAGCAAGGATGCGGAGAAATGGGAACCCTCCCCCATTGCTGGTGGAATGTCAAAGAGTACAGCTCCCAAGCCTGCTCCACCTGCAGGCTTCTTCATCTCAGCCGATGGCACCTCCATCCTCTGATTGCTCAGGTTAAAAACCCTGGGGTCTTCCTGATGCTCCCCTGTCTCTCACACACACTCCACATACAACATATCAGCAAACCTTGTTGACTCTACTTTTAAAATATATCCTGAATGGGTCACCATTTCCCCTACCACTACGCTGGTCCAGGCCACCACTGCCCCTCACTGTCCTCCTGTACCCCCTTTTCCTGGATCTCCCCACTCTGGCCCCTGATGGTCCATTCTCCACACAGTAGTGGGAAACTACTTAAAAACAGTTCTTAAAAACGTAAGTCAGGGGCTGGCCCCGTGGCTGAGTGGTTAAGTTCGTGCGATCCGCTTCGGTGGCCCAGGGTTTTGCCAGCTCGGATCCTGAGTGCAGACATGGCACCACCTGTCAGGCCACGCTGAGGTGGCATCTTGCATGCCACAACCAGAAGGACTCACAACTACAATATACAACTAAGTACTGGGGGGCTTTGGGGAGAAAGAAAAAAAAGAAAAAAAGATTGGCTAAAAGATGTTAGCTCAGGTGCCAGTCTTTAAAAAAAAAGACCATAAGTCAGACCCTGCCACTCCTTTGCTCAAAACCCTGCAAAGACTTCTTATTGCAAGATTTCTTATCACACTCAAAGTAAACTCCTAACTCCACACCATGGCATGCAAGGCCCAACATGATCTGGCCTCTGGCTGCCTCTTCCACTTCTTTTTCTTTAAGATTTTCTTTTTCTTTTTTTTCCCCAAAGGCCCCTGGTACATAGTTGTGCATTTTCAGTTGTGGGTCCTTCTAGTTGTGGCATGTGGGATGCCGCCCAAGCATGGCCCAACGAGCAGTGCCACATCCGTGCCCAGGACCTGAATCGGCAAAACCCTGGGCCGCCGAAGCGGAGCACGAGAACACAACCATTTGGCCATGGGGCCGGCCCCTTCACCTTCTTTTATATACCCCCACCCCTCACTCCAGTCCAGACACAAGGGCCTCCAGGCTATCCTCCAGCTACAAGTAACTTATTCCTCAGGACCTCTGCACTTGCTGTTTCCTTTGCCTCAATGCTGTTCCCCAAGTCCATCTTACAGTGTTGCACTTCATGCCAGTCTCTGTGCACGATCACCTCCCTAGGCCCTCCCTGACCACAATTTCTAAAATAGTGCCCCGTGTCAATTCCTTGGGCAGCTGTAGTCCACTTCAGGACCCTCAGCACCACCCTCAGAGTTATAAATTGATGGGATATTATTCCCCACTGGAAAGTGTGTTCCATATGATCAGGGACCCGGTCTTTCACTCACATATTCACAGCCCCTGGGAAAGCTCCTGGGACACAGGAGGAATCGTTACTTTGTCGATGAGCAACCTGAGCTCAGAGAGATGAAGCAACTCAGTGAATGAGAGGCAGAGGGAGGGCCCAGACCTAGATTCCAAAGTCCAGGCCTTCCCACTATGGGGCTCCTGGCCGTTTCCTCTCAGGAGAAGGAAATAACTAACATGTCCCAGTCACCCAGAGCACTGAGGCTGCTCAGGCCTCCCAGTAGATGGGCCAATCCATCCGTCCCCAAAAGAATGGAATGAAGACCCAGGATTTTAAAAATGCCACCAAGGGGCCAGGCACGTGGCATGGTGGTTAAGTTCGGCTTCGGTGGTCCGGGTTCGCAGGCTCAGATCCTGGGCACGGACATACACCACTCATCAGCCATGCTGTGGCAGTGACCCACATACAAAATAGACGAAGACTGGCAAAGATGTTAGCTCAGGGCTAATCTTCCTCAAGGGAAAAAAAAAAAAGCCATCAACAAGAAGTAGGGAAAAAAAACCTACCACCAAAGCAACCCTGGGATGCCTTGGAAAAAATTCAACATGGGACCCAGGATGCCAACCTGGGAGGAACCTGTCCCCAGACCCCCGTGCCCTGGCCTACTGCTCCGCCAGACACCTCCCTGGTGCTGTGGCTCACCTGCTTTGGAAAGCAGGGCCGAGGCACTGTGAGGGCATGGCCCTCTGACCCAAGGCAGGGCACCCAGTGGCCAACTCTTCCCACGCCCACTGCCAGCTTTCCCCCTTTAACAGAGTCCAGTCGAGTGACTGGGGAGAGAAAAATGACAAATATGCAAGAGCTTAGAAAAGGGAAGCTGGCCCCTAGCCGGGAGCAAGAGACAGACAATGGGGTCACTGGTCTGTTTGCAAGCTCAGGATGAATTCACACCAGCAGGATCGAAAGCCCAGCACAGGCTCCACACAGCAGCACCACCCTCGGCCCATGTCCACCGTGGCCCACGGCCCAGAGCAGTGTGGTTTGGAGAAGTCCTCAGGGCACTCAGACACAATCCCCAACACCCAGTGGCTGGAGAATCACTCTTGCTATTTGAGACTCTAAGTAAAAGTCTTTCAAAGTTTTTTCTATCAATACCCTAAGCACCTCAATGTTTCCTGAATTGCCAGAACACACTCCTATTGGCCACATAGGTTTAGAGTTGGGTCAGTGATAGCAGATGAAACAGAAGAGAAAAGAGGAATGTGGAGATGGCTGCAGCCGTGAGGCCGATGGACGGAGCAAGGGTGCACACGGCCTCTATTTCTCAGACCTGTCTGGGGAGTGCTAGTAGAGCCCTGGTCCTTTTCCGGGAATGGCAGAGCTCGGTCCTGGAAAAGCACAGACCCTGGAGCGCACATGAAGCTGGGGCCCAGGTCCCAGGGCAGAGGAGGACAGCTCCCAACACCACCTCGCTCTCCAGGAGGACCCTGCGGAGAGAGACCAGGTGGTGGATAAGGAAGGGACAAGGCCTCCGAGGGGTCTATGACATGCTGACCATGCAGTTCCTGCCGGCATTCCACCACAGTGCCTGGCTGCAGGGGGACAAACTGACCCGAGAGCTCTTCCAGCTCCAGATCCGGCCAAGACCAGCTCGGAGCTGGGGCTCACAAGTGGCCAGGGAGAGAGAAAACAGCCCTGAGGATAAACCCTAACCAAGAAATTGACACAAGGTACAAAAAGCTCAGCTCTCAAAGGCTGTCAGCCTGGGGCCCCGGAGTCCAGGACACGGTCCTGTACAGATCTCCCCAGAGAAAAGGCGGCACTCCTAGTGCCAGGATCAGCAATGGGCCGGGGCACCCACGTCACCTGATTCAGAGCCACAGACCCCTCCAAGCCCAGCCCCCACGACCGTACGTTCTGGAAACAGGGGGCCTCTCCCACACCCCTTGCTAGCTGGAGCTTCACAGGACTACCACAGGGTTAGATGTTCTGGGGTCAGAGACCTTATGACCTCCTGACCTCCTAAGGGGCCTAACAGCTTCCTAATGAGGGTAAATGACTGGGAACTGGAAAACTCAGAAATACAACCCTGAGACCCCAGAGACTCCAAATTCCCCTGGCTGCTGGAGGCAGGAGACAGCCTAAGGAGTGGCTCAGTGCTTCAAACCCGTCCAGGGAGCCTGCCCTGCCAAGGCCGGGCCATTCTCCAGGCGCACGGCCAAAGAGCTGCAGAGGAAACATGGCCACATGCTCCGAAGCACCCAGGGCTGTTTCCATTCCCAGCATTCTGTCCCTTCTTCGACCCTACAAGTTTTGGTTGCAATACTTCCTCCTTGCCCCATGAGCTCATTATCTTGCTGTCAATACCAACTAGTGGCTGCTACCCGCTACCCAAAACTGCAGCGACTCAGCTACTAGCTCTGGGGAGATGAGTCAGACAGCAAGCCTCCTGGACACTCCTCCAAAGGAGAAAGTTTCCATGGGGATGAGGCTCGGCCACCACCCTGGACTGGGCCTCTTCCCAGATAAACCCACACCTACTGGGTGGCAGGCTCTGGCAGCTGAGGCCTAGGAGCCCGTGGGTTCTATACATCTCATCTCTGATGCCCAAAGTTCCCAGGGGATGGCTTTTACCCAGAGACAGCATGACACTGGTTGCCATGGGGACAGCAGCCCCAGATCCACCAAGGTCTCAGTAGCCAAAGCAGGTTCCAGGCTTGGTGGCGCCTCCGGGGCTCCAGGCTGACAACCACATCACCAGGCACTCAGGCTGCCAGAAGGTGGGGCAAGTGGGCCAAGATGTGGAGCTGGCTCCTGGCAAGGGTGCTGGGCCTCCTGACTGGCTACTAGGGCCCTCCCAGGCTTGCGCTTCCTTGGTGGACCCTGGTACCCAGGCTTGGGTCTGATCCTGCCAAACTGTGTGACACAGGGAAGTCCCTGCACATCCACCTCCCTTTTCTCATCTGCAAAATGTGATGAATCGCACCTATCCCATCCATCTGACAGACCAGGAGAATGTCTGCAGCGTAAAGCATCATAACAGCATCCTATATGGTTACCAGGTGGGGTTCTACTACACCTGCTCTGCTCTGGTCCCAGACCTGCTCCCCTAAACCCATCTCTGCCCCCCAACCCTTCCATACCCATGCTGAGTCCAACACACACACTACCTCTAGGTTTGTATTCCCAGGTGAGGTACCCATTGTCCTCACTCAAACTCTTCGGTCAGCCAAAAGGTAAGCTCTCCTTGAGCAGAGAGCTTGGCTGTGTGAAGGGCCAGAATCTGGGAGGTGTGGGCAGGTTGATCCCTCCAGGGGTCAGGAATGACCAGGTCTTTACCTAATGTCCTGGCATATTCTCAAATTCTAGTGGGCATCAGAATCACCTTGGGGGCATGTTTCAAACGCTGATTCCCAAGCTTGCCTGGCAGGCTGGGGTGGGGCCTGGGAGTTGGCATTTTTAACAAGAACCCTCAGTGATTCGGATGTGGTGGTCTGTGGTCCACACTCCGAGAACTTGATGCTACAGGCTATCCCTTGACCCTCACTCCAACCCGAGCCATTGTCCCTTCTCTGTGAACTTTCTGAAAGAGACGTCTGTCCTGCTTCCATTTCCTCACTTCCCATTTACTCCCTGGCCCCTGGCAACCTGGCTTCCAGCCCAGGGCTCCATAGAAACTGTTTTGGGAAATGTCATCACTGACCTCTTAATTACCAACCCAGGAGACCCTGACCATGACCCTGCTGACGCTCCCCTCCTTTCAGTGCTCCCCTGTGTCCCCCTGCTGTCCTCAGTGCCATGCTCACTGGGTCCCCACCTCCCCTCACTGGACTCCACACTTCACCCTTGCACATGCCCAATCCTTGAACCTTGCACCTGAGCTGACCTCGCTCCCACCCGCTCCTGGACACCCAGAGGTGCCTCCCACTGGGAGCTCCCCTTCCTGCTTCTCCACTGCAGCTGCTCAGATCAGGGACCTCGTCCACTTGGCCCTCGGTCTCAAACCCCATCTCTGCCTGCTCACCCGTGCCTGCAGGTTCTCCATCCTACACGTCCCACCTCTGAAATGTATCCGCATCACCTGGACATCACTGTGATCTACCAGCTGTCTCCGTGCCTTACTCTCTGCCCTGAGACCGCTCCCCAGTGCTCACCCTAAATGGACGACAACCCGACCTGGCCATCCCTCCCCTTCAGGCCCGTGGTGACCCCTTGTGGTCTTCAGAATAAACTGTCCAGAGCCCGTTTGCCTTTCCAGCCACTTGCCACCCGCCCGCAACTGCCACACCAGTCTCTTAGGGGGACATGAAGACACTCAACACTCGCACGTGCCGGACAGGCTCCAGGGGCTCCTTCGGCCAGCGAGATCCTGCTCCCCCTTTTGCCCACACACACATCCCCACGGATCCTTCAAGGCCCAGGCAAACAGCACCTCTTCTCTGTGGCTTTCTAGGTAGGTTTCCCTTCCCTCAGGATTAGTCAAACTCTGATCCATGTGCCCAAAGTTCTGTACAAATTTGTTCTTGTGTCTGTCTGCCCTGCTGACCCGGCGGCTCGAGGGCGGGGACCGTCACTTGCCACACAGACCGATAGACTAATGTCCCACTGCTGGACTGAGCGGCACCTTGACGCTCTTCCCCCAGACAGGCCTGCCTCTCGTGGGAAGTCAATGTAGGGCTGCAGGAGGGGCTCTGAGGCCTTTGTTCTCAGTTCTAAACAACAGAACCCATTGCGCGGGTGAAGGAAGGGCCGGTGCTGCCCTCCGCCGCCCAGAACTAGAATGCCGCATTGAGCAACTGGCCCTGCATTTCAGCACATTCCTTACCCGTTCTTGGGATTTTTTTTCTTTTTCTGTGACACAAGTTATCATATACCAAGTTCTTCTGGTTGATTTTTCACTTTGCTTCAATGTATATGTGATTTTTTTGTTCAATTTTATCATTATTGGGTTACAGGTAATTCTCATTACCTGTGTTGATTAAAGTTAAAAAAGATTAGCTTCCCATCCCATAGACTGAATTCTCCCAGGGCCTGACTGCAATTTCAGTCCAGAGTTTGTTATCGCCAGGAGCCTCTGGGAGAAGCCTTGGAGCCTCACACTGGGAGAGAGGGGACCCAGAACCCTCAGCAGATGGTCCACTCAGTACAGCAGGCTGGCACAGAAGAGGAGCCTCTTACAGGACCTGCCTCTGTGCCAGACACTGGACTACGGGCTGAATGTGTGACGGCAGAGACCCTGGCCCCAAGAGGCTCCTGACATAATGTGATGTTGGCTACAGAGAAGGAAAGATCACAGGGAGCTCAGGAGCAAGAGGGGCAGAAGCTGCCCCAGGAGAGATCAGAGAGGGCTGCATGGAGGAAGTGAAAGAGCAGAGGCTGGAAGGGTGTGGGAGAGGATTCCAGGAAAAACGCTGGCTGTAAAATGGAGACGATGGTGCCAGCACCCTCACTTGTGGGCCGCTGAGAGGGTCAAGTGAGGTGATGAGCAGACGAGAGCACTCCCTTCATCAACTGTGAAATGCTGTGCAACGGGTGGGCCATTCCCTTGGAGGCACTGGCTCCCTGCTGATTTGCCTGTGACCACAGCTGTTTTAACAAGGTTTGCAGTCTAACCCTGAGACCAAATGACCTATTTTAGGCTCTCTGGAAGCAAACCCTGAGGCAGCAGCCTTGGCTTCCAAGGGAGAAAGCCAGCAGAGCCCTGAGACAGCCCAGCTAGCTCCAGGCTGGGGACCCTCCCTGGAAAGTCTCTTGGAAAAAGTGTGATCAGATGGAGGCTAGAACAGCCTGAGGCACCACTGTGCCAGCACCATGACTTCCAGGGCCAAGAAGAGGGAGACCAGGGGATGTCCTGGGAGGCTGCTCAGCAGAGACAGGACAAGAGCTTCCTTAACACGATGGGCCACGTCTAGACGGGTCCTCATAGTCCCGGGACACCCGGACAAGGGCCTATACGAGGCACTGCACGAATGTGACCGTTCGGCAGGCAACTGGCCACAGGTAGGCCTTTGCAAAGTGCACTGGAGGCCTGGAGTTGGCACTGGCTGGGCGCCCTGTCCCTTGTGCACAGCTGGAGCAGGAGGGGAGTGGGAGCTCTCAGAGAACCACACATTAAAAGGCACCTGCAGGTGAAGGGCCCAGAATAAAAAGGCAGCAGAAAACTCAACATTTTTTTCTGTGTCCTCCTGAAATAACCACGTTCACTGCCGAAATCACACTTGTTCCCGGAGTAAAACACTGTCCTGCTTAAAAATGCATATGGCCTGTAAGCCACTCCTAGAATTTATCTTAAAATAAAGGATGAAGATGAAGATTTACATGCAGGGATGCTCAATGTGTGCCACACCCTGGACCCACACTGACCAGCTCCACGGCCTTGAGTATGTTGCTCAACCCCTCTGGGCCTGTTTTCTCGTCTCGAGAGGGGGGCCCTTGATAGCACCTGACTCACAGGGCTGTCGTGAGGATTCACTGGGGGAACCCTTGCATGCTGCTTGACAAGGAACCTGGCACATGGGAGGAGCTCAGTAAATGTCTGCTGTTATTATAATTAATAGCAAAAATGAGAAACAAACATCCAATGGGAAAGATCAGTCAATGACTTACAGCACAGAAATATGGCTCCATATTATGCAATTGCTAAAATGCTTTCTTGAGAATTAAGAACACTGTAAAATTATTCTAAGTAAAACACGGATGTTAAAATAGATATTAAAAGTTTTAGGGCCGGCCTGGTGGCACAGCGGTTAAGTTCGCACGTTCCGCTTCTCAGTGGCCCGGGGTTCACCAGTTCGGATCCCAGGTGTGGACATGGCACTGCTTAGCACGCCATGCTGTGGCAGGCGTCCCATGTATAAAGTAGAGGAAGATGGGCATGATGTTGGCTCAGGGCCAGTCTTCCTCAGCAAAAAAGAGGAGGACTGGCAGTAGTTAGCTCAGGGCTAATCTTCCTCAAAAAAAAAAAAAAAGATAAAATAAATAAATAAAAGGTTTACATTGTATGGTCCCAACTTTATGATGGAAATACATGCATATTTTCAAAAGGCTGATGGGAAATTTAACAAAAGGGAATAGTGATTATAGCTATGAAGGAGGATTCAATCCCTTAGGCGTCTGCTGTTTCTACCTTTCCCCAGTTTTCTACAATGACTATGCACTGTTTTATAGCCAGGAGAAACGACCAATATGTGTTAGTGAAAGAGTAGCTCCGGAGATAAGAAAGGAATGAACTCAGCATTCTGTCACCTGCTTTGGGAGCTCCCGCTGGGCCTTCTCAGCAAGGCGACCTTTCCAGAGACGTATTGATTTCCTCTGGTTCAAAGACTTGCCTGGCTGTCAGGTCTGCTCTGCCACCCGTGGGGGCTAGGGAACAACCGCTCAGAGATTTGGCTCCACGTTCCTGCCTTTGTGGGGGACCATGGGCTTCCGGACTCAAAGCTTGCTCCATTCTTTTGTGCAAGCACATACTGGAGCCCAGCGGGGCGCAGCCCCACACATACAAAGCAGGAAGCCACAGTCCTAAACTCAAGGAGCTCAGAGTTGGTCAAGAGATGGACCGGGAGACAGTGTGGGCAGCAGCACAGCCAGGGTGCATGTGTGTGATGGAAATCAGAGGAGGGCCCGGCCAGGCCTGGGGGAGGCGGGGGAGGGGGACGGGGCGGGCAGGGCTGAGCTCCTGGCAGCCAAGGGGCAAATACAGAGGCAGAAAGGCCAGCAGGAGACAGGAGCTGAAAGCCATTCACTATGGCTGTTTATGGTGCATGAGGGCACGGTGTCAGGGGTGGACAGGGCGTCTCGCTTGTCATGCTAAGAGGGCTGGATTTTATCCTCAAGGCAGTAGGGAGTCACTGAAAGATTTTAAGTCTGGGAGACACCTGTTAACGTAGCCTTCAAAAGTCACTCTAGGGGCCGGCCCAGTGGCACAGCGGTTAAGTGTGTACATTTGGCTTCTTGGCAGCCTGGGGTTAGCTGGTTCGGATCCCTGGTGTGGACATGGCACCGCTTGGCAAAAGCCATGCTGTGGTAGGCATCCCACGTATAAAATAGAGGCAGATGGGCATGGATGTTAGCTCAGGGCCAGTCTTCCTCAGCAAAAAGAAGAGGATTGGCAGTAGTTAGCTCAGGGCTGATCTTACTCAAAAAAAAAAAAAAAAAAGTCACTCCGGCTATGGGGTAGAAAGTGCAGTAGAGGGGGCAAGATGACAAGCTAAGATGCCAGTTGGAAGCCATTTGCAGCAATCGAGGTAAGAATTAACAGGGGCTCAGACCAAAGTGGGGGCTCAAATGAAGAGAGAGAAGATAAAGCAGGTTTGAGGAGCTTTACGGCAGGAGAATCCCAAGGGCGTGGTAACTTAGTACATACCTGGGGGAGAGAGGAGTCAGGGTGGGTCCTGGGACTCTGCATATTTGCTGGTACATTCGTCATGACAGAGAATAGAGACGGTAGAATAGATTCTGGGGCCAGGAGAGGCTAGAATTTTAGCCAAGCCCCACAGCCTGGGCAGAAACGTAGGGTGCCGCTCTCAGGGCTGTGCCTCCACAGTGGGAGAGACTGGACTGACTGCTTTCTTGTTATTGTGTTATTGTTATGAATCTGGATCTGCCAAGTGTAGAAGGTCTGTGGCAAGATGGTCAGTAGAGAGGTGAACATAAAGCTCTGGGGTCAGGAGAGGGGCCTGGGCCGAGGGTGCACATTTGGAGGGCACTGGCCAGAGCATAGGTGAGCTCCCAGGGAGAGCGTGTAGGACTGAGAGGAAAGGACAGAAGCATGGAGAACGCAAGCATGATGAAGGGGAAAGAGGAGCTCACATGGGGAACAAGCAGAGAGGGAGAAAATGTGGCAGGGGAGAGGCGGGGAGGGAGGGAGGGAGGGAAAAGAGGGAGAGGGAGGGGAGAAAGGGGAAGGAGAGAGACAGAGGGAGGAGTATCATGGAAGACAAGGGAGGCTGCCATGGATGTTTCAGACCAGCACAGGCCAGGTGGGTCCACTGTTCAGTACTGGGGGCCACTGGGGCCCTCTGCTGGAACCATTTAGTGAGCCCCAGGTGCAGGCCCATGCACCAGGGTCCCCATCACCTGCCTGGACCCAGCAGATACTGGACACACATTCACCAAGGGAAGAACAGGAAGGCGGGAGGCCTGGGCACAGACCGGACCACAGTGGGCAAGGGACGCCCAGCCGGCTCTCCTGCCTGGGTCTGGGGAGGGCAAGCAGTGCCCCCGGTACCAGACCCCTCCAGCCTTGGAGGGGAAGTGTCTATGGGTCTAAGGGTGGTGGGTGGGACTCCAGGACCAATGCCAAGCTCTGTCTCATTGGTGGTGTGGCCCCAGGCCCCCCACCGACAGGAACTGGAGGAATCTTTTCTGTCCCTGGGAATAGCATAGGTAAGAGTCGCAGAGGCGAGCTCTGGGCATTTGCTGAAAGACAGCGCCACCTAGTGGCAGAAGGCGCTCACACCAGCCCATCATGCCCATCACCCTGACTGCTCCCAGGCCTTTGGGGGCCTTTCACACTGGAGTCCCAGGCACTGGAAGCAATGCTGTGCATCGACTGAGGTTGGCTGTGCCGACAGAGAAGGTGGGCAGGCTAGAATTTTAGCCAAGCCCCATGTGGCCCCACAGCCTGGGCAGAAACGTAGGGTGCTGCTTTCAGGGCTGTGCCTCCACAGTGGGAGAGACTGGACTGACTGCTTTCTTGTTATTGTGTATTTGTCTGTGGTGTCTTTAGGGACACAAAGGAAATAACACTGTGCCTCTGAAGCTCTCGCAGGCATGGCCACCCCCTCCCCTCTCCAGCTCACAGTCCACGAGGATTCTCAGGGCCTTCTGCCGCGTGCATGCGTGTCTTCCTGTGTGGTTCAGGTCAGAGGTGACCGTTGGGGCCAGGGACAGTATGCAGGACACCCCAGCAGCAGAGAACCACTCCCGACACCAGCCTCCCCAGAGATTCTCCCCTGGCTCCAGCCTGCTCCCTAGAGAGAGATGGATCTGAGGCCGGCCTGGCTGTCTCGTGGAGATCCCATGCCCAGGAGGGCTGGGATCCCAGGGTCACACCCACCCACCTATGGCTCTCTCCTGACTGCTCAGCAGTTTCAGGCCAGGTAAAACCACCGTGACCTCCTTAAACAACTCAACAGAGCTCATTTTTATTCTCAACTTTTGGTTTAGCTAGGTGAAATAAAAACGGTTCTCTTAAAAACACTTTCTAAACTTCCCCTTATTACAAAAGAAATGTTTTACAAAAATGTGTGACTTGGAAAGTCAAAGTCCCTTATATAGCTCAATCCTCTAACAAAATTTCCTATTAACAGCCTGGTGTATATTCCTTAGCTTTTTTTTTTCTATACTCGTATGTGAGTGTTTGTGTGTGTGTGGGGTGTGTGTGTTGTTGCTTTCTATAGTGACATACAATTCTACGACTTATGATTTTTCCATTAAAAGCATTCTGCTAGAGGAATTCTTACCACGCCGGTCCAAATTCAGGTTAACTCAGTGACACAAAACCAGGATGGGAGAGAAGATGATGGCCCAGGGACTCAGAAGCCTGAGGGTTTCAGGTAGATACAGTTCAGAAGCCAGGGGAGAGGGACTCATGCTAGAAATCCCATCAGCCCTGGAAGAGAAAAGATCTCTCCAGGAAAAAATCTCCCAGGGGTGGGGTGGAGGCAGACTCCACCCCCTTATCTCCTCCCCAGCCACTGGCCGACAGCGCAGTCGGTACAGAACAGCATGAGTACAGCCCAGGCAGCTGTTCACAGTGAGCAGCTCTCCCAGGGAGCTGCCTGGCCACTGGGACATCCTGTAAATTTCTGCTGAGTTAGGTGCACAGGCTGGGTCACACCCAGCGTCAGAGCTCAGGAACCTGGGCCTGTGCCAGGGCAGAGCCCTGCCACATCCAGGAAAACAAGGGCAGCTTCAAGACAAGCAGTCCCATGTGCCAGACCTGCTCTCCTCCTCGACCTCATGGATCACAAACACAGCCCTCAGCACTCTCCTTTTGGGACCACTCATACCAGACACGCCACAGGCTGCACTATTTTATGGCCAACAATTCCAACTAAGCATAAACTAAAAGGAAAGGACTAGATGGAGATGCTAGTCAGGATACCAGGCTGCAGGGTCAGTATAAGCCTTCCAGAAAGGGGAAGCCCCATAAGTGCCCAGCAGCCTCCTGCTGCTCTAGGACAGACAGTGACTTGTTGCTTCTGAACCCCAGTGTCCTTGCCTATTAAGTGGAAGTAATACAAACAGTAGCTACCTACGATTTCATGAAGTGATGTGTGCACTTAGCAGGCACCTGCTGGACAGCAGACACTCAAATGCTGCCCACTGCTGTTATCATGATTGGCTGAAGGCACCCAGGAAAGAAATAACTCCCTCATGCACATGGAGACCTCCAGAGCCCTTGGGGCCTCCCCTCTAGGCACAACTAGGAACACATTTGCGCCAGTGTAGCCAGAGCCAAGGCCAGGTGCTAGCACACAAGGGTGGTTTCACTGTCCTTGGACAGGGTGCTCGGTGGGCAGAGGTCAAGCCAGAGGAAATGCAACAACCAGAGCCTCTGCAGTTACAGGGGGCCCAGACACCTATCTTTCTTGCCTCCCTCAGGCCAAGAAAGGGATCCCACCACTACCAGATTGGATCCTTGGCTCCCACCTGGGCAAGGAGATGGGCCAGGCTGGAGGCTCCTGTTTAGATGCTGCTGCCACCTGGGGCTCAGCTCTGTGGATGGGAGGGAGCTGCAGCCCCTCCTTGTCTGCCCCGGAGCTACGCTTCCTAAAGGAACGACAACTTGGTGCCCTGGGAGTGGCATGGCTGGCCGCCCTGGCCCTTGACTCACCCTGGTCGATAGAGTGCTGGGGCAGCTGGCTGAGCTGGCTGTTGACTACCCCCGCGTAGGTGCGCAGGAACTCCTCCTCGCTGGCCGTCAGCTGCAAGGGTGAGAGAGCTGCAGGTGAGGGGTGCATGCACCGGCTCCCGGAAGGTACTTCCTCCTTTGCTCCCCAAGCCTCTATTCCTGAGATTTGACCTTTCTGTTTCCAGAGCGAGCATCTCCTCCTGCCCACTTCCTCCCCCCGTGAAACTTGGTCCATGGGCCCACAGGCCTCGGCACTGGGATCAGATCTGAGACTGGATTCTAGTGCAGTGCAGGGCCAGCAGGAAGACAGGCCCTGCTCGGCGAGCACCCCCGTTTCTGAGAAAAGCCCCCACACATCTGCTGCCCTCTCGGTGCCTATCCTGCCCAGTGCCCCTCGGACGCCTCCTGGGGAGAAGACTCTCAGGGGTGGGAGAGGGGAGGAAGGGAGGGCCAGAGCCTTTAGAACTCTCACCCACCTGGCCCAAACTCAGATGGGGGTGGGAAGACTGAGCCCACGGGGGTGGAAGAACTGGACATGCTGGGCTCTGTGTCACATGAATTAGCTACAGAGCCAAACCACAGGCCCAGCATCCCCCTCCCCAGACCACGGCTGCTACAGGAGGTGGCTACAGCCCCTCTGCTCTGCCTGCATCAGGCACCTTCCCTGGGGTGCCTGCTGCTCAACACCCCAAAGGCACTCACGTTTGATCCCATCTTCCTCAGCATGAGCAGCACTCGGACCTTCTGCTGAATGTACATTTCCTCCGGACTCTTTCCGGGAGCACCCTCGCGGTTCATCCCCTGGCCAGCTCTGGGGACTCCTGCAGAGTGAGGAGAAGCACCGAAGTGGGGGGGTGTCAGGATGAGACATACCCAGATACAGACAAGGTGCGTGGCAGGAGTTGTCAGGCAGCCCACAACGCTTCAGGGTCTTGTTTCTGAGAGCCCAGAGCAGGTGGCGAGTTGCACGTTCCTCCCTCACCCCCACTGGCCCCAGCCAGCCAGACTAGGCGGCTATATCCTAGAGCAGGCACTGGCGACCAGCACCCTCTGCTGTCAGGCCCAGGGGGACTGAGCTGACCCAGACTTCCAGTCAGCTCTACCTTCCTGCCACCCCCTCAGCAAGGCTCCTGTTATGAGTCACAGCGCATGTGCTGCATGAAGCCCAAAGTGTCCCAGGTTTTCAAAGCAAGCAACTTCCACAAGGAGCAAAAGTGACAGGATCAGAGGCAGCTGGCTGGGGCCTTTGGCTGGAGAAACCAGGAATCAATACCCAGCCCCCAAACACCAAGACAGCTCCTTCTGCAAAAGCCCCTGACAAGTTCAAGAGGCCAGCTCTTGGGCTGGGTTCCAAGGAGTCCCTCGATGGGGAGAGGAGGAGCCAGGGCTGTGGGGCACAGGCACCCACCCAGGCTCACTGCCGTCACCCTCACAGGCCCACCCCACCTGTCCAAGGGCAGCTCCTGCAGGCAGCAGCTATGTCCAGGTGCAGCAGGGACCGGATCTGCAGAAAGGTCCCAGGAGAGAAGCCCCAGGTTTCCTCTCTCCAGGAGGAGCTGGTGGAGAGGCAGCTGGGTGTGGAGGGGTTTGGGTTACACACTTGTAACTCCTGGATGAGTCAGAAATAACGCAGCAGCTGGTGGGGGTGGAGCCTCAGCAACCCTGGTGCCAAGGAGCTGCACTCGGAGGACCAAGGGAATTGGGCTGGTGTGCCAAGGACTCTCCTCACACTGTCCATCCCTCAGGGGCCAGCAAGCCCTGGACCAGTGGGCTCTCCCAGGCAGGGCTGCTCTCCATGTAAAGGGTGCACTCAGAAATGCACCAGAGCTGGGGCAGCAGCCTCCCTGGAGGTCCCCGTCAACTGCTCAGTCCCCATAACCTAATAGGAGATCTTGCCCTAAAAGGCCACACAATAGGCTAAAAAGCTGGCAAATTGGGGCTTACACAGCAGCTGTACGCTTGATGTGGCACACTCTCCTCTCAGGGCCTTCCTTTCCGCCAGTAAGGCCCCAGGCTCCCTATCCTACTGTCTGCCCCCTGCCACCTCTGGGCTCAGAAAAGGACCTAAGGAACAACTGGTAGCCCGGAAAGAGGGGACAACCCCAACTTCCTAGCACAGCTGAGTGGGAAAGCTCAGGTCTGGGGTATCACTTCTCCTCACGTTGACCCCTCCTCACTTTCTTCAACTTCACCACCCCACACAAGTAGCCAGAATGATTAAAAAAAAAAAAACAGAACTGATGACATCACTCCCACTCCTACCTACCTCAGAATACATCATACAGTCCTTGCCAGGACCCCACACCGGCAGCCTACTTCCCTCTCCGCCCTCCTCCCCTTGCTGCTCTGCCTTCCTGGCCCCCAGTCTGTTTCTAGAACAGGCCAAGAAGCTCCTTCCCCCAGCGGCCTTTGCACTGGTGTCCTTTTCACCTTTCTCACTTAGACGCCTTCCCAGGGAATCCTTTCCTGACAGCATAACTGAGGCAGGTTCTGGGCCCCACCCCAGACCCTCTCGGTCACACAGCCCTGTCTCGCCTCAGTTTTCTGAAAGCATCTGGTCGGCGCACTTGCTTCTTGTCTCTCCCCTGGCTGCCTGGAAGGCCAGGGCCACATCTGTTTCACTCACCCTGTCTCCCCACAGCCAAACACCACACCTGGCGGGCACTTAACAAATGCTGCCTGATGGCTGGATGGAATATTGAGGCAGCCTGAGATGTCCAGGCTCCCCCAACCCTGACAACATCCACATCAATTTAGGGCCAAATGTCATCGTGTTGAAAGAGACCAAAGTATCAATACGGTCTCCATCACCAAATTTAGCTTTTCCAAAGGACTCTCATTCCCGAGTAATTTGAGTGCCTTGGGTTCTCACGTTCTCCAGAGGAAATCTGAAATTCCCTGTAAGGCCTTCAAACTGGGAGTTAGGGCTTCTAGGAGTAAAAATCATCCAATTCTGTCCTGTGTCCAAGGGTTCTCTCCTCGTGAAAGACAGCACGGGAGACAAGTGATTGGCCACTAGGTGTCACCACACACAAAAGAACCAGAGTTCAGTACTGCCCGACTCCACTTGTCCCCAGCAGGCCCATCAAGTTCAAGCCCGCATTCTGATCATACTGTCACAAACCACACGCCAGTCCTGCGCCCCAGCGCAAGATCTATTCACTCACTCAGGGGCCTGGCTCTACCCAGGCAAGGACACGTATCTGGTCTTGCTGCGCATCCCAGGACCTAGGGTCCTGGCTTCACAGTGGGTGGGAACCCCTTCCTCGCCGTCCTTTCCTGACAAGCCAGGCTTCCTCCAACAGAAATGCGGACTCAGAAACAACAGGAGAGAGAGACAGACAGACAGAGAGATTTTGTGTGTGTGTGTGAATCATCTCACATGAGGTCTATTTTACAGAATTTTGCTCTGTCGAACGTTCCTATGCTCAGCACCCTGTAGAGACTGGTGTCATTCCATCATTCCCCGCCATTGTAGCCTCACTATTCCCGGTGACCTCCCACACTCACGCTGTGATTATTAGGGGGCACTCAGGCAGCCCAGCCATGGGCCTATGGTGTGGTCATTGGTTTCTGAAAGGCTCTTTGGGGCTGGGTTACTCCCACTTCAGCACACTTCCCTGGCAGACATGGTTTCTCAAACTGTGTTTTCTGGCTTTGGGGAAGACTCCTGTCATTTCTAAAAATTCTCGTCTTCTAGCATCCTTCAAGCTCTATCCTGAGCTGATTTCATCCTGCTGCCTGACGGTGGGCACACTGAGGGCTAGATCTGGGGTAGAACGTGGCCATGAGCACACACTCCCGCCTTCACACTCCAATCCTAATGGATGAGAACGTCATGACTGGGTTACATAATTCCGTCCTAAACAGAATCTACATCACAGGTGTCCATGTGAAGAAAATTAATAATTGAAGAGCATAAATCATAATCAACCCAAACAACACAGACATTTCAGTCACTGGTGTGCTACAGGCATATTAAAGTGTATTTGGGTTTGGTGCCTATCCAAGAAAACATGTATTAAATTTTCATCACAATTCTGACAAGCATCAGATCAACTTCGTTTGAGAATTGTTATTCTCTCCTGTAGGGATCAAGAACTGGTCTCCATTAAAATATGTTTCAGTCACATAAGTCCAAACTGGAACTAATTTAGACACACTAAGTATTCATTCAGTCCTCAGTTGTAAGAACCAAAAGTAACGATGCTTCTCAATTATGGTCTCCCCACCAGCCCCATAAACATCCCATCACCAAAATGGAGATGCTTCCATTCTAAATCCTAAGAAAACCTCTGTGATAACTGCCCAAGTCAGAGACAGACTGCTGCCTCTCTTAAGATATAACATTCTGGAAGCTAACTAGGGGAAGACATAAATGAGCCCCCAAATGGAAGATAACAGGCAACTATCAACTGTCCAAAGGAATGACAAGGGGAGAGGCCTGTGGCTATACATTATCTGTAGACATCCATGTGCTTTGCGAAAAGTGGGTGTGATTCCAGAAAGTCACATCAGATTGGGACAAATGCAACTAAGAGAAACCAAGGTACATACATTCACTGTAGACACACAGACGCACCCCCCCCCCCATTGGCTCTGAGCCTGCATCTTTGCTGAAAGACGCTTGGCTGGAAAAGGACAGTGAGGAAGGGGCTCCCAACCACTGGGAAGGATCGTACAAAGTGACAAATGTGGCCCGTGACCTGAGAGGCCACACTGCGTTCTCCGGGAGACATCTGAGGTCATATGTAAGATACCATGCTCCTGCCAGGCTCTGCAGGGACCTAATCTCTACTAGCACATGATCTCCAGCTTTGAAGCAGCTGATTTCACTCTAGAAGAATCGGGAGGCAGTGCAAGAGGGACCCGGAGAGCAGGACTGCTGAGTGTTACATGCAGCCATCAGACTTTCTGATAAACAGCTCCGAAAGCCAGCCTCCCTTCCAGAGGCACGAGTGGCCCTGAATACAAATAGCCACCTGCACTCATTTTTATTTATAAACTTGAGGCTAATGCTGTTTGAACACCCACATTTATATACATTGGAATATACATTTATAGCCAGGGTGGTCTTGCACCTGCTTGGAAAATACTGAGTAATCTCAGGCTGGGCTAGACAGCAGGGAGTCCTTTGGATGTATCACCCCTCTGCCCCATGGGTCCCAGCACTTGTCTTCTGTCCATTTTTTAAAAAATTGTGATATATTTTAAATGCTACATTAAAAAATGTACATTTACATTTGTACAATGTTTACATTGCACAAAAATCACAATGTCGATTGTACGATTCATAGAACTTATATAAAATACTAATTCAGAGACTGCACACATCTTAACAGACTAAAAGAAATCAGTAGTACCACAAAATTCGCTGTAGGAACCCACACGGCTGAAGAAATGAGCACTATTCGGGATGCTGGAGAAAGGAAATGAGATGAGCTAACTTCACAGTCGGCCCTGGAGCCTGTCCCCAAGGCCCCCTCCCCAACAGCGTTCTATGGCCACATTACCAGAAGTCCTTCCCCAGGGGCCCTTACCTGCTTCTGGAAATTAACTTCAGGCAAACAGGTGCTCAACTGTGACAGACGGGCTGTGGTCAGGGAGAAATAGGAAGGTGCGGCCCTGTGGAAACACAGACACGGGTCATGGGAGGAGCCAGGAGGGGCCCAAAGGCTGCCAGAGTGGAACCTGGAGCACACGCCCCATGCTGACAGATACAGGACTGCTGGCGGGAAGCTCATGGCAATCGGTCTGCCGCAGTCCAGAAATACCTGTGTGTCTGGCCAGCCCAGGGAACTCGCACCAACACCTCTGGGACGAGGTGCTGACTCAGCTATGCTTGCCTGTCATTTCCGGCCAAAGCAGGTCAAGCACACGCTCTCCTCCACCCCTTGGGTTAGTCACCAAATCCAACTGAAAGCTGTGCTCAGAGACGTTGAGGACCGGAGTGAATCACTCTGGGACAGCTGATGGGCAAGTCCTGCACCTGCATGAGAAGGCGTCCCACCCACCAAACAGGGCCTGACGAGACAGGCACAGGTACCGGGGTGTCCACCTCCTCTGTGCTGAGACGCGCATTGTGTTTGTTGTGTGCTAGGTGAACAGCTGTGGTTGTGTATGTAAACATTAACATACACACACACAAAACAGATACCGATAATTTACAACCTGCTAGCCTGGCCACATGTCTGCTTGCCCCAAACACACTCTTCCAGGAATCAGAGAACACTGTCTTCCTTTCTTTTGCCTCTCACATGCAACCTCACGGCTCAGGTCCTCTGCACGTTAACCTGGCAGGAGTATGATGGCAGACGGCTGGGAGGCACAGAGAGAAGTAGGCAGGGGCCCCACCCACCCAGGCAGCCTGGCCATCTTATCCACTGCTGTGCACAGACCTCGGGACACCTGGTTTAAAGGTGGATGCCTAGCTCTCAGCCCTGCGGTGAGGACAGAGGTCTGAGGAGAATACCTTGAGAAACCTGTTCTGAGGGAGGTGCAGGACCAAGGGGAGCTTGGAAACCCCTCTGTCTTCAGTGATTTCTACAAAGAAAGCTGCTTGCTCACCCCAGGGGCTGAGGAAAATGTGTTTTACAGGGAAACTGAGATTCCAAAAGCCTTTCCGACAGGTGGCCCTACGGCCGACTCCAACCTCTGGGTCTCTTTGTGTGTACCCCTTCCACCAGCGGATGGCCCTGGGATGGAAGAGCCGTCACCCACCACTGCCACCCACTCCACCCTCAGACTACCCCTACAGGAACAGACATTTATAGCAATTAATTGCTCTTTTATTCCTCTACATATCAAAGCACCAAAATGCCAAGGAACCCTGGGGGAACTTTCCACCAAGTCCTCACATTCCTTCAAAAAGAGATGAAAAGAGACAACGTTCTCCCACTTCTGAGGGGCTTTAATTTCTTCAACTACCACAACAGCCAATTAGCCTCCTACTGTCTACAGGGCTCGGATCCTTCCAAGAAGCAGAGAGGAACTTTGTATTCATGACCGTAAGAGAAGACTTCAAAGCGATGCTGTGGTGTTTCCGATGGGCCCCAGGGACTCATGGCCAACTGTGCTACTTGCCATTTATGATCAGGTCAATGTCACCAATTTTCAGAGGAGGAAACTGAGGCTCAAAGTCCCTGGGGGTAAGCATGCTTCAGGAGCTGGATTCTGTTCTTGGTTCTGCTCTGTCGCGCATTGGCCGTACAACCTGAGGTTGGTCACTGCCCTTCTGGGCCCTTCATTTCACCATCTGTAAAAAGGAAATCACGATCTGCCATATTTCCCTTGGTGGATACAAGACCAGGGCTGGCTTCAGGAGCGTGAGGCCTGGGAGCTGAGAAGGGCTCCATTCACGGTTTAATGCTCTGCTGTTGCCATCTTGAAATTAAAAAAAAATTTTTCTTTTTTTAAGATTGGCACCTGAGCTAACATCTGTTGCCAATCTTTTTTTTCCCCCTTTCTTCTTCTCCCCAAAGTCCCCCAGTACACAGCTGCATACTCCAACTGTGAGTTCCTCTGGTTGTGCTACATGGGACGCTGCCCCAGCATGGCCTCACGAGTGGTGCCATGTCTGCGCCCAGGATCCGAACCGGCGAAACCCTAGGTTGCCAAAGTGGAGCACGTGCACTTAACTACTCGGCCACAGGGAGGCCCCTGAAATTCTTTTTTTTTTTTTTTTGAGGAAGATTAGCCCTGAGCTAACATCTGCTGCCAATCCTCCTGTTTTTGCTGAGGAAGACTGGCCCTGAGCTAACATCCGTGCCCATCTTCCTCCACTTTATATGTGGGATGCCTACCACAGCATGGCTTGCCAAGCAGTGCCATATCTGCACCCGGGCTCCAAACCAGTGAGCCCTGGGCTGTTGAAGTGGAATGTGCGCACTTAACCACTGTGCCACGGGGACGGCCCCTGAAACTCTTAATAATTTTCGAATAAGGGCCCTGCGCTGGACCCCCCAAATTACGTAGGCAGTCTGGAATGAGAAAAAGGAGGTCTCAAGGTGCCTCTCAAAGTGCCAAGGGCCCCATAACCTTAAGCAGACACTGCATGGACTTAAGAAGGATATACTAGAACCTTTCTAGCTGTACACAGCCCCATGTCAGGCTTAGGAGTGGGAGATACAAAAGCAGGGCTATGACACTGAGCCTGCCTTTCAGGAGGTGAGCAAATGGCTGAGGAAACCACACTATACAAGGCAAATGGAAAACAACACAGCAATACGTGACAATGATCTGTCAGGTTAAGACACAAACACTTCCAGAATGCCAACCACATGTAATGTACCATGCCCAGCACCTCCCCCTGTGTAGCTCAGAGGCAGGAGGAAAAAGACCCAGGGCCTTGAGCCGGTGTAAGAAGCGGCAGAGTAAGAGGAAGCATTTGTCTTAAAGGATGACAGGAGTTTGCTGGCAGAGAAGCAGAAGGGCACTGCAGGCACAGGGAACAGACATTCTCTGAACAAACAACTACTGAGCATCTATTATATGCCAGGACCTGTGCTGGGCCTTGAGGATACACAGGTGAGCCAAACAGCCACGGTGTGCTTGTGACAAAGGGCTCCACTCAGCAGGGAACAGAGATGCTAATCAGGTCACATCCAGGTAAATGCATCCTCAGACACGCTGATAAATGACTCCAAGGGTAAATGCAAGGTGCCCTGAGACACACAGAGCAGGAAGTCTGACCAAGCCCTGGGGGAAGGCATCCCCAGGAAGAGACTTCTGAGCTGTTACCTGAAGGATGAGGAAACGCTGGGCGGGACCACTTCTTTGCTCAGGGGCACACTTGTGTAAAGGTCCTAAAGCAGGAAGAGATTGGGTCTTTGGAAAAACTGGAGAAGGAGGTGTGGCTGAGGCCTTGGGAACAAGGTGAACGGGCTCAAGGCGAGCCAGCGCAGGGCCAGGTGCGTCTCTAAGAGAGGTGAGGGCAGGTGTTCAACGCTGGGGAGTCACGGAGAGTCTGAGCTTTACAAGATCACTGTGGCTTTAGTGCGGAGAAGAGACTGGGGCAGAGCTGGAGGGGAGGTCTCCTCAGGACCAGGTGAGAGCCGGGCTTTTGTCAGGAGCGACGGAGAAGGGATGGTGAGGATGGGAGGGTGTGGGACACTTCGGCAGGTGGAACTGCAGGATGGGAGCAGTGTGAGAGCCTGGACTGCCACTGTGGCTGCAGGAAGGGGTGTGGGGAGGCCTGGCTTGAGCTCCCCAGTCTGTTGATGAAGGCCCCGAGGACACGCTGAACAGCTTGATGGGACTCCACAGGCCATGGAGAAGCCCGCAAGGGCTGGAAAGCAGAGTGGATTCATCCTTCAGACAGTCGGTACCACCGTGAATATGTGCTAAGTGTTCTGGAGGCAGAGTCAAAACGTGGTGACCGACCAGATCTGGGAACTATAGGGCACTTTTGGGAGCCACTGTGCATTGGGATGGGGTGTGGGGGGTGCACTTTGGGAATAAGGAGCAACATGAGTGAAGGTGAACAACTGGCATCCTGGCAATGCCACTTATCAGCCGTGTAGCCTCGGGGAACACATTCATTCATTCAATCAACAAATTTATTGAGCACCTATTATGTATGGGGATACATTACTGAAGAAACAGTCAAAAATCCCTATGCACATTCTCGTGAGAGGGGAGAACAGACAAAATAAAATAAACAAAAATTAATCAATGGGTACACAGTGTGATATGGAAGAGGTGATAGGTGCTATGATAAGAAACCAAGCCAAGTGAGGGGGAACAGGAGTGTGAGGTGGTCAGGTGGGCCTTCCTGAGCAAAGACATGAAGAGGTGAGGAGTGAGCCATGGGAAGCCTGGAGCAGAGCTGAACTGAGGCCCTGGAGTCCAGGAGTGTGGGGCGCTTGTTGGAGGAACAGCAAGAAAGGTCCCGGATGGGGCAGGAAGGAAGCAGCGAGGGAGGAGGGGGAGCAGGGGAATGGACCACCAGTGAGAACGCCGCTTTGGCCTGTCAGGAAGGGTAGCCACTGTGACGCTGCGATCAGAGGCATGGCTTGGTCTGACTTGGGTTTTAGCAGGGCCACCCTGACTCAGAAACAGAGAAGAGATTGAGGGGCGAGAGTGGAAGTGGGGGGACCAGTAAGGAGGCTGTGGTAGGAATCCGGGCAAAAGGGAGGCAGTGGCAGTGGGATGCAGAGTGGGCAGGACACCAGGAGGGCCAGCAGGCATGGTGTGGGGTGTGAGAGAAGGGGCGCATGATGGTGAGTCCCAGGTTTTGGGGCTGAGCAACTGAAAGTGGGTGTTCCTATCAACCAAGATGGGGGAGACACAAGCGAGCAGTTTGAGAAAGACGAGGAGCTGAATTTCAGACAGCATAGAGCCTTTCCCATCTCTAAGCCTCAGTTTCCTTACCTGTAGAATGGGGGTGACAATGGCACCTGCCTCAAGTGCTGGCTGTGAAGATTAACTGATATAACACATCAAGAAAGCACTAGGCATAGCGCCTGGCACACAGCAAGCACTCAGTAGATATTAGTTACTCTTACTAATGATAAGATCAGCAGGTGATAGACAATGTAAGTAAATTATACTTTTGCTCCAGGATGAGAGGTGGGAGTAAAATTAAACAATTAAGAATTCTCAGGTTTGGGCCAGCCTGGTGGTGCAGTGGTTAAGTTCGCATGTTCTGCTTCAGCTGCCCAGAGTTCGCCCGTTTGGATCCTGGGTGTGGACATGGCACCGCTTGGCAAGCCATGCTGGGGTAGGCATCCACATATAAAGTAGAGGAAGATGGGTATGGATGTTAGCTCAGGGCCAGTCTTCCTCAGCAAAAAGAGGAGGATTGGTGGCAGATGTTAGTTCAGGGCTAATCTTCCTCAAAAAAAAAAAAAAAGAAAGAAAGAATTCTCAGGTTTAAAATACCCTACCTTCCTTTTCTTCCTTCTTCCCTCCCAGTTCACCTATCAGCCCCAAACTGGCTCAAAGGAATGATAAGGGGTGAAGAGCTATGCGGCGGGGAGAACAAGACCTCACTTCCTGTTCCACATGCGGCCCCAAAACATCGGGGATGCTTTAAAGCAGGGTTTCTCAACCTTGACACTATTGACATCTTGGACCGGATGATCCTTTGCGGTGTGGGCTGTCCTGCACTGTAGGATGTTTAGCAGCATCCCTGGGCTCTACCCAGTAGATGCCAGTAGCACCTCCCCCTTGGTTGTGACAGCCAAGAATGTCTCCAGATGTTGCCATGTGTCCCCTGGGGGGCAAAGTCACCCGATTAATGCTGCTTTAAAGAAACAGCTGACACATAGTCTGGCTTACTATTGGCCAGGTGCTATTTGTAACCATTCACGTATATGAATCATTCAGTCTTCACAGCAAACATCCCTAAAAGGTTTTACGAATGAGGACATGGAAACACAGAGAGGTAAGGTGCTCAGCCAGCTAGTCCATCCTACTCTGTACTGGGGCAGGATTTGAACCCAGATTGTCCGGGCTCTTACCCCGATGCTATACTGCTCTCCAATATACAAGTAAATGGATAAAAGTGCGCTCAGAGCCAGGCAGAGGCAGGGAGGCCTGAGGCCTGATCTGCGGTCCCACACTGGGCAGCACCTCACGTCCTCCAGCAACATCAGAACTGGAGCACCAGGGAGAATTTCCACAAGCTCCACTCTCAGTAAGTAAACTGCAACCTCCTAGACGCTAGGGCCTCATGAGCAACCACCTTCATTAATAAATCCCGCCTCTCAGTCCAGAGCCAGGCTCGGCATTCTTGAACCACGATCCACCAGCAGGAGCAAGACAGGTCTAGTGACGGCTGTGCGAGCCAGGGAGTTTGCAAGACAGGCGCCATTCTTAGGGGATGAGCCTGGGATAAGGAATTTGTCCTGAGGTCACCAACCCAAATTCAAACCTGATTCAAAGCTCCTTCCTGCTCTGTGAAGCCAGGTGACATTGCAGAACAACAAGGATAATTGTTGTTGTTGCTAGAGCATTTTCTAAGGGCCAGGGACAACATCAGTCATGGTCAGCATATTGTCTCATTTGAATCCTCACAATAAGCCTGCAAAGTAGGAATTATTTCCACTTTATGATGAGACAACTGAGGCTCAGAGAAGGTAAGTAACCTGCTCAAGGCCACGGAGCTAATAAGTGACATAGCCTGGATTTGAAGTCGTGCTTTCTCTCCATCCTATTAGCTCCTCTGGCTCAGAAGCTGATAGAAGCATTAGACATTTTAACTAAAATTAAAATGAAAATCCTCTTTATAGGAAAAAAGAAAGCTAGAGACCCAAACTACTGTCAATCAGAAAGTAAGATAAGGCAGCGTAACAACTAAATACAGTGAATGGTCCTTGATGGGATCCGGGGAGGAGAGAGGGGAAGGAGTCAGGCCATTACTGGGCAATTAGAGAGAATCTAATAGGGAGATAACAGTATCCCATCCGTGTTGTATGTGTTGATTGTGATGATTATGTCATGGTTATGTCGGAAAACATCCTGGTTCTTAAAAGATACAGGCTGAAGTATTTGAGGGTGAAATGTCTCAATGCTTGCAACTTACTCTCAAATGGTTCAGGAAAAAAAGTGTGTGTGTGTCTACGTGTGTATGTGTGTGCATGCGCATGCACAGAGAGAGAGAATGCATGAGCAAATACAGCAAAATGTTAACATTGGTGAATCGAGGTGAAGGCTTAGTGGTGTTCACTGTACTATTACTCTTCTGTAGATTTGAAATAAAATTTAAAAGTTGAGAAAACATTAAAAAGTCACTGGGAAATGGGGATGGAGAGAGGCCTGCAGGTGCTCTCCAAAGGCCCCCCGACACGTGTGGAATTGTCTGTAACCCATCCTGATTGCCCCACATCAGCCAGCGCCGGCCCTCTTTGAGCGAGGAGCAGCTATGAAGCCAGAATACAGACAGGCCCTCCTCCTCTCTGGCCACAGGTCTGCTGGCACAGGAGTGATCCTGGAACTCTCAACAATTACCCTCTGAACACCCCCTACCTCAGAGCTGCCACACGCCCCTTCGAAGCAGTGCAGCACATTTTGTTCCAGGTATGAACCACTCGGATGAAGGCCCTTCAGTGAAGGTTCTCGCAGCATTAAAATCAAACCCACCTGACCTGATTCAAAACAGCCCAACAACCAGAGTGTGGCTGCTCTGCCCAGCTGTCCTGATGACCAAAGGACGGGCATCAACACAGAAAACTGCAGTGAGGCTGGGAAGGGGGCGCCTGGAAGCACCAGGAGGGCCTCGGGGGTGCATCCTCCTTTCTGTGGTGTGACTCCCCCTCAGAGCAAGCCCCGCAGGGCACTCTTGCACATGGCACCTGCAGGCATGTCACAGAAACCAAAGGGCTCCAGGACAGGCACAGACGTGCCCAGAGCCAGCTCCCTCAGGACCTGCACACTGGATAGGAAGCAAGAAGAAAGGGCTCCCTCCACTGAGATCCGTGCAGGGGCAGGTGGTCAGGTCAGCTGTCCACCGCATTCCCTGCACAGCGGTGGTTCTCAGTTGGTGGCATCTCGCAATGTCTGGAGACATTTTGGATTGTCATAACTGGGAGGATGCTACTGGGGCCAGGGGTGTTGCTAAACATCCTATGATACACAGAACAGACTCCACAACAAGGAGTCGTCTGGCTCCCATGTCCATAGCACCGAGGGTGAGGGTCGCCTCAGAGTTACCAGTTGCACCAGGCTCCTTCAACACCTCTGGGCCTTTGCATCTGCTGTTCCTTCAGCCTAGAATTCCCTTCTCTCCTTACTGTTCACTGTTCTATTGTTACCTTCTCTCTTGAAGCCTGTGTTTGCACACCCGCCCAAATGTCCCCCACTCACAGCACTGCCCCGACACTGCACCTGGGTGTCTGTGTGATGTTCCCACCTCCAAACTGGAAGCTCTCAGAGGGCAGGCCCCAGGGTGGCTGTAGGGCCCTCATAGGCCCCAGGAAGCCTTATTCTCAGAGACATATTAAAATGGACCCACATCTCTCATTAAGTAGAATTCTCATAGAACTCATAAGCATAGAGAGAGGTGATATAGTTTTTTCACGACTCCAATATTTTTGTGGACCCTCAAAAAGCTCGTAGGTCATAGGCTCTGTGCTGAAGAATCTGGATGGATAAAGCAGCGCTGCCTGTCACATCTGGTGCTCCATAAAGGGTTAAGTGAATGAACAGGTTTGAGGAGCCTGTGTTAGATTCATTTGGGAACCACGAAGGAAGCCCCCAGCCCCAGAATGTCCTCCCCTCAGGGAATCTAAGACAAGGAATGGAAGGAGTCTGAATGTATACATTATATAATGTTGATGTAACTGGATTGGTATAAGGCATCTATTTAGAACTTCTGGTTAAAAAAATTTATCCTGTGATTTTGGCCTGATTGGTTACCCAGATCTCGCTGTCTCTTCAAGTCCCAAAAGGGGTGAAACCCACCTTTTCACAGCTAAGAAAGAGTACCTGGCAGGCCTGCTCTGCCAGCCTCTTGCGGTTCAGGAACAATGCAAACAGGAAGGGAACGTGGAGCCGGAGGAAGTTTCCCCGGCTGCATGGGGACACTCCCCATCCTGGGCTGTTGTCAGCTCTGTAGTTCTGACCACGGGACATGCAGGTGGTGGTTTTATCTCCACCGGGTAGGGGAACAAGGACAGAAGGAAAGAAAGGCATCTTTTGACCTAATTTAAAAAAGAGATTATTTTTCCTTCCAGAGAACAGCTGGAACCCTGAAACCCAGCCAAGCCAGAGCCTGAGACCTGAAATCAGGAACCAGCCCCTACAGAATCCCGCTCCGGATCTTCCTCTGATTCAGTCTAACTCGTGACCTTCGGCCTCTGGCAGGTTGCAGGGGTGTGGGTGATGCAGACTCCAGAGCCCTTGACTATTTATAAGTGGATGTAAAGGCTGGAACTCTCAGCTGTCAAGTGGGTGCAAGCACCCCCCGACTCCTGGTCTCCCAGGCTGGACGACCTTCACCTGAGCACCCGGCACTGTCAAGAGCCCACCTGAGCAAGCTGGTGGCAGAAGGACCCTTCTTCTCTCCTGTGACTTAGATCAACATCTGAGATGCCTCCAGCAGGCTGACGACGCCCCTACCCCCACCAATGGAAAACTCAACTTGCATTGCTAGTCAGTTTTCTTAGGAACAGAACTGAAGTCAACTTCAGGCTGGAAGGACCAGTTCCAAGCCTAATAATCCCAGGGAAGGAGCCTGGCCAGGAGGTTCCACAGACCTTGGGTCACCTCCAGAGAAGGAGGCCAGAATGGAAATTTCAACCCATGGAAGCTCCATCAACCCCACTGCCACAGCTATGTCAACTCTTGCAGGGTCACCATTTAAAATTTTAATTAAATTGGGAAATTTAAAAGTTGTTTTTAAAGAGAAAGGGGGAAAACTGACACAGTGCTATTTATTTTTCAGGAGCTGCACAAGGTCCCTTCACTCAGAGCCATATGGATATGTTCATGCCACCCTCACTCTTGCAGGGACAAGCCTTGCTCTCAGAGGCAGGCCCAAGCAGGGCCCGGCCCAGCCCTCCCAGTGCCCAGCAGAGGTTGGCCTGCTCAAGAATCACCTCCCTCTCCAGCTCTTCTCCCTTTGCCCCACTCTCCCTCCATCCCTTCCTCATCAGAGTCTCCTATAACTGGTTTGAATAAATAAGTGTTCTGAACATGGTTCACTGCATCCCTTCAGAATCCTAGGACCAGGAAGGCCTACAGCTTCCTGTTAGAGAATTAAGTCGTTAAAGCAAGTGGGTCACCTGCAGGGTGAGGGCTCAGTTCCTCAGTTGTACCCCTACAGGTGGCAGGCTGGCAGCCTCTCGGCCTCCAGAGCCAGTCCCCTCCTCATTGCCCAGCTCTGGGGATGTCTATCCTCAGGATCTAGCTGAGAGGCTCTGGGCGTGGGCTCCTTGGTGAAACTTCTTTCTCTAGACTCTCTCTTTTTTTGTGTGTGAGGAAGATTGGCCCTGAGCTAACACCCGTTGCCAATCTTCCTTTTTTTTTTCACTTGAGGGAGATTGTCCCTGAGCTAACATCTGTGCCAATCTCTCTCTATTTTGTATGTGTGGGACACCTCCACAGCATGGCTTCATGAACGGTGTGTAGGTCTGCGCCCGGGATCTGAACCTGCAAACCCTGGGCCACCGAAGCAGAGAGTGCAAACTTAACCACTATGCCACCAGGCAGGGCCTTCCTCTAAACTCTGAAGAAGTTTTAGGGTTACTGCCTCCTCTTTCCTATAGGCTTCTGGCATACAGGTATGTGCTAATTTGCAAAAAATATAGGTATGTTTGTTTACCTTGAAAACACATCCATACCACTGCTACAAACTGCAAAGATTCATCACAGGACACATCACATAAGCCACATTCTTTCTTTCTTTGGATAACTGCTTCTGCCCTATGACACAGGCGGTGCCCTCCCCTCTCCTTTCTCTCCAGCTACCTCTAACAAAAAATAATCCAAGGAAGGAAGAAATCTCCCCCTAAGAGGCTGCTGAAGATTCGGTTTCCTTGCTTCCTCAATGTTTAACAAACTGATAATCAAAATCAAAAATATGTTAAACAAAGACAACTCCAGAATCTACATGCGTTTATTCTATTAACTCGCTGGGTGAATCAGCACGAAGACAAGAACTCCTGATGGGTCACAGAACTTGTCCACCCTGAAGGCAAGGACCGTGGTGGCTGGAGGTAAGGTGAGGGATGATCAGAGAAAATATACACACTCTGAGGAAACAGGGAAACACAGAACCTAAGACAGCAGGAATCTACCCACAGTCACCCAGAGAGTTTGCTCAGGGCCGGGGCCACCCTGGAAAAGCCCAGAAGAGTGGATAGAAATGGAGTGGAGGCCACAGGAGCCCATGTGAGGGCTCTAAGAAAGAAACTGTCCCCATTCCCAATGGGTGTAGGCATAAACACCCAGACTAGGCACACCCAGATAATCCAGTTCAGGAGCCAAATCCCCATCATTGTTTGTAACGACATCTCCCATTCCCAAAGCCACGAAACCATTAGTCACCAAGCCACGGAAAGGGAGCAGAAGCTCCTGGCAAAACTGGCCCGTTAGCGCTCCCCTGGCAAAAAGACTCCTGATTTTACAGGCCAGCTATTCACCCAAGACTGTCACATTTCATAAAATGAAACCCAGGAGTCTTTTACAAGCCCACAGCCACAGAATGCAAGCAGACTGACCTCTCGCAAAAACTCTCAGCTGAGAGGAAAAAGCTTATATCCAGGTTCTCTGAGAGGGAGGTTAATTACACTACATATTAGTTTGATGATACTGCTGAGCATTAAGACTTTGTTTAAATCTCAGAGAACTAAACTTCCTTGCATATTTACTTGGAGCACGTAACAAAACTAAACAAAAATACAGGCTCCAATGCACACCAGTTCTTACCTGCTTCTAGAAAAGTTATGGAAGTCTGCCAGAAAGATACTTGGTCATAAAAACTTCCAAGTCCAAAAAGGAATAACTCATCCAAAAAAATAAGTTTCTAAGGGAAAGGGAAACAGATGACTGCACGCTGTAACGGAAGGGGAAAGAAACCAGAAATCCAGGACAAAACCCAGGAGGGCCAGGCAAAGCCAAGGGGACCGCAACCAAAATAAATTCCAGATGCAACAAAGTTAGGTTTTTTTCTCCTCACCTTTTTATTTTGAAAAATTTCAAAGCCTCAGAAAACCTGACAGAATAGTACAAGGAACATCCCAATATCTGGCCCCTAGAGTCACAATTGGTACTATTTTGCCACATTTGTCTCCAGCTTCTCCATGTTATGGGTGTAAGGGGGTTTGTATGCTGCTTTTTTTCCTGAGCCATTTGAAAGTAAGCTGCAGATATCACGATCCTTTGCTAAATGTCTCACCACGTTTCCTCGGAGGCCATTCTCCTACATAATCACCACACTATTCTCACCCGAGGAAGTCAATGTTGACACAGCAGTGTACTCTGAGGTATAGCCCATATCCAAATTTACGCAACCCTCTGTCCCTCACTTTGGCCTTTACTGGTTTTTAACCCAGGATCCAATCGAGGATCTTAACTGCCTTTGGTTCCCGTGCTCCTCTGCCTCCTATGCCTAGAATGGTTCACCAGCTCTCCTTTGTTTACCACGACATCAACAATTATAGAGTCCAGGACCAATGTCCTTAGCATGTGCCACGATCTGGAATTTTCCAGTTGTTCCTTAGAATTAGAGGAGTTAAACATTTTGGCAAGAAACACTGACATTGTCAACGTCCCCCTGGAGGCACACAATGCCAGTTCACGCCATTTCCAGTGATGCCAGGTTTGAATCCTTGGTTATGGAGCAAAGTCTTCAATGTATAAAATAGAGAGTCAGTATATCAGAAGAAAACACAGGAAAACAGTAGGAGAAGAAAATAATATGAAACAAAACCTAGAAGTTAGAAAAGATTTAAAAGTCTGATTATATAAAAATCAAAACTCTCTGCAAGGAAAAAACAATATAATCAATAGAACAATGACAAGTTGTGGAAATATGTGTAACATATATCACAGCCATAGGACAAACTTCTCTAATATATAAAGAAAATCTGTAGATCAATAAGAAAAAGACTGCCAACCCAAGAAAGAAATGGGTAAACAATATAATAGATTGTTCATAAATGGCTCTTAAAGATATGAAATGATGTTCTATTTCCTCATAAGGAAAATGCACATTAAAATTATAACAATACACCACTTCTCACCTATCAGATTAGCAATAATCAAAAAGTTTGATGACTTCTGCCAAGGTATGGGGGAAACAGGTTTTCTCACACAATTTTAGTGGGCACATAAAATGCTACTATCTCCACAGAGGGCAATTTGGCAGTACTAAAAATTTAAACAAATGTACCCATTGCTTCAGCGATTCCACCTGTAGGAATTTATCCTATAGATACACTTACACAAATGCACAAAAATATATGTAGAAGAATATTCTTTGTTAAAGTAATAAAAGACAGAAAACTTAAATGCTCACCAATAGGGGACTGGTTTAAAAAAAGTTAAAATATGACCAACTAAAAGAATGCCATGGGGGCTGGCCCCATGGCCGAGTGGTTAAGTTTGCGCCCTCTGCTTCGGTGGCCCAGGGTTTCGCCAGTTCGAATCCTGGGCACGCACATGGCACCACTCATCAAGCCATGCTGAGGTGGCATCTCACATGCCACAACTAGAAGGACGTGCAACTAAAATACACAACTATGTACTGGGGGGCTTTTGGAGAAAAAGGAAAAATAAAAAGTAAAATCTTTCAAAGAATGCCATGGAACCATTAAAATGAGTGAGGTAGTTCTAAATGACCTTAGACAAGTAATTTAACCTCTCTGTGCCTCAGTTTACTCATCTGCAAACTGCAGACAGTCTCCTATTGGTGAGCATTTAAGTTTTCTGTCTTTTATTACTTTAACAAGGAATATTCTTCCACACATATTTCCGTGCATTTGTGGAAGTGTTTCTATAGGATAAATTTATCTACAGGATAAATTGCTCTAGCAATTCAGCAGAAGTAACAGTACTTAGTTCATAGGGTTGTTGTGAGGAGTAAATGACTTAACAGAAACAGTTTCAATAATACCCAGCACCCAGGAAGTGCTCAAGAAGTATTAGCCCAGTAACGAGGATGGTGATATGGAGGTATGGAATGAGTTCCAGTATTTATTGTGAGGTGAAAAAAGTAAGGTGCAGAACACTGTGTATTACAATGTGAAAAAACAATAGTGCATGTCAGGCACATGTGTGGTCACATGTGTGCATCATGCACCTGTACGTGTGTAGAATGTCTCTGGTTAAAGGCGCACAAGATGTTGGCTAACAGTGGTCTCTTTTGGGGCTGAGAATGCAGGGAGGGAGGAAGACTTGGTTTTCACCACCGCCTTTGAATTCTGTACTATGAATAAATTACCTACCCCCCGAAAAAGAAGAATATATGTTCAAAGGAAGTGGAATGGAGTCAGAAGATGAGAATAAAAGAAAGATCTTTCTCTGGGTGGTCCAGCCAGTCCAGTGCAGTGTCTGAGGTTAAGCCTTCAAACTCCGCCATTGTCGCTCACAGGCCTAAGAAACCTTCTCTTCCTAGGAGATGGGAAGTGAGGGCCGGCAGCCAACGCCTAGAGCAAGTGTGAGGTGATGGGCACATGCTGCCTCCCAGGTGGCAGAGGCAGCTTCACCCCAGGAGGGAGGAAGGACTCTGCACTTGTTCCCGGCAACTCTGCTCCACTGTGTCCCACCATGAGCTCCGGAAGGCTGCTCAGTGCGGCAAGGCAGAGCCAGACCCTGGAGGGAGCCCCCACAGCCAGCCTGCATGCCTGTAAGCCCCACCATGTCCTCCTAAAAATCGCCGGCACCCCATCTTCCCGCAACTCCAGCAATCAGCTGGAGGAACGCCATGTGCCCATGAGGCCACGGGGCAGTGCCAACAGCGGAGACGGACACGGGGGCGGAGGGTACCCCGTGCCTCAGTCGGGAAGCCAAGTGTGGAGCAGTCAGGAACAGCGCTCCTGTCAGGAACAGGTCTGAGATCACAGCCCAGCCAGAGCCGACCTGGACAGTTTCCCCACCACCTTTTGCTCTCTCCTTTGTAACTAGGATTGGATCATTCAGGAACTCAGAACCACCTCTCCACCAGCTTAAAATCCCCAAATCATCTTGGCAGTGCTCACAGCTTCACATATTTAAATTAATCCCCCTCTTCCCCTACACAAGAGAAACATAAAATTACAAATGGAAAATCATTCAAATGTCCTCTACCTAGAGAGAATAGGAGAAATTGAGAGAGTCCAAATCACATTTTAGCTTATATTCCTACAGCAGAAAACCATTCTTCGAGGACGAATTCTTCAGGATGGTCTGTCGGAAGCCAAGGCTGCCTGGGGCAGGAGGCTGCGAGGCCTCGGTCTGGGCAGTGAGGTCAAGGCTAACCCTTCTCCTTGGAAACTGGGTCTCTGGTTTGCCTGGTGACTTAGCAGGAAGAACAAGGGTGGAGCCCACATTGTGAGAGGTGTTTGAATCCACAGGGACCCTGATCCCTCCAGGAAGCCCCGCCTGCAGAATCCAGGACTGCGGAATGACAAGGCGGTAACTTCATCTATGTCGGGGTTGTTATTCAGTTCAGGGACTCGGACCACAGGATTCCAGCAGCAGGAAACATGTGGGCTGGATACTCAGGAGATACTCAGGCCTGAAAAGACCTTAATTGGAGCTGGTCTCCAAAAGCCTCCCACCCAGCTCTCCCCGTGGGAGAGGATATGGAAGTGGGTCACGTTCTCCCAGCTGAACTGGCGTCACTGTGGGCTCCAACCACACTTGAGGAAGCCCAGAGGCACTGAGTGACCTGGTCTTCTTGCAGAGCCAGCTATTTCCTCCTGATCAGATGCAGAGTGATTCTTGTGCTCCCAGACTGAAGGGGCAGCTGATTAGCCAGGAAGGCTATACACAGTGACATGTCAGGGGCTGAGTGAAAGGAACATCACCCAGGAGGACACCATGCTGTCCTGGCACCCTCCTCACACTCCGAGTGCAGGCGGACGCCTCTGCCAGCCCTTCGCCCTCTCCACCCCAGCCCTGGCTGGAGGGAGAGAGGAAGAACACTGCGTGCTTTCACAGGAACTGCTGAGCCTCCCTGACCTCGCTCTTTGAAGGGATCCAGAGGCAGGTGCTGGGCAGACTTGGCAAAGAAAGAACCCTCTCCCACCCCACACTGCAAATATTGATCCTAAATGGGGGCTCGAGGACACAGGTGTCTACAGGCATCAGTTCCTTCAGGAACCCTGCAGGCATGCCGGTGAGCACCGAGCAGCTAGCCCCACAGCCCACCTGCCTCCATATGTCTGCTTTCCAAAGTTGGCAGAGGGAGACCTGCCAGGCAGGGAGAGAATTCTGGAGAGACAATCTGTGGCAGTCATTTCATCAGAAAGGCATGGGATTGGTGGCATAACTTGAAAAAATTTTGCAAAGAGTCCACCGTGATCATTCTTCCCGGAATTGAACCCAAGTAACAAAGGGTTAAGGCTTTGTGGAAACAGAGCTCTTACTAAGTTCTTACTAACCATGGCTGCCAAGGTGCTAACTGTTTCTAAAGATGCCCACACCAAGTGCAGCTTTTGTTAAGTGTGACACGGAAGGGCTCTAATCTATTAACTCTTCCCGTGCTCTTCTGGGAAGCCAAACACAGCCCTCCAGCTTAATGCCCACCCAGGGCAGGTACACTGAATACAATTACACCCACCCGGTTACATCCTGACTCTTCTCCCTGAGAGTTCACAACACTCAGCAACACGTTCTTTCTTTATTCACACGACTCCAACTAGATCATAAGCCACTTGGCCGAGACTATAAGGAAGAACTATTTTTACCCTGCTCACTACAGTATTCCCTGCCCACCATGGGGCCCAGATCATTATAAAAGCTCAGTAAATATTTATTAATTGAATCAATGAATCATTAGAAGGAAGGAGGCATGGAAGGAAGGATGAATGGAAAATAGCCATCACTTCTTGGTATCTGTGTTCCTGGCTTATACTTAAAAGACATTACAGCCAGGATTAGAAACCAAGCCCTTTAAGGCCCTTCTGAGGCCCTGCCATCAGAGGTCCTCTTCATGCTATGATGCACAGTATACACACCTGCTTACAGAAGCTTACACAGTACAACACGGCCATGGAAAACGGAGAGGCATCCATGAGCCTTGCTCCTCAAGAAACTTCAAAAGCTGGAAAACGAAGTTTTGGTCCAGCTATGCCCACCAGTGAAGGACACCTCTCCCTCTGTGGACTGTTGTCTTCCCTTTTTAACAAGGCCTCGTGGAGGATCAGAGCATAATAGGTCTTTAACAACCGAGTATAACAGCAGTTGGTGCTCAGCACCCTTTCATAAAAGAAGTTCAAAAGCACTTTGGCTCTAACATCATAATGCCCCCGGGAGCTATGATGGCACAAGTATCATTATCCCCATTTATAGTTGGGGAAAGTAAGGCAAAGGGAGGGTAATTAGCCTGCCCAAGGTGGGATGAGACAGGGAAAGGGCGTAGGATTCAAACTCTGCAGCAGCCAGTGAACTGACTTTGGCCACCCTAACAATATCGCCCACACTGGGCTTAAGGGAGATTCCTTTCTTCTCTATTGTTTCTGCTGAGAAGCAGTGCCTAATATGGTGCTCAGAGCTGTGCTTGGGAGCCATACTGCCTGGGTTTCAATCCTGACACTGTTTTGGATATGCCTGATTTCAAACAAGTTACTTAACTTTTCCAGGCCTCAACTTCTTAACATGTAAAATGGCAATAATGGTACATATCTCAGAAACGACGGTGAGGATTAAATGAGACGATATATGTAAAATGCCATTATCATTCATTTTCTCGTTTTCTAAATGAGCGCATATCACTCTCATGATTAAAAAAAAAAAACACAATTACATGAGAAAAGGGTTGCATCCACTTCGGGTTTAGTTTTTACAAGGCTACAGATGACATATGACTAACAGGGACCTTGGATTCCGCCAGCGAAATGCCCCAGGACCTTGAAAGTGACTTGCAACACAAAAGTTCTATTTGATTTCCCCTAACTTGTCTTGCCCTGTCGAGTTAGCTGAGCAAGTGGCATCATGGCCACTAAGTGCCAAGGGGATGCCTAAGTGAGGATTTGAGAAGCCAGCCAACTGCACCCAGTCTGAAGAGGCCAGCTCTGGATTCCTGGAGAGCTGAACCCCTGGGTTTGAAATGCCCTTTCTCTGAGTGCTCTGCTGAGCCTCCCAACTCTGCTCAGCTCAGACCAAAGAGAGCCAATGCTTTCTAGGTGCCACCGTGTTCCTGATCACACAGGAGGTGTTCAGAGGTGACGGTGTGGCCTGACTCTCTATAGAGAGCTTGGTAATAACTCAGCAGGAGAGTGGAAGACAAGTAAGGGTGGAGTGGGAGAGAAGCTGCCCAGTCAATCCTGGCATACTCCCAACAAGGACACTGTGACATATATGTGTGTGGGCGTCCTTGACGCACATATGAAGAACAGCAGAACTCCAAGGTTACTTCAGAGTCACTGCCAAGATTTAATACACACAGAGAGGAGCAGAGAACATAGGACATGCCACTGTACAGGACAAGATGCTAAGAGCTGGCAACGCTTATTCATTCAAGAAACATTTACTGATTACCGACATACTCAGGGGGAAAAGAAGGCTCAATGGAATCTACAGGACACACAGACACACACGCCTGGACCTTCGTTAATTTAGCTGATGGCTCCCACGTCTCCTGGGTACCCAGGACAGAGAAATGAGGAACCTAATGGGAAGAGGTCAACACTGCTGGCCTCCAAAAGCCTTCCCAGGACAAGGAGAGCCCACTTACCGCTCTTCCCAGCATCCTGCTCTTTCTCCTCGGAGGGACCCCCAGGAAAAGCTCCGTGCAGTGACTTCCCACTGTTTAGAGTTGAAGAGTAAAATCCAAACTCCTCACTGTGGCCACAGAGCCAGCCCCTGCCACCTGTTTGCTCACCTCACCCCGGCCCCACTGAGCTTATTGCCCTTGCTCCTGCTGTCTTCCCCGCCCATCATCCAGGTCTCCCTTCAGAAGTTACCTCCTCAGAGCTAGCCAAAGCTATCACCCTAACCCTCATCCCAGTCAGTCTCCACCTCATTGCCCTGTTTTATTCTCTGTATTCCTTCACCATCCTATGTTATTTCCTTCACTTGTTTACTGTCTGTCTCTCCCACTAAAATATAAACTTGATTAGACCATGCATCTTGGCGATTTTGTTCTTGGCTATATTCCCAGCACCTACAACAGTGCCTGGCACGGAGTAGGTGCTTAATAAGTCATTCAGTTTAACAAAATATTTATTGTGTGCCTACAAAGTTTAGGCACTGGACTATAACATGAGACCAAAAAAAAAAGAGACAAAATCTCTGCCCTCAAAGAGCTTAAACACTGGTGAGCAATAAGAAGCAGATAAATAAATAACAATGAAATAACAGCTACTACTTCAACCAAGCACGTACTAAGTGCTCAGTGCTCTTCTAAGCATCTGATAGGTATTACTTAATTTAATCCTCCCAAGAACTGAGGCATGGAGAGGTTAAGTTACTTGCTGAAGGTCACGCAGCTCCTAATGGCAGAACTCAGATCCAAACCCAAATAGTCTCGGTACAAAGTCCATGCTCTGATTAAGAGCTACGCTTCATATTTGCTGAGTGTTGAATAACTCCTCGGTCAGCACCCTCAGCAGCTGTTCCCTGGAGGCAGGGCTGGAGAGAGTGCAGACCCATCAAGGAAGGGCTGCCCTGCTCTGTGAGCTCAGGGAGACAGACTGCCAGGTTTACCACTGTGCTGCACCCTGGATGAGGAATCTGCAAGGAAGCGTGGGCTGATGAAAAGACAGGGACAGGACTCCTGAGTTCTAGTTTTAGGTGCTGTGAGATACCCAGGCAAGTCAACCAATATTTGATGAGTTTACTTTTTGCGCAGGACACTGATCTAGATGCTGTGAGGGATGCAAAGATGAATCGATCCAACGGACACTCTGGCCTCAGAAAGCTTAGAGTCATGCACATACACATGGAGCTGAAATAAAGGTAGATTGTGGCAGGTGCCATAAGAAAATGTACAAACTGCTATGGGATTTCAAAAGAGTTACTCAGCCTTTAGGGGCCACAGGTGCCCAACCATAAAAGGGGGGCTGGCCCACATAGCCCCCAAGATCCTCTAGCTCTGATATGTTCTGACAGCACAGATTTGCAGCAGCACGGCAATCAAGTTTTATTCCGGTTAATGGTACAAGTTCACGGCCACTGAGTTGTGCTCCCACCTACCATGAGAACAGCCCCAATTTCTTTGGGCAACATCTTCCAGCAGAGGCAGGGCAATCACGCAGCCAAGGTGGGAATGAAGCCCAGGGTATTCTGCCTCCTCCACTTCTAACTGGTTTTTAAACCCACGAACCCTCTTCCATGAAGGAGGGGGGTGACCCTTCTGTGAGCACGTTGTCATAACATGGAGACTGCTCCCTATTCACTCCTTCATGTCTGTATCCTAGAGACTAGCACAGCACCCGGCTTACTGAACAAGGTTTGCGAGCTAAGCCTGAGCATAGGCAGGTCTAGAAATTCTGTGCTAGAGATACAAATCTCAGCCGGTGTTCCCCGAAGTTTTGCTTTACAGCTCTCAGCCTCCCTCAGGGGGAGCAGAGTGATTCCACCTCTTCACTTGAACTGCTACCACTTTGGTACCCCAAGCCACCATCATCTCTTGCCTGGCAGCTGCAACAGTCTGTCTACCAACTGGTATCCCTGCTTCTACCTTTGCTCCTTATAATCCAGTCTCTATACAGCAGCCAGAATGGTCTTTTAAAACATAAATCAGATCTTATCACCTCTTGGCTTAAAATCCTCCAATGGCTTCTAACTGCACTTGGAATAAATCAAAACTGGTTCTTCCCACCTTTATAACACTTACCACTACTGAACTTATTTTGTTTGCTTATTTGTTTACTCCCTCCCCTTTAGCACGTCAGCTCCAGGAGGACAGGGACTATGTCTGTCTTCACCACTGAACCCCGATGCATGGAATGGTGCCTGCCACATAGTAAGCTCCCTTCATTGAACAGATAAATCTCCGTCCCATACAGGCAACTTGTATTTACAAGGGCCACTAACCCCACCAGGAAACCATGAATGACACACTGACATTTAACAGCCGCCACCTTTATTTATGATTCAAAGTCCTGCTTTAAATCAGAGGAAACTTGGTATCTCTGGGCACTTTAAGTGAGATCAGTATCACTTAGGGGCTAAAGCCAGGAACTAGAGCCCAGTGGTTGCAGCAGGGAGCTAAAAGCAAAGGCACTTGAGGACAGAACCTCAGGACAAACTCTGACTTGCCTCCAGGTCCCTTACCGACACACCTTGTGCCTCAATTTACCCAGTGGACGGCCAGGCACACTTCCCTAAGTTCTGTGAGTGACAGAAGACAAAATAATTAATAGTTATAGCATACTTAGATCCTCAGATAGGAGGTGCTGCAAGCCACACATCTCATTATTCATAAAACTCTTGATTTGCTGCCAACACAGGCCTCCTCGGCCTTCCCAGGGGCTAGCCTGACAGCAGGTACTGCTCAGACAAGTTCTGCATATAAGAAGTGGGAGGGAGGCATGTGGGGCCTAACAGAGGCTGAGTGTCCAGACCTATGTGTCTCAGTTACCAGGTTCAAGAAAAAGTAAAGTGGCTGGGGTGTAGGTGATGAAAAGGAGGTGAGAAGTGTGGTTTTGGGCTCTGAGCAGTTAATTTTGCAGGCTCACGTATACACGCCGGCCATACAGGTGAGACACGTGCCTACAATGTGTACCTTCCAGGACACTCACAGGGACAGGTGGAATGGGGAGAAGACAGTCCAATCAAACTAGAGGGAGGGAGGGCGGCTCAGTGGCCAGACCATAGCAGCATTTAGTTTGGGGAAATATGGAGGGGCACTATACAGAGGGTCAGGATGCTCAGAGTCGGCGCAGCTGAAGGAAAAAACAACAGGGCACAGGACCTGGAGTGCTGACAGACGGTGACAACCACGTCGACGTGGTGGGGTGAGCTACAGAGTGGGTGGCCCGGACACCTGTGGACGCGACTCCTGGGCGAAGGTGAGGACGGCTGGAGGGTGGTCTGCGACGGGGCCAGGGACGGCGAGTAGCGGGAGGCAGCAGCGGCCAGGCGGGGCGAGGAGGCCCGGCTCAGACCATGGCGCCCCGCCGGGGAACCGGCCGGTGGTCCAAGCATGGTCGGGGGCGCCCTCTGCGGCCCCTCCCCAGGAGACAAAGGGCCGGCGACTCCCCCGAGCCCCGGTGCGGCGCGGGCCCGGGCTCTGCGGGCGCAGGCCGGCCTCGGCGCTTACCTGGGCCGCCCGACCCGGCCGGGCCGGCGGGGCTGCGGGTCCGTGCGCGGCGCGCGGCGGCCTGTTCCGGGGCGCGCTCAGCCCGAGCAGCCGCGGCGGCGGCGGCGGCGGCAGCAGCAGCAGCAGCAGCAGCAGCAGCAGCGGGAGCGGCCGCCTCAGCCTCCGCCTCCCGCTCCGTGAGTCACCGCGGCGGGGAGGGAGGGAGGCGCCAGGCCGCCGAAGGAGGGACCGGCGGAGGGGGCGGCATCTGGCTCCGCACAGGCGGCGGAGGCGCGGCCACGGCAACGCCCCGGAGTAGGGGGGCTGTGGAGGGCAGGGCGCCGGGGCGGGGCTCGAGGGCGGGGCGGGGCCCGGGGCGCGCGGGGACTCTCATTGGTTAAATCGGCCCACGGGGCGGGGCAGCCAGCTGCCTGGAGGGTGCTGCGGATGGTGCGGGGTCGCTCATTGGGCACTTCGGGAGGGGGCGTGGCCACTGGTCGGGGGCGGGGCCACAGGGTGGGCGGGTGGAACAGGGTTGCAGGCAGTGGCCGAGCCGATCTCAGAGCGAAGGGGTGGAGCGGGGCCAGGGGCGGGGGCTCGGAGGAGGAGGCGGCCTGAGGGCGGAGCCCGGGTTAAGGATGGAGCTGGCGCTGCGGTAAAGCGACTCTGCCTGTCCCTAGCTGCTCCACGAGCACAGTGATCCCGTAAAAATAATGGCCTCTCCCACACATGGGTCTGTGTTTAAAGACGGAAGCGGCCAGACGGGGCGGAATCCTTGGTGAGGCCAGTTTACCCAGGACTTCTGAAAAAATCTGAAATGGACAAGGTTGCAAAACATTTAGAGGCGTGGTCTTCCTGCATGGTGGAGCTGGGAACATTGCTACCTTTGAAGCAGTTAGGCCAGCTCTTGAATTGAGGGCCTGTCTAACCTGGGATCCAGGGGGCCCAGGGATGGGCCTCCGTGGGTCCGTTAAACTTAGAATATCGTGCGTATTGGTAGTGAGATTTTTCTGGGGAGAAAGGGTCCAAGATTAAAATGTTTCTATAGAAAATGTGACTATCTGCTATCAGGCTCGGTCTGGAGAGAGTACAGGGAGAAACAGCCTATTTCAGACAAATTGCGAATTGCTTTGAACACTCACCTTCCCTTTTAAAGAGACGCGGATCTTTAAGTGTGGTCTGATCTTCAACATTTTAACCGTTACATAGTGTGACTCTAACCACAGCCTAGAAGCCCTCCTGCCCTATTTTCTGCAATGTCTTTTCACCCCTCTTCTGTCCCATCCTCTTTCACTCGCCCTACATTTCTTGCCCTTCCCTATGCAAGAAGGATAGGAGCTATTTGTTTTTTACTTTACTGTTTTTATATTCTGTAATGTCCATATTATTCTTTAATAACTGTATATGTTACAATTGAGGAATATTTTAATTTCATCAAAATTCAGGAGATTATGAACTCCTAAAGGCCAGAAATAGGTCTTAATCATGTCTGGATCCCCATTAATGTCCAGACTACCATGCCCACAGCAAGAGCTCAACCAATATTTGCCAATACAGTGTACCAGCTGGTCCTGCAAGTTTCCCAGAGCACACTAATGCAAAAAACTTACACGTTCGAATTATTTTTATGTAAATATTTATGTTTAAACAAATGAATTAAAAATTGAACAAGTTGCTTGGTATTCAAGACAATGTATAAATTATATTTAAAAAAAGATATATGCTTAAGGATGAAGGTAGGAAAGGAATGCATTACATGAAAATGTGTCAGTGTGAAATAATGGATGCTTTTCCTTTTTTCAAAAATATATTGTTTTTATAGCTCAAAATTACAATAAGTTCATCAGCACACTCAGTCCCTCAACTATCCTATCAGCTCAGAGTTGGAAAATTCTGCATTTCTAGACAGCAGTATTACTTCAGGCTTAACTCAGGCTCCACCCATCAGAAGCGTCTTAGCATGAAACTGAAAGCTTTAGGAGGTAGGGAACATCAGTTAGCTCTGACAGCCCGGCGCCATCTCTCCCACTTGGGGCACTCCTCCTCCCTACCCTCTACCCCTCAGAGGTGCTGATCAGGCACCAATTACAGTATTCTACCTTTTCTCCTCCACTAAAATAAAAGAACAGGGGAGACATGGGACCCAAGCTGGATCAATCCAAGTGCTGCATTCTCTTGACTGTTGGCTAAGAAATAGGATGTGACTTGAACTGTGCCAATAGGCGTCCTTCCCTGAAACTTTCTGAATTGGAAATGAGGGAAGCTCTCTTTCTTATTGAAGCAAGAGCTATAAGGATGTGACCTCAAAAAATGTTAGCATCTTCCTCCACCCACCACATGGAAAATTCTCAAAGAATGTGGGAATGTTACTAGAGAGAAATGGAGACCAAGATTTGGAGGGAGAGAAGAGGAAAGGGAGGGAGGAGAGAGACCCCTAACATAATGTGTTCCACGGTTTCAGTAGAACTTGCACCAGCTCTGCTCACACCATCTCACACTTAATAGGTCCCCAAATCTGCCTCTCCTCCCGTGTTCCCCACTTTAGGGACTGGCACCACTCCACCCAGTTGCTTACACCAGAAACTTAAAAGATATCCTTGATGGGGGCCGGCCCTGTGGCTGAGTAGTTAAGTTCGCTTTGCACGCTGCACTTCAGAGGCCCAGGGTTTCACTGGTTCCAATCCTGGGCGCCGACATGGCACCGCTCATTAGGCCACGCTGAGGCGGCATCCCACATGCCACAACTAGAAGGACCCACAAGTAAAAATACAAAGCTATGCACTGGGGGGGCTTTGGGGAGAAAAAGGAAAAATAAAATCTTAAAAAAAAAATTAAAAAAAAAAGATATCCTTGACATCACGCTCTCCTTTATCATTCATATCCAGTCCATGTTGTTTCCACCCCCAAACCATATCTTGAATCTCCCCACCTTCTACCATCTCCACCTCTCTGCTCAAGTTTAACCAACCCATCATCAGCTCTCACCTTGACTCCAGCAATAACTTCAAAGTGCTCTCTCATTCAGGCTTTCCCTACCATCCTCAATTCATTGCCCACACAGAAACTAGAGGTATCTTCCTAAAATGTACCAGTGTTGTCACACCTCTACTATGCAATGACTTCTCTCAGTTTTCATGATGACGTTAAAAATCCTTGGCATGGCTACAAGGCCCTGCATAATCTGGCTCCAGCCTGCTCTTGAACCCACCTTTGCTGACTGGGCTGCAGTCACACAGGCCTTCTCCCTATTCCAAGATCACAGGGTACTTGTTTGTGCTTCGGGACTTCAGAAAATGCAGTTCTCTCTGCCTCAATGACTCTTCCCCACTTTTTCCCCCTTCACTTGACTGAATATTTGGTTTTCTTTGGTCTTCTTCAAGGAGACTTTTCTTAACCTATGCTAACCCCAGTCCCAGCATGGCCATAAATCCCAGGAGGGCAAAGAGGTCACTGTGAACTGTTCCCAACTAGCACAGTACCTGGCACATGCAGATGCTCAACAAATACCATTGCATGAATAAATAAATATGTAAATACCTCACCCAGGACTTCCCCTCCCATTGGCCAGCCACTCCTACTTCTCCATCTCCACCCCCAACTCAAATGCTATCAATCCTCTCACTCTTCACTTATTAAATTTATGATTCTATATTTTATCCTTTCAGCTTGGGGAGGGCTCTCTGGGCTCCCAGACATATATGTATCTTTAAATAGTTGCTTTCTGGAGCAAAGAAGTCTCTATCCTCTATACCAAAGGGATAACTATAACAGTAAAATTTTCAGGCCAAGGATGACACAACAGTAGAGCCACAGCAGGCTGCAGGGAAGGAGAGCTATTTTGAAGCAGTTATGGCAACAGTGGTCCTCAAATTTTGCCACATAGGAGGCCTTCCTGCCTTCAAGTTGAGCAGGCACAAGGTGAGAATGGGAGAGAAAGACGAGCCTTTGTACTGAATAAAGAGATTTTTTCAGTAAAGAAAAAATAAGAACCAATTCTTTTTTGTGTTTTGAGAACCAAATTTAAAAACATTAATAATTTCCAGTAATATAAAAAGTTTAAAAGGTTGTCATTTCCTTGGGTCCCTATGTTTGTCCTCCTGTTTACATTTGGTACAGCTCTAACTTCTCTGAGGACAGACAGTCATAAGGAGGCTAAGTGCAGAGCAGACAAAGAGAGCCACAGTCCTGCGCCATTCTCCTGTGTTTCGCCTTGGCAAATTACTTGTCATCTAATTTTACTTTGGAGATAATAAGGAATTATTAAACACAATGATGAAAGCATTTTGTAGATCAGTGAATGTACATATTTTGTGTCGTGAGTGGGCTACATGCAGCTGTGAACATCTGGCTGTCTGCCAACCTGTCCCTATAGGTTTCTGCAGCATCTGCTGGGTAGATGCTCCCTACATCACAGAACCCTGCTTGTATTGTGCTTGCGAACAGTTTAAAGAAATAAGTATTTATTTCTTTGGCTGAGTGTTTTGATAGACCAACGTGTTTTGTAAGCGTATTTTGTCTGCATAGCCTCAAACATTCTAATCACCTAGTACAGACAAATCAACATAAAACTTCAACTTGGATCCAAATACTCAGCCTATTAGCCTTTAAGCATAATAGTCTGTTTATCACTTTTTTTCCTGCTGATTATCGTCCAATTAAGTATAAAAATTACCATCTTTAAAAGCAAATAGTCTCTACTCTCTGAGGATAAATGATAAAACAGCTGTCTTTCCCCCCAGCACATACACATATCAATACATTTCACATCTGTAGATGTTTCAGTGTTAATCAGTGTATTCAGGTGAGACTGAAAAGACCATTCCTGACAAGCAATTCCTTCCTCACCCTACTGAGGTGAAGACTGCCCAGTAGTTTATTGTTGTGAACAAGGAGCGGGGCTTGTTACTATCAAATATTTGTAGCTTTGCTCCTAACCCTTCACCCCTGTAAGAGTAGAAATTTTCAAACCTACCTGAAATGGTAAACCCCCCTGTTTCACATTCATGTATTTAGCTAGGGGTTTTCTTAAATCCTCTGCTGTTTGTAAGACTGAGGTCTGGCTTTGCAGTAATGTGACAGGCACTTGGATTTTGCATTTTGGTCCAGCAGAGATTGCCCAATTTAAATGAACTGCGCAGTTTTGTTTTCTCCACATCGCCCTCCCCTCACTTTCTGCATTACTGTTCTTCCGAGAATTACTTCCCATCAGCAGTATTTGCCCCCAGCTGGTGAATCAGATGGGGCTCTTTTTCATAGTTAATAAACACTAAAGGCTCAGGGCGGCAAATCTACACCCTGGTGGCAGCTAATGAAGAGCCTCACATGAAAGCTCATGCAAAGGGGACAGGCATGGTGCAAATGTCCTGGGATCCAAGATTACTCACTCTTCTCCCACATGCTGCATAACGGATAGTAATAGATTATTAATTATTTAAGCAAAGAACATGAGAGCCAACACAGGCGGCAAAAAAAAAAAAAAGGAAGCTGCACACTAGGATGCTCTGTTGAAATCATTTTAATTAGCACAAGCCACAGAGCCAAGGGAAATAGACCAAGATACTTAGCAAAGAATTTTTAAAAATTCTCTGCCACTTGTTTTCCCTTAAAAAAAAAAAAGCAAATTAGGTTATATTTGAATACATTGCTGACAAACTGGAATATGAAAATGAAATGGTTTCCACAGGCTCCCTTTGTCATGGCTGGGGGGTGAGGGCGGGAGTGATAGGAGGAGCTCAGTCAGGTCTTCGTAGGTTCTAGTGAATCCCGAGGCTGTGGGTCTCAAGTCTCCCCTCAAGATGCGTCTTTCTCGTTCATACGCAGTGAGGACACTGAAACTCTCAAGTTGAAGCTCCATCCACCCTGATTTTCTTTACTTTGTACTTTGGACTAAAACCTTCATGAGATTTTTCACTTCAAATTTCAAGCTTCGTGTCATTCCTAGTAGGGTTTACTTTTTCTCTGTATATATCATGATTCCTAGAACGGTCTCTCCCTATTAGATAAGCTGTGCTATTATTTAAATTAGTGGACTAAGTCTTGGCCTACCTTCACTTGTTTGAAACTCACTGGTAGTTCTACTACAGTCCAGCCTTTCCACATTGTCAATCTTTCTGCGGCTAATGTCATTTCCTTCTATAATGATAGTTTCCATTTCTAATTCAGTAACATTTAGAGAGATCTAACTCGATTACTATAACTGACCTGGCTCTGTGACTAACAAGAGACCATGTTTCCTTTGCAGGTGTCTTTTGCTGACCTTGTTCCAATATTCACACTACCTTACACTGAGTTCTTATAGGACCTTTCCATTGAACTGATTCAGATCTTCATCAACATCATATGTGATCTATTATGTATCCCCTGATTTTTGTTCAAGCATAGTCATTCAAGGAATATTTATTGGGTGCTTCCCAGGTATATGTCACTGTGCTAGGCAGGGGAAAAAAGCAGCAAATCAGACACATACTGTCCTTGCCTTAATGATGAGTAAGACAGACACCAATGAGTTACACAATTGAACAATTCATTGTAACTACAGTTAAGTGCTAAAAGCTGAAATACAATGGGGTGTGAGACCATATAATTGGGAATCTAACCCTGCATTAGGGTCAAGGAGAGCTTCCTTGGGAAAGTATATTTAAGCTTACACTTGAGGTATAAGTAGGAGTTAACTAAGCAAAGAGTGGGGAGAAAAGGACAGCACACAGGGGGACCAGCCCATACAAAGGCCATGAGGAGGCAAGAGAGCATGGTAAGATCAAACAACTGAGACAGAAAGCTGTGTGGCTGGAGTGCAGAGTGATGGGGAAAGAAGCCAGGCCCAGATCATTACGGAATTTATAGGTCATGCTAAACATTTGGTCTTTATTCCAAAAGTAATGAGAACTATTGAAAGGTTTAAACAAAGACGTGACATGGTTGGATTTGTATTTAAATAGATGATCATGGCTCTAGCATGGAGAATGGACTCAAATGGAACAAAACTGGTGTGTTAGTCTGCTAGTGATGCCTAACAAACTACCTCAAAACTCAGTGGCTTAAACAGACATTTATGTTTTTCGCTCGGGAGGTCTGCACATTGCCTGATATGGGTCTACTTCAGGCTGTGGGTTGACTATGACTTTGACTATGACTATGTTGGGCTGGGATCAGCAGGGTTTAGCTGTAGATTGAGATTAAGTCTGCTCCACATGTCTCCTCATTCTCTTTCGGCCAGAGAATACACTGGGCATATCCCTCTTACGATGGACAGCAGAAGAGCAAGAGCACCAAACTAAACTGTGGAAGCACATGGAAGACATCTCCAGGAGTCATATCCATAAACATTCTACTGGCCAAATCCAGTCTCATGGCCAAGCCCAACACAGTGTGATAAGGAAGTATATTCCACCTCAAGAGAGGGAGGTGTGAATAAATATTTGTTGAGTAATACTCCAATATCAAATATATGGATATCAAATATATGATATCAATATCAAAGCAGCTATGATCAAAGCTTTTTCCATTCTCATGGAAATCAAGTAAATGGCAGTCTATTGCTTCCCTCATCCTAAGCCATCTTGTTTTAGCCCCCAAACAACTGTTGTAATTTTCCCAAAGCCTTTAACAAATAGGGTATAAAACTGGTATAATGTTATCAGCTTAGAATTATTTTGTCATTTACAGAAGAGTTTAGGGAACTTGACCCCAGTTTTTTCATTGCGTCTATGGATACAGTATGTGTATGACTGGTAGGCTGTCAGAAGCACATGCTGCAACAATGATTTTACAAGCTTTCAGAAGCGATTGATCCCTTTCTGCGCTCACTTCTACGCAAACATGAGATGAGTTTCTTCCTGTCAGGGCTGGCTCCACCTTGCCCAGGAATGCTCACTCTTCTGCCAGCTGCTCCAAGGCTACCAATTCTACAATGAGTTCCAAATGGATGGACTGGTACAGTGCTATGTACTCTCATCGATCTTTAGACATAATTTATTATTATTTACATTTTTATTTTTCTTTTAAAAAATAATTTATTATTTGAGGGGAAAAGAAAATCTGTTTTTTCCCAAAGTCCTGATTTCTTAGCTCACATTCTTGGGCTCGGTTTTAACTGGGTTCATTCCTTTCTCCCATTCTTGCAGTTAGGCATGTATTCACAGCAATAGCCCTGAGTCTTCAATAAGAAGTCAGTCTTGCTGTGGACATCAATATTTTTGGTGTGAGGCTGAGGGAAGAGTCCATGTAACTTGGGAGCAGCCCTGGAGAGTGAAAGTGAACTATTTTTAGCTGAATTCAAGTGGAGGCAATTCACTAAAAGAATCCAAAGGCTTTAGCAGTATCTTAGACTGACTTTAATGAGCAGTTAGACTGAAATAGCTACAGGCTCCAGGGGGTTGACCAAACCTATTGAGGACCTCTACTGGGATATAAAAAGGTGCTTATATAGCTTGCATCATGAAGCAGTGTCAGCTTCTTCCATGCCCCCAGCACAGTGCTCAGCATGGGAGCATTTCTGCTCATCTTACTAATTGGACGCTAAGTACAGACAGAACAGAAAGGGACACTTATTTCTCTAATAAGTAGAAAAGCTTTCTTAGGAAAGAGCAGAAGACAGGCTCACAGAGAAGAGGAGACAGGGAGTCCTCAAGCAAGCATACAGGTGACACTTGTGACTTTTTAAAACAACTTTGAGCAGGCAATTTTCATTTAATTTCTTTTCAGAGTAGGAGACACATAGAAACAGCATGCTAAAGGGGCTGCAGTGCCAGGAAAAAATAAAGGGACTAATTTTAATTTGCCTTCCATTTCTGCTGCTAATGACACCCTGCTGAGACAGACTATAATATTAACACACAAATTCCCACAGACCCAATAACATTCTTTCATTAGGATGTCTTGGGTTTTTCTAAGATCTCTTTAGCACAACTTCTATCATTAAAAGGAAATATAACAGAAAAAGTAATTTATCTCACCTCCAGGAAAGAAAAAGAAAGGAGTAACAGAATTATAGGCTTTTTCCCACATTAGGTACTCCCAGTTAATTTTATTTTATGATCTTAACTTCTCATTACTTCAGATAACTAGAATATGAACACAAGCTTCCCTTAATCAAACCAAACACAATGCTTCCATTTTATTTAGTATTCTTAAAAGATATTTTAAGATTTTATACATTTCCTTATATTGTAGTTTCAAAGCAATTTATACATTTAATAACCATTCTGCACAAAATACCTACATGAATATTTGAAAGGTGACTTGACAAAATGGGACAAAAATTAAGTATAAAAGATTGGTAGAATTAGGACTAGAAATGGAGTGATGGGGTTCAGGACGCGCTACCCCAAACTACGGCACCTTGGCATACTGAATCTTTTAAGCTGAAGGAGTCTGAGAAACAGCATGTGCAGGAAGGACTTTTGACCTTCCCCTGAAGCAGATCAAAACTCTCATGTGAGAGGTGCCCTCCCTTTACCTGGAGGAGAGGAGCATCCTTACCTCCGATGACAAGGGACATAGAAAGGAATGTGAACAAACAGGCCTTGCTAAGTTTCCCTCAGCTTACTACACTTAGCCTGCCTTTGTCCTATCACATCTTTCCAGGACTTTCCACTCTTCATCAAACCTAGCACAAAAACTGTTTTTCTGGGTCTTCATTTCCTTATGAAGTTTCCTGTGTCACATAAAACTTACACTAAATAAATTTGTAATGTTTTTCCCTTGTTAATCTGTCTTTTGTTATAGGTGTCCAGTCAAGAACATAAAAGGGTAGAGGAAAGATATTTTTCCTCCCTTACAGAAGTATTCCAACTTTCTCTCCATTTAATATTCTCCAAAACAACTTAATAACACAAATATTTTAATGATGTTTGTAGTTTACAAATTAATTAAAAGATGAGGTAAAAAATTATAGATGAAAGAGATGATTTAGATCAAATTGTATAGATAAGGATTATTTCTAAGTATAATATTCTTTATAATATATAGATATACATCTGAAATAATGTTTCTAAGAACCCAGCTAACTATGATAGAGTAACAGATTTTTTTTTTATTCTTAGGTCTATTTAAAACTCAATTTTATCATTGTAAAATAAACCTCTTGTGATGCAGCTGGATATCTAAACCTCTATTAATTATATAAACACTTAAGAGTCTGGTAAAAGAAAAAAAGACTCTACCCAATATCCATTTTAGAAAATTTAACAAAAAATAGATAAGTAATATGTCTGGATGTATCAGCACTCAGTAAATGTCTCATGATAGAAAAAAATGACATTATAATCGGAAGAGGTAGCAGATAGAAACTTTCCTCGCTCCCACATAGTAATCATTGTTAAGATTTTTCCAAAACATGTTTTCTTCTCTTCAATTTCAAGAACTAATCCCCATCAGGGAAAAGCACATTTTGAATTTTTCAAACCAAAAGGACCTAGTGTACACAGTTTGTCCCATGCTTTGATTTTAACAAAATTAACCTGGCACAATCAGCCTCCCACTCTGGCAAGTAGCACTGTGGGAGGTCACAAGTGCCTTGTGGGAGGAGACGTGCCACCAGTCCTGTCAGACTCCCGGAAGAGAGGCATGCACTTGAGTGAGCACACACTCACACCCCTCACTTCTCATCCAAGCTCACAAGTTAAAGACAGAGCCCACATTTTCCTTTCTGAGAATGGAAAGCGGATTTAGGTGTCTATTATGTACTCCTTTATATGGAGTCTTGCTCAGGGTATTTTCTTGCAGAGGAATAAAACACTCATACTGCTGGAAGACAAGATGAAAAGAAATGCCACAAGGCTGAGGCTAAGGGACTGAGAGTTTGCCTGTTTGCTCCAAAAGTACAAATGTTTCTTCCCTGAGTAAATACGAAACAAAGTATTTAAGTAAGTGAGCATAAGCTCAGAGCTTTATCAACCAAATTTAAGGTGTAATTTACCAAGACCTAGAATCAACTTGATGTGAAATTTGAGATGCTAACAATCTTTTTTTTTTTAATAAGATGAAGTAGTAAAAGCACCACATTTTCTAAGATCATGGTCAAATCATAGGGTTAAGGCAATCAGTTATAATCTAATTCAGGCCAAATATTTGCTTTTACCTAAATTATCTATCTCTTTGATTACCATTGAAGGTAACTGCCTCAGTTTTCAACTCGGCCTGGTTTATAGGTATTGGAAAAATAATGCCAGGCCTAAAGGAACCAGGTTTTCACAGAAGCCAAAAAAAAAATCATTAAACTCCTCTTACAGGAAAGAACGGCCCCATGTAATATGACAATTTAGCAGTAACAAAAAATAGTACCTGACCTACTAAGACATTTTAGAAGAAATAAACATGATTAAGATAACTTAAGCTCTTAACCCATGTATTGAAATCATGACTGTAATACAAAATCAGAGGTTCTTGCGGGAAGGCTTCAAAAGTTCAGTCACAGTTGCCAGAAGTTGGGGGCAGAGGATCTGTGGCTGATACACAATCTTAGAAAAAATGCTTACCAGCATTATCTTCTTCTTTTTTAACTCAAAAGTATATTGATGGTTCTCATTGACCTCCTTTATAGTAAATAATTTTGTACTTAGTTATTTTTAATTGTAGTCCATTGTCTGAGGCTGTAAGGATCTTCTCAGAGAAAAACAACCAAGCGTTAGGAGCCTTCCAACTGACAGCCTCAAAACTCTCAACCTGGAGGATCCTCTGCTTGGACTCTCCATTGTGGCCTCTTGAGAACATCAATGACCCCTTCTGTTTGAGGCCCTTTCAGCACTACAGTCTCTCCACTTTGCTACCAGTGTAAGCAGGAAGAGAGATTTCAAAAAGAAAATTAGGATGGCAAAAGGCCACATACTAGGGGAATATTCTAGATGAGCCCTATTTTTCACCTGCTTTTTGCAACTTAATGAAAATATTAAATACTAGTTTCTCCAGTTTCTAAATCTTTTTAATTCCAGGGCCAGACAGACTGGAAGCAATTACAGCTTGTTCATGAGGGTCTGTGGGAATGCTGACAGTTTTAATTTACATATTAACGCTGGAAAACATTTTGAGAGGAAAAGAAGAGCATTCTTTGGTCTTAGTAATGAATAGACTAAGAAAAAAACGAACAGGAAAGTGGTTGAAAAGCTCTAGGCAAAATGGTCTAGGTTTATTTTTTCTGTAATAATTTCAAACTATCCCTCATTCACTGTAATAAGACACCATTCCAACGGTGGATTTGCAGTCTTTTATTTTGCCTAAGATGACTGACTGTTCTTTGGCTGAGTGTCTTCAGTAAAAGGCCTAACAATCAAAGTGAACAATCCATCTGTCTCAACTCCAACTCCTTCCTGGGAACAACTCATTCGATTGCTTGTTTTTCACCTCTACCACCCACCTAGAATACCTATCTTACCGCTCACAGGATAAAAACAAAATAAAACACTGAAACATAGGAATTGTTTTAAATTATTAGATTTCATTAAACAGCCCAGTTGGACGCTTACTCATTGGAATTTACTCCTGCTTCATCCCCAGTTCTTTGACAAATTCTTTTCATTCAAATATTAGCTTGACCCAAGAATGTCAGAAAGTTAGCTGCCTTAGCATTAGTTATTGCAGTCTGAGACCTCCCCAAGAAGTCTAGAAAACTAGAAACATAGCAAAATATGAACAGGAAACACAGTTTGCAAGTCATTTAATAACTATAGTTGTATAGAATTTTCAAATTGCTCATTTTTTCAAATTATTTTTCTGAATTAAATATCAAATTTGTGAAACAAAATATATCATATGGTCCTGGAAAGAACTGTTAAATGGTGGAGTAGTGCCAATGAAAAACTTCTTTCTGTATTAAGGAAGAGAGGGGAATGCACAGTAATCTATGTGATAGGTAAGTTCTATTATCCCCATTCAACAGAAGAGGAAAATGAGGCTCAAAAAGATTAAGTAACCTAACAAAGGTCACATGGCCATGACTGACATGGCACTCCCAATTTGGCCACTTTAATTTATTATCTATTTATTTATTTATTTGCTGAGGAAGATTTGCCCTGAGCTAACATCCACTGCCAATCTTCCTCTTTTTGTGTGTGGGCTGCCATCACAGCATGGCCACTGACAGACAAGCAGTGTAGGTCTGCGCCTGGGAATGGAACCTTGGCCACTGAAGCAGAGTGCACTGAACTTAACCACTAGACCACTGGGGCTGGCTCTTGGCCAATTTTAAAGGAAGATTAATTTTAAATTGGGTACCAGTCATTACTTATAAAATGAACACATTAATGTGATTAATTACAAAATATTTAACTGATGTTGGCCTTATAGAAAGTTTAAGGGAAACCAAAATTAAGGACTCCAGATTCATCTAGGCCCCTTTCAAATACAAAATATTCCTAATATTCCTTGTCCTATTACTGGAGGGGAAGGAGGAATCTTTCTATGGCTTAAAAAATAGCAATTCCAGGGGCTGGCCTGGTGGCACGGTGGTTAAGTTCACACACTGCTTTGGTGGCCCCAGGGTTCGCTGGTTCAGATCTTGGGCATGGACCTATACACTGCTCATCAAGCCATGCTGTGGCGGCGTCCCACACAGAAGAACTAGAAGGACTTACAACTAGGATATGCAACTATGCAGTGGGGCTTTGGGGAGGAAAAAAAAAGCAATTCCATTCCTAGATATATACCCAAAAGAACTGAAAATAAGTATTTAAACAAATATTTATACACAAATGTTCATAGCAGCATTATTCACAATAGGGGTTAACAATGGAAAAAATGGGAAAAAACCCAAATGTTCATCAAGAAATAAATGAATAAACACAATGTGGTATTCATGTAAGTGAATATTTTCAGCCATTAAAAGGAATGAGGTACTGAAACATGCTACAATGTGGATTAACTTTGACGATATCATGCTACGTGAAAGAAGCCAGACACAAAAGGTCACATATTGTATGATTCCATTTATATGAAATATCCAGAGTAGGTAAATCTACAGACAGAAAGTAGATCGGTGGTTGCTGGAGGGCTGGGGGAAGGGAATGGGGAGGGACAGCTTAATGGGTATGGGGTCTCCTTTGGGGGCGATGAAAACGTTTTGAAACTAGATAGTGGTGATGGTTGCACAACACTGTGAATGTACTAAATGCCAATGAATTGTGAATTTTATGTCACATGAGTTTCACTTTGATTAAAAAAAACATAGAATAATGAAATAACGATGATTGACCATAAAGTCCTAGATGAATAGTAGGTAATTTGCTTTTTCTTGGTTTATCACAATTTCAATAAGTTTTTGACTGTCATAAATGAATATATAAAAAAGTACCCATTAAAACTTCTAAATAAGGCATTAATGTAGCTGAGGTCCCCTAATTTATGCAGTTGGCAGAGCACCTAATAGAGTTTACAGTATACGAGAAGCTTTAAAAACGTTTCAAATTTGTATAAAGTGCAAAGAAAAAGAATAGTGAGAAATACATGAAAGAATATAAAGTGGCCAGAGCCTAGGAAATAAGCTAACATACATGCACATGGGGAAATCTACATATTTGAGCATGCAGAGAGACATAAACACTCCGGAGAGAAACCTGCTTTTCCTCATAACTTATTTTGTGTCTCTCCAAAAACTGAAGAGTAAATAGTAGTTTACAGTCACCACCCTCTGGGTTTCAGCAAAGAGGTCACACACAGGGAGGGCCTCTAGCTGCCACTTCCAATTGCTTCCGTGGTGAAACAACGCAGGAGGTTAAGTTACTTCAGGAGACTCTCAACAGGGCTCCCATTGTTCCAAGTTCAAAACTCAGAGATACAATGGGCCCCATTCATACGAAGAGCTTACAGGCTGGCGAATGGTCCCTTAGTGACAACTTTTTGTTGGGACATCGAATTTTCATAAACACGGTCTTGCACAAATATGTATTAATTATTTTTTAAAAACAGCACAGAATAAAGAAATAAAATTCAAATGGACACTAAACTGAGACACTAAATGGACACTAAACCGAGTCTTATCCCCAGCTCTGTCTCTCATGAGACTATAAGCAAGTCACTTGCTCTTTCTGAGCCTCAGTTTCCTTGTTTATAAAATGACAATGATTTCTAAGATCACTTAGAACTCTAAAATTCTGTGAACACATATGAGGTCTATTGATGTTGCTAAACCATTCACTCCAACAAGTGGGGATAAATTATGAGTAGAAGAAAATCATTAATTCACACCTTTTCATTTACTATCAGCACTTAAAAACAAGGAGCTTTAATAAAAACAGGCAGAAAAACTATTTTCTGTTCTCTCTCCCTTAAACAGACAAATCGTAATGAATGAGGTCCAGTGAGTGCCCCCAACGAGTCCAGGATCACTCAAACAGGTAGCCCTACACAAAGCACAACGATGAAGGCCATAAACAGAAGCCACGAGCATGTTTTTCTATCACCTTTTCTTAGCTTACTAATGCATTTCAAGAATCTCTTGATTTCTTTGCAATGACTCAAAATCGCCAGAAGAAAAATGCCAGTTACAACCAGAATGTGACCAATGTCCCAAGCTTCCACACCATGTCATTTTTTTGTTTTTTCAACCTCAAAACTTGCCAAAGCAAGAACTTTGTCTCCAGAGCCTAAGGAGAAAGACACACAATAAACAAAAAGGTCATTTCAAATGCATTTACAGTGCCAGGTAAAGAGGGGAAAATCTATCACATAGATATTGAAACGGAAAGTAAAATGAGCTTCTGATATCAGTGCATTACCCTTAACCCTTCCCAGTGCCATCCCGATTTCCTTCCCCTGCACAAGCAGCTCAGCTACACAGGGTGACTTACTGGTTATAAATCCTTACTCTAGCTTTAGGTGTGAAATAGAGTATGTAAAACTTCAGTTTACTTTCATAGTAACATTCAGCTGACAAACAGGCTATATTAATTTAATTATTTTAATTTACAAGTATTGGGAAATAAACCCAGTAAAAGGGATTTATACAGAAAACAACTCTGGTTTTACCTCTCAACTCAAGAAAAGGCCATCATATTATCTCACCCATGCTATCTGTCAATCTGGAGCAGTAATTCATGCCAGCTTTCAGAAATAAAAGGGTACTCACCAAGGTCTGAGGAGACTTTCTCAAACTGGCTGAGTATGGCACCTGCATTTGCTGACAAGAAGGCCTCATCATCTGCAGTCAGCTAAAAAAACAAAGCCCAGCAGAGTGGCTTCAAATGTTACCAAGCGGTCCCAGGAACCACCATTCAGAATGTCTCAGGACCACAAACTAGATCACAGATCAAGAAGTTCTGTACCAAATACTTCATACTTTTTCTTTATAGCTAATATATTAAATTAAATGTGGGTACCTTCTCTCCAAGTTTCCTGAGCGCTGTTAGTATCTCCACTTTCTGTTGGGTGTACAGGTCTCTTTCCAGCTTTCCTACCATGAGATCTCTATCCATCTATAATGGATGAATGCAAAGCATATGGTATTTAAGTTAAAAACATTCTATGCATAAAATCCAGCTTTTCAGATCTATTTCTTAAAAAAAGATCCTTTAGCTGATTTATATTATAAAAAACCATAGAAACAATTCAAAACAAACACGATAGAAATGCCATTACGTAATTCTAATAAATCTTAATGTTAATAATAACCATTGTCTTAGTTATAAACTCTACTGAGGAATTAGTAGGTCAATAGCTTCCTTCAGAGAGGAGCTATCCTCTAAGAACTCATTTCACTGAACCAAAGTGTTGTCTACAGGCTTGAATGAGATAACCGGTATCAGATCTCCTGGAACTTTGGTTAACTCTACAAGTTCTGGTGGTGGAACTCTACCAGCAGAAACACGGAGAGCATGTAGCATGTATTGGTACTATTCTATGTGCTTCACACGTATTACATATTATACACAATATGTGCTTTACAGATACTATTTCATTTAATCCTCATAACAACCATAGAGGTAGGAACTATCATTATCATCTTTTTACACATGGGGAAATTGAGGCACAAAGACGTTGAAGAAAATAACTTCCCCAAGGTCACATACCTCCACAGTGGAGCAGGGATACAAATCCAGCCAGTCTGACCCAAGTCCATGCTCTTAACCTCTATGCTACTGAATTACCAGTGGCTGCAGATAACTTTTTAATGCCCTAATTCGATTCAAGTCTATAAACAGACTTCCTGAAGTAACAGGTTTATAATGATGTTTGAAATTCTTAGATGAAAAAGGCCACACATGCATAAGGCAATGCTGCTAATGAATTCTAGGTGGGATTTCAACTCAGGGCTCCAGAAGTAAATGGTAAAACTTTAAAGGTGGAGTCTAAGTAGAAGTGGTCAGTAGCAATTTAAACTGCCATATGCTGTTTAAACCTCTACATATCGTTATCAACAATAATTACTCAAAAGACTAACTTCTCGTCAGAAAACTATGGGTTGTGGCTCTAAACTCAACCGACCAAATTTTTTTTTTTTTTTTTAAAGATTTTATTTTTTCCTTTTTCTCCCCAAAGCCCCCCGGTACATAGTTGTGTATTCTTCGTTGTGGGTTCTTCTAGTTGTGGCATGTGGGACACTGCCTCAGTGTGGTCTGATGAGCAGTGCCATGTCCGCGCCCAGGATTCGAACTAACGAAACACTGGGCCGCCTGCAGCGGAGCGCGCGAACTTAACCACTCGGCCACGGGGCCAGCCCCCCGACCAATTTTTTTTTAATAGACTGATTTTTAAAGCAGTTTTAGGTTCACAGTAAATTGAGCGAAAGATACAGAGATTTCCCACATACTCCTTGCCTTGACTCACGCATAGCGTCCCCGTTATAAACACCCCCCACGACAGTGGTATATTTGCTACAACTAATGAACCTACACTGACACGTAATAATCACCCAAAGTCCATAGTTTTCATTAGGGTTCACTCTTGGAGTTGTACATTGTCAACTGACCAATCTTTAAACTTTAGAACAACATAATGAGCAAATTCTTGGGCTGAGAAAAGAAACACACACAGCAATTGGATCAATTTAAAGAAACTTTACCTCTGCTAACCTTGTCCGAAGCTGACCTGGTTGTTTCTTTGCAAACAATCTGATGACCTCTGGGGTTTTAAAGGCCTGACTGATAGCTGCCTGGATAGCCTAGCAATACAAGAATACAGATATTGCAATAATTGATTGGTGCATCTTTAATTATTAATAGGTCTTTGTTCATCAAACACTGTTACAATTTTAGTTTCCATTTGCTACTTCTGTGCATGTCACTGGAGTCAAATACATAACTAAATGAAGATCTAGAAGCAGATGCTGTTTTATCCATAAGTAGACACTCATCTAGAAGTTAAAACCAAAAAAGGATACATTTTCTATCTTAAATATACTTAGAAAAAAAATAAAGAAAAAAATAACCTGTGTTACCAATGTGAGTAAATTATGCTTACCAGTTGCATTCCACTTAGCTCATCTACCAAAGTCATATTTCCAGACATAATTTTCTTCAGTGAATCATTAAATTCACTTAGTTGCTCCAGAGTTTCCTTTTTGGTTTCTTCATATTCATCTGTATCAAGTTCCTCTCTGAAGTACAGAGAACATAATATAGAAAAATATAAAGTTCCAAGTGAAAAAAGCAATCTTAGTATTTACACACTAAGACTTCAGATACATATATTTACAAAAAATGTCTTGGGGGGAAAAAGGTTGAAAGTAAATATCAAAATTAGTATGTGTTAGTGTTCGGATATTAGTAGTTTGGGTGTTTTCCTACAGTGAGGTGACTTTGATAATTAAACATTTTTCTCTTACCCAAATGAAGCACCCTTAACAAACCACATAATACCTTCCCTTTAAGCAGCCTAGGAATCAATGGTATAACCTTGGGCAAGATACTTCACATAGCCAAGCCTCAGTTCCCTTATCTATAAACTGCAGACAATGACAGTACTTCCGACAGCGTTGCTATGAGCATTAAATGAAATCTGGAAAGCGCTTGGCATATAACAGGTACTTGATAAATAGCTGTTATTATGATCATCATTATCACTGATGGTAGGTAAAATTTTGTACACCTTGAAATACAAAAGCAATGCAGTACATGTCATCTGAGTAAGAGGCTATTTTTACTCTCAAATCAAACAACCCATTTATTAAACATTTACCTCAAATAACAGCTCCCATTTATCAAGCTCCTACTCTGGGCTAAGCACTGTGTCAGTCCCTTCATTTATAATACTTATAACAACTTTTCAAGGTTCTTAAAAAAACAACAGCATGGGGCCGGCCCATTGGTGTAGCGGTTAAGTTCGGGCACTCCACTGTGGCAGCCTGGGGTTTGCAGGTTCAGATCCCGGGCGTGGACCTACATCATTCGTCAAAACCATGCTGTGGCAGCAACCCACATAGAAAATACAGGAAGACTGGCACAGATGTTAGCTCAGGGCCAATCTTCCTCAAGCAAAAAAGAAAGAAAGAAAAGAAAGAAAGAACAGCCTTAGTCCTTTGAGCAGTTAAGGCTGAAAACATACACTAGAAGTTCAAGTAGTACCTTCTAAGCTTGATACCAGGCAGGACTATTTAAATACTAAAAGACAAGGTAGGTGTTAGTATTTCCACTTCACACTGGAGGAAATGGAAACATAAGTGGGTTAAGTATTTTGCCCAAGTTCACACTCAGTAATTAATCAAAAGGCTTTCACATCCAGTTTATATGCCTCCAAAGGCTGCACTGAGTTTATTTCTAGAACAAAGCACTGTGAAGAACACTACAGGGGAAACCAAAATCACACATGGGTTTGCACCCACGGAGCCTGTAATCTACCTGCAGAAAAAAAAAAAAAGCCATTTTATAGCATAGCAGCATACAATTATACTATTACCTGCATTCCTCCAGATCTTGTAATTGCTGCATTAGTCTATCCAACTGTTCTTCTAAATTCTGCTTTAATTTGCTGGTCTCTGTCTTTCCTCTGGAAGCCATTTTAATCTCTAAGTTGAAGAATAAACCCACATACAATATATATTCAGTTATTTGAAACGATTCAACATACCAATGCAATTTAAAATAGGCTATACTCTTTCTGAGCTACAGGTGTGGGAAAGACAGTTGTGCAAAGAAAATCTCAATTTAGATAAAAAAGTTTAAATTCATATAGTAGTAACACCTCACAAAAACGCCTGGCAATCTTCTTAATTGACTTGACAAATTAGTTAGAAGTCTTCACTATTGGTATATCTTACTTTAAACAGATTTGATAAACGAAAATACAGAAATAGATTTATAAAGAAACAGAGCAGGTGTGACTTTGCTTGACAAAAAGATTCATTGTACTATTCCTTTTCCTTCTTAACAAGTCTGCGCCAAGACTCACACCACTCCTCGTGTTATCTTCTTGGTCTTGTGTGCATTTACCTAATGAGTTGTGGGCATGAACAACTTTTGATGTGAATTTCTTCTTTGGAAATGTGCCCATTTTTCCACTGGATTATCTTTCTCTTACTGATTTATATAACATGGATATGAAGGCTTTGTAGCCGTGTTGCAAATATTATCTCTTGTCTCCAGACTTTAAATTTTATATATGGTGTTTTTTGTCACACAATGATAAATTATTATTATTATTATTATTTTGCTGAGGAAGATTCCCCCTAAGGTAACATCTGTGCCAATCTTCCTCTATTTTATACGTGGGTTGCCGCCACAGCATGGCCACTGTCAAGTGGTACAGGTCCATGCCCAGGAAATGAACCCAGGCCACCAAAGCAGAGCATACTAAACTTAACCACTAGGCCACGGGGCTGGCCCCCTAAATTATTATTTTTAATGGCCAAATCTATCTATCTTCTCCTTTAAGTCTTCTTAGTTTTGTGACCCATGAAGGCAAGCCCTAACCATTTCAAGATTTTTAAAAATATACTATTTTATATTTTAAGACTTTTATAGGTTATATATGTATATATGTATTTTTTTATTTTTGAGGAAGATTAGCCCAGAGCTAACATCTGCCGCCAATCCTTCTTCTTTTTGCTGAGGAAGACTGGTCCTGGGCTAACATCCGTGCCCATCTTCCTCTACTTTATATGTGGGACGCCTGCCACAGCATGGCTTCCAAGTGGTGCCATGTCCGCACCCGGGATGGGAACCGGCAAACCCCGGGCCGCCGGAGCGGAACGTGCGAACTTCACTGGTGCACCACTGGACCGGCCCCTAGGTTATACATTTTTTACATTTAGCTCTTTAAGCCACCTGCAACTTTTTTGTTAATGCTGTGTAGTATTTCATTTTCTTTCAAATGGACAGCCAGTTGTCCCAACACTGTTTACCAGTCAGTATTCATTTATGCCACCTCTAATGTAGACTCAATAGAAACAGACCAAGTCTGTTTCATTGATAACGTTCTGGTCATAAGGCATCAGCTCACTGTTTTAATTATTATAGCTTTAGAGCTGGTGTACACTGATAACCGATAAGGAGTTCCCTTTATTATCGTGGGGTTGTTTTCCCCCAATAATTCTTGTGCATTTTCTCTCCTAGATGAATTTAAGAATCAGTTTGTCAAATTCTCTTAAAAAGTCAACTGAAATTTTGACAGGGATTACATTAAAATTAGAGACTAATACTGAGAAAATCTGTATCTTTGAAATTTGAATCTTCCTATCAAGCAATACATCTCCCCATTTATCTCGACTTTCTTCTATGATCCTTAGTTTAAAAATAAAACTATTTTTTATTCCCCAAAGCCTTGAACATTGGCTTTTCTCAGATATTTTGTATTTTTTGTTAATATTGGGAACAGGGAACAATTTCTGATTATTGCTGGTGTAGAGAAAAGCTACTGACTTTGGTGTATTGATATTGTATGCATTTACCTTATCATTTATAGCACTTAAGTTTTTCCATTTATAAAAATTAAACTTGCATTCCTTTCAGGAAATACATTTTGCTTAATATTAGGTATAACCATTCATCAAAACCTAAATTCTAGGGTAACTTATTAAAGCATTTAAAATTTCCCTACATATAAGCATTACCAGATGATTTGATACGTGAACTTCAATGAAGAGGATTCCTTACATTATATTCAAGATAAATGAAATCAGTTTTTTAAAAAGATTACTACCATATCTTTTAAAATTGGCTTAAATCATCCATGATCATTAATGATATGTAAATATAAATGAGCTACATTATGACCAGAAGTGTAATTTACTATAGCTATATTTCATATATAATAGATTCATGTATAATTAATAAGTTAGCCAGAAATATAATTTATTATAGCTATGCTTCATGTATAATTTCTCCTTGAAGTATACAATTAAATTTTACTCTTAAATCTGTTGAATTTCCCAGCAAAAGTCAAGGCAAACCCAAGATAAAATGGAAAGTATCTTTTCAGGCTTAATTTCCTACAGTCTAATCATGCTGAACTACTTGCTGTTTCAAAACACGTCATGCACTTTCATCCTTCTCTTTTGAGCCTGCATTTTTTCTACTCATCAAGCCCAGATCATCCATTCTTCAAGGTCTAGCTCAAGTTTCACCTTCTCCCTAATACTTTCCTTGGTTCCCTCCCAATCACTAGTTGTGAGTTATTTGAGAGTAGGATTTTATTTTTCTTTACACACCAGCATCTACCACAATGCTGGGCCAATAGAAAGTAGTGGATAAATAATTGGTAAACGAGGGGCTGGCCCAGTGGCTCAGCGATTAGGTGCGCATGTTCAGCTTCGGAGGCCTGGGGTTCACCGGTTTGGATCCCGGGTGTGGACATGGCACCGCTTGGTAAGCCATGCTGTGGCAGGCATCCCATATATAAAGTAGAGGAAAATGGGCATGGATGTTAGCTCGGGGCCAGTTTTCCTCAAAAAAAAAAAAAAAAAAATTGGTAAATGAATAAGAATTGATAGCTTCTTCCACTGCATCTTATTCTCTATTGAGGACTTGTTTCTGCCTTGAATTATACGTGATTTCATTATAGCACGTTTGTCTTTTTCTCCAAACTGTAAACTCTGACAGCAGAAAATGATTCCTCTCCTAGCCTCCTCAGCACTTAATACTGAATAGATATTCGATAACTGGATGAGTATATACAGGCACAACATATTTTAAGGAGGTAAAGCTATTCTAAAAAATTTTCAGGGAAGATGGAGGCACTTCAAAAGCCTTAACCTGGCGCTACATTACTTGAGATTTATCCCAGAAAGATTAACTCGCTGGCACCACCTAGCACTCAATACGGGTGGTGCACCTCTTACCGAAACTGCAGAAATGGCGCTCAAAAACTAATCTGGAGTGGAAGGGACTCATTCTTGCTCACCTGTCTGTTAGTACTCTGAACTCTGCACAGTGCTAACCGGTCTCAAAATACATAAACCTCCAATTCTTGAAGTTCCAAGTGTCATAAACTTGAAGAAAGTGAAATTGTTCATCAGCAGTACAAGAGGCTCAAAGTTCAAACTACCTGGCGGTGGAATTGGCTGGGAAAAGGGAAACCATTAACAAATAGTTTTATGTACTATATATAAACTTGGCCTAAAGCAGCCCAGATAACTTCCACTTGAGCAGCCTAAACACACCCCCTTCTTTCTAGGAAGACATCACGGGGGCGGGCGGAGGGTGAGGAGGACACCTGTTTCTCTGCACGGCGCCTCTGGCAGCCTTTCCGAGGTTTTCCTAGTGAGGCCGAGGGTGTTACTGGGGATAACCCCGCACCCGGGCCCGCCCTGGGGGAAGCTGTCAAACCCAGAGCACGGAAAAGGGGAGGCCGCAGAGCGCAGGTTTCCCCGGCTGGAAGTGAGCTGCGTTTGGACTTCAACCACCTGGACGCGGTCAGCGCGCAGCTCCTGCCACCGCCCCAAATCCCACCCCCACGGGGGACCTTGAAGCTCCCGGACTCGGGTCCCGCGGCGGCCGGGCTCCACTAGGCCCGGGTTGCCACCAGAGGTCGCCGTGACCCGCCGCCCCCGAAAATCTTCCGGCCCTCCCGGACCAGAACCGAGACAACCTCCTCAGCCCCTCGGGGGTCCCCTGGTCGCCTCCGCCCACCAGTCGGTCCCAGAGTTCGGAGCCAGGGGCCCCGCCTACCTGAGGGTCCCGGCCGGGCCCACGCGCGCAGGAGAAGTACTTCCGCCGGACGCACACACTTCCGGCCTCCTGGAGCCAATGAGGGCGAGGCAGTGGTGTTCCCCGCGCTAGCGTCCGGGTTGCGGGTTGTCTCCCTGAGGGCTCAGGCCCGGCGGCCCTGAGGATGTGGTAAGTCCCCGTCCTGGAGCTGCTGAGAACCCGGTGTCTAGGGGAGTCAGCCCCTGACTTTTTGTCGCAAGATAAGGGGAGTCCAAGATGGTGCGGTCTTTGAGGGTCAAGTACAACGGTCCCCGAGGCAAGGTCATGTTCAAGTTTGGGGCACAGTCTGGCCTCTTCAGTGTTTCGATCTCTCTGTAGAACCCAAAACCTCGGTCACTTTGCCTCTGGCCTTCGGAACAGGTGAATTCAACCCGGAAAAAAACCAGAAAACCTCCCAGAGGCTTCTTGAGCTTGGCGGAGGTGGGGGGCGGGGGGCAGAGGAAGAAGTCCTCCCTTCTGAACTTCTCTTTCCTCCGAAATGCTTCTTTCCGAAGCCCTAAGAGGCTGGACCCACCCTCCTGGAAGCGGTTTGGCACGCCCCTTACGGGGGAGACTCCTAGCTGTTGGGCAGCGCTTTAAGTTACTCGGATATTAGGTGGAAACCACTTCTGGGGTTCGCAGCCTATCTCCTTGAAGAGTTAGTAGTCCGCAAGACATCAGGGTTTAAGGAAAGATTGTTTCAGAGGTGTTGTCTTTGAGCTGATTGTATCTCAGCTGCCCAGAACAAGCTTCCAGCTCAGATTACCGTAGAACTCGACCAGAATTAATTCTGTCAGTTCTTTCTGATCACAGAGTTCCTTATTACCATAAATCGTTTTCCAGAGTTACAATTTGAATGTGAAACCACTGTTCTAGCCCAAGTTATGGAGGACTAGTGACAGGCAAGTTGGAATGGTTCCAAAAGCCTGCCTACCTTGCAAAACGCTTCAGATTCACAGAATTTCCTTTGTAAGAGTAAGTGGCTGCTACCTAAGTTTCGATATGTGAATGTGTGTGGAAGTGTCAACGTTTTGAGTAATATGGAACTCTCGGGGACAAATAGGGTCACTGCGAAACAAAACAAAACTGGAAAATATACCGTCGTCTTTCATCATTTGAAGAACTTGCTGAATAAATGTTTGCTCGTTGTGTCCCTCCTCAAATTTTGATGATGATAATACAGTCGTTTGTGTTGGTTTCGGTGTGTGCAGCCTTAGAGGCTGAGGAGGAATGGCCTCACCGTATGTGTATCCTATTTGCCTGATCTTCTTTATTGGTGATTTAATCTGTTTCAGCGGTTCTATGCTGAGGATGTGCCTTTGGGTTCTTGTTTAGAGTTAATGAATAATCAAAAACTATTCCTAGTGCATAAGTAAGAGATATTGGTTTGGGTTCCAGTTCTCAAACAAAAATAGAATCCAAGCTCTTGGGGGCAGGGGAGGTGCAGGAAGGAAGAGAAGAAATTGGAAAAAGAGGATTGATGTTAGGTAGGTATCACTGGATAGAGCATTGGGGAAAATAACCTCAGAGCTAGGAGTAAGAAGTGGAAAACCTGATGAATACCACTTGGCAGCTGCAGGAGGTTAGGACACTTCAACTTGGACTTAGAATGGGAGTCCAGAGAGTGTAAGTTGCACTCCACTATTTTCTCTACCCAGTAGAAAAAACTCTGGGGCAGGTGAAACTTGAGTGGCTAACAAGAAGAACTATGAAACCAAAGCTCTCTGAACACGTGGACCTCTTTTAAATGTCTACTAGTAGATAGCTTGTACCACTGTAAGTCTTGGGTAATGGTTAAGAGCATGAACTTTTAGAGTAATGTTGTTATGGGAGCTGTGAGATCTTGAGCAAGTTAACCTCTTTCAGGTTCAGTTTCCTCATCTGTTAAAAAAAAGGAATAATAACAGTGCCTTCTTTATTGGAGTGTTGTAAGGATTACATGAGTGCTTAGCGTATTGCTTGGCTCACGGGGAAGAACTCAGTGAATGTTACTATTATCCTCATCGTCATTATAGTTAATTAAGCATAATCGGATATATATTCATAAGGAATAGGTCCATCCAATCAGAATGAGTGAATGTATTACCATTCAGTGAGGAGCACAGGAGATAAAGTGAGACTTTCATAAGCAGGAACCCTGAAGTTTTCTGCCCCTCTGCTGTCAATTTCCCAACCGCAGGCAACTACTGATCTGCCTTCTGTCCTTATAGATTAAATTGTCTGTTCTGGGATTTCATATAACTGGAATCATACCGTATGTACTTTTTTCTATCTGGCTTCTTTCACTCAAAATAATGTCTGTGAGATTCAGCCATGTTATTTGTATTAGTAGTTGACTCCTTCTTATGGCCTGGTAGTATTCCATTATATGGCTATACCAACTTTTCTTTTTCTTTTTTTTTTTTTATTGAGTTAATGATAGGTTACAATCTTGTGAAATTTCACTTGTACATTAATGTTTGTCATTCGTGTTGTAGGTGCACCACTTCACCCTTTGTGCCCACCCCCACCCCACCTTTCCCCTGGTATCCACTAAACTGTTCTCTTAGTCCACATTTTTAAATTCCTCATATGAGTGGAGTCATGCAGAGATTGTCCTTCTCTAACTGGCTTATTTCACTTAACATGATTCCCTCAAGGTCCATCCATGTTATTGCAAATGCAATGATTTTGTTCTGTTTTGCAGCTGAGTAGTATTCCATTGTATTATGCACCACATCTTCTTTATCCATTCATCTGTTGATGGGCACTTAGGTTGCTTCCATGTCTTGACTATTGTAAATAATGCTGCAGTGAACATTGGGGTACATAGGACTTTTGGGATTGCTGACTTCAAGCTCTTTGGATAGATACCCAGTAGTGGAATGGCTGGATCGTATGGTAGTTCTATTTTTAATTTTTTGAGGAATCTCCATGCTGTTTTCCATAGTGGCTGCACCAGTTTGCATTCCCACCAGCAGTGTATGAGGGTTCCTTTTTCTCTACAACCTCTCCAACATTTGTTACTATTAGTTTTAGATATTTTTGTCATTCTAATGGGTGTAAGGTGATATCTTAGTGTAGTTTTGATTTGCATTTCCCTGATGATCAGCGATGATGAGCATCTTTTCATGTGCCTATTGGCCATCCATATATCTTCTTTGGAGAAATGTCTTTTCATGTCTCCAGCCCATTTTTTGATTGGGTGGTTTGATTTTTTTGTTGTTGAGTTGTGAGAGTTCTTTATATATTATGGATATTAAGCCTTTGTCAGATATATGACTTGCAAATATTTTTTCCCAGTTAGTGGGTTGTTTTTTTTGTTTCAATCCTCTTCATTTGCCTTGAAGAAGCTCTTTAGTCTGATGAAGTCCCATTTGTTTATTCTTTCTATTGTTTCCCTTCTCTGAGAAGACATGGTGTCTGAAAAGATCCTTTTAATACTGATGTCAGAGTGTACTGCCTACGTTTTCTTCTAGAAGCTTTATGGTTTCAGGTCTCACCTTTAGGTCTTTGATCCATCTTGAGTTTATTTTGGTGAATGGTGAAAAAGAATGGTCAATTTTCATTCTTTTACATATGGCTTTCCAGTTTTCCCAGCACCATTTGTTGAAAAGACTTTCTTCTCTCCATTGTATGCCCTCAGCTCCTTTGTCAAAGACAAGCTGTCCATAGATGTGTGGTTTTATTTCTGGGCTTTCAATTCTGTTCCATTGATCTGTGCACCTGTTTTTGTACCAGTACCATGCTGTTTTGATTACTGTAGCTTTGTAGTATGTTTTGAAGTCAGGGATTGTGATGCCTCCCGCTTTGTTCTTCTTTCTCAGGATTGCTTTAGCAATTCAGGGTCTTTTGTTGCCCCGTATGAATTTTAGGATTCTTTGTTCTAATTCTGTAAACAATGTCAGTGGGATTCTGATTGGGATAGTGTTGAATCTGTAGATTATACCAACTTTTCTTAATCATTCATTCATTCATCTCTTGATTAATATTTGAATTGTTTCCAGTTTTTGGCTATTATGTATAAAGGCAAACCACACAATTCTTTGTATGGACATATGTTTTCATTTCTCCCCATTATTTTTAAGCTCTCTTCTTAATTCTTACCTAAGATCCTTTCTCTATGGTATGCTTAAGGACCTTCCTCCATCAATTATTTGCTTTCTTGCAGCTTCCGTGGCTTCCTAGTGGTGCTTTCCCCTTGACCTACCAATGTTCTAAATCTGTTCTTCAAAAAAAAATCAAATCAAAGAAACAATTTTCTCTTCACCATGAGAGCCTGTTGAAGACAGTGTTCAGTATCTCTGGGTTTTACTGCTAGGTTCTAGTCTATTTCTTTCTGCCTGCTAGATCTCTCGATGTGGATGTCCTCTATGTACCTCACATTCAACACCTATAAAACGGTAGCCTGTCCCTTTATGCCTCTCTCCACACCTCCCAACCTGTGTTTCCCAAAATACTCTGTTGACTAGTGGTACACCATCCACCCAGTCACTTAAGTCAGAAATCTCTTCCTCCTCCATCTGCTCCTCCTCCTCCTCCCCTTCTCCATTCAGTTGACCGATCCATTTGTAAACCCTTGACACCGTCCCTCCTGTTATTACCCTTCCTCGTCTCTCATCTCTGCCGATGCAGTGCTCCAAAGTAGTGCTTTGCAAACTTGACGATGCGTGCAAATCACCTGCGGATCTTGTTAATATGCAAATTTTGATCCAGTAGGTCTAGAGTAGGGCTTGTGATTCTTCATTTCTAACCAGCTCCCAGGTGATGGCCATGCTGCCGGTCATTCTGTCTTCACTCACTCTCTTGGTAATGTCATCCAGTCTCATGAGTTTAAATACTATCTGTATGCAGATGCCCCAAATCTGTAGTAAATCTCTAGTCTGGACCTCTCCCCTGAACTTGGTTCTGTTCTCCATTTGCCTACCTAATGTCACCATTTGGATGTCTAATAGATATCCCAAATTTAACTTCTTTATACACTGAGTTACTAATCTCTCCTCAACCTGCTCCATGGCCATCTTTCTCTTCTTAATTAAAGATAACTCTATTCTTTTAGTTGCTTAGGCCAAAAACTTAGAGAATCCTCAACTTCTCTCTCTCATAGCCCACAGTCCATCCATCAGCAAATCACCTTGGTCCTACCTATCTGATATATCCACAGTCTCATGACTTCTCACCATTTGTGCCATGTCCACTTTGGTCCAAGTCTGCATCAGCTCTCAATTGGGTTACTGGAGTAACTTCCTATGTGGCCTCTTTGCTTCCACCCTCATTTCTCCCTATATTCCGTTCTCAACTTCAGCCAGAGAGATCCTTTAAAAATATATTAGATCATGTCACTCCTCTGCTCAAAACCCTGCATTGGCTCCCTGTTACCTCTTTGACTACATCTGCTGCTCCTTCCTTCTGTGCCTCAGAAGGAAGAGTGCCTCAGCCATTCTGATGTCGCTGTTCCTGGAATGCGACAGGCATGCTTCTGCCTCAGCTTTGCATTGTTACCTTTGTCTTCCGTCAGATACCTGCGTGGCTCACTCCCTTGCCTCCTGGAATTCTTTGCTCAAATGTCACTCAGTGAGGGCTTTCCTGACCGCCCGGTTTAGAATTCCAACACTGCTTATCCTCTTGCCCTGCTATGTTTTTCTCATAGCTCCATTACTTAATATGCCATGTATATATATGTATCTATCTTAACTATGTTCCCCAACGCTGGAATGTAAGCTCCATGTGACTAAGGAATTTTGACAGTTTTGTTTACTGCTTTATTCCCAGGATCTACAGCCTAGTAATTGCTCAAGAAGTATTTGCTGAACCATGATGAGTGAATGAGAGTTATTTCTAAAGTGCTCTGATAGGTTTCTCCCTATTTAAACCCTGTAATATATCCCCATTCTCTACAGGATAGAATCCAGGCTCCCTAGTATCACATCTGAGGGGGAGGAGACCCTAAAAACAGTCTTCCAATGTTAACTTTTTTAAAAATTCTAGTAAAGTAAAAAAAGAAAAAGAAAACTTCTTTGTGGAATTTTTTGACCTCTCCCTAGTGAAATATTTAACTAAGACGGGTCTAATTAGGAATTCCATTATTACATATCTTTCTTTTTTTTTTTAAGGATTGGCACCTGAGCAAAAAACTGTTGTCAGTTTTCTTTCCTTTTTTTTTTTATTCTTCTCCCCAAAGCCCCCCAGTACATAGTTGTATATTCTGGTTGTGAGTGCCTCTGGTTGTGCTGTGTGGGACCCCGCCTCAGCATGGCCTGATGAGTGGTGCCATGTCCGCACCCAGGATCCAAACCACTGAAACCCTGGGCCGCCGAAGCGGAGCGCATGAACTTAACCACTCGGCCACGGGGCTGGCCCTACATATCTTTCTTTTCAATATAAGCAGAAAATATATGTTGAAGACAATAGTATGTCATATACAGCCAAACTTTCAGATTAAAATGAGCAGTTGGAAATTTGCTACTCAATTCGATTAGTAGCTAGAAGTTTTTCACTTACTTCTAGGGTTTAGCAAGTGTGGGAAAAGTAGTATGAAGACTAATTTTAAATATAAGTTTTTTAAATTTTTAAATGGGAAGTAGTAGATGTCAAACATCAAATATTTTTTCCTTATAGGAAATTTAGTGAGTTTAATGCTTAATATTTTTTGTTTCTCAAACCTCCCTTGATGTTGTCCCAGAAAGCTGATCATATGTGCACACCCCCCACGTTTTGCTTTGAGGTTCAGAGATGTTATACCCCTGAAGCCCAGGCCCCCGGCTAAGAACCCAGAACAAAGCATCCCCCCACACAATAGTTGCTCAACAAAGTTCCTTCCCCTCTGAGCGAACATGGGTCATCACAGAGAATTTTGTTAGTCTGTGAGGGAAGTTGCTGATTGTGGCTGTCTAAATTATGAGAGAGCTGAAAAATAGCCGTTTTAGAATTTTATCATTTTCACCTGTATCAGAAAGAGTATAGTTTATATTTCGTAAGCTACTAGTAGCATAAAACAGATGTTTCTTAGTGAAATTAACTCTCATGAAACCAGATTTGGTTTTGGAGGAAATGATAAAACCATAAAAGTAAGTAAAAATTCGGTTTTATAGGTGATGGATTAAAGTGCTGGTTCAAATTATGCTTCAAGTTATGCTTATCAATTATGAAACATAATTTCATTTTCTGAAGTTATGTTAAGAATGTTGCATAATTTCAAGACACAGAAATACCAAGCAGCCTTGGTCTTAAGAAGCAGCTTCTTGGGAGCAGACCCCGTGGCCGAGTGGCTAAGTTCACACGTTCTGCTTCCGCGGCTGAGGGTTTCGCAGGTTCGGATCCTGGGTGTGGATATGGCACCGCTCATCAGGCCATGCTGAGGTGGTGTCCCACGTGCCACAACTAGAAGGACCCACAACCAAAAATACACAACTGTGTACCGGGGGGCTTTGGGGAGAAAAGGGAAAAATAAAATCTTAAAAAAAAAAACAAAAACAGCTTCTCGGATTTACAAACAGTTAAAAATTTCTAAATAGCGAAAAATCGTTGGATTCTGCCGTGCGTTTTGAAGGTGAAGCCACTAGGATTTCGTGATGGGGCGTGGGGAAAGAAGGGCATTAAGGATGATTTGAGGTACAATTGTCCCCCGTTCTCCATGGGGGGTACATTCCAAGACCCCCAGTGGGTGCTGAAACCACAACTGGTACCAAAGCCTCTATGTACTATGTTTTGTCCTATATGTTTATGTTTGAGGTGCGACAGAACTAGCGCATATTTCTTTTTCCTTCTTCATATTTTTGTGGGTAAAAGATTGGTTCTTACCATAGATCTTAGCAACCTAAGCATACGATTTTTTTCCTTCCTTATTAAGTCGAGAACTTTCAGCTTTTCTCTTAGAGGAAGCACTTGATGGCTTCTCTTTGGCATACCTGAATTGCCAGCATCACTGGTCTTGTGCTTTGGGGCCATTATTAAGGAAAATAAGGGTTATTTGACTGCAAGCACTGCCATACCACGACAGTCCATCTGATAACCGAGATGACTACTGAGTGATTAATAGGTAGGTAGCATATTTGATGTGGATACACTGGACCAAAGGATGATTCACGTCAAGGGCGGGACAGCAGGACAGTGCGAGATGTCATCACGCTACTCAGAAGGGCGTGCAATCTAAAACATGAAATGTTTATTTATGGAATTTTCCGTTTAATATTTTCAGACCACGGTTGACTGTGGTTAACTGAAACTACAAAAAGTGAAACCACAGAGAAGGGGGGACTACTGTACTTGGCCTTGGCAGCTGGAAGAATGGAGTTGTCATCTGCTGAGATCTTCAGGTAGATCAGGTTTGGGGGGGTGGCAAGATAGAGAGTTCAGAAAAAAAGGAAATTCCGTCTGATAGAAATACTATCTTGAGATAATTTGGCATTTATCTGACATGTTAATGTTTGGTTAATGAGGTCTAAAGAATGTAAAGGCTGTGTTATTATTTTTTTTTAAAGATTTTATTTTTTTCCTTTTTCTCCCTAAAGCCCCCCGGTACATAGTTGTATATTCTTCGTTGTGGGTCCTTCTAGTTGTGGCATGTGGGACGCTGCCTCAGCGTGGTTTGATGAGCAGTGCCATGTCCGCGTCCAGGATTCGAACCAATGAAACAGTGGGCTGCCTGCAGCGGAGCACATGAATTTAACCACTCAGCCATGGGGCCAGCCCCCAAGGCTGTGTTATTTTTAAATAGTTTCTGTCAATCATAGTAACAGAATTATTTCAGGGGATTTCATTATTAATGTATGATGGTTCAGGTTTCTAATTCCTAACTTTCAGCACTACGTCTGGGATGTGGAAGGTGCTCAGAAAATGTCGATGTGGTGGGTGGCTAGTGTGTTTGTTAGGTAACCTCCTCTCCAGTGGGTACCACCTGAACAGAGCAACAGATGGAGCACAATCATTTCCACGTGTGAATGTCTGTGTCTGTCATAGTTGTGTTAGGAGATGTTTATATTGAATTTGTTCCTCCCACCAATAGATACTGTTCTTTTCCTCAAGAAATGGAGTTGTCTCCACTTTGTAAAGACGTTGAGAGCATCTGTGATTAACTAGCTCCTATTTAAAATACCTCAGGATCTGTGGAAACACAGAAAAAGTAAGAAGACAGAACATCAGGAAGGGTCAATTGACTGTTTTCTCTAGACAACAGTTGACTGTCATGATGCAATAGATTGTTGTAACCCATATGGAGGAGACTGTGGTCACTTTTAATCTAGAATTTCCCACTGCATTTTTTTCTTTTTTTTTTTTTGAGGAAGATTAGCCCTGAGCTAACATCTGCAGCCAATCCTCTTTTTGCTGAGGAAGACTGGCCCTGAGCTAATATCCGTGCCCATTTTCCTCTGCTTTGTATGTGGGACACCTGACACAGCATGGCTTGACAAGTGATGCATAGGTCCATACCTGGGATCTAAACTGGTAAACCCTGGGCTGCTGAAGCAGAACGTGCGAACTTAACTGCCGCGCTACTGGGCTGGCCCCCTCACTGCGTTTTTAAAGAAACAATAAATCAACCTTGTTCCAAAATACAATCTGAATCCCTGTTCTTTTGAAACTAAACCTTTGTTCATTGCTAAGATTTTTATTTTCCTTCTTCCTTTTCAATACTTATTTCTATAGCAACCATCCAGCTGATACCACTAACTTCATTGAAACAAAAAAAGAGGTTTGGAAAGTCAAAGTAATGACTTTTTTATTTAAAAAAGCCTTTAGTAGGAGATCCTTATTTGGAGAGAATTTGGTTGTGATGTCAATCCTTTGATTTTGGTTGAACTGTTCCTTTTTATCCAGTCGGCAGTCATTAATACTTAAAGACAGCTTTCTTCCAAATGACTAGTTTTGCTGTGATGTCCAGCTGACCATTTCTTCTAGGAGCAGCAGAGTAGGAGGTGGTCGTAGGCTTGGTGGCGGTGCTGCTGGGGCTGGCTCAACCTACTGAAGACGTGTATGTGAGGCAGGAGACCAGCAGGGCTCAAATGCCAGCTTCAGACTGTTGGTTTAGCATCTGGCCTTGGGTAGGTCACACTGGCCAGCCAAATCAGTCCCAGGCTTGAGAAAAGCACTGTAGGATGAAGAATGGGGTCTCATTAAATGGAGTGGAAATAATGTGAGAAGGATGGCTTTTTATACCCCATTCTAACCCTCTCTGCTTTTCTTTACTTTGCTTTCCATACTCCTTGGCTTCTTGGAGCTCTTGCTTTAAGAGGAACCAGGCTTCCCCTGCCATGTAACAAACAGTCCTAGCTGAGCTGAGCTTTCCCTGAAGGACTGGCAAGGCTTTGACAAGCATAGGTTTCTTGGGAAGTTTTTTGCTTACCTGTAGAAACCAAGCTGCTCACTGACAGCAGCACAGACAAGTAGTAAAGTTCAGGGGTTGTTTTTTCCTATGTTTAGAAGGAAAAAGGCACTGTGAGGAATACTTGTCTTTTAATTGGAACACATATTTTAAATGTTTTTGCTGAAAGTATTTAAACAAAGGCACCGACTTAGCACGAGATAGAAGGCTTGCTGCTTAATGTGCCAAACCCGATCTAGCAGTCCCCCTGTTGATTAGTGTCCCAACTTTTTTGTTTTTTTAATTTGAGTAAAGTGGAATTCACCCAGAAAAAAGAAAAATCTCTCATGGAATTTTTAAACTACCCTGGTGAAATGTTTTAACTGTCGCATACCTGATTAGGAATTCTGTCTCTACATATCTCTATTTTTAGTGTGAGTAGAAAATCAATGTTGTAGACTAATGGTGTATTATATCCAGTCAAGCTTTCAGATTAAGGTGAGCCTTTAGAAAGTCAGTATTTGAAAACGTACACAGTCACTTGCCAAAACTGTTAACACCACAGTGCAGACTCCTTCACCAAAGGATCCCACGCCAAATATGGAAAACAGCCTCTTTAGTGCCCGTGGGACCGGGTCCATGTGAGTAAGCAGCACAGTGAAACCTACCAGGACAGCAGAACAGCGTCAGTTTACTAGGTTTGATCATCAGAAATACATTCTTGAATGCAAACCTAAATAGAACGTGTTTCCTCGCTTTCCTACTGTGGAACAAAAATGCTCAAAACCTAGCCAGGCTAAGGTGGGTTTCTCTGATACAGGTCATGTTCTTATCATTGGCAATGCTGGTGATAATAACGATGACCATTTTCTGAATGATTCCCCCATTATCTCATTTAAACTTTACAGCAAAACTGTGAAGCAGGTATTTTTATCTCCGTTTTATAAGTGAGGGAAGGGAAGCGCAGAGAGGTCCAGTGACTCCTGTTGTTGTGGAGCGAATGTTTGGACTGGCCTCCCTCTGTCTCCACAGCCAGTGCTCTTCACCATTCCATGCATTGCCTCTTGTGGAGTAGTGATTTAGTGGGAGACTCTTTCTAGAATAGCGCCTAAGGCATTCAGAACTATTTTTTCGTCTTTAAAAAATTTAGACATAGTTTTTATTTAAATCACATATCACTCTTATAAGCACACACAAAGGAAAATATAATCAGAATGTATTAGGTTATTCTTGGGGCCGGCCCCGTGGCCGAGTGGTTAAGTTCATGTGCTCCACTTCAGCGGCCCAGGGTTTCACCAGTTTGGATCCTGGGCACGGACCGAGCACCCCTCCTCAAGCTGTGTTGAGGCAGCATCCCACATAGCTCAACTAGAAGGACCTACAGCTAGGTACTTTGGGGAGAAGAAAAAAAAAGATTGGCAACAGATGTTAGCTCAGGGCCAATCTTTTAAAAAGAAAAAATTCTTGAGGCTGTCCCAGCAGCATAGTGATTAACTTCATGTACTCCAGTTCAGCGGCTCGGGGTTCGCAGGTTCAGATCCCGGGCATGGACTTACACACCACTCATCAAGCCGTGCTGTGGCGGCATCCCACATACGAAATGGAGGAAGATGGGCCTAGATGTCAGCTCAGCAACAATCTTCCTCACCAAAAAAAAAAGCTATTCTTAAAACTTCTCCATGTTTCAGAGCCTGGCTCCTCTGTATCACTCTTTGATTTTAAGCTGTCAAGGTCCCTATTTTTCTACCCAGTATCATCTGCTCAGTAGCTACGTATTGAATGAGTGAATAAATCTGGTATTTTTATAACTATAAAGAATTTTATAACACCAATAGTAATTATTTGTATTTAACTTAATTTGGTTTCATATTTAAACTGTAGGACAACTAGAAGAGTTACTAAGGAACTTTTTAAAAATTTCCTTCACCTGAATTTTAGATATAACTTTTTTGTTAAGTTTCACTCTGTTAGCTCCTGAAGAGCTGCAAGTCCTATCTTATCCATTTTTGTTCCGTCAGTGTTTTGGCAAATAGGAGACACTTAATAAGTGCTTGACAGAATGCACGCTTACCGATTGTGAAGAAAGTAAAGATGGTATTACCAACCAGGTTGGTGAGGAGAGGTTGACTGCAGTATCGAGAAGAACTGGGCCTAGAAGTCAATACGCTGGGTTGTACATTAATTTATTACTTGTTAGAGGAAATCCACACTCTAAGCATAACACTGGAAGGCACTAACCCTTGAATTCGAATCCTAATTCTGGCACTAGCTTCATTTGGCTCCAGGCAACTAGCTGCTCTTAAGAACCTTGGTTCCTGGGGCCAGCCCAGTGGCACAGGGGTTAAGTTCACATGTTCCAGCGGCCCGGGGTTCACCGGTTTGGATCCCAGATGCAGACATGGCACCGCTTGGCTAGCCATGTTGTGGCAGGCATCCCACATATAAAGTAGAGGAAAATGGGCACTGATGTTAGCTCAGGGCCAGTCTTCCTCAGCAAAAAGAGGAGGATTGGCAGCAGATGTTACCTCAGGACTAATCTTCCTCAAAAAAAAAAAAAAAAAGACCCTTGGTTTCTTTGCCATGACTGCAAATTAATGCTGTAAAACAGCCCACAAGTAGTATTAAGAATTATTCATATTCAAAATTGGTGGACAACTAATGTTTATCATCTTTCTAACTCATGTTAATTTGATATTTTGGTGAAAAAATATTTTGTGGCAATTCTGGCCTTCTGAGTGAGGAAATGTGCCCTACTGCACTTAAACCTCCTGTAATAGAAGCTGGCGAGTTTGAATTAGGCTAATTACAATGAGTGTTACAGTTTCTGTTCCTTCTCTGTCACTTAAGTGTATTCTCAGTTTTCAGATCTTTTTAGAAATTCCACGTTTTTAGAGCTGCGATTTTTTATTTTGAATGTATCAAATTGCATTTGCTTCATTTGCCCAATGACAAAGTTATTAACTGACTGACTTTTTCTCCCAAGACTGATTTCCATCCTAGAATCTGAAATAACATGTCGGATCATAACCTAGTCGAGTGTGCCTGTGTCGCCTCAGCCTGCAGACTTAGCTCACGCTGGGCTGTTGGGACCGGTCTCTGAGGAATCCGTAAATTGAAACATTGGTGCCCTCGTTGTCTCCCATTTAATGGCTTCTTAGACTAGAAGAAATATGTCTTGATTAAAAGTTAAACTCAGTCTGCCCCAATCCCAGCTATCCTCACGTATTGAGATTCTTGACTTTTCAAAAAGGTGAAGCAGGTGACTGCCATTAATAATAGGGGAAAGACGATGGGGCAGGCTGCAATTAAACATGTAACAGAAGGCGCAGAGAGCACCCGAACCATCTCCACAGGTGAGACACATGCGTGCTGAGCCACCAGGTGAGGGGTTGGCTGGGGAAAGAACTTACCTTAGCAGAACATAGAGCTGGAGGACCAGAGTGGTGATCCCAAACAAGAACACAGTCACTTGGCTGCATGGGACACGGCGAGTTATGTTTTACGTTACTTGTTTAGTGATAAAATGGCTTAAGAAAACAAATTCAGGTTCTATTTCATGATAATGTTACATTAAGCCACAGAGATTAAGTTTTAAATATAGCAAAGATGGATTGAGATCCATCCCACTAGAACAAAATTGTGTCTAATAATCACTCAGCATAAGAGCTCCCATTTATTATGCTCCTGTATAACAGGCAGTATTGATAATGGTCTCTAAGGAATCTTTAGAACCTTGGTTCTTTCAACATGAGTCTAAATTAATGCTGTAAGACAACCCACAAGTAATTGTAAGAGTTATTAATATTCATAATTAGTAGACAAATGTGTCAAACATTTTTTATTCACTTTCTCATTTAATGTGCACAAAATCCTGTGAGGTAGGGACTGTGGTTCTCAATTTCAGAAATGAGAACACTGAGACTAAGAAAGATTAAGTGGTCTTGTCAGAGGACAAACACCTAGTAGTGGGTGGTAGAGCTAGAATTTGAACGAGGTCTGAGAGTCCTAACCAGGCCCCTGTGCTGTGCCAGCTCTGCACAGTGTGACCCAAGTAAACCCAGAGGTTACCCACCTACCACTAGTTACACAACCAAACCAAGTCTGCTCTTCCTGCTGAGACAGTTTGGAAATTATTTTGAGATTACGTGTAGGTAGTTTCCATGCATAGAAGAAAGGCTTCCTCGTTAACTAGTAGCTCTCTTTCTTCATCATAAGCTGTATTATTCACCTCCGTTATTTATTTTATTAATCAGTTTAGCACTGAATGACTTTAGGATATTTGTAGAAATCAAATCTACCCTCCAAAGACAAAGATTTATCCCCAAGGAGGGTACTCAAAAAAATAGGCAGTTTCAAAATGTGCCCCAGATTGTTTAAAGCAATGGCCCATTGTTAGAACTAGAATATGCTTAAGGTGACTATTTTGAAAGGAATAGCATCTTATTAGAGGTGTAAATTCCAAGCCATTGTCAAGCCAATCACGTTATTTAACAGGTCAACATTTAATTACAGTGAGCAATGTGAAATGTGACAAGAAAAGCCAAACAGTTGACTATTTTTTTTAAGTTAATGTTTTAAAAACTGGCTTAATGTTTACAAAATGCCTTGTTAATGTTTTAAAACTTAAAGGGTCTGTGATTTAAAAACAGAAAGTGAATTTTTGTTAAACTTTAAGACTGCCTCCGGAAGAAATGAACTTTTTGTGGTAGAGAGCTGGGAAGGGACACTTACAGCCTGAGCCGATGAGATCTCGGCAGCCAGCAGTGTAGACGATAGGCTGTGTGAGCCAGACAAAAGTGAATCATGGTGACAACGGTCCTTGAGCACCTGGAGCAAGGCAAGGAAGATCCAGAACAATCCTGTTAGAGCTTCCAAACCACTTCTACATGCATTTTCTGCCTGCCGTGTCCCCCTTCCCTAATACATACTCTTCAAGGATGCAGAGGAAGTACTCTCCCATGGAGAGGGACAGATCCTCGTTCTCTTAAAGCCACCCTGACATGTGATAGGAGCTCACTGTAAGTTAATTCTTCTGTGGCTTTGAGGGTCTAGAGTCTCGTCTGAGCTCAAGTTGGCTGTGTTCACAGTGAATTGATAGAACAGAGCAGGATATTTGAGAGGTCAGGAGTGTGACAAGGAAGAAAGACAACTACCTTTAAGCTAGATATCACCTTCCCCCAACTCCATCCACTTCCCTTCCCCTGGGGAAGACCTGGAAACCTGAGCTCATCCCCAAGGCCAGGGAGGGGCTCCAGGCTCTTTGTTCCATCCTTCCCTGAGCAGGCGCAGCTCCCCTGGGGCCTGTACCTCCTGCCCTCAGACTTACTATTCCTCCAGCTCCCAGCTCCCTCTCCTCTGGGAATGGTGCTGACACTTGAGATGGGTGGGGCTGGAACTGACACACCTCCAGCTGAACCTAGCCCCCCCCGCCATAGTCCTAGAGGTCATGGTCAGCAGCTGGCAGGACACCCTGATTTCCCTGTGGGCCCAGGGTCCTGTGGGGATGTTGCATTACTACCACCCCATAATACCACAGGTACTTTGTATGGAAATTGAGGGGTAGGGGTGGGAGGGGTGGGAACAAGCCGCAAGTGAACCCTGGTACCATCCTGGGGATGATAATAGAAAGGTAGAATATTTAAATCATTCGTAGCCAATGATCTCAGTTTTTAATGCCATGTGGAGCATTCCTGACCCTCGTCTCCTTTGTTTACTATCAACAGTGAGCAGTGTCCCTGTGATCCCTACCTCTGTGCTTTGTTTGGAGAAGGCCTCAAATATTTATTGAATAAATGTTCCTTATTTCCATTCTCACTGACTGTACTTACACTGAGGCACTCATGACTTTGTAACTGGCCTTTCTGGCTTGTTTTGCTCCTTCCAATCAATCCAATGGCTTCTCCATCATCAATATTATCACTTTCCTCACAAATAACAGCTACTATTTATTTTAAAACTGTGCCAGGCGATAATGCTGAGCCCCTTGCCGTGTCTTACCCTCAAAATAACTGAGATTGGTTATCATTATCCCTATTTTACAGATGAGGAAACTTAGACAGAGTTAAGCGATTAGATCAAGCTCATACGATCAAGTAAAGGTTTTAACACCCATATCATGCTGCTTTTTAGAACCCTGTTGCCACTCTATTGCTCAGAAACCTTCAGAGGTTCCCACTGACTAAGAGATTAAAGTTCACATTCCTCATCTCCCCAGCTAGGAGGGCTCGTTTCCAATCTACACAGCTCCAGTTTGTCTCCCATTTTTCTTTTTGTTGAGAGAGACCCTAGGAGTCAAGAAACTTAAATTCTAGCTCTGGTTCTGCCACTCACTAGCTCTGTCAAACAAGAGCATAGAATCAGAGCCACGACTGAGTTGGTGAACCCAGCCGACTGGTCTGAACACTATTGGCCTACAAATAAATGGTCCTGACACAGGTCTTTGAGTGTTGGCAAGTCTTACAAGTGCACAGGGAGGTGTTTATAGCCTTACTTTCCAATTCCTTCTCAACCCATTTTATCTTTGAGATGTTTGTAATACTGAAAAATTAGAAAAACCTAAATGTCCAATAATAGATTAACTGGAAAAACTAAATGTCTAAAAATAGCTTATTATTTGGAACAAGCTAAATGCCTTTGGCTCAATTCTTTTTTGTGGTGAGGATTAAAGGAAAATGTGTATGAAAGTATTGTATAACTTAAAAAGTATCATACAGCTGTTGATTTGTTTATTGTCATTCATTATATTTCTACAGTAATTATAAAAATACTTTAAACTTTACAAGTAATTCCCCAAAAGATCCCAAAATGCTTTGAGCAATTCGGCATCCCTGGAGTTATATTTATAAGCTCTCATAATGATTATTTTGAAACATAGTTTGAATATATAAAAATACTTTTTAAAAATTTCCCAATAGCAAAAGTATTTTTACCATTGATAGTTAATAAGGGATGTTTATCAAAGAAATAACCCAGAACTGAGTGATTTGAGTTTGAAATGGAAAGGTACACTGAGTCCCAGCACAACGAATGAAAAAGACTGCCACTAAGACACACCATTGTGGCATTTCAGAGCACTGGGGATAAAGAGAACATTCTACAAATCTTCCAAAAAGAAAAAAGTTACATAAAAAGGAACAAGAATCAGAATGGCATCAGACTTTCAACAGCCGTATTGGATGCTAGAAACAATGAAGAAATGCATTCATAATTTTAAAAGAAAATTATTTCAACCAGTAATTCTCTCAATTAAGCTACTCGTCTCTGAAGGAGGAATAAAGACATAATCTAACTTATTTTATTTCCCATGTGCCTTTTATTATGAAGCTACTTGAGGATATGCTCCAGAAAAATCAGGAAGTAAAACAAAAGAGACAATGATGCGGTCCTAAGAAATAGGGGGTCTAACTCAGGAGAGAGATGAAAAATATTTCAGAATGACGGCTGCACAAAGGATTAGAGATTTTCAGTCCAGATTAGAGAGAGAGTTCTAGAAGAAAAAGCCTCCAGGACAAAACAGATTCAGTAGAGTAATAATATTTGGTTGAACCATTTGAAATTGATGTTTTTGTAGATTAAAAAGTTAACCGATAGCAACGTGATACGCAGCATTAATAATAGCTACATTCATAGTGTTTGTTATGCGAAAAGCAGTGTTAGGTGCTATACAGGTATTGTCTCATTTAATCCTCAGAACAATGATGAGGTAGGTACTATTATTTTCTCTGTTTTAAGACTGAGAAAACTGGGACAAAAGAAAGGTTAGGTTAGGATCAGGTTGCCCAAGGTCATCCAGCACATATAAGTATTGGAGCTGCCATTTGAACTCAGGCAGTCTGATTTCAGAGTATAGATTCTTAACGATTATGGTATATAGGCATGAGAATGGAGGATCCTTTTCTGTGGAATCTGACCAGTCCCAGGGGAAAGACCTGCAATACCAACAGCCAGGGGACCATACAGTGAAGCCCACTGTGCACAGGCCCTGCCTGCCTCTCAGGACTTCCTATCAGCTGGTTTTTTTTTTTTCCCTGCTTTATACCCCCAAACCCCCCTTTACATAGTTGTATATCTTAGTTGCAGGTCCTTCTAGTTGTGGGATGTGGGACGCCGCCTCAACGTGGCCTGACGAGCGGTGCCATGTCTGCGCCCAGGATCCGAACCCTGGGCTGCCGCTGCAGCGGAGCACGTGAACTTAACCACTTGGCCACAGAGCCGGCCCCCATCAGCTGTTTTTGAAGGAAATCTAAAATGCATCATTAGTATTGGTGGAGAGATAAGAGAATGCATTGGCAAAACAAGAACAGAATACCATGAAAAGGAACATTCAGAGGACAGAAGTCTTAGAAACAAATATAATAGCAGAAATGAAAAGCTCAATAGATGGATTGGAGGATGAAGTTGAGGGTATCCAGAAATTAGAGCATGAAAGTAAGAGGTGGGAAACAGATGAGAAAAGAAAATTAGGAGATCAGTCCAGGTGCCTCAGCTCTAAATAATAGGCATTTCCAAAGAGAACAGAGAAAGTGGAAGGCAGAAAATAATCCATGAAATTATTCAAGGACATTTTCCAGAACTGAAGGTTATGAGTTTTGAGATTGAAAGGGCCTGCTCAGTGCCCAGAACAAGGGGTGAAACTAAAGCCACTAGAAAACGTCATTGTAGAATTTCAGAACACGGGGACGAAGAGATCTTACAAGCTTCAAGGGAGAAAAGAATGTCACACAAGTCACAGAATTGGAAGTGACTTTGGATTTCTTACTATTAACACTGCAATCTAGAAGGAATGCCTTAAAAATCCGGTGAGAAGATGATTTTCAACAGACTAGAGATAACCTGTGTGTATACGTGTGTATGTGTGTGCGCGTGTGTGTACACATGGAAGTTTGGGAGTGGGTAGGGAGGGTGTATGAGAGCTGATCCTCACAGGTCATAACAGAAAGTAAATAGGCACTGTTTACACTGGATCAATTAAGGAATGGCATTATAAGCACCTAATATAGAATTATGGTAGAATCTACTGGAAGAAATAGCTGAAAAAGTTAAAAGTGGTTGCTTTTAAGGAAGCTGAGTGGAGGGGGAGGGGTTGGTGAGCAGGATATGGTCAGTAGCTATTGGTTTTCATTATGGGCCTCTGTCACCCTGTGATTTCTAAATCTATATACATGAATTTGTTTAATAAAATTTTAAAATCACTCATCTTGCATTACTTCATTAGGGTTATGGAAGGATCAAATGGAATAATTGATATGAAAAAGTTTGTGAATTGTAACAGTTATTCAGTTAAAAGTGATGATAATGATCATGGCTAAGAGGCAGAATACTGTTTTGTGGGGCAGGTTGTTTGGGAGTTAGATTTGGTAGATGATGATGTCGTTGTGTCAGTTAACTATGGCCACAGTAGTGCAATCACACAACTTCAGCAGCATACAACAATAGACACTCATTTTTGCTCTTGAGTCTAGAGTCGGCTTGTAGGTTTGCTGATCTGAGCTGGGCTCAAGTGATGTCACCTGGGCTTGCTTGCGGGTCTGAGCCAGTTTCTGTGGTTTGGCTGGTCCAGGATGGCCTCAGCCACGTAGCTAGAGGTTGGGTATCTGTCAGGGGAAGCACTAGCTCTCTCCCACGTGTTGTCATCATCCAGCAGGCTAGCCTGGGCTTGTTTTCGTGGCAGAGGCAGGTGTCCAAAAGAGGCTGCAAGTGCACAAAGCCTCAAAGGCCTAGGGTCAGAACTGGCACACTGTCACGACTGCCACATTCCTTTGGCCAAAGCAAATCACGAAGGGTAGGAAGGAGATCCCATCCCTTTATGGTAGGAGCTGCAGATTCACACTGAAAAGGAAGGGTGGAGAATTGGGGCCATTTTTGCAATTCATCTAGCATAGTCATTGAAGCCAAATATTTTTATCCATCTACTTGGAATGAGAACATGGAAGGACATCTAAAGACTTGTAACTGAATTTATTTTCTTTTTCCTTTGTAGACAATAAGGAAGATATCTGAGTTTTCCAATTAGATCAACGAGTTCAAATTCTTAGCATGGAGAATTCAGAGAAGACAGAATTGGTTCTCCTTGCCTGTGGTTCCTTTAATCCTATCACTAACATGCACCTCAGGTTATTTGAACTGGCCAAGGACTACATGAATGGAACAGGTAGGAACAGTAACCAACAGTAATGGGGTTTAGGGGGGCTGGCCCAGTGATGCAGGCGTTAAGTTCACACGTTCTGCTTCAGCGACCAAGGGTTCACCAGTTTGGATCCCAGGTGCGGACATGGCACCGCTTGTAAAGCCATGCTGTGGCAGGTGCCCCACATATAAAGTAGAGGAAGATGGGCATGGGTGTTAGCTCAGGACCAGTCTTCCTCAGTGAAAAAGAGGAGGATTGGCAGCAGATGTTAGCTCAGGGCTAATCTTCCTCAAAAAAATAAATAATAGGGTTCAGGACACGTTACCCCAAAATATGGCACGTTGGATATTTTAAGCTGAAGGAGTTTGAGAAAAGAGCAAAATCAATAAGGTCACTCTGATGTTTCCCCCACCTTTCTCCCCGGAAGCAGGTCATAAAACCCTCATGTGAGAGGTGCGCTCCCTCTACCAGGAGGAAGGGAGCATCTTTATCTCCAAAGAAGTCAAACAGACAGGCCTTGCCGAGTGGCCCCCAGTTTACTGCGCTTGCCCTGTACTCTTTGCCCTGTCATATTTCTCCATGACTGTCCACTCTGCATCAAACCTAGCATGAATGTTCTCAGGTTTAACTATTTCTTGGGGTTCTCATTTCCTTATGAAGGCTCCCATGTCACATAAACCTTCTGTTAAATAAATTGGTATGTTTTTCTCTTTGTTTTTAAAGATTGGCACCTGAGCTAACAACTGTTGCCAATCTTCTTTTTTTTTCTGCTTTTTCTCCCAAAATCCCCCCAGTACATAGTTGTATATTTTGGTTGTGGGTCCTTCTAGTTGTGGCATGTGGGACGCCACCTCAGCATGGCCTGGCGAGCAGTGCCATGTCCGCAGCCAGGATCCAAACCAGAGAAACCCTGGGCCACCGAAGTGGAGCATGCAAACTTAACCACTTGGCTGTGGGGCCAGCCCCTGTTTTTCTCTTGTTAATATGTCTTTGTCAGTTTAATTTTCAGACCCAGCAAGGGACCCTAAGAGGGTCGAGGAAAACGTTTTCCTTTTCTATATACACACAGATTTCTTTTGTTTCATTACATAAGTGATCATGCTGTATGCCAAGAGATAGATGGATGGATGCTGAAACTCACTAATAATCCTAATAATCAGGCAGCTAAAATAATAAATGAGATATATTTTGCCCATCACATTGACAAAAATTTTTAAACTTGATAGTGTCAAGTGTCAGAGGTTGGGGAGAAATGGGCTTTTGTATGCACTATAGGTAGACAGTACAAATTGATTAAGGCTTTTTACAAGGCAATTTGGCAATATCAGTCGAAATTTAAACTGTGCAAGGGAATGGGGAATCAGTGTTTAATGGGTGCAAAGTTTCCGTTGGGGAAGATGAAAAAGTCTGCAGATGGACGGTGGTGATGTACAGTGTGCATGTCCTTAATGCCAAGGACTGTACACTTAAAACGGTTAAAATGGTAAATTTTATGTTATGTATATTTTACCCCATTAATGAATAAATGAATGAATGCGTGAAGAAACCTGAATCCCTGTTTACAAAAATAAAGTGAAAGGGGATCTGTGATTATAAAACCATATTGATGATCATACTTCCTGTGCATAAAATGTAATTTGTTATACCTTATACCAAATCTAACTCTTTATCCAGGAAAATATAAAGTTATCAAAGGCATAATTTCTCCTGTTGGCGATGCATATAAGAAGAAAGGACTCATCTCTGCCCATCACCGAGTTTTCATGGCACAACTTTCCACCAAGAATTCAGAATGGGTGGAAGTTGATACGTGGGAAAGTCTTCAGAAGGAGTGGGTAGAGACTGCTCAGGTGCTCAGGTATTCATGGGGAAAGCGACTTTGTGAGTTCGTGGAAATACATTGGGGGCTGTTGTGGCTTTTTACCATGTTTCCATGCTGCCTGTGTCTGAACCACAGATTTGCAAAGCTGTCACTCGATTTGGAAAGGCTTGGGCTGTGCCCTTCCTGTGTGAGGTTCCTGCATGCTGTGAGGCACAGCAGAGCCCATGTATTCCTTAGTCTTTACATCTTTCATTACATTCTGAGATGTTTGCACGCTCGTTACTATGTATGTCTCTCTTAGAGAATATGCCTAGAGAAGGCTGCCTGGCCTGTCTGTGCCCCAAATGAGAAAGGCAAAGTTGTAAGACGATGTGACCATCATCAGTCTGCTTAGGTATTAAAGAGAGAGGCAGAGTGAGCTGCTTCCTGATGAGCAGAAAGAAGTGGGAGTGAGAGCCTGGTTGGCAGTTCTGCCAGGTCCTGGGCCCAGGGCACGAGATGCTCAGTGCCTGGCTCCACCTTGCTGGCTGCTGCCAGCGGGCCTGCAGTGACAAACTTCTCTAGGGCTTTGATTTAAAGCAGCATTTCTCAAGCTTTTTTAACCTGTGCTCAATTGGCCAAGAAGATTTCGTCAGGCTTTCTCTTCTGTATTTTGAATTATAAACAAAATTTTTGTCACTTTCCACAATAAAACTTTAATTATAACAACCAAAAAAAAGATGAGAAGTTGTGATGCTTGTCATGGACAGACCTGAGTTTAGGTACTGCTTCCATGACAGCATAAGGGGTTGTCAGAGATCTCTGTGCTCATAACTTTGAGACAGTTCCAGTTAAGGATTCAGAAACCAGAATGAGTAACATCTAATTATTACTTAATATTGTCTTGAGTATAAAATAAGGGCTTTCTGACAAACCTTTCTGTCTGTCTGTTCTTAGAGTTCTGAACCTTCTGGTTCTGACTGTAGCAGTTGGGGTTCATATAGGAGCTAGAAACCACTCTGAGTATTTTAAGCAGAAAGGGATTTAGGTGCTTATGCAGAAGTTGTTGAAAGGACTAGAGGAGTGGAAGTGGGGTTTGTTTCAAGCTCATACCTCCTCAGCTGCAGTCAGAGTTCAGGAAGCCCTTCCTGCCCCTGCTGCCTCCAGTGCTGCTGTGAAACTCCTAGGCTCCTAAAGCTGGTGACTGGACAGTGGAATGAAGTCTGGCCACCATGCTCACGCTGTAAGACATTGCTTGTCAGGCTCTACAGCCGCAGAAGGATGGCCTCTGCCTCCCTTCTGCCTTCCAAACCTCTCACGAGTGAATCTCATCAACAGAATCTGGATCACATCCGCAACCTGCTGCAAGGACCTCTGGGAAATGTGTTTAGGGTAGGATCGGACACTGAGCCAGCAGACAATATCTAGCACAGCGACTTATCAAGAGGCCTGACTCTTCAGGCTTGTCAGGCAGAAGAGAGTCTCCCCTGTTCATTGGCTAGAAAGTCGTCCATCAGACATCAGGCTCCTGCGTCCCCACCTTACGTAGCCCTCCTCAGCTCCATGGTAACCCTACTGTTCATCACATACTAACTCAGCAATTCAAGAGGGAAGGGATTTAGGGGCATAAAGGACCCATAGTTGGCTCCAAGTGTAGCTCATGTTACTTGGGTAGCTTTTCCCAGTAAGGAGGCATTGGGCCTCGTCCTGCCAGCCCAGAATAAAGCTGTACCCAATGCTGCCTGTGGTCCCTTCCTGTTAGGCTCGGCCACTTGCCCCACTCTGGGACCTTATCCTTGGCGTTGTGGTTCTTCATTACCAGTTCAAGCCACCCTCTTCAGTGGTCAAGAGAGGGCTCTGGAGCCAGACTGCCGGGATTCAAATCCTGGCTCTGCTCCTTATAAGCTGAACGGCCTTGGGCAAATTAATCAGTTTTCTCTTCTCTCAAGGGGACTAATAAGCAATTCTGATATAATGGTGGCAATAATGTAGTTGCTTTATAAAACCAAAACCTTCACTCAATGAAGTTGTTATTGAATGCCTTGTATCCTCCAGGGTGTCTCCTAGGAGCTGAGAGTTATAACTCTAAGCCTTCACTTCCTCTCCATTATGGGAATAATAATAATAATATTATTATTTATGACATGGGATGTCAAGAAGATTTAATCAAATAATCCATGTGAAGGATTTAGTGTACTTCTTAGCATATAACAATGTTACTTTTTGGGGCTGGCCTGGTGGTGCAGCGGTTAAGTGCGCACATTCCACTTTGGCGGCCTGGGGTTTGCCGGTTTGGATCCCAGGCGCGGGTATGGCACCACTTGGCATGCTGTGCTGTGGTAGGTGTCCCACATATAAAGTAGAGGAAGATGGGCACGGATGTTAGCTTGGGGCCAGTCTTCCTCAGAAAAAAGAGGAGGATTGGCGGCAGATGTTAGCTCAGGGCTAATCTTCCTCAAAAGAAAAATAATAATAATACTGTTACCTCTTGTTATTATGACAGACACAGAAAGCCTAGGATAGTAATAGCTACCATTTGGATTCCCCTGCCTTCCATTCCCCATAGCCAGTCCCCAGCACTGCAGTGTGATGGCCAGCATCCGTTCTGACCCGGCAGTACTGTGTCCTGGTCGGCGTCCATTCTCACTGGCCAGGCATTGTGTGTACCTGTGGTTAAGTGTTTTTAATATCACCCAGCCTTTAACATTGGATCAGAGGCTCTTAGGCATCTCCTGAGGGGCGATATTTTAGTTAAGCATTGTGAGAAAAAGGAATGTTCTCTTGCTTTGTTGTTTTATAGACACCATCAAGAGAAACTAGAGGCTAGTAGCTGTGGTAACGAGCAGGGCTCACCTGTGCTGGAAAGGCCTGGACGGAAGAGGAAGTGGGCTGAACAAAGACAAGATTTTAGCCAAAAGAAATCCCTAGAGCCAAAAACTAAAGGTCTGTATGTTTTACCAGGACTTACCGACTAGAGTTGATAAGATTCTGGAGCTGAGCAAGCCGCGCTTTGTATTTTCGTTCATATTCAAAGTGTGTGGGTACCTGGAAAATGCACTCTGTTAGTTCTGTGACGGGAGAGAGGGAGAGTAAAAGCACCCTGAGCTTACTTCTCCTGCAGTGGTCTGTAACTTTTCAGATGTCCTAGATCTCTTTCGAGAACCTGAGTCCTATAAAAACTATGAACCCTCTAGCCAGAAAAACACAAATACAGATTCATTTTGATAAAGGGAGTTATTAGAAAAGCAAACCCTAAAGCTGTGTTTTCTTCTTCGCAGGTGTGCCAAAGGTAAAGCTGCTGTGTGGGGCAGATTTACTGGAGTCCTTTGGTGTTCCCAATCTGTGGAAGAGTGAGGATATCACCCAAATCGTGCGAGACTATGGGCTCATATGTATTACTCGGGCTGGGAATGATGCTCAGAAATTCATCTATGAATCCGATGTGCTGTGGAAATACCAGAACAACATTCATCTGGTGAATGAATGGATCACCAATGACATCTCATCCACAAAGATCCGGCAAGCCCTCAGAAGGGGCCAGAGCATTCGCTACTTGGTACCAGATCTTGTCCAAGAATATATTGAGAAGCATGATTTGTATACCTCTGAGAGTGAAGAGAGGAATGTCGGGGTTATTCTGGCTCCTTTGCAGAGAAACATGGCAGAAGCTAACTCATAAGAAATTCTACAGCCTGATATTTTGGACTTCCCTTTTGGGAATTTGAAACAATCTAGGTGTTTGTAACTGGGGAAAGGAATTGTGATCCTGTTTCATAAACTAAAGCTTGACAGTTTGGGGAAAAATCAGTAGTAAATGAAAATCAGATTTATCTTATTATCAGAAGTTGCTAAGATGAATGTTTTCAGTATGATCTTTTTTTTTTTCCTATAGAAGGTACAGATCTCTTTATCTTTAAAATAAGAGATTAGCAGCACTAAAACCAGACCATTCAGTCAAATTAACTACAAATAAGAAATCAAAAAGGACATCCTGGCTTTACCACATAAGAGAAGCTAAATGTGAAAAGCGGGAGTCCATTTAAAATCCTGAGTTTAGCTATGGAGGGAACTAACATTTTGTGCATGCCTGTTTCTGGGCAGTCTTCACCAAGGGTGGCCAAAGAAGTAATTCTTAAAATAGAATAGTTTTATGGTTCATGAAAATCGTTCTGTGACAGAAACAGGTCTAAAGTTAACTTTCTAATGAAAATAGAATAATTTACCTTTTTACAATTTATATTTCATACCTACACCACTCTAGATGAAGGATTTATAACTCTGCAGAAGAAAACAAATACGTATAATTGTGCAATTACATAGTCAGATCTGAAACCATGATTTACAGGAGGAAAACGTTGGGCCTGGTGGCCTAGTGGTTAAGTTTGGCACGCCGTGCTTCAGTGGCCTAGGTTCGGTTCCCGGGCGTGGACCTACACCGCTCTATTAGCAGCCATTCTGTGCTGGCAGCCCACATACTAAAAAACAGAGGAAGATTGGCACAGATGTTAGCTCAGGGTGAATCTTCCTCAGCAAAAAAAAGGAAAATGTTGAATAAAGCTGGCAAATGTAAACTCTACAGCTCTTGACTTATTCTTACTAAAGTCAACAGGGCAACTTCTCAGAGATAAGGAAGGATGCAAAGCCTGGCACCCAGTAGGTTTCAGTCTCTGCTGAATGAACGAAAAGTTAGGATGTCAGGTCTGAGAGATGAGCATCATTCTTCCCCTCCTTACCTTTTTGGAGTTTGAGTTGGAGCAGCACTGAAAAATAACAATCTAGAAGCAGATGAAGCTATCAGAATTTGATTGATTTCTTCTCCTGGAAAACTACACTTAGTTCATCTGAATCGTTGTGTGAACTGCAGAAAGGTTCTGTTGTTAGAAACTTCTCTTCTACTGTGGTGCCTTCATACCCAGAAATGCCCATACCCTGCTCAGCTATGAGTGCATTGACCTCAGGACCCACTGAGTAAAGCATGTGGGAGCTCTCCCAGGAGCCCTGGTTGTGGTGAAATGATCCTTTGTTATACTATTTATGGATTAACAACTTTGTACATAGAACAAGCTACTTGGCTTCTTGTCCCAGTACCAAAGATGCTGCTGATGCCGTAGCCTGATGGCATAGTTTTAGGTATCCTCAAGGACAGAACTTCCTGTTTGGCTAATGGAAATTAGAACAGTGAATTTCACAGGGGAATAAATATTAATAATTGTTGTGAATTCCACTGAGAAAGGAAAATATGCCATTGTTTACCCCCTACCAGAACTTTTTCATAATTTGCTTTCGTAATGTGAATTTTGAGTTTAGGAAATGTGTAAAGCTGGTGTTTTGTTTGTTTGTTTGATGCTGGTGTTTTTTTATGTGTTGCACTCCTTTACCCCTTAGGTTGTTTGTATAATTTCAGTGGAGCCAACAAACTTGAAACATCTTCTACTGGCAGCTTCATTCAGTTGAACATACAGCACATGGAGAGATTTGTTGTTGTTTCCTTGTTCAGTGGACAAGTGTGAACAGCAAACGTTTTAGACAGGAGTTGTGGGTTCTCCTTGGTAATCAGGGTGCAGAGGTTGAGCCAGAGATGTGATTTAGGTTCCTCTCCTGGCATCAAAGGATGCTCTTCCTTTTTCTGCCATCTTGACGATCTGACCCTAGGGTGGAAGGAAGCATCCACCCAGGTCAGCATGCAGGGTAGTTGGAAAGCTACTATCTTCCTTACCCAACCTCTCTGATTCACTTCTCTGGGAGCCCAGAAGTCACTCTATTATGAAATGGGCTCCTTTAACTTTTATCTCTGGGGGCCACGGGGCATTCACTCCCCTGCCATTCTCATAATTGTTCCCAAATGATCGCAAACGTTCACATGGCGTCCACCCAACAGTGAGGATGCTAAACAGTGTCCATCTCTGCATTCTGTGCCTACTTTACCAGTGGTTCCCTTTGAATTTCACAATACCAACACTTATTGAGCACTTACTGAATACTGGGCATGTGCTAGTGAGTGCCTTATATCATAAAGAAACTGGCATGATTAGGTGACTGGTGTAAATGGCAAAACTGAGTCTTGAATGAGCAGTTTTTCTTCAGGGCCTGTGCTCTTAACCTGTCATTTCCTTCCGCAACATATTATCATTCAAAGAATGACGTTTTAGCCAAATCTTGACATTTTCACCCACCCTAAGAAGATGAGTACAAATAAATAAAACTTTCAGCAGTATGATAGTCCAATGGTGATGTGCGATGTGTCCAGACCACACAGAAGGTCTCAGTTGAGCTTGGTCAATGTTGGCAGTTCCTTGGAACTAGAGCAGTGAATGCCCATTGGAGGGAGGAGATGCTGAGAGCCATAGTTCGCCCTTAGCCAGCAAAAGAAAGAAAACGTGCCCAGATGCCCATGCTAGTAGCGTAATGCGACCCTGCAGCGCTATCGCCTGAGACCGAGCAGAAGCTTCTGCCTGGGAGGCAGGGTTCTAGTGCCTGGCATGTCGTTCAGCTGATTCGAGGGAGTCACTTGACTCTCAGGGCCCCTTTCTATAAAATAATGTGATTATCTCTGCAGCCCTTCCCGTTCTGAAACCTTATCAACCTGATGGAGAGTTGGCACTCACAATGGCTTCTCACCAGTCTGAGCTGCCACCTGTCCCTTCCCTTCTGTGTGACCGGGGAGTATTTCTTGGAATGCTATCATTATGCGAAGTGCCAAGGGGGGCACGCTAGTACAAGACAGCCTGTGCCACCGCGTTGCCCATCGTTAGGTGAGGGGAGATGCTGCATTTTGAGTATCAGTGAGGGACTCTCCAGAATCACTCCTGAAGCCTTCCTAAAAATGAGCGCCCACGGGCCCTGCAGGACAGGAAACCAGGTCAGAGAGCATTCCGGGGGAGCTCCTTATACTACAAGTTATTTGTCGTTTATCTGAAGTTCAAGGAGTCCTGTTTCTGTTTTATTTTTGTGCCAACTCTGGCAACCTTAGGTGGGAGGAACAACCTGAGAGGAGGTGTGAAGAAGACTAGGCATGCCACTGTGGGCTCCCACCAGGACAGCAGCCCGACAGGCCGAGCTGCGGGATGGGATGTGAGGGCACGTAAGGAGGAAGCTTGGAAGGGCCCAGGTAAGGCTTTTGTCCCATTAACAGTGGTGCCTGGCACATGGAGGGAAATCCTCTGCTTGACTCCTCCTCAGGGAGGGTCACCCTCCTCTTGCTGTCCTTTAATGAAATTGCTACGTCAATTTCAGCACTGGCATTCGGATCCATTTCTGCCTCAAGTGTCTTACCAAGTCTAATGACTACAGGAGACAGTTTTTCCCAAATTCAGTTAAACTGCCCAATAAATTTTTCCAAACCAATGGGTAATATGACAAAAAAGACATTTTAAAACATTAGAGAAAATATCAAACATGGACAAAATCAGTGATAATAGTATAGTGATCTCCTGTGTATCCAGGTCTCACCCCTGGGGCTGGACTGAGCTCCCTGATGGCTTTGCTTCCTTGCATTAGGAAGGGGAGGTGTGGAGGGTGTGAAGTTTACCCAGTATCCACACCACTCCTTGCTGGACCAGTATCAGACTCCATCAAGTGACAGAAGAGTCGTCCCTACAAGTGCCCCTCGTCAATTCCCATCCATTCCTGTCTGAGGAGCAGCACCTATATGCAGGGTTAGGACCTCATCTTGGCTATAATTTTATGGTTTACTTTGCCAGTATCAAATGGAAGGAAAGAAAGGGCTCCTATTTGGCCAAATAACTTTCTCCCCTCTTTCCTTTCCAGAGGTAACTTTTGGTCCTTGTCTAGAAGAAACATTATAGAATTGTGGAGGCGAAAATTACTCCTTATGTCATGGGCAAGTCCCATCTATGTCCCCTTCAACTGAAATTCAACCCTACCCGTAATAGATGACCCAAGCTGCCCAAAAGCCGCATCATCCAGCACGAATGCTAAAATTATTATTAGTTATTTCTGTGACTTTCATTTTCAGGCCAACATTGAGAGCAATAAGATTTAGAGAGAGGAAGTAAGCATGATTTCTCCATATCCCGTTCCCTTAGTTATCTGGAGTTTAAAGAGGTTTCATGCTCCAGAAATCTGGTCAGAGATCAGAGTTCTGTGCCCTTTAAATGGCAAGGTGTATCTACTCCTAGGATTTGCTATCAGCCTGTCATATTCCACCAGAGGAATCAATGTCTCATAGTTTGGAGGATCAGCAGCCTCATTCTGGGCAAGGCAAGGCCACTCAAGCTTCTCAATGAAAATGGCAGTTCTGCTTTGGAAAAGGTTGTAGCCATTCATTCAACACAGCAAGCACGTGCAGGCCCTGTGCCAGGCCCTGGGGGTACTGCAGATGTGAATGAGATGTACCTGGTCTCTGCCCTGGAAATTTTAACGAAAAAAGTAGTCAAATAAGCCAAAAAAAGATAGTTATGATTTATGATAATAATGAAAGGAGCAAGCAGAGATGTAATGCAGAGTGAATGTCCATTTGAAGTCTATCAGAAGGCTCTTCTTGGGGCCGGCCCTGTGGCCGAGTAGTTAAGTTCGCGCGCTCCGCTGCAGGCGGCACAGTGTTTCGTTGGTTCGAATCCTGGGCGTGGACATGGCACTGCTCATCAGACCATGCTGAGGCAGCGTCCCACATGCCCCAACTAGAAGGACCCACAACGAAGAATATACAACTATGTCCCGGGGGCGCTTTGAGGAGAAAAAGGAAAAAATAAAATAAAATGAAAAAAAGAAAGCTGCTCTGAAAAGGTGATTTAGAGATTTTTTAAGAGATCCAACTATTTCTCTGTCCAAGTTCTAAACCAACTGCAAAATAAGACAAAAAAAGCAACAAATGGAGAGCCAAAACAGCACCTTTATTACTGATAAAGTCTAGATTAGAAGTTGTAGCTTAGTATGAGGGTCAAAAGAGGGATTGGCAGGGGCTGGCCCCGTGGCCGAGTGGTTGGGTTTGCGCGCTCCGCTGCAGGCGGCCCAGTGTTTCGTTGGTTCGAATCCTGGGTGCAGACATGATACTGCTCATCAAACCACGCTGAGGCAGCGTCCCACATGCCACAACTAGAAGGACCCACAACTAAGAATATACAACTATGTACCGGGGGGCTTTGGGGAGAAAAAGGAAAAAATAAAATCTTTAAAAAAAAAAAAAAAAAAAAAAAAAGAGGGATTGGCAGCTGTGACAGATTGTGTTTTCCAAGATGGCTATTACAAGATGTCCCATCCCACATGCTCTTCTTACAATGTGACATTGAGAGATGAGGTCCATGTTCCCTCCCTTTGTATTTGGATAGGCCTGTGACTGGTGGAAGTGATGTTATATGACTTCTGAGTTAGATCATAAAAGACAATACAGCATCTTCCTGCTCTCCTGGGATGCTCCCTGTTAGAACCCAGCCACCTGGGGGCGTGGTTGCATAGTGGTTAAGTTCACACGCTCCGCTTTGGCAGCCTGGGGCATGACACAGTTTTGACCAACAAGTGTGAACAGAAATCCGAAGATGGGATCTGGGGGTGGGGTGCTTTCCCCGCTTTCCCCCCTTGAATGTGGATGTCCAGGCAGTGAAGTAATAGGCGGCAATAAAAGGCCAAGAGAATCCCAGAGATGCCGTTTCCGTTTCCGTGTTATGGAGTTGCCAAATTGTCACCAGCAACCGCTTCTCCTAGGGCTGCTTGATTGATCAGGAAAATAAACCCCTATCTATTGAGCCCACTAGAGCTGGGTTTTTTGGTATGTTTTTTGCCACAGACACAGTAATTACTGCCACGAGTCTGAAGGAGCTCCCTTGGTCATTAACATGTAGGGAGAGAAAAAAGTGTGGCCGGAGGACGGTCCTGAGTTCAACCCAGGTTTGGAGTTAAAGAGGAGGAGGAGGAAGCCCCAAGGCAAACTGAAAAGTTTCCCAAGGCGGCGGCCGAAAACCAGGCTCGTGGCGGGGGCAGCTGGCCGGGAGAGGGCTCCCCGCTCCGCGCCGCTCCCGCGTCCCCGCCCCGCACAGGCCTCCGCGGCACCTGCAGCCTGCTCAGCAGCGACAACTTCGAGGGCTACGTGCTGGCCCTAGGTAGGGCTTGAGGGGCCCCGAGGTCTTGGGGTCGGAGGCGGCCGCGCCTGGCCTGCCGGTCCATCTCCTCTGTGGGGCGGTCTCCCCGCGTCCCTGTCTCCGGTACGCCGGTCCCCCAATTTATCCTCCATCTCTGGGTCCGCCTGCCCGTCCGCTCCTTCCCTCACCCCCGCCCCCTCGTCCATCGTCTACCTGTCGCTCTACCACCCTGAGTCTGTGTGCCAGTCCTCTCGTCCCCACCTCCATCCTCCTGTCCCCTCATCTTTCCGTCTCTCCCAACCCCTTGTCCCCCCGCGCGTCTGCCCGGCCCCTGTCCTTCCATCTCCTCTGTCTCCCCCGCCCGCCCATCCCTCTGTCCCTCTGTCCCCCTCGTCCACCCTCCCGTCCCATCCTCCTTCCGTCTCCCCATTCCTCCGTCCCCATGTCCATTTTCCGTGCCTCCCGCGCGTCCGTCTGCCCGTCCTTCTGTCTCCCCCGTCCCTCCGCAGGTCCCCCTCTCCCGCTGCCCGTCCCACTCCCCCCGCCCTGTCCCCTCTCTACCCGCCCGGTGGCCAAGGCTCCTGCCCCACTGCGGACTTCTAAGGAGGCGGAGGCGCAGGTGGCGCCCGGCACCTCGCAGGGAGAATTCGGGGACTCATGCGGTCAGGTCAGGTGAGGGGGCGCCCCAGCCCGAAGCCCCGCCCGGGGCGACCCTCGCCCCGCAGCCGCCGTTACCGCGGGCTCTGGGCTACCGGCTCCGGGACTCTTTGAGTCCAGGGCTCTCCCAGGGCGGCCTCTGGGCGGCAGCATCAGCATCACCTGGGAGCTTGTCCGGGATGCAGATCCCCGGGCCCCACCGGGCCTTCCCGAGTCAGGAGTTCCGCGTGCGGCCGGCGCCCGAGACCCCAGGTGATTCTGGTGCCCGCTAGAGTCCGAGAGCCGTGTTTGAAATCTTCAGTTTTCTGACTACCTGTTCCCTTGAGGGCTTGAGGGGGGACAAAAAACCCAGACCACTTAGAGGCTGCTCCACGCTCCCCTCCCCTCCTGGGACGCCCTGCCCGGCTGGGGTGCTCTCGGCTCCCCAGAGCGCTTAGGGCAGAGCCTGGTCTGCCGGGCGGGCGCAGAGGGAAGGGAACTCGGTGGCTCCAGGGGGGAGCAGGGGGCGTCGGGGGCCTGACTCAAGTCCTTGCCTCCCAGGGGGTCTTGGGAATTTATTTCCTGCCTCCCTTCCGTTCGTCCTGCCCTTAGTCTCATTGTTCAGACCTGGTACATCTGAGGACCTACTGTGTGCCAAGCGCTTTCGCCTAAATGACACCGATTGGGGGCACTTTTGACAGATGGACCAGAGCTGCTAGGAGTATGGGGCCCCTGGGGCTGCTCTGCCCCTGTCTCCTCATTATCTGACACTGAGGCTCAGTTTCTCCGTTTGTAAACTGAGAGGGGGGTCGGTAATAGGATCAAAGTCACATAACCTCTGAGTTCCTTTAACTTCTCCATTTGTTAAATGCAGCGGTTGGACTAGATCCAATATTCGAAGAGTGGCTAAATTACAAACCCAGGGGTCTCTCAGCATTTTATACAATAGCTGAAATCAGCCTTAAAACCTATTGCCGGTTCCCAACAAGCTGGGAAGAAAATGCTTTGACACACATTGTTATTTGTGGGGCCAACATTCTCTTCTGCCTTCCATGTGTAAAGAACGCAGACTCCAGAGTCAACCCGTTTTCCCCTGGGCAAATTAGGGGCTCCGAACAGGTGAGTGTGTGGTCCTGTTACCCAAGGCTCAGCAGGAGCTCCCTAGAAGGCAGACTCTTGTTCCTCACCCCACATTCCAGAGCTGTGGAATCAGAATCTGCATTTAACCAGATTCTTGGTGATTTGGATGTAAATTAATATTTAAGAACTGCTACTCTTTGATAAATCAAGTCATTAGTGAGACAACTGGCAGAATGTAAATAGTGTAAAACCTAATGTCCCTACTCATGTATGTTCTAATGCCAGCTACGCAGAAGCATTCAGACCTTTCAGAGGGCTTCTGCTTCTGGTGATGGCAAACTAATTTAATTGTACTGACTCTCCCACTGAAGACAGCTAGATTAAGCTGGACCAAATACGTACTCTTTAAAAACTTCTTAGTGAACATCAGAGAGCTACCAAAATAATGAAAAATTATCAGGCTGAGGTCTGGGAGAGAGTAAGAATCCAGAGAGGTGAGCCCAGCATTTAAGATGGCTCTTACCTTCAGGGTGTTTGTGAGACTAAGCTGTAATTTGGGGAGGTTCACGGGATTAAAGGGGCAAAAGTTGGAGTCTTGAGTCAGTCAGGGGTAGAGAACCTGTAAACACCCTCCTTTGGGATAGGACTCTGCAGAGCTACCCCTGAGGAGTAAAGGGAGACCTGGAAGTAAACAGCTTTTGAACAGACTAATTTGACTTTGAATCATCTTGGTGGTCTAGAAAAATCTCAAGACCGGAACTTGAATTAAAGTGCTTCCAGACAGCTAGTGTGCTTGAAAGCAGTTTTTAAAAAATCCTCTTTGGAGGAAGAGAACATCGTGCAAGGTCTTAAATTGTTTCTACAAATAACTTTTCAAGTACAATGTCCAGTAAACAAAGTTAATCAAGTACGGAGATAAGAATCCATGACGAGGAAACTCTGGGAGGTGTCAGGTATGTCTGTTATCTTGATTGTGGTGATGGTTTCACCAGTGTTTGCATGTGTCCAAACTCATTAAATGTGTGCAGTTCTTTGTATATCAATTATATCTCAATAAAGCTTTTGAAAAATAAAAAGACTCCAACAGCAAGAATAAATAGAAACAACACACAGAAGCATGGTGTCCAGATACTGGGATTATCAGAAATAGACTATAAAGCATACTGCTCAGCTTAATTTTAGCAGAGAACCAGAATCTATAAAAAATAACATGGGCCAGTCCCGATGGCCTAGTGGTTAAGCTCCTCACGCTCTGCTTCGGTGGCCTGGGTTCAGTTCCCGGTCATGGAAACACACCACTCGTCTGTCAGGAGCCATGCTGTGGCGGTGTCCCACTAGGAGAACTAGAAGGACTTACAACTAAACAGACAACTGTTCTGGGGCTTTGGGGAGCAAAAAAGAGAGGAAGATTGGCAACAGATGTTAGCTCAGGGCAAATCTTTCCCAGAAAAAAAAGAAAAGATACAAGGCCCTAATAGTGGAATTTCAGGCATTGTGGCAGGCTGTTGGAAACTTAAAAAAAAAAAAAAAAGGTAACTTAGCAGCGTTGAAAAAGAAACAAATAGAAATTCTAGAACTGAAGAATAACAAGCAAATTTAGAAACTGAGCAAGATTTGCTCTTCAGATTCCTCTCTGTGCCCCTGGTTTTGGAGGTAAGGAAGCTCCCTCCCTCCATTACAGGGAGGGCGCCTGTCACATGAGGGTCTTATGACCTGCTTCAGGGGAAGGTCAGAAGGTCCAGCACGTACCGCTTCTCAGATTCCTTGTGCTTGAAATGTTCAGACGCTAAGGTGCCGTATTTTGGGGTAGTGTGCCCTGAACCCCGTGAGGTACAGAGTTTCTGTTTGGGATAATGAAAAACTTCTGGAAATGGATAATGGTGATGGTTGCACAACATTGTGAATGTACTTAAAGCCACTAATTTGTATGCTTAAAAATGGGTAAAATGGTAAATTTTGTTATATATATTTTACCATACAAAAAAGTTACCAGGGCCCCCCTGTGGCCGAGTGGTCAAGTTCTCGCGCTCTGCTTGGGCGGCCCAGGGTTTCACCAGTTCAGATCCCGGGCACGGACATGGCACCGTTCATCAGACCACGCTGAGGTGGTGTCCCACATAGCACAACCTGAGGGACCCACAACTAGAATCTACAAGTATGTACTAGGGGGCTTTAGGAAGAAGAGGAAGAAAAAAAAAAAAGGAGGATTGGCAACAGATGTTAGCTCAGGTGCCAGTCTTTAAAACAAAAAAAAAACCCCAAAAAATTGTATTGCAAGGAGACTTTAGTAGAAAATCTACAATAAATCCTGTATTTCCCTTAAAAAAATTTAAGCTCCTTTTAAACTCAGTTGTTCGAATTGGTTAATAAGCACATTTTGTGAATTAGCCTCCTTGATTTTGCCATGTCTTATGACTTCACACAGTGAACGAACGTGTGTTTTTTAAATGCAGAGGTTTATATTTCAGGTGAATAAAGATAGCTCCTGTAATAAAACCCAGAAAATCCTTATCTTTTTCATTAGATGAAAGGAAAATATGACCAGGAAATCTGCCCCTTTTGGCAGAAAGCAGAGCTTGAGGTATTTGTCTCAGCTGAATATTTGACTTAAAGTGCTTGGTGAATTATACGACGTCTTACGTTCAGAGTCTTTGTAAAGTCAGCACATTGCACATAGGAGAACTCATTGCACATGGCACATGGCACAGAACTCGAATAATCAAAGTGCTTCTAGGTTCAAGAAGATTGTCCTCAATTTTCCTTTGACTAGAGCAGATTCCCTCCCGAGGGGAGGTTTAGATTACTGTTTTCACCTTCCTACTTGGTTATAAGTTCCTGAAGGACAGGGACTGCTCATTTACAAAATTTACAATTTTTCTACCACCACCCCCCCACCCCAATAAAAAATATTTAAATATTTTCTTTGCCCGGAGTGAAGGAAAGTAGTGCCACGGTTCTTAGAAAGTGTGTCTTGCCCTAAATCTGCGGTCCCACAGGCTCCGTGAGTCTTCTCCAGCTTTAATCCATTAACGAGTATGATTTAGGCACTTCCTGTGTGTGAGGGGCCATGAGGAAGGTACTAGAGAAAGAAGGAAAGAAAGCGTCTGCTGAGTGGGATTTCCCACTCCAGTGGGGCGGTGGGTAGCCTGCTCTGCCCTAGGGCTTTGCACACACTAGGCATTTAATCAATTTAACTCGAAGGAGAAAAAAGTAAATGATAGAAGACGTCATACAAGTGTGGGATCTGATTGACATAAGCGTAGGGAGAAAATGCTATTCTTTGGATAAAGGTAGATGGCGGAAACCTTTACTTCTAGGTATTAAATAGCATCCACTTAAACTGCCGGCATTGAATATTTTAAGGAGTTAGGACAGTACGACAACCTATATAGGTTCCACGAGCACAGAAAGCAGGGCTTCTAAGTTAGAAAGGTAATGGTGGGATTTGAGGGGCGAATCATCTAAATGAGGAGGTAGTATGCAAATTCTTTGCCTTTATTGGGCGTATTGCCTTTCAAATTACAATATTGGCCTAAACAATAAGTGACCCACAGAGTTTTAGAATTATTCAGAATTTAGGGTTAACTGTGCGTCCTCTTCTTTTACACAGACTAGCCAGATTCTGGGAGGTCAGTTTAATTCAAAATAATTTTCTGAAGACCCAGTAACTCTGTCGAACCCTTAGATCTCGTTTAAGAACTAACGACTTCACTCATACTTGTAGCACTAGAATGGCTATTTACATATACTATAAAGATTAAATTTTATCTTAAGAATTAAGCTAACAATCTGGGATATTACTGATTTACTTGAATATACAATTTATTTTAAATTTTTATGCTTTTTTTGTAGATATAATGAAAATACATTCAATTAAAAAATCGGGAACTACACTACTTAGATCTTTAAACTGTATGGTCTAGGAAAAAAAATAAGTGATGGCCTCTTTTTTAAAAGTAGAAGTGAGGTAAATGCCTGTCAGCAGTGATAAGATTCAAAGAAGTCATCAGAGAACACCCAGCCACACATCTCGTGATGCGCCCCAGCCAGCATCTTTTTTGAGGGGGGAAAATTATTCCTTTTTGACTAGAACTCATCTTGCAGCTCCCCAACAGGGCTCTGATATGGCTCTCTCCCAGCTCCTGCCAAACCGCCAGGAGAAGAAAGGCAGCGTGTCCTTTGGAAAAAGAAGAGAGTATGCTTGGGTTTTAATGTCTAGAGGAGCTGGTCTGGGACTTGGGAGTTCCTGGTGGACACCGCAGGAGCCCGGGAAGACCCAGGGTGCAAAGCTGTAGGCAGAGAGGAGGCCGGTGCCAGTGGCTGCAGGTGTTGACCATCTGGTCCGGGTCATCCCCTTTAATCCCATTACAAACGTGAGAAGGTGGCGGTGGTCCCAACCTGCCCAGCGTCGGCGCAGAAACTGGGGTTGAAACCTGTTTCTCTTGGCTCCAAGACACACATCGCCTCACGCTTAGCACTGGCTTTGGGATCAAGGGTTAACGTGAACAACCGAAGTTTAGAAAAGTGTGTGTCTGTGCTGGCCTCTTTGAGCTCCTGCCCTAAGGGTGTATGTTCACACACTTGTGATGAATAGTGTGCACACCAGTTGGAGTGTCTCCTTCTCCTGCATGAAGGTCTTATTTCCTACTTAAAAATCTAATGGTCTGGAAAAGCAATGGTTTGACCTGGATGAAAACCTTAGGAACACTGAAGCCATTTAGACCATGTATTTGGCAGAAACTGACCAGAACTTAAGCTAATTTCACTTTTGATCTTTAAAAAGGCCAGCCCTGCAACCAAAAATCTAAGTGATGGTGTTATGACAGGGTAGTACCAATGGTAAATTTACTAGCGAGAAACCACCTCACAGATTTTAAAAGCATAACTGATGTAAAATGATCATCTAACACTTGGTTTCTTATGTGGTTTTGTTTTTGTTCCACTTTCAGAATCGTGTTTATGGAAAGTCAGCAATAACTATTTTAAATCTGGCTTGGCCATATTCTAATAGGATAAATATTTTAAGGGTTTAGCCTCAATGCTTAAACATTGCTGAAAACCAGTAAAGACTGTGTCATTTGCTTCTCAAGCTAAAAACTTGGGGTCTATGTCAAAAAAACCTTTTCTTAAGATAAGGACATTTATATTGCTGTTGAGCTTAGGAATGGATGGGGCTAACGAGTTGCTGAGGTGCCCTGCTCAGGCCTTGGCTAAGTTTTCTAGACTGGAAACGGAGGTGTGAGGCACTGGCTCTGAGAAACACAGCCAGCCCCAAGTGGCGGTTCTTGTCAGATAAAAACGAATGTGTTAGGCAAGCAAATTAAAACAGAGGTCAACTCTGGGCCCAAACTACCTGCAATGAGGCAAGTAAGTCCCTGAAATGAAGATTCCTGGGACGTTATTTTACATAATAGGACAATCCCTAAATGGGACAACCATGCCCTGGGGCTCATAGAGATGTCCAGGGTGACAAGCCAACGTTCGTTCTGGCTGCCTGCCAATTAGATTATGTCCCCTGCTCTAAATATTCCAGTGGCTCCCATCTGACTCCATCCTTCTCTGAGTTCAAGCCGGTTGGCCCTATGGTACCCTCTATGGTGTCTCATCTCTATCTCCTCTCCTCCCTCACTCATCCTCATTCTGCTCCAGTCACCCCAGACTCCATGTGGTTCCTGAAACCGTCCGGCACAGCCTTCCTTGGAGTCCTTGGACTCCCTGTGACCTCTGCCTTATACTCTTTCCCCCGAAATCTGCATGGCTCGCTTCTTCGTCTCCTTCAGCAACTGGCTGAAATGTCACCTGGCTATCTTATTTAAAATAGCAACCCTTACCTCTAGCTACATAATGTGCGCAAAGCTACTAAATGGCAACTGGGCTTCAAATCCACAGTCTATACCAAAATCCTAATCTTCTCAGCATTCCATGTTTCCATTTGTGACTCTTTTTTATTTTCTATTTTTTGTTGAGGAATATTTGCCTTGAGCTAACTTCTCTGCCAGTCTTCCTCTATTTTGTATGTGGGCCGCCACCACAGCATGGCCACAAATGAGTGGTATAGGCCTGTGCCCGGGAACCAAACCCAGGCCACTGATGCGGAGCATGCCGAACCTAACCACTAGGCCATGGGGCTGGCCCTGACTCTTTTTTAAAGCTTATTCAAGATTTCTAAATGATAGTAGTATATGCGTGATTGCAGTGGTTCTTGAGGGTTTTTTCATTATTGTTCAGAGACTGCTCAGATGCTGCCTTACTTCGAAGTGCAGACACATGAAGCAGACACAGGCAGAGTTGCTGTGATCGAGGCCGAGTTGGGGGCCTGACCCCTGTCTCCTTGGCTTCCTGTCCTCTTGTCAGCCTCTGAGGTGGGATTCCCAGAACTGCTTCTGCCATGCTCAGCTTCAAATCGATTACCTAGGGCACATCCGGCCTAATGAATCTCCCCTAAAAGCCGCTCAGGCTTTGCCATCAGCCTCCGGAGGGAGATTTGCCAGAAGGGCTTTTTCTATAGATCCCATTTTGACAGCAAACGACACTGAAGTTGTAAAAGAAACATTAGCAATCAAATGTAATAATTTTGAGGACCTTAGCTTCTGCATCTTAGGTGAATGTCAAGATATCTTTTCTTTTTTAAAATTATTTTTAAGGCATTGACTTTGCCACTCGCAAGATAGCCAACTTGCTGAAGCCACAGAAAGTGATCGAGCAAAATGGGGATTCTTTTACCATCCACACGTCCGGCAGCTTAAAGAACTACCTTGTTAAATTTACAGTTGGAGAAGAATTTGATGAAGACAACAAAGGCCTGGATAACAGAAAATGCAGGGTAAAAATGAAAGTCAGAACATAGGCTCCTCGTTGTGCAAGGTTAACTTGCATTCTGCTTAGTAATAGCGGAGGATCCTGCCGGAGCAAACCGACATTGCCCCCTCTCTCATGCAGAGCTTGGTCACCTGGGACAATGACAGTCTCACCTGTGTCCAGAAGGGGGAAAAGAAGAACAGAGGTTGGACCCATTGGATTGAAGGGGACCAACTCCACCTGGTTCTCACCACATGTGGTTCTTATTTTTGATGACATGAGACAATGTTAAAGAAAATGTTGAACAGGAAACCATGACCAGTATTCCTACCATTTCAACCCGACGGTTTTTAATTGAGCTTGTTACCTTCTAGTCTCTGTCAGAGTATTCTGCCTTTTCATTTAATATAAAAACATGTTGCAGGTTTCTAAATGATTTTCATGTTGAATTCATCATGTATTAATTGAATATGTATAATAAGGTAGCAAACTGGCTACATAATATTCCATCAGGTTGATGGACTCTCATTTGGTAAGACATTTTCTGAAAAGTGTCCAGAAGGGGCTGACCCGTAGCTGAGTGGTTAAGTTCGTGAGCTCCACTTGGGTGGCCAGGGTTTCGCCGGTTTGGATCCTGGGTGCAGACATGGCACAGCTCATCAAGCCATGCTGAGGTGCCATCTCACATGCCACAACTAGAAGGACCCACAATTATGTACCAGGGGGCTTTGGGAAGAAAAAGGAAAAAATAAAATCTTAAAAAAAAAAAAGCGTCCAGGAGTATTGTTTCAGGGTGTTTTCTGCTATTGCTTAAATTCACGTGCATAGAGCATTTTGCACCCATGGATTTATTCCCTTAGGAAGAATTCACAGAGGGATCGCTGTACTCAGAGACACACACTCACTGCCTCTTGCTACTTTGTTACCTCGCTCACTTTCAAAAGGGTGTGTAGGAGCCGGCCCAGCGGCACAGTGGTTAAGTGCGCACGTTCCGGTTTGGCAGCCCGGGGTTCGCCGGTTCAGATCCCAGGTACAGACATGGCACCGCCTGGCAAGCCATGCTGTGGTAGGCATCCCACGTACAAAGCAGAGGAAGATGGGCATGGATGTTAGCTCAGGGCCAGCCTTCCTCAGCAAAAAGAGGAGGATTGGCAGCAGTTAGCTCAGGGCTAAAACTAAAAAAAAAAAAGAAAAAAAACGAAAAAGTGTGTATCAATTTCCTGTGCCAACAGCACTTCATGAACATGCAAGTTATAGCTCAGCCTAGTCAATAATTTCTAAATATAACTTAGAAGGTATAAAATTGTACTTCAAGGCTTACTCACGGCTTTTGAAATTGAATTCTTTCCTGCCGTATAGAGTATGATGGCCTTCATTCTTTGAGTGATGGCTCTGTGCCCAATTACTGTGCTAAATCCTTTGAGTGCACGATCTCCCCAAGTCGTCAGGACAGTCCTGTGAAAGGGACACAGTTTTTCCATTTACAAATGAAGACATTGAGATGTAGAAATGCCCCGAGGCCACGGAAACAAGCTGGTGGTCTAGTGGTTAAGATCTGGTGCTCTCACCACTGTGGCCCAGGTCCTGGTCCCTGTTAGGGATCAACACCACTGTCCCTCGGTTGTCATACTTTGGTGGCTGTGTGTTGCTGTGATGCTGAAAGCTATGCTACCAGTATTTCAAATACCAGCAGCGTCACCCATGGTGGACAGGTTTCAGCAGAGCTTACAGACTAAGACAGACTAGGAAGAAGGCCCTGGACACCCACTTTGGAAAAACTGGCCTTGAAAACCCTATGAATAGCAGTGAAGCATTTTCTGATACAGCACGAGAAGGTGAGGGTGGCACAAAAAGACCAGGCAGCATTCTGCTGTGTTGTACACAGAGTCATCAGGAGCTGGTTCCGAATTGAAGGCACTAACAACAGTGAGGAGCTTCAAATCTAAGGCTTCAAATCACAAGAATGTGTGCTTTCAACTCTATGCCTTTTTTGCCTCGATATACATATGAAATCTAGCTGAGGTCCATGAAGACAAAAGTAGAGCGCTTTTAAGGCTGGGTCTGGGTGGTCTTTGATTACAAAGGCATTAAAGAAGTTTTGATTCTAGATTGACACACTTTCCTTACAATAAAAACAAAGTAAGAAACTTGCCATCACAAAAATGTAATATGGAAGTGCAAAGAAAATACAAATATGTTTGAGGATGCAGATTAGTTGGCTGTAAGAAGTAATATTCAAATTGCATACATCGTGCTTCGGCACATCTAGGAACTCTGCTCCCGCAGTGTGGAAGGATGCTTGCTGTAAGAAGACTCATGGAACGATTCTTATCATAAAAAACAAATAGCTGGTCTTTGTTCTCGGTTCCTAAAACCCTTGAAATCTCCAGAGTACTGAGCGTCTTCCGTATGTTAATGAGATGACTTGTGACTGGGGGGCCCCCAGATAGCTTCAGGATGGGGGCTGATCTCTAGACAGATGATCAAGGCATGATTAGACGGTTGGAAATTTCAACCTGGCCTCCTACCTCTGGGGAGAGGAGAGAGGCTGGAGACTGAGTAATCACCAACAACCAATGCTTTCATCAATCATGCCTATGTAATGAACCTCCATAAAAACCCCTAAATGATAGGATTCAGAAAGCTTCCTGGTTGGTGAACACATTGAAGTGCTGGGAGGGTAGCGTCCTGGAGAGGGCAGGTAAGTAAAAAGCATTCTTGAGTTTTGTGAGCCATTCTAGGAAATCATTGAACCTGAGGAGGGAGTCATGGGAACCCCCAATTTATAGCTGGTCAGTCAGAAGTGTAGATGGCCTGGGACTTGCAGTTGACATCTGAAGTGAGCCCTTAACCCATGGGATCTGCACTAACTCTGGGCTGTTAGTGTCAGAATTGAAATGAATTGTTGGACACCCAGTTGGTGTCAGAGTTGGAGAAGCGGGTTTGGAAAAGACAGCACATTTGGTGTCAGGAGGAAAAAACCCCACACATTTGGTGTCAGAAGTACCGTGAGTAACTGTAGACCACATGCCCACATGCCCACTCATCTTCTTTCTTCTTCCCTTCCTCCTTTTCCCTCGGAAATGTTCTGTGAAGGACAAGTGTGCAAACAGACGTTCCAGAGAGCCTGATCTGTATCCAACAACAGAGGCCACGTGTGGATGCAGCTTAATGCCGAGTTATATTCCAGGATGAGCAGAGGTTAAATTGTCCTGGTTTGGTGATGGGGCCTTGTGGTCAGAGAGATGTCACACAGCCTGTACCAGAAGCCATTTGGAGTGTGGGAAAACTGCTCAGCTTCAATAAACCCATCTAATAACTCTGATTTTTCCCTTCTAAATTTACATATCTCATTATTTTAAGAAATATTTGAAAGACTTCTAGTTATACAGTGGACACACCAATGGACAAGATGTAATTCCTGTCTTCGAGGTCTAGTGAGGAAAATGGATGAAACAAGCAGTCTGAACAGTGCTGATAAGTACAGGCAGCTGTGAGAGCTCAAGAGGGGCAAACCTGACTTTTGGGGATGGACAAGTAGTGGCAGGGGTCTGGGGCAGTGGAGGTGATCTTTAAGCTAAGACCTGAAACATAGGTAAGCAGGACATCAGGAAGCATTCTAGGTGAAAGGCTGGAGGTAAGCTGGAGGGATATTTGAAGAACTGAAAAGATTGCTTTAGCTGGAGCCTAGGGTTTATGTGGGTGGGTCGAAGTGGGGTTGGGAGAGATGACAGAGGAGACTGGAATAACATAGGGGCCCTACCATGAAGAACCTTGAATGCCAATTAAAGAGGTAAGATTTTGTCCCCAGAGTAATAGGAAGATGCTGATGGGTATGAAGCAGGAGATCTGCACGACCAGGTTGGCTCATAGAAAGGATATCGACTGCAGAGGGAAGAAACAACTGTAGGTGGGAGACGCAACTTGAGGCAGTTTAGAGCCCTGGTAGAAATCACAAGCGTGAGATGATGTTGGTCAGGACCATGTGGAGCCCAGGTGTCAGGCACAAGAAAGGGCTCTCAAGGCTGGAGAGAAATAGCCAATGATTTAGGAAGCAGAATCCATAGTCCAAGGTGATTGATGAGACGTAGGGACGATGGAAACACAGAAGAATCAAGGAAAGTGTCCTGTTTTTGGTTCAGGCATCTGTAGGAAGGCTGAAGCCAATCAGAAAGAAGGCAACAGAGGCAGATGAGGGAAGTGGAGTTCGAGCTTTAGATTTTGAGGTGCCTGTGCCCAGTGAGAGCCAGGCTGCCAGGAGACAATGGGTAGTTGGGTCTGGAGACATGGACAAGTTGTCAAATAAATACTACGCATATGGATGAGACTGGCCAGGACATTGTGTTTAAAGTGAGAACAGAAACCCAAGGTACGAAACCTGCAAAGAAAGTGTGGCCAGGGCTGGAGAAACAGGATGGCATCAGGGAAGCCAAGGAAAGGAAAACAATACCTCAGGGTTGAGGGAGTGCTCAGCACTTGCTGAGATGCCCGAGTACCAATAAGGCAAGGTGGAGGGTTTTGCCACCTTGGTGAAGATGGTTCGGTGCCACAACTGGGGCTGAAGCAGCGCGAGGAGGGCCAGGGAAACAGCCGGAGGTGAGGGGATTCAGACAATGCGTATCGGCTGAGAAGCGGAAGGAACGTGCTGGTAGTTTCGGGGAGTCTCGAGAGGGAGCAGTTTGGCAAGAGGGTGGAACGAGGGACCACAAGTCTATGCCTGAAAAGGAAAGTCAGGAAAGGGCTAATGTTCACTGAGCCCTCACGGTGCGCTGGGTTCTAAGCTGGGCTGTAGGGAGCCCACGGAACAGAGCAGAGGAAAGGTCTACACTTGCAAGGAGCTTACAGGCTGCTGTTGGTGGCAGAGTTCAATAGGAAGTTAAAGGCAGAATCAGATGTAACTTTTCCTCTAAGTAACAGAAACCAGCTTGTTGATTTGACCCTGAACGCAGTGACTTTAAAGTCAAATAAAGTCAGAAGGCAGTTGTGGATTCAATTAGATGTTGTGACCCCACCAAAGAGAAAGAATATGAAATTGTTTCAGGACAGAATCAGGCAGTAAGTGGACCAGCTGAGGTTGCAGGCCCCCATCTGATTTGAGAATTACATGGTGAGTAATCCCAATTGGGGACTGTGAGACCACCCCTTTTGGGAAATCTCTTTCTCCCTAATATAACAGCATTGCTTTGAGGCAATTTGAAATAGGCACTGGTGGGAAGGCAAAATTTTATCAGCATTTGTTAATTTATCCAAATATGAATGGCTTGCTGTCCCAAGGACTGTGCTAATTTCTGGAATTTAGCAGTGAACACAATGAAAATTCCTCCCCTCGCGGACCCTCCATTCCAATAGGAAGAGAAAGAAATACACAAGCTAAAAAGATAGCACATCAGAGCGCAGTAAATACTACCAGAAAAAACAGGGTACGGGGCTAGCAAGAGTAAGGAGAATGAGGAGTTACTGTGTGATGGGTACAGAGTGTCTGTGGGGGTGATGAAAGGGTTTTGGAACTAGATTTAAGTGGTGGCGGCACGACATCGTGAATGTACTAAATGCCACTGAATTATCCACTTTAAAATGATTCGTTTTGTTATGTGAATGTCACCTAAAAAAAAAAGGTAGAGGAGTTGCTCACATCCTACAGAAAAGAAAAGCCACCCTGATGCTGATGCTGGGCCCTTAAATCTGTAATTTTAATAAGCAGCCCAGGCCCAGGGGATTTTGACGTAGGCCAAGGACCACACTTTGGAAACCCCTGGGCCAGAACATTGGATAGAACACCCACATAGAATAATTTGCTTGTCTCGATGGAGAGAAGAGAGACGGTGGTTCCAGATGCTAAAGTCCTCAGTAAATGGAGAGGCTGAACAGGGCGTCTGGAGCTGAGGAGAGCTGAGTCACATGATCTTTACAGTGGATGGGGGTTGTGGCATAATGGGCTGCTGATGATAATGGGGTGGCATTGGCGACTGAAGAGGAAGCTGACTCCACATTGTGGGAGAAAAAGGAGCCATCAGTGGTTTCAGGCTCAATTAAGATGAAGAGAGTATTCCCCAATGTATTAGTTTGCTATTGCCACCATAACAAAAATACCAGAGATTCGGTGGCTAAACAGCAGAAATTTATTTCATCACAGTGTGGAGGCTGGGAGCCCAAGAGCAAGGTGTCAGCAGGTTTGGTTTTTTCTGAGGCCTCTCTCCTCTGTTTGCAGGTGGCCTCCTTCTTGCTGCCTCCTCAATGTCTTTTCCATGTGCGCATCCCTGGCGTCTCTTCCTCTTCTCATAAAGAGGCGGTCCTGTCAGATTAGGGCTCCACCCTTATGACCTCATTTAATCTTAGTTACTTAAAGGCCCCATCTCCAAATACGATCACGTCGAGAGTTAAAGCTTTGACATAGGAATTTGAGAGGAACACAGTTCAGTTCATAACACCTGAAAATGTGGAGGAATTTGTCAGCCATAGGGCAGGGGACCCAGGGGCACAATGGAAAGAACAGGCCAATAGGGCTCAAGGGCATTAGGCCTCAGCCTCACAAGTTATCTGTGGAGACAGTCAAGTACTTTTAGGAGCCGAAGGAGGAAACCGAGTTGAGACAAACCATAGTTTCAGAGCTCCACGAGGACATCTGGGCAACTTCCTTCCCTCCCTCCCTCCCTGCTTTCCTCCTTCCTTCCTTGTTTTCTCTTCTCCTCTCTTTTCTTCCTCCTTCTTCTCACCTTATGTCTAGAAAATGTTTGTTATTTTTTATTATTATTTTGTGTGTGTGTGAGGAAGATTGGTTCTGAGCTAACGTCTCTGCCAATCTTCCTCTATTTTGGATGTGGACTCCGCCACAGCGTGGCTTGATGAGCAGCGTGTATGTCCAAGCCGAGGACCGAACCCGCGAACCTGGCCACCTAAGCAGAGTGTGGGAACTTAACCACTACACCAAGAGCCAGCTGGAAAACGCTTCTTTAAAAAACAGATTCCCCATTTAAGCAGTCCGCAAAACCAAGGTGGGCAGTTGTTCTCGTTCGGATCTTCGTCTTTTTACCCCTGCAGATATCTATTTCTTCAGGTATATCAAAAAGTGTTGAGTGTTAGAGATGAAAAGGAAAGACTCAGCTTCCTAACTAAGACTCCTACTCTTTTCGCTCTCCGAGGAGAAGACTGGCCTACAGCTTCCTACGGGGCTTATTTTGGCTCCAGTTATGAAGGGGTCAAGAAATGTGTCACCAGGAGGGAAGTTTTCATTTCAGTCAGGCACATCCATAGAGGGGAGGCCGCACCGGTTTTTCTGGCCGACTCTGGGAGCAGCTGCCACCTGCCCTCGGAGGAAGGGGCAGCGTAGCAGGGTCGCGTGTCTCAGGAGCCGGATGTGTGGGACGGTGACTGCGCTTACGCTGTTTATTCCCCCAAGTTATTGCTGGGCCATGCCGCGCCCGTCTCGCTTGGAGCTGGCCGTCTGGGAGAACAGCAATGAAAGAGATAAATAGAATTAAATCGGGGTCTCCGGACGCGGTTCTGCTGGCCTGGGAAGCAGAGGAGGGCTTCTGGAAGAAAAGGAGATTTCCAAGGAATGGCGCGCGCTGCAGAGCTGGCACCGGCCGGTTCCCGAGAATTCCGCGCGAGTCACACACGGGGAAAGGGCCACAGAACAGCCAAGGAGAGGGGCCACCCAGAGATTTCCAATTAAGGGGGGTTGGGGCGGGGGTGACCCGTCTTAGGTAGCTCGGGGTGCCGCGGTGGAGCAGGGAGGACCCGATGCGCCCCCTTCTGGACGAGCCGCACATCCTCCTCTCCCAGGATCCTCTGGAGAAGGAGCAAAGGTCCTTGCTCTTTTTTTTTTTCCTTAATTTTTAGATTTAGGTTTTTAAAAAAATTATGGCAATAACAAAAAAAATTATCATTTTAACTATTTTTAAGAGTATAGTTCATTTGCAGTAAACACATTCACATTGCTGTGCAACCATCACGTCCACCCATCTGCAGAAATTTTTCATCTTCCCAAACTGAAACTCTGTCCCGGTTAAACAGCAGCTCCTCATTCCCTCCTTCCCCAGCCGCTGGCAGCCACCATTCCGCTCTGCGACTCTATAAATCTGACTACTCATGAGTGGAAGCAATAATACTTGTCCCTTGTGTCCGGCTTATTTTACGGATCTAAAGTCTTCAAGGTTCATCCATGTTGTAGCATGTGTCAGAATTTCTTTCCTTTTAAAGGCTGAATAATATTTGATTATATTGTAAGGATGCACCACATTTTGTGTAACCATTCATCCCTTGACAGACATTTGGAGTGTTTCCACCATTTGGCAATTGTGAATAATGCTCCTCTGAACGAGGGTGTACAAATATCTGCTCGAGTCCCTGCTTTTAGTTCTTTTGGGTGTTGATTCAGAAGTGGAATTTCTGGGTCATATGGTAATTCTACACTGACCTTTCAAAGGAACTACCAGACTGTTCCATAGCCGCTGTGCCATTCTACATTGTCACCAATGGTCCACAAGGCTTCCAGTCGCTCCACATGGTCCTCAACACCTGTTTTCTGTTTTTCGGATAATAGCCGTCCTAATGAGTGCATTTTTTAAAATTGTAGTAAAACACACATAACATAAAATTTACCATTTAAACTATTTTAAAGTGTACAATTCAGTGGCATTAAATACATTCCCAGTGTTGTGCAACCATCACCACTGTCTAGTTCTAGAATTTTTCATTACCTAGGATGGAAACCCCTAACCCATTAGCAGTCATCCCTTCCCCACAGCCCCTGGCAACCATTAAGCTACTTTCTGTCTCTACGAAATGGCCTGTTTTGGATATTTCATACAGAATCGTAATATGAAAATCACGGCCTTTTGTGCCTGGTATCTTTCACTTGGTATTATGTTTGCAAGTTTCATCCATTTTGTAGCATTATGTTTCAGTACTTCGTTCCTTTTTATGGCTGAATAATATTCCATCGTATGGTTGTCTTAGTACCTTGGGCTACTGTAACAAAATACGGCAGACTGGGTGGCTTAAACAACAAACCAACAACAAAACAACCTTCAGCCCATAACGTTCCGCTCCTGGCCCCCCCAGATTCAAGTCCTTATGGCATGCAAAATACATTCATTCCATCCCAACAGCCCCCAAATACTTAACTCATTCCAGCAGCAACTCTAAAGTCCAAAGTCTTATCTAAATATCATCTTAATCAGATACAGGTGAGATTCAACATAGGCTTCATCCTGAAGCAAAATTCCTCTCCAGCTGTGAACCTATAAAATCAGATGAGTTATGGGCTTCCAAAATACAGTGGTGGTGAGCCGGCCCTGATGACCTAGTGGTTAAAGTTCAGTGTATTCTGATTGGGCAGCCCCGCCTGGTTGCTCGGCGCGGAGCCATACCACTCGTCTGTCAGTTGCCATGCTGTGGCAGTGGCTCGCATGGAGGAACTGGAAGGACTTACAACTAGAATATACAAGTGTGTACCGGGCTTTGGGGCAGGAAAAAAAAATACAATGGTGGACAGACATAGGATGGACAGGCTGCCACCCCTGGCCTGTTAAAACTGAGGCATCCTTCTCTCCATCTTTGAAACTGAGAAGGGAGCTCTGATGACCTCTGAATAACCTCCAGGGCCATTCTTCCCTTCTCTTTGAAGAATAGCAGTGTAGTCTGGTCCTGTAGGATCTAGGAAGTCCAACAGCTTTCCTTCATGTAGCCCCACCTTCTCTGTCCCCTTTGGTTCGAACTGGCAGTGTCTTTGCTGGTATAATTCCATCTCTACTCTTGGCCTCTGTTGAGATGGCTGATTAGGTCCATGGTTCACACCCACACTAATCTCCTTATCAAAGAGTCAGTCAGTCACACTCTTGATGTTTTCTTCCTTAAACACATTTTCTTATCTTTTTTCAATATGGATAAGCTAAGAATTCTCCAAGTCTTCAAGTTCTGGTTCAGTTTTACCTAAGGATCCTTCCTCAATTCCTCTCTCCCTCTCAGCTTTACTATCAGCAGTCAAGAGGAACTAAGCCACTCCTTCATCACTTTGCTTAGAAATCTCTGCTGGTAAATATCCAAAAATTTCATTACTCGCAAGTTCTACCTTCCACAAAACACTAGAACAGGAACACATTTCAGCCAAGCTCTTTGTCACTTTATAACAAGAATTGCCTTCTCTCCACTGTCCAAAAATGTGTCCCTCATGTCTGTCTGAGACCTCATCAGGGTGGCCTTTACTGTCCCTATTTCCACTCACATTTTGCCCGATTATTTATGTATTCTCTAAGAAGACAGAGGCTTGCTCTCCAGCTCTCTTCTTTCCTTTCTGAGTTCTCACCAGAATAGCTTTTAGCAGGCCCTTCACAGTGATCCAGGCTTTTTCTGGCATGCACCTCAAAACTCTCCTAGCCTTTACCCATTACCCAGTTCTATAGCCCCTTCTGCATTTTTTGGTATTTGTTGCAGCAGCACCCCACTTCTCAGGACCAATTTCTGTCTTAGTCAGCTTGAGCTGCTGCAACAAAATATCGCAGACTGTGTGGCTTAAACAACAGACCTTTTATTTCTCACCGTTTTGGAGGCTGGAAAGTCCAAGATCAAGGCGCTGGCAGATTCAGTTCCTGGCTAACATCCGTGCCCATCTTCCTCTACTTTATATGTGGGATGCCTGCCACAGCATGGCTTGCCAAGCAGTGCCATGTCTGCACCAGGGATCTGAACCGGCAAACCCCGGGCCGCCAAAGCACAATGTGTGCACTTAACTGCTACGCCACCGGCCAGCCCCCCCTCTCTCTTTCTTCTTCTTCATAAGGGCACTAATCCCATCATGAGGATTACACTCTCATGACCTAACTTAGAACTAATTGCCTCCCAAAGGCCCCACCTCCAAATACCAGCACATTGAGGGTTGGGGCCTCAACATACGAATTTTAGCAGGACCCATTTAGCCCATAAAAATGGATATACCACTTTTTGTTTATCCATTCCTCTGTTGATGGCCATTTGGGTTGTTTTTACCTTTTTGTTATTGTGAATAACGCTCCTATAAACATTCAAGTGCAAACTTTTGTTTTAATTCTTGTTTTCAATTCTCTGGAGTACACACGTAGGAGTGGAATGGCCGGCTCTTGTGGTAAGTTAATTCTGTGTTTAACTTGTTGAGGAACCACCAAACTGTTTTCCACAGTGGCTGCCCCATGTTTGTCTCCCTAGTACTTCTCACAAGATGGACCTGTGTACGGATGTCTGCTGAGCTGACTTAGAGCTGGCTAATGGGGAAAAAACACTTCTCATCATCAGCTCCGATGAACTGCAGTGAAGCTGGCCTTCCACATCAGAAGAGGATTCAAATTACATACGTGGGTGGAAAAAACAGTTGATATTAGAGGTTCTAGTCCGAGGATTTACTGTGAAGTTGATGAAGGCTTAAGACTCAAGGCCCCTCACTCATACAGGCCCCAGCCATGAGCCTGGGAAACCCCACAATGTTTTCTTTTCTAAAATTTGTGAACAGTTAAGACTGCTGTCTCTTTCCACTCTCACTTTCCCTGCATTCTTTAGGTTACTGTAGCTAAAGGCATTTTGGGGGAAGTTTAATTGGGAATATACTGCTTCTGAGGTTTTTTCTGACAACAAATATGTGGAATTTTTTTCCACACCAACAACCAATTCTCTGATTCTCTGACACCAAATGGGGGTACAACAATTCAATCCCGTTCTGACACTGTCTACCTGGGATTAGCATCGGATCCCACAAGTAAAAGGGCTCAGTCCTAAAAGACTGCCCCCGCTTCAGATGCCAGCTACAAATGGGGTCCCAGGTTACCAACACTTTGCTCAGCTGACTACAAGTTTGGAGGTTCCCGGAACAGCCCCCTCAGGTTCCATAATTTGCTAGAACAACTCACAGAATTCAGGAAAGTGCTTTACTTACTATTGTGGGTTCATTATAAAAAATGCAACTCAGGGACAGCCAAATGGAAGAGATGCATAGGGAAAGGTGCTGGGGTGGGGGAGGCTATGGAATTTCCATGTCCTCTCTGGGTGTACCACCCTCCCAGCACCTCTGTGTGTTCATCAATCTGGAAACTCTCCCGAACCTCATTGTTCAAGAGTTTTTATAGAGCTCAATCTCCAGTTCCCCCCTTCTCCTGGAGGTTGGTGGGTGGGGCAGAGAGTTCCCACTCTCTAATCAAATGGTTGGTCTTTCTAGTGACCAGCCCCCATCCTGAGGCTATCTAGGGGACCCACCCTAAATTATCACATTAGCACAAACTGAGGTGTGATCTAAAGGGGCCCCTTGTGGATGACAAAAGAAACTCCTATCACTCAGGAACTTCCATGGGTTTTAGGAGCTCTGTGCCAGGAAGGGAGGGGGGCACCCAAACATATATTTTTATTATATCTCACAGTTTATTTATTTATTTTTTTGCTTGAGGAAGATTATCCCTGAGCTAACATCTGTGCCAATCTTCCTCCACTTTATATGTGGGTTGCCACCACAGCATGGCTGATGAGTAGTGTAGGTCCATACCTGGGACCTGCACCTGCAAACTCGGGCTGCCAAAGGGGAGCATGCCAAACTTAACCCCTACGCCATGGGGCCAGCCCATTTATCTCACAGTTTTAACCTCAGTTTGGAAAGACATGTTGGAACAGTTTAGTAAAACAAGTGAGAAAATATAATATGTGACGGATCTCTGTCATTTTAAAATGCCAAAGGCCTTCCTCATGGTGATTTACTATAGCTAATTACTAGGAGCATTTTATCACAATTGCTTAGATTAAATTAAATTTAGCAGTCATTTGTAGAGGTTCACCATGTATTACTAGGTTCTGAGAATATGAAACAAAAGCCATAAAAAAGTGAATGATGAATTCCATAAGAGTGATTCTGACATTAAGTGAATTGTTATCAAAAAAAATTTTTAGGTCCTACTCAAAGCAGTAATTCACTATGAGGATAAATTTTGAATAAGTATAATGAATAGGTTCTTGAATTGTTTGATAATCCAATTAATGAAAACGAGTGAATCAAAAGATTTAAATTTCTGATTAACTTACATAAAATACTGACATCGATGGAGTTAATATGAAACATAACACACCATGACAGCAAAACCAAACTGGTGAATGCATGTCATCGACTTGGCATTATCATTAATACTCTATTATTAATATTAATACAGTATTATCACAGCAGAAGAAAACTGGAATGTCCTGAAATCTTATAGTTCATCTCTGAAACTTCATAGAAATATCCACAAATTTTAACACATGCCTAAAAATTTACATGTCCCTACCAACGAGTGGCAAAGCTAAAAGAAACTCCTAAATGATCAATAATGAAAAGTAAATTTTGATAAATCATGCTAGAGGAAACATTAGTTTTTGAATCTCTCTAAAAAATATATTATGAAATTACAATATGGAGAGGGAAAGAGTTTGTTATCAAAAAAATTACTATAGAAGCAGTTAATAAAATTATTTTTTTTTGATTTTTAAATTTCTTTTCTCAATCTAAATATTTACATTCAAGACTAATTTTGTATTTTTTTTTTTGAATTCTCTTTCTTAAAGAAGACCCCTCAAATTGTTTATGCTTCAGGTGCCACAAAACCTAGCTCCCTCCCTGGGACAGGTACCGTCTAATATGGCAACTTAATACGGTTTATTTAGTCATTCCTCAGAAGAAGCTGTCATTTAACTTTCTAACTACTGGGGATGATGGGATATTAATTTTTGTTGGGGAATGCATTTGGTTCTGCTGAGGTTAACTCCACCCCAGCTCCAGGGGTGAAACACGTGACACAGACTAAGTTAATGCTTTTTGTTGTGTTTTGTTTTGTTTTTCAGCACATGTTGTCCAAGGCCGTTTAAACTGAGTGGATTTTGGGATTCTAGCTGGGAATGGTGGGAAAGGACAATCTCTCTGCCTTGCAAGGCTTGGGGGAGGATGTGTGCCACATTCGAGGGGCCATTTGAGCACCCTGGAGGAGGCCACCCAGAGGAGGAGGCAGACACTGCAGAGAGCAGAGAGAACCATGAACCTTGGATCCACAGTTGAGTCTCTGGAACAAGCCTGACCTGAAAGTCTACTTCTGGACTTTGTAGTTACGTAAATCAATAAATTCCATTTATTATTGAAGCCAGTTTGAGGTGTGCTTTTCTTTTACTTGCACAGAAGATGTCCTAACTAATAAACACAGGGTAGTCATAGGGAAGTACCTGGAAATTCCTAAGCATTATCATACATAAATTTTGAACAACAGTCAAGATCTCATTTCTCCTGGCCTCTTTGCCTCAGTTTATATTACCCAGATATCGATAACGATAAAAATACACATATGTTTCAATACAGGAACATGGTGAGGAATGCAAATATGACCAAATAAATAAGTGAAATCCTTCAAGCTAGGACTTCCACTCTGTCTGTCATGCTTTGTTTCTTAGACTGGTGAGTACTCGGGTGTTGTTATATTATTCTTTAAACCTTTTTGTTGTGGACAGATTTTTGCGACCCTTCTCCCTGCTCTAGCAGGCGGATCTAACAAGCAAACCGCACAGGCTTTAAGTCTGTACGATAAAATCCACGCTGTCCTGCGAAGCAGCCACGCAGGCCATCTTCAGCCTGCGCCAAAATGACCTTGCAACCCCACGCCTCATGACTGAAGACTCCAGCTGGACAGCTCCACATCAGGAAAAGATAAAGGGGGACCTCGCACTCACATTTCCCAGCTGCGCTTCTGAGAGATTGAGGAAATAATGAACAATCCTGGTCCTTGACTCCCTCCACACATAGATAATGTCAGCATCTCTAAACTTGTTTGACGTATAACTAAGAAACTCTTGTTTATGTTACCTTCAATGTATAATCTAGAGAAAAGCCCAGATGTACTCTATCCTTGTTTAGCTGTATTTTATTCTTCCCTGCACGTGCACTGTTTGGGAAAGAGATATGAGCTGCACTTAAACTCGTGCACCTCAGAGCAGTTCCATCAGAGCAGTCTGTTGATCTCTTTTCCCGGGGTTCAAAGTCCTCATGCTGATTATTGAACAAATTCCTTCACCAATGTCACCTAGACTCTTTATTTGTCACCATTGTTTATCTAAGATACTTCATAAGTAACTAAAAACACTGTGAGCCTAAGCAATCATGCTCTGCCAAGAGGAAGAAACTCAAAACCCAGTCAAGTATTCATGGCAAGAGTCATCCCTATTTTACAGATGAGGAGACTCAGTTACAGAAAGGGTAGGGGCCTTCCCGGGAGGGTCATGAAGTTGGTTAGTGACAGAGCCGAGAGTAGAAACATACACTCTAACCTCCATACTATACATCTCCTGAATTGGTTTAACATGCTCATAATGTTAATGTCCTCTGATGTGGATTATCAGAACTTTCCACAGTGGGCACCAGGGATCCACAAGATTGGATGAAAGTCAGGCATAATTCACACTCAAAAGTGAGCATCTCAGCTCAGTATACATATCTTTGGCAGTGAAGAATGGTTCTCAGTGGGGAAGGGTGTGGTGTATAGAGAAAGATGCAAAAACCTAGTTCACTAAAAGGGAAGTTGAAGAATAGGTGACAATAATAATAAACCATTTACATAATATTTACTATGCATCCAGCACTGTTCTAAGCACTTCACATAGATCAACTCATTTAATTTTTACAACATAAGAAATAGTATTCTTATTCCCATTTCACAGATGAGTCAATTTAGACACAAATTGCCTTACATTAAGCAATGTGCCCTAGGTCACAGGGTTAGTAAAATGGGTGAAGGAGAATTCCAAACCAGGCAGTCTGGTTCCGGAGAATCCTGTGCTCTGCTGCGGAACATAGTTAGCATGTTCCATCATGTATCTTGGGTCAACCTTGCTGCTTTACAAAATATTGCACCTTTGTTCCTCATGTATGAACAGTATTTCTATTGTTTCTCCCCTTATTTCTGCTATTTTGGTCACTAGAACACCAGGAGACTCTTTCCATGAAGAAAACTTTCACTTATTCATTTCTCTATTCCTTCAGGATACACTGTGGTTACTATGTGTTCATATGTGCTGGTTGCTTGGAACCCAGAGACACTCGAGTTTCCGTTAAGTTACACTTTGCATCTTCCAAGGCTCCATACACACAGCAGTTTCATCTCCTATTCTAGGTCCCCAGTTCAAATGTGTTGGCTTCTGACTGTAGAAGTAAGGTGAGGAAAGACCTGGACAACAAGCAAGCTGAAAACCCAACTCGAACAACTTTGGATACTGTGAGTTACGTGTTCCTTCTCCAAGCTTCACATGGCGGCTTCACTCCATCGCCTTCCAGGCCAGTGCATGGCCTCCAGGTCAAGATGCGCCAGATTCTGGGTTTGACCTACCAACCAGGTAGTTCTAATCAAACATGATTAAGGCCATTATTATACATCACTTATACCTCAATAGGGGCCGGTCCCATGGCCGAGTGGTTAAGTTCGAGCGCTCTGCTGCAGGCGGCCCGGTGTTTCGTTGGTTCGAATCCTGGGTGCGGACATGGCACTACTCATCAAACCACGCTGAGGCAGCGTTTCACATGGCACAACTACAAGGACCCACAATGAAGAATATACAACTATGTACCGGGGGACTTTGGGGAGAAAAAGGAAAAAAATAAAATCTTTAAAAAAAAAAAAGAAAAAGAAAAAAAGTTATACCTCAATAAAGCTGAAATATTTTTTTAAAAAATAGCACTGGTTCAGAAATGTACAAGCTCAGTATTTCTATTGTTCATAAAGAAGCTTCACAGACTTTGACTCCATCTAGGTCTCTCAAGTTTTGGTTCCAAGGAGCACTGATCGAAGATCTTTCCATGAAATCACTACTAGATGCTGGCCCTTCACACAACCAGCTGGAAATTCCATCCTTAGCAAAAGAACATTTTCTAGCAGCCATCTCCGTTATCTACATATTCTGGATGTACTTTAAGGAGAAAATAAGAAAAAAAGACAAGAGGAAGACGAAGAGGATGGGCAGGAGGAGGGGAAACAGCATTTTGATTTTGCTTGTGAAGCCAGGTACCCGAGGGTCACTGCAGATACTCAATAAGAACACGATTACCCTTCGACCTTGTTCCCAACACAGACACAGATGAAAAGAAGTTAATCTTGTTAATTTGCTGTTTTCTTGGTTAACCTGACAGGTGATTCAAGGGTCACAAGGATTTATGAGCTTGTTGTGCAGAAGAAAAAGAACGAATTTAAGGAAGTAAGGATCACCAGATAACCAGCCCCCAGCTGCCGTTGATGCACAGAAGTCTGCTTGCCCAAAGGCTTGTCTCGAGTGAAAGAAACATGGATTTCCCCTTTGTTTCTCTGAAACCCCTCCTCCCAAGCCACTTATGTCTATAAAGACCCCCTGTTAAGGCAGATTTGAGAGAACCTATCCTCCCGCCTTCTTGTTTTTGCCAATTCGAATAAACCTGTCTCCATCCCCAGGCACGGGTGTCTCAGTGACTGGCTTATCGTACATCGGCACAGGAATTTAAGATTAAGAGGTTCAGTATCACTTGTAATAAAAATGTAATTTCCTGGAACATGACTCTTGTTAGTGTTATTTTCTTAATTTTAACAGCTTTATTGAGTTACAATTTATGTACCATAAAATTCACCCATTATAAGTGCAGAGTTCGATAATTTTTAGTAAATGTACACAGTTGTGCAAACATCTCCACAATCTGGTTTCACAGCATGTCCACCCCTCCAAAAAGATTTCTTGAGCCCATTTGCTGACTATTGTTATTTTATAATCTATTTGTTTGGAGTCTCAGACAGTGAACTCTTTTTATATTCACTGTCTGCCCAGGGCAAGAATCTCTACTTTATTTCCTGAGACCTTTTGTAGGATACTATTTTCCCTAATTTTCTTGCTCTCCCTTCATTTGAAAGGTCTTCAGTTCTCCACAGATGACAGGTTTGCTTTTGTTATTTACTCGATGTGCTCATTAACATTTAATTATATCTTCTGGGTGCAATACTTAGGGCTCTTTGCAAAACAGTCTTTTAATCAGTAACAATAAACAAGCTTTTGGTTTAGGGTGAAAACAACAGGTACATTCCCAATCCTTTTTCCTCCACAAAAACGTTTTCTGTGAATACAAGAATCACCAGTCATAACATTACAGGATAGTTTTTAATTTCATTTCATTTCATTAATTAATCAATTTTTTTGAGGAAGATCAGCCCTGAGCTAACATCTGCCACCAATCCTCCTCTTTTTGCTGAGGAAGACTGGCCCTGAGCTAACATCCATGACCATCTTCCTCGACTTTGTACGTGGGACACCTACCACAGCATGGCTTTTGCCAAGCAGTGCCCCGTCCACACCCGGGATCTGAACCGGTGAACCCTGGGCCACCAAGAAGCGGAATGTGAAAACTTAACTGCTGTGCCACCAGGCCGGCCCCCATAGTTTTTTTTTTTAATTAATGACTTCCCCCTCTTTTTTTCTTTAGGAAGATTAGCCTTGAGCTAACATCTGCTGTCAATCCACCTCTTTTTGCTGAGGAAGAATGGCCCTGAGCAAACATCTTTGCCCATCTTCTTCTATTTTATATGTGGGCCACCTGCCACAGCATGGCTTGATAGGCGGTGTATAGGTCTGCACCGGAATCCAAACTGGTGAACCCCACGCCACCTAAGAGGAGCACGGTGAACTTAACTGCTATGCCACTGGCCTGGCCCCACTTTTTTTTTCTTAAGGAGATGCAGACTTATCACTTCGAAAAATGCTTCTCTTAGTGTTGAGAATGACAGCGCAGATTGTGGTGCCGGCAGCCCCTAGAACAATGCATGCTGACAGAGGGTCAGGTAATAGACTGAGCCCTGAACCCTTGCTATTTGTGAATCTGGTGGAGTAGACATTGCAGTTGCCTCCCTAACATCCATTTTATCCTTTTCCCATGTGTCCCAGCCACAGTCTAATCAGAATGCGATTGGCCACACTCCTAGTTCTGCGGGTGGGCCGTCATTGGTTTGCTCATGCTTGGCATTTCCCACATCCATAGTGATTGGTTTAGGGCCAGGTAATGAGAGCACAGCTGGCCCAATCACAGAGACACATTTTTATTTATTGATGGTAGGAGAAAGTTTCCTTCTGTCTCTATTCCCCACTCCCCGTCTTTTTTTCAAGTCAAGTGGGCCAATAAAGTCCTTTAGTATCCAAAACAGCGGAGTTGGATTTTGTTATTTACATTGTAAGGAGTCTTTATGGACATGCTTTATGATTACACTGTAAGTATTTTTATCCAAATTTTATAGAATAAAAAACTGAAGATTGGGGAAGCTAAACAATTTGCTTAAAATCTATATGATTCTAGAGTCCATGTTATTTACCGTGTGCTATCCTAGCTGTCCCATCCTGTGTAAGTGTTCTTATTTTCCTGGATTGACGCTGGATACCATCACCAGACTGAACAAACAAAATATATATTCCAAATATTAAATACACAACTTGAGCTTTCCATTCAAACACATGAATATAAATACACTAAGAAAAATACTGGAAATTGCAAGGGGAAAAAAGAAGTAATTCCATTATAATAAAGAATCTATTTTATTTTCAAGTCAAAGAAAACAGATACATATGCTTAGGGGTGCCAGGATATAAAAATAAAAATATCGGGGCCGGCCCGGTGCCGAAGCGGTTAAGTTCACACGTTCTGCTTCAGTGGCCCAGGGTTCGCAGGTTCAGATCCCGGGTGTGGACATGGCACTGCTTGGCAAAAGCCATGCTGTGGTGGGCATCCCACATATAAAGTAGAGGAAGATGGGCATGGATGTTAGCTCAGGGCCAGTCTTCCTCAGCAAACAGAGGAGGATTGGTGGCAGATGTTAGCTCAGGGCTAATCGTCCTCAAAAAAAAAATTTTTTTTAAAAAGCAAACAAAAAATTCATAACTGCATTGTTTATATATATTTGTGTGTGCGAGTGAGAAAGACTGGCCCTGAGCTAACATCTTTTGCCAGTCTTCTTCTTTTGGCTTGAGGAAGATGGTCCCTGAACTAACACCCATGCCAGTCTTCCTCTGCTTTGTATATGGGATGCCACCACAGCATGGCTTAATAAGTGGTGCATAGGTCCACGCCCAGGATCCAAACCGGCCAACCCTGGGCCGCCGAAGAGAGTGTGTGAACCGGGCCAGCCCCCAACAGCATTGTTTATAATTGCCAAACTCTGGAAGGCTATGTTCATGAAGGGTAAAATTGCTCTTTTCCTTCCTGGCTGCCTAAGGATTGACTGCCATCATGAATGACACAGTCACTATCTGAACCAGGAAGTTCGTGACCAATCGACTACTTCAGTGGAAACAAATGGTTATCAATGTCCTTCACCCTGGGAAGGCAACAATACCTAACACAGAAATTCCGGGAAAATGAGCCAAAATGTACAACACCACACCACATGTCATCTTTGTATTTGGATTCAGAGACCATTTTGGTGTATGGCAAGACAACTGGCTTCAGCAGGATTTATGATTTCTTGGAATATGCAAAGAAAAATGAACCGAACCTTGACTTGCAAGACATGGCCTGTATGAGAACAAAAAGACCTCAAGAAAACAGTAATAAACTATGCAAGCACCAAATGAATACAATAATATGGATGACTCTTATAATGTTGAACAACAAAAAAGAGTCAGATGTTAAAAAAGAATACTGTAGTATAATTTCATGTATATACAATTCAAAAGTAGACAAAACATAAACTATATTGTTTTGGGATACACATATAAATGGTAAAATTATGAAGAAAAGCAAAGAAATGATCATCCTGAAAGTGAGGATGGTGACCCCCTCTAGACATAAGGGATGGGGTTGTGATGAGGACCGTTTCAGAGCAGAGAGGGGGGAGACCAAGGTCCTGCAATGTCAGATTTCCTGACCAAGATGGTAAATACAAAGGTTTTACTTTATAACCACTTTTATGCACATTTCTCTATGTGTATTATATTTCATAATGAAACTTTTTCTCCAACTAATTTTATTGGGATTATAATGGTTTGTAACATTGTGTAATTTCAGGTATACATTGTTGTTTATCAATTCCCGAATACACTTCATCGTGCTCACCCCCAGTAGACTAATTTTTATCCTGAAACAATCTTTTAAGAGAAAAAAGGGTATCCCTAGAGAAACAGATAAGAGTTAAAAATCTTTCTTTGTTTGTTCTATTTCACAGTTGGTGCAATTTTTTGGAAACAAAGGTACAATCTCTATGATTAAATCCAGTTGCAGAGAAAAGGACTAGAATATCTTTTAGAAATCCATTTCTCAGAATTGTGCAAGCTTGAGCTGCACTCTGGAGCTTCATTCAAAATAGATGTCACCTAGTGATATAATAAAACAGGTACTATATATACCAACGAAAATAAGTGTTCAAATAAAATAGGTTTATTTATAAATATTTTCATATCTCTTAATACATAGATATAACATTGATGAAAACTTGTGATTTTTATGTGGTTGCATAAAAATGGAAATGTCTTGTGTTTTACAACTTACATGGTTGACATACCTGCTTAACAGTTCTATTACCTCTCCAATTGTTCTTAGACGCACACTGGAAGTCGGAGGAGGTGGGAGTATGCTCTCTTTATCCTTCCCTCACATCAGACTTAAAACCCTATAAAACAAAACAAGTTATGTGTGTGTGTGTATTTATTTATTTGTTTTTCCTGCTGAGGAAGATTTGCCCTGAGCTACCATCTGTTCCTGATCTTCCTCTTTTTGTATGTGAACCACCACCACAGCATGGCCACCGACGAGTGGTGTAGGTTTGCACCTCAGAACCAAACCCAGGTTGCTAACTGGAGCATGACAAACTTAAGCACTAGGTCACTGGGACTGGCCCAAGTTACATATTTTGGATGGTTTTCTAAATTCAGTGTACAACTTCTTCCTGCCTCTCTTGACTTGCCATCAGTCAAGTCACATGAAGCTACTGAAAATATTAAGAGAGAAGGAGGGGAAAGGGGCAAAATTAATATTTTTAGTTTGTGATACATGTACCTCGCCTTTCTCCTCAAACTCCTTAAATCTGATACGATTTTTTTATAGACAACAATACTGCATAATAAATTTCAAAGTTGCTAAGAGACTAGATCTGAATTATTCCCTCCACAAAGAAAAGAAATGATAATTATATGATGTGATAGAGGTGCTAGCCAATGCTGCGGTGGTAATCACATTGCGATATATAAATCAACCACATCAACACACTGCACACCTTAAACTTACACAACGTTATACGTCAATTATATCTCAATTCAAAAAGTTTCCTTGACAAATATAAATTGTTTCTGAATATGAACTTATGCACTTATTTTAAGAGAGCAATTTATAACAATACTTAATGGACATCAGTTTATGATGATACTGTTGTACACACAAATATAATTAAAATGTACAAGTGATAAATTAACCAAATTAGTCAAAGTTTAAAAAAATAAAAAATACATGTATTCATGTTTAAATTGAAGAGTAAACTACACGTCGGTTATCCTTCAGTTGAATTCCATCTTCCTCTATAACTTGAGCAGTAAAAACATTTCTTTGTTTTCTATCACATTGCCTATTGATTTTTATCTGATACGAGTGATTTACTCCCATGAGAGGTGGTTACCTTCCACCATGGCCTTTCTCACGCTGGCTGACACATTTATCAATTCTTTTCTAAGAGCTCAGAGAGAGAAAGACACGTGACTCATGATGAAAATATAGCACAGAGGTAGGGCTTCCTCTAGGTAGCACTTTTCTTTCACTTAATGAGGAAATTTAGATATTGAGCTGATGAGTAGTTTACCTGATTAAAAACATATGAAATTTTACTTTTATTAAAATGCAATTATTCATTAGGTTTTAAAAATTAAACTCTTCTAATATTAAATTTTAAGAATAATATTAGGGCCTGGCCCTGTGGCTGAGTGGTTAAGTTTGCATGCTCCACTTCAGTGGCCCAGGGTTTTGCCGGTTCGGGTCCAGGACATGGACATGGCAACGCTCATCAAGCCATACTGAGGTGGTGTCCCACACAGCACAATCAGAGGCACTCACAACTAGAACACAACTATGTACTGGGGGGCTTTGGGGAGAAGAAGAAGAAAAAAAAATGAAGAAGAAGATTGGCAACAGATGTTAGCTTAGATGCCAATCTTTAAAAAGAAAAAAGAAAGAAAAATATTAATGAAAAATTTTTATCAAAAAGAGTCAGTCAGGGCCAGCCTGGTGGCACAGTGGTTAAGTTCACATGTTCCGCTTCAGCAGCCCAGGGTTCGCCGGTTTGGATCCTGGCTGTGGACATGGCACCGCTTGGCAAGCCATGCTGTGGCAGGTGTCCCACATATAAAGTTGAGGAAGATGGGCACAGATGTTAGCTCAGGGCCAGCCTTCCTCAGCAAAAAGAGGAGGACTGGCAGCAGATGTTAGCTCAGGGCTAATCTTCTTCTTAAAAAAAAAGTCAGTCATTTGGCTGTAAAATGAAAGTGGGATCAAAATGTTCCTTATTTTAGGAAACTGTAGCTATGCATCAGAACAGGTTAGCAAGTACTCAAGCATAACATTAAATGTAAAGGGAAGGGAAACACCAAAAACAAAGATAGTCTTGTCATTTTAACCACAAACTCACAACACAAGATGGCAGAAGATGTGAGAAAAACAACTTAGGAGAGGAAGAGGAAAGGAATTGAATTGGTTTAGTCTAAGGAAATAAGAGGCCATCAAAAAGGGACTATCTTATCTACAAGATTTTGAATACAAACCTCATGGTAATCACCAAACAAAAAAGCAGAACAGAGACACAAATAATAAATATGGCGAAAACAAAGAAACACAACATAAAAAATTACATAACTCAACTGGTAGACCAAAATACACACGATGAGAAACAAAGGAAACGCAGGAGAACTGGATAATGAGTGACAAAATTGCAGCATTAAGCCCTCACATATTGATAATCACCCTAAATGTCAGTAGATTGAATTCTCCAATAAAAAAAAAACAGAGTGGCGAGATGGATTAAAGAACAGGACGGAACAATATGCTGCCTCCAGGAAACACATCTCAGCTCCAACAACAAACACAGGTTCAGAGCGAAGGGATGGAAGCCGATCCTCCAAGCTAATGGCAAACAAAAGAAAGCAGGTGTCGCAATACTTATATCAGACAAAGTAGACTTCAAGATAAGACAGGTTGGGCCAGCCCCGTGGCCCAGTGGTTAAGTTCACGCGCTCTGCTACGGCGGCCCAGGGTTTCCCTGGTTTGGATCCTGGGCGTGGACATGGCACTGCTCATTAGGCCATGTTGAGGCGGCGTCCCACATACCACAACTAGAAGGACCCACAACTAAAATATACAACTATGTACTGGGGGAATTTGGGGAGAAAAAGCAGGAAAAAAAAAAAGATAAGACACGTAAAGAGAGACGAAGAGGGGCAGTATATAATGATCAAAGGGACACTCCACCAAAAAGACGTAACACTTATAAATATCTATGCACCCAACACAGGCGCACCAAAGAACATAAAGCAACTATTAACAAACCTAAAAGGAGATATAAATAACAACACAATAATAGTATGGGACCTCAACTCTCCACTCACATCAATGGATAGATCATCCAGACAGAAAGTCAACAAGGAAACAGTGGAATTAAATGAAAAGCTAAACCAGTTGGACTTAATAGACATATATAGAACACTCCATCCCAAAACAGCAGAATACACATTCTTCTCAAGTGAACATGGAACATTCTCAAGGATAGACCATATGTTGGGAAACAAGGCAAGCCTCAACGAAGTTAAGAAGACTGAAATAATAACAAGCATCTTTTCCAATCACAATGCTATGAAGCTAGAAATTAATTCCAAGAAAAAAGCTGAGAAAGGGACAAAGATGTGGAGACTAAACAACATGCTATTGAATAAGCTATTGAACGTGGATCATTGAAGAAATTAAAAGAGAAATCAAAAAATATCTGGAGACAAATGAAAATGAAAACATACTATACCAACTCCTATGGGATGCAGCAAAAGCCATATTAAGAGGGAAATTCATCACAACACAGGCTCACCTTAACAAACAAGAAAAAAACAAATAAGCAATCTCAAACTACACCTAACTGAATTAGAAAAGAACAACAAACAAAGCCCAGAGTCAGCAGAAGGAGAGAAATAATAAAAATCAGAGGAGAAATAAATGCTATTGAAACAAAAAGGGCAGTAGAAAGGATCAATGAAACAAAGAGCTGGTTCTTTGAGAAGATAAATAAAATTGACAAACTGTTAGCCAGATTTACAAAGAAAAAAAAGAAAGCTCAGATAAATAAAATCAGAAATGAAAGAGCAGAAATAACAACAGATACCACAGAAATACAACAGATTAGAAGAGAATACTACGAAAAACTATATGCTGACAAAATGGACAATCTAGAGGAAATGGATAAATTCTTAGACTCTTATCACCTCCCAAAGCTGAATCAAGAAGAAATAGAGGATCTGAATGGACCAATCACAAGGAAAGAGATTGAAACAGCAATCAAAAGCATCCCAAAGAAAAAAAGCCCAGGACCAGACAGCTTTCCTGGGGAATTCTGCCACACTTTCAGAGAGGATTTAATACCTATCCTTCTCAAGCTATTCCAAAAAATTAGGGAAGGGGGAATGCTTCCTAATACATTCTACGAGGCCAACATCACTCTGATACCAAAGCCTGACAAGGACAACACAAAAAAGGAAAACTACATGCCAATATTGCTGATGAACACAGATGCAAAGATCCTCAACAAAATATTGGCAACTTGAATACAACAATACATCAAAAACATCATACATCATAATCAAGTGGGATTTATACCAGGGACACAGGGATGGTTCAACATCCGCAAATCAATCAACATGATACATCACATCACCAAAATGAGGAATAAAAACCACATGATCATCTCAATAGATGCAGAGAAAGCATTTGACAAGATCCAACAGCAACTTACGATAAAAATTCTTTTTCTTTTCTTTTCTTCTTCTTCTCTTTTTTTTTTTTTGCTGAGGAAGACTCACCACAATCACCACTCTTATTCAACATAGTACTGGAGGTTTTGGCCAGAGCAATTAGGCAAGAGAAAGGAATAAAAGCAATCCAAATAGGGGTTAAAGAAGTGAAACTCTCACTGTTTGCAGATGACAAGATCTTTTTTTCTTTTTTTTTTTGAGGAAGATTAGCTCTGGGCTAACATCTGCCGCCAATCCTCCTCTTTTTGCTGAGGAAGACTGGCCCTGAGCTAACATCCATGCCCATCTTCTCCTACTTTATACGTGGGATGTCTGCCTCAGCGTGGCTTGCCAAGCAGTGCCATGTCCGCACCCAGGATCCGGGTCGGTGAACCCTGGGGTTGCCGAAGTGGAATGTGCAAACTTAACCACTGTACCACCAGGCTGGCCCCTTGAAAAGTGTTTAATCTCCATAATATGTAAGGAACTCACACAACTGAACAATAAAAAAACAAACAGCCTGATCAAAAAATGGGCAGAGGATATGAACAGACATTTTTCCAAAGAAGATATACAGATGACCCATAAACACATGAAAGGATGTTCAGCATCACTAATCATCAGGGAAATGCAAATCAAAACTCCACTAAGCTACTACAGTAAGAAACACCCATTAAAACGGCTATAATCACTAAGACCAAAAATAACAAATGTTGGAGAGGGTGTGGAGAAAAGGGAACCCTCACACACTGCTGGTAGGAATGCAAACTGGTGCAGCCACTATGGAAAACAGTATGATGATTCCTCAAAAATTTAAAAACTGAAATATCATATGACCTAGCTATCGCACTACTGGGTATCTACCCAAACAACTTGAAATTAACAATCCAAAGTAACACATGTACCCCTATGTTCACAGCAGCACTATTCACAATAGCCACGACAAGGAAACAATCCAGGTGCCCATTGACTGACGATTGGATAAAGAAGATGTGGTATATAGATACAATGGAATACTACTCAGTCATTAAAAAAAACCCAAATCATCCCATTTGCAACAACATGGATGGACCTGGAGGGTATTATGCTAAGCGAAATAAGCCAGACTGAGAAACACAAAACACCATATGATTTCACTCATATGTGGAATATGAACAAACACATGGACAAAGAACACAGTTCAGTGGTTACCAGGGGAAGGGGGTGGGGGATGGGCACAGGGGGTGAAGGGGAGCACTTACGTGGTGACAGTCAAGTACAATGTACAACTGAAATTTCACAATGACATAAACTAATATGAATTCAATTAAAAAAAAAAGTGCCAAAGGTGTTAACTCATGGGTGATCAGGCATCAGACACTGGTGGTAGAGAATAAATTGGTCCAATCTTAATGCAGGAATATTTGTCAATATGTCAATATGTATAACACACTTTGGCTTTTTTTGTTGTTGTTGTTGTTTTTAAAGATTTTATTTTTTTCCTTTTTCTCCCCAAAGCCCCCAGTACATAGTTGTATATTCTTCGTTGTGGGTCCTTCTAGTTGTGGCATGTGGGATGCTGCCTTAGCGTCATTTGATGAGCAGTGCCATGTCCACGCCTAGGATTCGAACCGACGAAACATTGGGCCGCCTGCAGCGGAGCGCTCGAACTTAATCACTCGGCCACGGGGCCAGCCCCTGTATAACACGCTTTGACCCAGCACTTTCACTTTTGGGAATTAAAAAAAAAGTTCCTGATTTTCAGGGGATGATAAAAATGAATTATCATGTTTTACAACGTGGGAAATCACTGACATGAGCTGAGATCATTGTAAGGAAGGCCGTTGGGTAGACTGCTTCAGAATACCTGCCTGCATCAGTGAGTCAGAGCTGTGTCCTCCAAACCAGAGTAATAGTCTTTTCCTTTGGACTACTCTAGTACTTTCCTTGCATGTCTTTCATGGCACTTAACACTTTTGACCATGTACTATAATTCTGTATGTATTTTGTCTCTCTCCTTGACTGTAAGTATCTGATGGGTAGGGTAATACCTAGCATGGCTTGATTCACCAGTTCATCTTTGTATCTTGCACAATGTTTTGCCCATTATAGGCTTTCAATAAGTGGTTACTGATGCAAGAATCAGTGAGAGACTGAGTAGGCAGCACTGGTTTTCTTTCCTGGCTTTGGCAACGACATCTGATGAGTGTATCAAACAACCCCAGACATTAGGCATAACTGTGTAATCCTATGGAAACAGAATCTGACTCAAAGCAAAAAGAATTCTGAATCTTAAACCCAAGTAAGAGTCAGAATAGACAAATGTCAAATAGATAAGTTTTAGAGAGATTAAGTCAATCACGGGCATTACCTGTGATTATAGCCAGAAATGACACACAGTACCAACAAGGCCTCATAAAGCAGTAGGCATTCCTTGGAAGGCACACTAAATCATTTTATGGGAGAAGCTTAAAAATCTGGAAAGCTGGGGCCAGCCCCATGGCTGAGTGCTTAAATTTCTGTGGGCTCAGCTTTGGTGGGCTGGGCTCCCAGTTTCGGATCCCGGGCAGACCTACTCCACTCATCAGCCATGCAGTAGAGGCATCCCACATATAAAAAATAGAGGAAGACTGGCACAGATGTTAGCTCAGGGGTAGTCTTCCTCAAGCCAAAAAAAAAAAAAGAGGAAGATTGACAGCAGATGTTAGCTCAAGGCGAATCTTCCTCACCAAAAAAAAAAAAAAAAAAAAAAAATCTAGAAAACTGCTAACATTAAATCAATAGCAATAGCAAATAAGATCAAGTCCATAGAGGCTTTATGTAAGAAAAAATTACTATTATTTTCCTTTCAAGAGGAAATAATCCTTTTCCAATTTATAAGATAAGGATATAGTTCTTAGAAGATAAAGGATTCAAAGGAACACCAATAGTATACAGAATCTGACAGTGCTGCTGTCATTAATTCTTTTTTCCTAAATCTCCAATTTTTCCCTCTCTACTAATGCTTCCCACGGACAGACAAGATACGCTATTACTTCTCCCAACCTGAAAAACAGAACACTTTTACTTCATATCTTCCTCCAGCTACTGTCCCATTTCTCTGCTCTCCTTTGGCACAAAACTTCTTGAGAGAGTTGTCTACACTTGCATTCTTTCTTAAACACACTCTGATCAGGTTCCTGTCTCATCATTCCACCACAACTGCTCTCAGGGTCACCAAAGACCAGCTTGTTGCTAAATTCAATAACCTCAGTCTTCATCTTACATCACGGATCAGGAGCATTTTAAACAGCTGATCATCCCCTCTTTCTTTGAACACTTTGCTCACTTGTACCGCAGTCTCCTAGTTTTCCTTCAACTCCAAGACCAGACTTTCTCAGTCTCCTTCGCTGGTTCCTTCGCTACTCCTTGCCTCTTAATGTTGGAGGCCCGAGGGCTCAGTCCTAGGACCTCTTCTCTTGCTGTAATCCCTCCCTTGGTGATCTCACCCCATCTCATGATTTTAAATTTCATGTCCGCACCAAAGATGCCCAATTGATGTCTCTAGTCTGGACCTCTCTCCTAAACTCCAGATACATATATCCAACTGTCTGCTTGACATCTTTATTTCAAGGTCCAGTAGATATCTTACGCTTAATATGTCCCAAACTGAACACCTATCTTCCTCTCAGAGTCTGCTCCACGCATACTCCTCCCCATCTCAGTGAATGGCAACTTCATCCTTCTGCTAATAGTTGGAGTCATCTCTGATTTCTCCTTTTTTTCATTCTCACACTGCACTCCCAAATTCTGTTGACTCTTCCTTCAAAATATATCCAGAATCCAACCACTTCTCTCCACTTTCATTGCTGTCCCCTTGGTTCGAGTCCCCACCACCACTCACCCAGATCACTACACCTCTCACCTAACTGGCCTCTGTGCTTCTACTCCTGCTCTCCCACAGTCTATCTTCAACCTAGCATTCAGAGTGATCCTTTTAAAACATGCAGGAGATCAGCTCATGCCTTTGCTCAAAATTCTCCAACAGCTCCCATCTTAAGAGTAAAAAGCCACAAACGTCACCCTCTACTCTCCCTAACACTCATCCTGCTTTGGCCATACTGGCCACCTGCCAGGCCGACGCCTGACTCACAGCCTTCTATTCCTTCTGCTTCTCATGCTCTCCCACTGAGATCCACCTAACTCACGTCTTCACTCCTTACACGTCTTTCTTCAAATGTTATTTGCTCAGTGAGGTCTTTTCCGACCACCCTACTTAAAATGAAAACACCCATCTCCAGCATTATTCCCCTTTTTGGATTTATTTTAATCTACAGCACATACCATCTTTTCAGATACTATACAATTTATTCAATTATTTTACTTATTGTCTGTCTCCCCAAGTTGGATGTAAGCTCCATGAAGCAGGGGTTTTTGTTTTTGCTTTTTCCACTGCTACACCTCTGGACACAAATATTTGTTGGATAGTCATGTAATTTTCTAGGTACTTGGGTTTTAGCAATAAAAAAGACAGACCAGGTCTCTGACCTCAAACGGTTTACATTCTCTTGTTGGGGGGAAGGCAATAAACAAGTCAGCTAGCAGATAAATTATTTCAGATTTTGCTAAGAGTCTTGAATGAAATAAACAGGGGATATGATAAAAGAATAATGGAGAAAGGAGAGCGACTTTAGAGTGGTCAGGGAGGGCTAACTCATCATTAGCATGTAAACGCCATGAGTATATGGACCTTGTCTGTCCTGTTCATAGCGGTGATGGGATTTTCCAGGGGAGGGGTGAAGGTTCTCAATTTGGAGCCTGTTGAGAAATAGGACCTAGGAGACAGAAAAGTGGAGATTAAAAAAATCTTTATTACTAATAAAATGAGCTAATATCCCTAAATGAGAAATACTTATACTCAGCTAGTCAGTGGCACATTTGGACAACCATAGGCTTCCCCACAGGGACAGAGCCTGCCCCTGTTAGCTTATTTCAGCAAGGAGAGCAGACTAGCATTTTCACTCTCTGCAGGCAGGCAGGCAGACAGGCAGACAGGCAGACAGGCAGACAGGCAGACAGGGCATCAGAGAGAAAAGTCAAATGGCACTGAATCTAGCATATTCAGTTCCTACTTCCAAATCCAACAATCAGCTAAGTCATTCCTCCAACCAGGGGAAGAGTGAGTGAGATGATAGGGTGAAGCTGGAAATGGCATTTTAAAAGTCTCTCCTCGTGGAAACATAGGAATACAATATAAGTGTTTCCTGCTACCATGCTGTGGCAGCATGAAAACTCAGATTTCCTGCTGAGGGGAGCGTAGTAGACTGATGAGCCCAGCTGCAGTCCTTCTGCATCTGCCACAGCATATGTGAGAAGCCACGCCTCCCAGAGGCAGGTGCAATACTAACTCAAGCTCTTTCCTGAAGGAGGTGGGACTTTTCCGTGTGCAACTTTGGCTTGAGGACACTCATCAGCTTAGCCAAAAACTTTCTTAGAAATACTCTGCAGAGTGAGACTCTTTCTACCCAATGCTCCTTCCTTCCTCCTCTCCTTTCACTAGTAGCAGATCTATATCAAGTCTGCAGGCTCCACATTCTCCTTTAACCTTTACTCCACATATGCATTTCCCCCAAATAAATCTCTTATGTGCCTAATTCTATCCAGGTGTCTGCTTCTTGGAGGACCAAATGAACACATGCGTTGTATCCTGAGCACCTAGAACAGGTCCTAAGATGCAAAGTGCTCAATAACTATTTGTTAAATGAGTTATGGCATGAAGGGGATGACATTTGAACTAAGATCTGAAGAATAAGAAGGAACCAGCCATGCAAAAAACCAGGGAAAGAGTTTTTCAGGCAAAGGAGACACCAAGTGCCAAGGCACCAAAGAGGGAAAGATCTTGTCTTATTGAAGAGTGAAGGCCAGTGGGTCGAAGCACAGGAGAAGGGGAGTGGGATACAAGGTGAGGCAAGAGAAGCGGAGGGGGCCAAATGCCATAGGATCCGACAGGTCATGCTAAGGAGCTGAGGTTTTAGTCAATGAACAATAGGACACCACTGAGGGATTTTGAACAGGTGAATGACATGATTTATGTTTTAAGAAGGTCACTCTGCTTTCTGAAGAGTAGATTCAAAAGAGACATGAGTAAAACAGGACCAGTGAAATAGCCTAGACAAGAGATGATGATAGCTTGGATTCGAGGACTGAAGAGAGTTGGAAAGAAGAGAATAATAAATTCACGATTATTGGGAGCAGAACCAACTATAGCTTGCTGAGACTGTATGAGGAGAAGGAGTCATCAAGGATGACACTAAGGTTTTTGGCTTGGGCAACTGGGTGGCTATTGATGACGTTTGCTCTGGGAGCGGGCGCAGATTCGTGGAGGCAAAGTGTCTATTAGGCAGCCTAGTAGAGATCTCAATTAGGCAATGAGACACGTAAGTCTGAAACTCAGGGAAGAGATGTTAGCTACAGATATAGACTTGTCAGTCAGCATGTATATATGCTCTTTAGAGCCATGCGACTGGATAAGATCATCTCCGGAAAGAAGGTTGACAGGGAGAAGAGGGCTCAGAATTAACCCTGCAGCTCTACAATATTTAAAGGTTGGGTGAAGGAGGCAGCAAATAACCTGAGAAAGAGCGTCCAGTGAGGCAAGACGAAACCCAGGAAGATTGTGGCCTCATGGAAGCCAATTAGGGGAAAGTGCTTCAAATCGCTCAACTGTACTGAACGCTGCTGAGGCGGCCAATAAGCACGGGACACAGAAATGGAACTGGTCCCAGCCAAGTGGAGGTTGTTGGTGACTTTGACAAGAGAATTGTCTCAGAATGGTACAGACAAAGGCTAGACTGGATTGAGGAGTAAGGGAGGGAGTGGGAATAACATGCAAAATATCTTTTGAGATGTTTTGCTGTCAAGGGAAGTAAATAAAGGAGGCATCGCCGGAAGGAGATGCACTGTCAAGGGACAGTTTTTAAAGTCTGTGTTCCTAGAGCAGGTATGTGTCCAGTGAGGAGGAGCTCTATCTCTTCTCTCACTTGCATAAAAGCTATCCTAAAAGATTATAAATTCTAGAATTCACCTCACAAATGCCTTTTAATTGATTTAGGAGGCTATTTTTCATTTTCAAGTGGAAAAAAAAAAGTCCTTTTGAAGCTGGGTACTTGTAAGTTACTGTAAATAGTCAATAAGATTACCTTTTGACCTTGTTATGAAAAGAAGTTAATCTTGTCAATTTGCTGTTTTCTTGTTTAACTTGAGGGGTAACTCAAGGGTCACAAGGGTTTATGAAATTGTTTTATAGAAGAAAAAGAATGCCTTCAAAGATTACTGATAACCAGCCCCCAGCTGCCCAGGGACTTATGGGGGGGTATGTGAAAGAAACACAGATTACCCCTTTGTTTCTCCAAAACTCCTCCTGCCACATCCCTTAGCTCTATCAAAGCCCCTGCCTTCTTCTCTTGTTAAGGCAGATTTGAGAGAACCTGTGCTCCTCCCTTCTCGTCTTGGCCAATTCGAATACACCTATCTCCATCTCTAAGCACTGATGTCTCAGTGTTTAGCTTACCGGGAATTGGGCACACAAATTTGAGATTGAGAGGTTCAGTATTATTTTCCCTTATAAAATAAAATCTGCCCCAAGTACACCTTTATCTTCAGTCTTACATTTCAGTTTGTTCTATGGTCTCCTCCTTTATCTGTTACTAGTACTACAAAGTATTTTTGCTCCCTTCCAGGTAATTCTAAGAACTAATTTGCCTTAGACCCTGATGCTTGGTAGCTCCCAAAGGAGGCAGACAGATTACTTTGCATGATCCAAGGGGGAGAACGTAATGCTCAAATGGAAGAAACTGAGCAAAACAATGAAAATACGGACTGAGTATTATAAACAACTCTGAGACACTGTTATTTATGACTTTGTGGGAAAGCTTCTCCTAAGGGAAGTAGTAGAAACTCCAGCACTTACATAGGTTAAAACACAACTGCAAAAGGCACTAAAAAAACATATTAGGGGGATTCATCCTATAAAAGACCCTGGGAAGTACAGTTATGGCCAAAGAGGCCTCATTTCTAATTTTTTTGATTCTAAAAAATTCATATATTTGCAGAAACTGCACTTTAGAGTTGAAGAAAGGGAGTGGCGTTCCCATGCAAATGGTAAAAACATCCATGTATTTTTAGTCTTAAAAAAGCAAGACAGCTTTAAAAATGAACTTTATGTCAGAAAATCCAAAAGTCATAAGTCATAAAAGGTTAAAGCTAGACAGGACATGGAATTTGTGGTGAAGAAAATACTGCGGCATAATCTTCACAATATCACTGCTTAGCACATAAATATACAATCAGTACTTTGCCTTACATTTTTTGAATACCCACTATGTGCTAAATATCATATCCTGATAACATATAGAGTTATTTGGGTGATAGAGAAAGGATTCAGGGGAAGCAAGATTCCTAATCGTTTTCCTATTTGACTTGTGGCAGGCCATTTAACTTTAATGATTTCACCTTCTCCAACCACAAAACGGGAAGGATATTTCTTATCATATTTGAATATTGTTATGGATTGAGTGTTTGTGTCCCCTTTCCAAATCATATGTTGAACCAACCCCCCTCCCTAATGTGATGGTATCAGGAGGTGGGCCTTTGGGAGGTAATTAGCATTAGATGAGGTCATAAGGGTGGAGCCCTCATGAATGAGATCAGTGCCCTTAAAAGAGTTGCTACAGAGCTTGTTTCCTATCTCTGCTCTCAGTCATGGGAGAAGTCGGTAGTCTGCAACCCAAAAGAGGACAGTCACCAGACCTGACCATGCTGGCACCCTGATCTTGGACTTCAGTTTTCAGAACTGAGAAATTTCCATTGTTTATAAGCCACCCAGTCTATGGTATTCTGTTATAGCAGCCCAAACCGCCTAAGACAAATACTAAATGATTCAACATGACTTGTAAAAGTGAACGTACTACATCAAAAGCACAAGGGACAAAAGAAAAAACAGACAAATTGGACTACAATCAAATTAAAAATTTTTGTGCTGCAAATGGTACCATCAAGAAAGCGAACGGACAACCCACAGAATGGGAAAATTATTTGGAAATAATTATTGGCAAATATCTGATAAGGGACTGGTACCTGGAATATAAAAAGAAAACTTACAACTCAACAATAAAAAGACAAGCCGATTAAAAAAGGAACAAAGAATTTGAATAGATATTTGTCCAAAGAAGATACACAAGTGGCTAATAAACACATGAAAAGATAGATACTCAACATTGTTGGGGGCCGGCCCGGTGGTGCAGCGGTTAAGTTCGCACGTTCTGCTTCAGCGGGCTGGGGTTCACCAGCTCGGATCCCGGGTGTGGACATGGCACCGCTTGGCAAGCCATGCTGTGGCAGGCGTCCCACATATAAAGTAGAGGAAGATGGGCATGGATGTTAGCGCAGAGCCAGTCTTCCTCAGCAAAAAGAGGAGGATTGGCAGCAGTTAGCTCAAGGCTAATCTTCCTCAAAAACAAAAACAAACCATTGTTAAACCCTCAGAGAAATGAAAACACAAAACCACAATGAGGGACCACTTCACATCTACTAGTGTGGCTATAATAAAAAAGACAATAACAAGTGCTGGTGAGGCTGTGGAGAAACTACAATGCTCATACACTGCTGGTGGGATGGAACATGATGTAGCTGCTTTGGAAAACAATTTGCCAGTTGCTCAAAAAGTTAAACATACAACCCAGCCATTCTGCTCCTGGGTATCTACCCAAGAGAAACTAAAACACACATCCACACAAAAACTTACATATGAATGTTTATAGTACCATTATTCATAACAGCCAAATGATGGAAACAACCCAAATGTCCACTACCTGTTGAATGGATAAACAAAATGTGGCATATCCATACAGTGGCATATTATTTGGCATTAAAGAAACGGAGTACTGATACAAGCTACAACATGGATAAACCTTGAAGACACGTTAAGTGAAAGCAGCTACACACAAAAAGCCAAAGAGGGTAGGATTCCGTTGATGGAATTTACCAATTTAACAATGTCCAGAATAGGCAAATCCATAGAGACATAAAGTAGATTAGTGGTAGCCCAGAGGGAAGGGAGGGGAGAATGGGGAGTGACTGTTAATAGATAGGGGGTTTCTTTTCAGGGTGATGAAACATTCTGGAATTAGTCATGATAATTGAATGACTCTGTGCACTTTAAATGGATGAATTGTATAATATGTGAATTATATGGCAACCAGGATGTTCAAAAAAAGAAGTGAACATATTAACGTCAATGTCACCAGGAGTCCAAATTCTGGCTTAGACAGAATTTCTTTCCTGGAGAGCAGATAATATGCAAAGCCAGCAGTGGTCTAATTTTACTCACAAATTCCTGACATATCTAGCTGCCAGGTTCCTATTTTAAGCAAGTACCACCCCCCCCCCCCCAAAATTAACTTTTACTTCTGGAATGCAGTCTTTAGGGTTATGGTTTAGTAAACCATCCAATACAGTATATTCTTTGTACGTGGCAAAATCTGGAATTTCATGATACTGTCACATTGACTGCTCAACTCAGATTTGTGTATTATAAAATACTTGGGTTCTTCAGAGAACAGATTGGTGGTTGCCAGAGGCGATGCCGGGGTGGGTGAAGGTGGTCAAAGGGTACAAACTCCCAGTTATAAACAAGTCCTGGGGATGTAATGTAGTTAATAATACAATACTGTATATTTGAAAGTTACTAAGAGAGTAATTGTTAAAAATTCTCATCACAAGAAAAAAAAACCATGGTGATGGATGTTAACTAAACTTATTGTGGTAATCATTTCACAATATATACATATATCAAATCATGTTGTACATCAAAACCTAATACGATGTTATATGTTAATTATATCACAATTTAAAAAATTTTGTATTCTTGTCCAGCTGAGGATGGTTTCTTTTCACTGACTCCAAGAGTCTTCCCTGTATACGTGTACGCACTTCTAAGTTTTCTCGGTCTCTCACCCGTTTATACTTTCAAATTTTACCTTTGGAACACCTTGGAATACACTTACAAAAATAAATCGGAAATTCTCTCTAAAATGCCAAAGTAAAACGAAGTGAAGTCTACTTGTGTTAGAGTTTTCTTCCAAATGGGCTTCCTTTGCGGAGGTGGAAGCGTGTTGACAGAGGTTTTCCAGAATGTGAGCGGTCCGGCTGTTAGAGAACGCCCAGAAACCAGACGTTTTCCGTTTTCTTTTACTTTGCTTCGGCGGCATCGCGGAGAGTCGAGGCGTTGGAGGGTCGCTAAAAAGCAAGCGCCGGGGAACGACGGGGCGCCGCGGGGCCCGGCGTGCGCAGGCATCCCTTCCCGGCCGAGCTCCCGCCAGGGCCGCCGCGGGAGCCTACCTGGGCCCGGCCCGCAGCGCCCGCCGCGCCCGCCACCCCCGCGCCGTCGCCATGGCACCGCGCCGCCCCGCCCCCCGCGCGCCTCCCTCCCGCCCGCCGCCCCGCTCGCCCCTCCCCCCGCGCGCGCTGCTGCGGGGAGGGGGTGGGGCGGGGGCGGGAGGAGACGCAGGCGAGAGGAAATCGGCGGCGCGACGCACGCGCCCCATTGGCTGCCTCGTCCTGGGGCCAGAAGCCCCGCCTCTCCGGCAGGGGTCACGTGACCCCTTTCAAAGATGGCCGCTCTGTTGTTTTGATGAATAATACTTCGTGGGGCGAGGGGGTGAGACTAGGGGTGGAAGGGTAGGAGGATTTACTCTTCCAGCCGGAGCATCGCGAGTCCCGTCCTCCCCCTCCCCACTGCCCGGGCTCCGGCGTGGAGGCGGGGCGTGGCCGGCCTGCTTTGGGAGGGGAGGGGCTTCCCTCTTCAGAGCTGGGTTCTGCCTGGGCGGCTCTGGGGTCGTCTTCCCTCGGGGCATCCACTCTGCAGTCGAACAGTTCCCGCCAGGGGCACAGGGTAGGACGGAGAGCAGGATCTGCTGGAGGAAGCGCAGCTGCCGCGCTACCGCCACGAAGACACAGCAGGCTCGGGGCACGAGACGAGCTGGCGCCCGAGCTCCCTAGTCTGAGTGACCTGGGAAGCAGAGGGTAGTAAGTGGCGCCTTAAGATAACCCCACAACAGCAGCAGTGGTGGCCAAAGGAGGCTACGCAGGGCACAAGCAGCTGTAAGAGTCTCTGGGGCGACTGGAGTGACCGACGCCAAGGCAGTTCAGTGCCCCTCGTGTTCTTATTTTTTAACCTCTGACTATGCAATTCTGAAACCTCCCCCATTCGGGGGACCAGACAGCCCGATAGACACCTTCCACTCTCCTGTCGCCCTGGTCTCGAGAACAGAAGGATCTCTCCCTAACGCCTTTCACCATTAAGAGGAAAGCAATGGAGGAGCTGAGCGCTGATGAGGTGAGGAGGTGGGGGACACCTTGGGAGATTAGTTGCAACTCTTTGGCGCTTTGGACGGGGATGATATTGCGCCAGTGCTGCCTGGCCTTCGGGCTTGGGGAAGGAATGGAGATGACATTTTCCAAGAATAAAATGAGTCCCTGGGAGGGTCTCCGGTTGTATTTTCCTGTGTTCCCTGGCCGCCTTTCTTCATTCTGAACTCCATTTGCTTCTCGAGTCTTCTTTTAGGGTCTGAAGAAGAGCAGAGCATATTGAGGCATTCATCCTTTTCTTCAGGGCATTGAGCAAGAAGGGCTAGATTTACATCAAGTTCGGTGTGTGTGTATGTGCGTGCGCGCGCCGTGCGCGCCTTACTGCAGAGATTTAAAGAATAATTTTGGATGGAATCAGAATGTATGGGTGTTTTTAAAGGAAGTATTTGAAATCCGAAGTACGTGTGGCCATTTCACTGTATAAGTTGATTAAACACACATTTGTGTTTGAGGGTGGCCTGCGCACAGATTCTTTGATATTTAACAAAATACATACCTTCTCGATAGCTTAGTGAATTCCAGTTCAATTCTAGTAATTTAACAGGCCACTAATGACTTCTGGTATACTTCTCTTTCATTCTGCTTTTGTCCCTTTCAGACTTGTGTTGGGCTATAGCAGACGCTGAACAGGAAGCAAATGGAAGCAAATGATTTTGTAAACTCCCTCCACCCCATATCATTTGTGAAAGAAGTCTTAGAGATCCCCTTGATGTTTTAAAGATTGTTTAATAAGATTGTCATAAAAGCAGTGGCAATTAGGGTTCAAGGAATTTCCTGTGATTCTACTGGCTTTTCCCTTTTTACAAATTGGGAGCTTCCCTTTCAGGACCCCTGCTGGCCTCACGCTCTTCAGCCTACCTCCTCATTCCTTCCACGGTTCATAATAAAACTTCCCTGGTGTTAGGAACGTAGTCATCCGTCAGGTTGGTTGAACTATAGAATTTCCATGCTTCAGTTTTAGCTACAGAGTAGTCAATATGTTTACTTTGGGACTAAAATTCTCCAGGAATGGAGCAGGCAAGTGGTAGGTTAAGGGTCAGGTGGAAAAGGAAGCAAGTAATTTTGTTGGTTGTGATACTTGGCTGTTTGGAAAGTCAGGATTGCCCATTCTGTGTTACTGACTTTGTTTTCTTAAATACATCAGGAATGTAATCTTAAATTAGAAGAATATTGAGCAGTTTCTTTCATTCGGGTAGGAACTATCAAGAGATCCCCTCAGAGCCACTTTTTTTAATGCAGTTTTTAAAAGTGTCCCTCACCCCCCCTTTTCTTCTTTAATATTAGTTCTAATGGGTAATTTCTTTTAAGGCAAAGAGTTTATGTGTTTTAGTAGTCCTTTACTTCCAGAAATTCCTTTTTTTCTTGACGTTCTCTAAATTGTCCGTAGTTTACAGGTTTTTATGTACTTGGGTTTTCACCAAGAAATTGTTTTCAAACCAATAAAGCATACAGCCCAGTTAAAGATGCTGTATAACCTGAACTGTGGCTCTTCACTTTACCCAGTCCTTGGAGAAGGTGTAATTTTTTGTGGCCATATAAGGAGCAAATGTAATCATTGTGGAGGAGATTAAAAACATTTTTCAAGGTCAACAGAATATTAAATGTGAAAAATTAAATCCACTAAGATAAGATCAATATAAAATTATGTTCAACAAAGTAGTTGGCCTGAACACAAAGGGACAGTTCAATAACTGGTAATTTTACTCTCAGCAGGACCTAGAACAAATAATTTTTTGAGAAAAATCTCCTTAAGGTTTTTTTTTTAAAATCCGTTTTCTTTAATTCTGGGATTAGATGAGCAATTCTCAACAGAGACACTTCCAGAGCTTTTGCCTTTGTATATGGTAGGTGACGTTCATTTGGTTAGAAAGTAATACATTTATTTTACTGAAAATTCAAACGTACGCGTCAGGGTGAAAAAAAGCAAGACAAGATCTTGCGATCTAAATTAGGAAATTAGGAAAGGCAGAGTTTCGTATTTTAACAAAATGAAAATGTATGAGACTGTTAGTCCATGAAAAACAGAGGCTGATATGACCCAACCAATGGCTTTAGAAGATTTTACATTCTGGGCACTTTTTGGTCCCTGTCATAGATCACCTTGAATTCTTGTACTTTTCTGCTCTTGTGCTTTCTGAGCGCTTCTTTCGCTTCCTTGCTCTTTATATTCAGAGAGCACATTACGGTGAGTCCATTGCTCTGTGGAGCAGATCCATGACTAAATCCATTCTCTTCAGGAACCTGCATTCCAAGGCATCGTTATGTTTTTATATTAGTTATGTTTTTATATTATATTCATCACGTACCCTGCTCATGTTTTTCATATACCAAAATGATGGTGTGAGTAGGGCGTGTATTTTAAACTGTCTTTCAGCTGTGGTGATGAGATTGCATTGAAATGATTTGCCTTTTTTTTTCCTTTTTTCTTTTTTTGGCTAGGTCTTCTTTATGACCTAGTTCGTCTTCAGGATGGCTGGCTGGGATTGAGGGTGTGGTCAAGGTTTTAGAAGGGTGTTAAGTCTTCCCAAATGAAGAATGTGTGACCTTGGACTTTTTAGCAATGTTCTCTAACTAGAAAGGGACCCAGATTTATTAGCAGCCTTAGAAGCTTGCTCTGTGCCAACCACTTTAAAACCGTTGTCTCGTTTGATAGAATAGTGTGATCAAGCAGGTCCTTAAATTTTCCATATTTTGTGGGTGAGGCACCTGAGATTTAGGTTAACTAACGTGTCCATAGTGACCTGGCGTAGAAGTGGCAGAATTGGAATTGAAACCCAGGGTTCCTGATCTAAAAGCTCTTTTTACTACATTTTGCTACTTAACAACTGGCTGTAAATTCACCACAGCGTCTATATAAATATTCTACTAACATGCTTGATCTGCAGAGTTTTTTTGTAGCAGTGTTGTTTTTCGTGAATGCACTCATGATGCGAATCAAGTTTATAGTCTTTTTGGTACTAACGCTCATCACGCCCCTTCAAAATTGTTAGTCAACAAACATTTTTTAAAAACATGCTGTGTATCGCCAGCAATGGTTCAGGTAGGTTAGGAGAAAGACAGTCCTTTTTCTTTTCTTTTCTTTTCCTTCCTTTTTTTTGCTGAGGAAGGTCTTCCCTGAGCCGGCCTCTGCGGCAGTCTTCCTCTGTGTTGTATGTGGGTCACTGCCACAGCATGGCCACTGACGGATGGTGTAGGTCTGTACCCCCTGACAGTCCTTTTTCTTAAAGAAATTATAATTTAACTGAGAGAGAAGTGTTGAGATAGAGATAAGAGTCCCACAATTACCATACAGGGTGCTAAGTGCTATTGTGGACGTATGCACAAGACATTAAGAAAAACAAGAAGATGGGGCGGGCTTGGTGGCATAGTGGTTAAGTTTGTGTGCTCTGCTTCGGTGGCCTTGGGTTTGCAGGTTCACATCCCTGGCACGGACCTACACACTGCTCATCAAGCCACACTATGGCAGCATCCCACATAAAATAGAGGAAGATTGGCACAGATGTTCGCTCAGTGACAATCTTCCTCAAGCAAAAAGAGGAAGATTGGCAACAGATGTTAGCTCAGGACCAATCTTCCTCACAAAAAAAGAGAAAAGAAAAAAGAAAAACAAGAAGGGACCCCTGGTGGGGCAGTGTCTTAGTGAAGACTTTCGAGAGAAAGTGATGCTTATGCTGAGTTGCCAGGCGAAGGGCTCTTGGAACTGTCTGTGAGACTGAGAGCTCAGCAACCAGCTAGAAGTAGTGGGACTGGAGGCATGATTTTGCCTGGGGGAGTGGCTGCAGGTTGGCAGGCAGCAGATCTTGGAGGGTTTTCAGAAATGTTTAGGAGTCTGAACTTCCTCAATAGGACTGTGAGAGGCCTTTGAGGGACTTTAAGGGATTAGAAGGATTACTGGTGAGGGTGGAGAAGATGGATTGGAAGACGTGGCTGCAGGCCGGGAGACAGATTAGGAGGTGGTTGTTGCTATCTAGGAGCAAGGCAGTGGAGTCCAAAGTAAGGCTTTGGCAGGGGGAATGGAGGAGGGCAGACACCAGAAATATCGAGGGTCTCAGTTAACCCATTTCTAATGATGAGTTTGATGTGAAGGAGGTGGAGGCAGGGGAAGAGGAGAGAAAAAGATGACGCCTTGGTTTCTAGCTTGGGAGAAGGATGGGTTAGGGGAGGGATAAGTAATTCCAGAGAAGGAGCAGATTTTGGAGGGAGCAGATGAATTCGTTTGGATCATTGAAAGATGAGCCAACGTGGCGACCCCATCCCTGGCCTTTCTACTCTAACGTCTCCATCTCTTTGACCTTTTCTTTCTTTGTGACAGGCCTCAGAACCTAAGCTCACTTTTTTCCCAGTAGATAGTTGCTCCCACTCACTTTATAATCAGGACTTTTCCTCAAGCCTGGTAGGAGGGTGGGGTGTAGCCTCCCAGACCCCTTCTCCACTCCTTTTGTTCATTTTTAACCGACAGGCAGAGAATGATAATGACGTCAGCCGACATTTATTGAGCTCTTATTATGTGCTAAGTGCTTATCTTGCTCAGCAAGGTTGGTATTATTATCCTCATTTTACAGATATGGAAATTGAGGGTAATGGAAATTAGGTAACTTGCTGAAAGACACAACTAGGAAGTGGTAGAACCTGGATTCTAATCCAGAGTTCTTAATCCCTTTACTAAACTACCTCCAAAACAAATAACCTGAGCAAGTCGTGATGTTTACAGCATTTTTATTGTCCCCTTTGAGATGGAAACTAGAAGCCCTAGTTAGTGCTAAGAGTGGAGCTCATCAAATAGTCCTCATCTTGTGGGGAAGAAGACAGAAAGAGTCCTGACGAGGGGCCTTGGGTCTTCAGGCCTTCGCTTGGCGCATTTTCTCGCAAGGTACTTGTCGTGTGTCTAGGTGGAGCTGTCTTCCTGTACGCAGCTCATTCGGACATATTTACTGTTTTTGGCTGCATATCAGACGCCTGCTTGCATGGAGCTTCATTCTAGTAGGAGGAAACACGATAAACATATACACAAAAGATGTCATTTGGTGATAAATACTTTGAAGAAAAATAAAGTCCGTTAAAGGGATGGAGAGCATTGGGGTGTGTGCCGATTTAGGAGGTGGCTTTTCAATGGAAATTTAAAGAAAGACACGGAGCCATCTGGGAGGAGGAGTATTCCCGAGTACAGGGAACAGCAGGACCTAGAGGTGCATCCTCTTTTTTTTTTTTTTTTTTTTTGAGGAAGATCAGCCCTGAGCTAACTACTGCCACTCCTCCTCTTTTTGCTGAGAAAGCCTGGCCCTGAGCTAACATCTGTGCCCATCTTCCTCTACGTTATATGTGGGACGCTACCACAGCATGGTGTGCCAAGCGGTGCCATGTCTGCAGCCGGGATCCAAACCGGTGAACCCCGGGCGACTGAGAAGCGGAACATGCGCACTTAACCACTACGCCACTGGGCTGGCCCCTAGAGGTAAATCCTTGATCTGCTCCAGGAACAGAAAGGAGGCTGAGCGTGGTTGGAGCCTGCTAAGCAAGGGCATAGTGGCTGGAGATGAAGTCAGTCATTCTTACAACAAAAATTTACTGAGTTCTTAATAATTTGGTTTCAGTCAGTTCTGAGATAACTGCCACCCCATTTTTCCTTCACTTAAAAAAATTTTTTTTGGTGAGGAAGATTGGCTCTGAGCTGACATCTGTTGCCAATCTTTCTCTTTTTGCTTGAGGAAGATTGTTGCTAAGCTAACATCTATGCCTCACTTCTTCTATTTTCTATGTGCAACACTGTCTCAGCATGGCTTGATGAGCGGTGCATGGGTCTGCGCCCAGGATCTGAACCTGGGCCACCGAAGCAGAGCGCACAAACTTAACCACTACACCACCGGGCTGGCCCCTTCACATTTTAACATCTTTGAAATTGGGATGTTTCTTATAGTGGTGTAATCATTGTTGGCTAGGTGGCAGTTGTGTCACAGCTGTCATTTCCTGTTTATGTGCAAACCTGCTCATACCTGTTCATATTACCCCTTCAGTTGAGTGCAATGCCTGTTAAATTTAGTTGCCATTTTAAATACCTTCAAAAAATTACTCTTTGATCAGCAATGAAAGCAAATGTTACTTTGTATGCAGAGAGGAATGGAAACAGCAGTGGGGTGTCATTTGATAATAGTAATAAAAATATTTGTTGTTGGAGGAATGAACACAATTCCATATTTTATTGCAAAGCAACAACTAGGTGCATTAGGGAGCTTTAGAAATGCAGAAATCCACAAGTCTGTGAAGCTGTGTCACATTTTGAAATTGAACATACAGTTAGAAGGATTGCCGTTCACACCCAGGCAATGCAACTGAAGGTCAGAGACATTCCACATTCTCAAAAAGAAATTTTAAAGCAGAGAGGCTGGCGTAACTGATTATTACTCTGTCTTGGCCTATTATTAAAGCATTTTGTCGTGGTTTTATAGGCAGTATGGTTTTTTCCTTGGTGGTGCAAAAAATAGTGGTGCAGCTTACAATCAGTGACATCTTATATTTGATGACATGCTGTATATGCCCGGCTTTGTTCTAGACCATGAGGATATACCAGTGGACAAAACAGGCAGAAATTCCTGCCTTCATGGGGCTTACATTCTGATTTATCTTTTAAGAGAATCATTGTGGCTGCTGTGGAGAGAATAGATAGAGGGGGAAAGAGTGAAAGCAGATGGAAAGGTTAGGAGGCCATCACAAAAGTCTAGGACCAGGGCTGGTGGTGGAGGAGGTGAGAAAGGGTCACGTAGTGGATAGTCAGATATTTTGTGAGTAGAGCCAATAGGATTGGGTGATGAGGTGGATATGGGGTGTGAAAGAGTGGAGTTGAGAATGGCTTTATGAATCAGGATATCACTGAGCAGACCATTGTAACAGAGAGACATGTAACAGAGCCAGGGATACACCGCTTACACTAGGTAGATGTTTGTTTCTCTCTGAGTAGAAGTCTGAATAGGAGGCTGGGCTGCTGTGGCAGCTCTATGCTCATTATGGGCCCAGGCACCTCTGTCTTATTGTACCAGTTTTCCTAATATACGGCTTCCATCTTTTGGTCCATGTATGTCTGCCTTCTAGCCAGAGGGAAGAGAGGAGAAGGGAAGGAAAAGTCATGCTCCTTCTCTTTAATGGCACAGCTTGGAAGTTGCAGGATCATCTCTGCTCACCTCCCGCTGGCCGGAACCTAAGTCGCGCGGCCACAGTCACTCGCCAGGAAGCTGAGAAATACAGTTTTATGGGGTAGCCGTATGTTTAGCTAAAAGTTGTTTTATGTTAGAAGGGGAGAACAATCTAGGCCTTTCTTTCCAAACACTTCTTCCCAAGTCTAAAACACATTCTGCACCTTCCGAAGGAGACAACCCCTAATCAACTTCAGAGTTCAGAATCTCTGGGCGAGACCCAGTCCAGGAAACTTTAGATTAAAATACAGGTTATCTGCTGCCCCCTCCCCCGTGTACCATGGTGAAGTAGGATAGGATAATGGCAAGAAAAACTCCCGTTTCGAAAAGGGAAGAACGGAAGTACAGACCCCTCACAGGTCCATAGCCATTGTCAGCTCCTGCCAGGCCCACAGTGTTTGCGGACTCCTGCCAGGCAGTAGTGGGAGTTCTGACTTAGCCCGCTTAGCAGCTCTCAGTCTGCAGTCTTGGAGGAACTCTCCTGTCCCTTGCCCTCTGTGGCCTCTGACTTTACCCTCTGGGTAGTTTTGCTGTGTCTCTTTTCCTCTGGTGCCAGATCTGAAGTGGATATTGGAAAATATCCCCCTTCTGGGGCTAAACAGCTTCTCCAGCTTGTTTCCTGCTGCATACTGAAGGAGTTGACTTTTTCACCCCTCCTTAGCCCTCAAATTACCAGCCTCTGAGTAAACTTAGCCTGGAGACCATGGACGTGCCTTAGGCACATCTCTCTTCCCTTTTATCTCTGCAAGCACATCAGCAAGCTCTAGCTTGAGTCTGTCTCATTCTTGTGGGACTTCTTGCTTAAAGTGGCAAGAAGCCAGTAAGCACCCAGATTCTGAACTGTTCAACCAGTTCCCCTAGAATTACAAGCCGCGTTGGCATGCAGGCTGTTTTCTATGGTGTCACAGGTTTTACCAAATGTTTTATTGCAGCCCAGCAAGGGTTACCAGACTTCCATCCTGCAGTATCTGTGCTCCTGCTGACCCCTAAGCCATTGCCATATATTTATGTTCTATTGAGGTTGATTACTTCCTGGTTCCAAATATGTGAGTTAGGATATTGGTTTGGCTGCTGCAGCAGAGATCTAACAGAATAGTGGCTTGATAAGATAGAAGCTTATTTTTCTTTTAAGTAAAAATCTGGATAGGTGGTTGAGAGCTGGTTTAGTAACTGCATGGTTACTAGGGAGGCATGCTCATTCTGTCTTGTGCTCTATCATCTGCAGTATGAGGCATCTAGCTTGTAGTCTAAGATGGCTGCCCCAGCTCCTTTGTGCGCATCTGCATTCCAGTCCTTAGGAGGAGACTAAAGGGGAAGCAGAGGGCATGTTCCTCTCCCTTAAGGACATGATCAGAAAGTGTCACACATCACTGCTTACATCTCCTTGGCCAGGACTTAGTCACACGGCCACAAGCAAATGCAAGGGTGGCTGAATGTATATTAGGAGGCAACTGGCTGGCTCTGCCACAGTGATAGCAAGAGCTTTAGCCTAAGCAGCTTGAAAAATGGAGTTGTCATGAGCCAACCCTGATGGCCTAGTGGTTAAAGTTTGGCATGCTCCACAGATGTTAGCTCAGGGTGAATCTTTCTCAGCCGAAAAAAAAAAGGAGTTGTTGTATACTGAGGTGGGGAAAGTTGAAAGAGAAGATTTGGAGGGAGAAATTACCTGTTTCAATCACATTGTAATTAGATTGCTTACTGTTTATCCACATGGGGATGTTAAGTAGGTTGTTGGATATATGTTGGGTTTGCAGTTCCTGAAGGAGGCTGAGCCTCCAGCCACTCCAGCGTTTAGAGGCAGGGAGATAGATAAAGAGGACCCAGAGGAGGCTGTGAAGGACAGCCGCCTAGGTAGGAGGAAAGTCAAGAGAGCGTGCTGGCACCCAGCAGAAAGTGTTTCATGACGGAGGGGAGTGTTCACCTCTGTTGAATGTCAATAAAGTAAATTAGGAGAGGACCAAGATTTGACAATGGGATTTGGCACCGTGAGGTCCCTGGTGACCTTGACAAGCCCGATTTCGTTGCTGACTGGAAGATGTTCAAGAGAGAATGGGAGGAGAGAGTAGATAGCTCAGGAGTGAGGCGTGGGCTCCAGGGAGGCCCCAGGGAGACATCCGAAGATGGTGAAGCCATGGGTTTAAGAAGTGAGAAGAGAATATTTGGTGAGCATATCCTTTTAAATTTTATGTTTTACCATTCTCTATTATAATCACCAATTCCTTTATTCAGTCAGTAAATATTTATTCAGTGTTTACTCTGTTCCTCTCTTTCCCCAGGTAGGAAATGAAGGAGTAGAGATGGATTCATATATTATTCCTAGCAGGGTGTTTGGGGCCTGAAGAGTTCCAAATAGAAATTTTGAAACATAACCTGGAGAACCTTGGATCATATTATACTTAATTTTTAGAATTTTTTTAAAAAAAAGACAAAAACAAAACTGAGTGGCAAGTATGTACGTGGTAAAAGATCTGAATATTTTAAATTCTGTTTAATTTCAACAAATGTATGTGAGATGCTTATTCTCTGCTGAGTATTGAGGGATACCCATGGGGAGACACCATCTCGAATGTGAGTAAGACCTGGTCTCTACCTTCGGTGAGTTCATACTCCAGTGGGGAGATGGGAGCATAGCCAGCTAGAGTTCAAGCGCTAAAATAGATGCTTAAGTAAAGGGAGCACAGTTGATGGAGCAGTTAATTTTGACTGGGGAGATCTGGGAAAGACTCTGGGAGGATTTGAGTTAGTCCTTAAAGATGATCGGGATTGTGACATTGAGAAAACTCTGTGGTGAGGATAAGTGTTTCAGTTGTTTCTCACTCTGGGTAAACTGTATTATATTCATTCTTTTCAAATTGATTGTAAAAATAATAGAACCATTGGGGGCTGGCCCCATGGCCGAGCGGTTAAGTTCGTGTGCTCCGCTGCAGGCGGCAGCCCAGTGTTTCGTTGGTTCGGATCCTGGGCGCAGACATGGCACTGCTCATCAGACCACGCTGAGGTGGCGTCCCACATGCCACAACTAGAAGGATCCACAACGAAGAATATACAACTATGTACCGGGGGACTTTGGGGAGAAAAAGGAAAAAAATAAAATCTTAAAAAAAATAAAATAAAATAATAGAACCATTGAGGAGGAACTGAAGATGGTGAAAAATCTCTGATTTTGGTGGGTGCTGGCTGATCTGAAAGGTTTTGAGATGTGATTATCAGGCACAGCCAAATGTGCAACCCCAGGCTCTCGTAAACCACTAAGAAGGAGGAGGAGTTGGGGAGAAGCAGAAAGAACAGAAAAGGTGTTTCATTAAAATGTCTATCTTGATACTAATCACACTACATTGGAGTTGTCTGTTTGCTTGGTTTACTTCCTCCTGCTGCACCAGCTCCTGATGATTCGTTCACAGGTTTTTATCCAACTCTTAGCCCAGGGCCTGGCACTGAGCGGCCCACCGTCAGTATTTGTTGAATGCACGAATTGAATACAGTGTGTCTTTTTGTGACTCCCAGTTCTTGGATTGCCATAGTTTTTTTGCTGTTGCTACATTAAATTGCATTAGTTAGGTTAAAGGAGGTATGTGAAAGAAACCTTATTGTCAGAGTTGTAATTCAGAGTCAGATAGACCTGCGGGTTTTTTGGACCAACCAGTTAGAAGACCCTGGGCCAGGTACTTCACCTTTCTGAGCCTCAGTCTCCTCACTTGTAAAATGGGCGTATGAATGCCTGGCTCATGGCATTGTCCTTTAGATGAATGGCAGTGACACCTGCAGTGCCTAGTGCAGTGCCCTGGCAGAGTAGAAGCCTGGGACATGTTAGTCTTCTTTTCTGGAGTAAGATTGAATTGTACATAATTAGAATTTTAGTTGGTGTCCATACAACATCTGACAAACTCTTTGTATGTAGTAATGCCAAGAGCATAAAAGGCTCTTTCTGGTTAAGGTAGCAGACAGGCCCTGGCTTGTGTGAAATGTTGGGTTGGAATTCTTTCCCTCTACCCCTAATACTTCCTAAAGTCTCTCCCACCCCAGGCCTTTTGTATGAAGCTGCACTGTTATCACTTGTCAGGCCTCCTCCTCCCTTTTTCTAAAACCTGGAGTCATCAGGTGGCCCGAATGAACTAAGCTGGTGTTGGGGAGCAAGGAGGTTTGAAAGGAAGGGAAATGTGCAGATGGGGGACCCGAGGAGTCCCGGGAGAAACAAGCTGCATATCAGAACTAAAAAAATATAACTTGATGACTCAGTCTTCCCAGATCAGATCACTTATTTTGTCTTCTGAAGGGACTGTCCCCCTCCCAGCAGGGCCGGAGAGGGCAGAAACTCTGAATTAGATGTAACTGTGTTAACTGCTCACCAGCTGCCACATCTTGAGCATCTTGTCCAGGTCTTTGAAGACAATAGTCAGGCTGGGAAAAGAGGTATCTTTTGGGTCCAAGTATTGGGAAGTGCTCTGCCTTGATTTAGTTAACTTTCTAGCTAAGCATTGTGAAATGTGTTCAATGCACATTGTTTCTTTGTTCCCTGTGAGTGATTTTTTAATTGACTATAGACCTGTAATAGAGTCACGGTAATTTGTTTATTTACTTAAATTTTCTGACTAGATGAGGTAGCGCTTTGTGCGCTCTCTCTCTCTCTCTTTTTTTTTGGTGAGGAAGATTGGCCCTGAGCTAACATCTGTTGCCAGTCTTCCTCTTTTTGCTTGAGGAAGATTGTCGCTGAGCTAACATCTGTGCCCATCTACCTCTATTTTATATGTGGGACGCCTACCACAGCATGGCTTGCCAAGCGGTGTCGTGTTTGCACCCGGGATCCAAACCAGCGAACCCCAGGCTGCTGAAGCGGAACGTGCACACTTAACCACTGTGCCACTGGGCCAGCCCCTAGTGTTGTACATCTTATTTCTCCTCTCTCAGTAAAACTTCTTTTGTATTTTATCAAGTACAGTGTATATTTTGGTCATATTTTTACAGTATAAACACTTGCTTTTATGAAGTATGAATTCCTGTATTTAAACTATAACTCATATGTTGGTTTTAAAATTAAATTTTTAATTTAATTCTTTAGTCTTTAATTTGACTCTTTAATTTAATTTAGTTGCTGATCTAACGTCTGTGCCCATCTACCTCTATTTTCCCCACAGCATGGCTTGATGAGCGGTGTGTAGGTCCTTGCCTGGGATCTGAACCTGCAAACCCCAGGCCACCAAAGTGGAGCTCACAAACTTAACCACAATGCCACTGGGCCGACCTCTAAAAAAAATTTAAATTTAAAAATGTTATCCAAAGCCTAGGTTTCTATAGTATTAGTATTTACCCGTAAATACTTATCTGTGCTAGTCAATCAAGTATTATGGTTGACCAAAAATAATCATGTACAGATTACTAGTTTTCAAAAATAATAAAGTACATTTAATATTAGAGCAGGGAAAATTCTGTCTCTATGGATGTCCTAGTGGGGAAAACTTATTACTGAGAGGGAAATCAAGATTAGTGGAAAATTTAAAAATATCTAGCAACCTTTATAATCTATTCAGTAGAACATTTTGTGTGTGATTTCATTTACTTATAAAATTGTCGTGTTTAGGGTATTGAGAGATTTGGACATCCAGAAAAAAGCAAACAGTAAAGTTTTTTTGAGGCACGATGAAGGAAGGAGTTAAAAATGTTAAAAAATTTTTAAAAACCCATTTTCCTTGCTGTATACAGATCCATCAGAGGAATTGACACTTTAGTTTTCAGCAGTAATTTTTTTGTGGGCCAGTGAAACACTCAATCTACATGGAAAAGAAATGTGTAGCCCCTTTGAGCTTTGAACATCAGTTATGTAGGGTAGATGTTGAGTGTGTCATTTATGGCATTTTTGTTTTAGGATGCTAACATATGACAGCATACACGTTTGTATTTGGTGAACATTAATTAATTAACCTTTTACTTTTATGTTAGTTAATCTTTTACTTATGATAAATACAGACCAGGCGTCATTTCCTTGGAGTTTCATCAAAACAAGTGCCACATTCTTTTTTTCTTTCAAGGACAACTTGGGGCAGGTGGGGTGGTCATCTGTAAGGGTTTTTTTTCTCCTCCCCAAAGCACCCCCAGGACATGGTTGTATATCGTAGTTGTAAGTCCTTCTAGTTCCGTGTGAACTGCTGCCACAGCACGGCTACTGATAGATGGGTGGTGTGGTTCTGGGACCAGGAAACGAACGTGGACCTCCGAAGCAGAACTGCACACTTAACCGCTGAGCCACCGGGCCGGCCCTCTGATTCTTTTTTTGGAGGATGATTAGCCCTGAGCTAACATCTGCCACCAATCCTCCTCTTTTTGCTAAGGAAGACTGGCCCTGAGCTAACATCTGTGCCCATCTTCCTCTACTTTAAATGTGGGACGCCTGCCACATCATGGCTTGACAAGTGATGCGTAGGTCTGCACCCGGGATCTGAACCAGTGAATCCTGGGCAAGCAGAACGTGTGAACTTAACTGCTGTGCCACCAGGCTGGTCCCTATTTCTGATTTTATTTATTTATTTTTTATTTATTTATTTTTAAAGATTTTATTTTTTCCTTTTTCTCCCCAAAGCCCCCCGGTGCATAGTTGTATATTCTTCATTGTGGGTCCTTCTAGTTGTGGCCTGTGGGACGCCGCCTCAGCGTGGTTTAACGAGCAGTGCCATGTCCGTGCCCAGGATTCGAACCAAGGAAACACTGGGCCGCCGGCAGAGGAGCGTGTGAACTTAACCACTCAGCCACGGGGCCAGCCTCATATTTCTGATTTTAAAAAGGCCCTAATGTCATTGGATGAGGGATGATGCTTAACCTGTAGAAGGAACTTAAGCATTAATGGGCCACGTTAGGAAGGAAACCTTTGTTCGTACCAAGAATTTGATGGATGTGTAGTGGCCAGAAGTCATTATTTTCTCTTTCTGAAAGAGCCTACTTGCTCCAACACTGTTGTGTAGATCTGCTGGAGTATTGGCTTTGGAGTTCGTGTAGCATGAGTGTGAATGTAGAACTTTCATAGAGATTAGAGAAAACACACGAACCCTGTCCCAGAAGAAGTTACACTTTGGTTTCAGCAATAATTATTTTGTAAGTCAATTTAAATACTCTTCCCACATAGCTAAGTTTTAAAAAATTCTTTGAAAATGTTTAATACTGTTTGTTTCACTTGGTCACTTTTAGGTGACCAGAATCCGTTTTATGGAATAGCGTGAGAAATAGCTGCTACTTGCTCTCGGCTAGATTCATCGTCTGTTTAATTAAGTGGGAGCAAAGGTGAGAATGGGGACCACACCATCTCTATCACTTGGGATGTTTTTGGTGAGGACATAAAATTGCATTCAAGAATCATTTTTTAAAAACCAGATCCAAGGGGCTGCCCCGGTGGCATGGTGGTTGGGTTCATGTGCTCTGCTTGGCACAAACCCGTGGCGGCCCTGGGTTCATAGGTTCAGGTCCCTGGCGCAGACTTGGCACCACTGTTAAGCCATACTGTGGTGGCATCTCACATAGAGTAGAGGAAGACTGAAACAGATGTTAGCTCAGCAATAATCTTCCTCTCACACACACACAAAAAACCCAGATCCAGTGAAAATGATCCTGCTCTCAGGATGTCTCTCTGCTGTATGATGTCGGCAGACATAGGCTTTTGGTTCTAGTGGTTTCACCTGCTGCTGATTTCACAGTCAGCTAGCACATCTGATGCTCTTTAGTAGTGTGCTACATGTTCATGTTGTTTGGGTGAAACAGAGCCCTAAGCCAAAGGAGGACAGTGTCTGAGCCTAAAAGGAAGATGGAAACAGCAAAAGGATGGAGAAAATGCATAGGCTGAAGTTATAAAAAAGTAATGACTGTTTACTGTGTCAGGTGGACACTCGTCATTTATTCAACAAATATTTACTAAAAGCTCCCTGGGTTAGGCATTGTTATGGTTGCTGGGAGTATGACGGCGAGCACGGTAGACCAAGTTCCTGCGCTCTTGGAGCTTGTGTTGTGCTGGGGGGAGATAGACTGTAGACTGATAAAGAGATAGGAGTTCAGGCAATGCATTACATGACTTTATCTCTGATGGCTGTCTTGCAAGATAAGTGATATTTATATTATTACCTTCTTCTAAATGGGAAACAGGCTCAGAGAGGTAACACAGCTAAAAACGGTTGCAGCTGGGCTTGTGACCCAGCGCTAGCCACGTGAGAGCGTGTCACGGAGAACACTTTGTGAAGCCGGGGCGTGGAGCAGCACTTCACTCACCCACTGCACTTGGTCCTTTGTTTCACTTTCAAGTGGAATGCTTTTTTAAAAAAATTGCTCTACTATCAAATGTTGATGAAGAGTCTTATTATTATAAGCTGTTTATTATTCTAATTTGGAGTAGTAATATTAATTAATATTTTCAGCATTATGGGCGACTCAAGAAAGTACTTTTGGTAATTAGGCAGATTGGGCCTTTGGTTTTTAGCCCTTACCAGCTGGAGGAACGTGGTTAGGCACACTTAATATTTTTTGTATTATTGATCAGGTAAAAAGTATTGACGTTAATAATTTTTGTTGCAGTTTATAAAACTCCTTGTAGTAAAAAAAAGTGCAATCGCTGGATTACATTGGAGAATTATAAGGGCCACAACCTTTTTTTCTTCTCAAGAAAATACAGTTTACAGTCTGTTTCCAATGAATAAAACCATTTCTTTGTCGTGGGCTGCTGTGTTGATGGTTAGGCTAGTATGAAGGTGTAAGTGTCCCAAGGGGGAGCTGCCAAGGCCGTAGGAGTTCAAAAGACTGACTTGTTTGAAAATTGTGTACTTTCCTCGTAGTTGATAGAACCTGGCCTTTGTAAGAACCTCATGCTTTGTTTTTGTGAGATTTATTCAACTGGAAACGCGCTCATGGAGGAAGTAAGGTAACTTGCCTGGGCTGCATCCCTTTCGCAGGGAAGGGAGCATGGCAGGCCCCTAAGGGTATGTCGGTAAAGACGGGTGTTAGAGTAGAGAGAGCGAGCCCCAGCCCTAGCCCAGAGGCTGAAAGTGGGATTGTCAGATAGATGGAGGGTGACCACGAAATGGTCGCGTTCAAACCAGGACTCTGTCAAGAGTGGAAGGGGCTCTGTTAGTTAGATGGGACCATCCGGAGGACACTGGGCTGGGAGCCGGGGCGGATGGTTCCCCTGCTGTACGCGACATGTTTGGGCTGGAGGGGAGCCTTTGGGTAAAAGCACTAGACGCTTTAAGGTTTTGATTTGGGGGTCAGTCCTGGACGTGGTCATGATATCCTTTGGGGAAGAAATGAAGTAGAGAAATCAGGCTTTTTATAACTTTGAGGGAAGATTTTTTTTTTTAAAAGATTTTATTTTTCCTTTTTCTCCTCAAAGCCCCCCAGTACATAGTTGTATATTATAGTTAAGGGTCCTTCTAGTTGTGGCATGTGGGATGCCTCCTCAGTGTGGCCTGAGGAGTGGTGCCATGTCCGTGCCCAGGATCCGAACCACTGAAACCCTGGGCCGCCAAGACAGCGCGTACGAACTTAACCACTCGGCCACAGGGCCGGCCCCATGAGTGAACATTTTTTGAGTTGGGTGAGTAATCTGGAAAGTGAAGCAGAAAATGAGTGGAAAACTGAGACTGCGGAGGTGACTGTGCTGTTCTACTCTGGGCCCTGTGTGTCCTGTGACAGTTCTCAGCTGATTGGGGGGCTTGGTCCTTTCTGTGTTAGTGTAGGCAAGGCGATCTGGGCTTGTTGAGCTGTTCCGTTCGTAAGTGTTAAAACTTATGGTGCACAATCACAGGAAAATGACCAGTTCTCTGTTCCTCTCTTCTGATATCTGCCTTTTATGCCTTGCTATTAAAGGAAGGATTAGAGTACTATAAATTCTACAATTAAATATACTTTGCATGCTTTGTATTATGAAGCAAAAAATAAAAATAGGAAACAGAAAGTAGACACAAAATCTTTGTTCAGAATCTCACCATCCAAGGATACTCTTTTTTTCTAGGTTAGGGTTTATTTTTTTCTAAGCTAAATCTTCTAAGACAGATATTTCCCCCTAGGATCACAGATTTTTAGAACTTGAAAAGATTTTAGAAATCTTTGTAGCCTACCCTCTTCATTTAAATTGTTTTTTTCTGATTATAAATTCAGTAGTATAGATTCACTGAATTCTGTATAATTCATTGTAAGAAGACTTCCAAAATCAATAATAAGGGGAAAGCAAGAACTACCCGTAATCCTGTTTTCCAGAGGTAACCTTTGCTAATGTTTTGGCCTGTTACCTTCCCTCTTTTCTGTGTGTGTGCACATTTCACGTCCTCTGCTGTTTCTGACCCCTGTTCCCTGCTCTGCCTGCAGCCTTCCCTCCGCACGCATTACGCACTCTTCATCTTTTGAGACCAGCTGAAGTGTCACCTTCCCCTGGAACCTTTCCCTTTGACACCCACATTCCCGCAGGCCCCCACCCTGGTTTGGCTTCACTTTTTCCATTACCATATTGTGTTGGAGCAGTCTGCTTTTGTGTCTATTTCCCATACTGAATTGACAGCAGAGAACCAGTCACCTTCATTTTCTGATCTCCAAAACCCATTTATCTCAATGCCTGAAACATAGAGGCTTGATTAAAGTTTGTTGAATCAGTGAATAAATGATTAGAATCGTATTGTATGCAGTTTTATGTATTGCTTTTTCCCTTTACATTATGAGAATTTCCTTGTATATTTACAAATTAAAATGTCATTTTTTTTCTTCTTCTTCTCCCCAAAGCCCCCCAATACATAGTTGAAGTTCTAGGTCCTTCTGGTTGTATGACGCCTCCTCAGCATGGCCCGACGAGCAGTGCCATGTCCGTGCCTGGGATCCCAACCGGTGAAACCCCAGGCCGCCAAAGTAGAGCGCCCGAACCCAACTACTGGGCCACAGGGCCAGCCTCTAAAATCTAAAATGTCATTTTTAATGGCTACAGGTTTTTCCTTCATTAGGTGTACTGTGATTGATTTAGTTTTTCCCCAAATGTGGGAAATTCAGGTAGTTGTCAGTTTGCTTTTTTACTATTATCCATGGTTTTGTGATGAAGCTTTGTACATGAATCTTTGTCTAATTTTCCGATGATTTCCCTAAGATTTCTAGAGGTAGAATTAGTGAGTCAAAGGGTCTGATTGTCTAGAATATAGCCAGGTTGCTTTCCAGAATTGAGGTAGGGCGACGACCTCAGTGTCAAAAGAGCTAGGTAGTGTTCTGGAGGGCTAGCATTTTTGACGTCACCTCTTTGTGATCAGTATCATTTTCTGAAGATGTGGAGATGCCAGCCTAGTGCAGAACATTTGGTGGGGCCCTAAGTTTCGGTTAGGATTAGGGTGAGAGATAGGCCGTGAGGAGAAATGAAGAAAAGTTGGAAGGAAAATACAATGTAAATAGGCACAGATGTCAGTGTGCTATTTTTCTTTGAATCTTAATTACACCCCAGAATGACTATCTTTGATCTTTCACTTGCCATATTCTTTTTTTAAACCATTTACTAATCTTTTCTAAGCCAATGCTTATCATTACAAGTTAACAATTTTTGGCCTTTCCTTGAAAACCAGTTTTTTGGCATGCCAGCAGTAGTGATAATAATAACAGTAATAGCTAATGTATTCGGCACTTAAGATGTGCTAAAACGCCTTACATGGATGATAAGTATTTAACCCTATGAAGTGAGGGTATGGTTACTGTTCTCATTTATATGTAGACGAGGAAAGTGATACTGAGGGATGTGAAGTCACTTGCTTAGGGTCTCACAGCCATTGGTGGTATAGGTGGAGCCCAGTCTGCCTGACGGCCAGCCCTCCTAAAGATGATGCTCAGCAGGCATGTTCTCTGGTGTCCAGAGAACAGGAGTCATTGTATACTAGCAAAAAGCAGTCTTAAGCAGCCCCGTTACCTAGGAAAGCATGCGGAGTGTGTCTTTGCCTTCCACTCCCCTCTCAGGCTACTAGAAGTACTCCCCCCTTACGCTCCCACTCTGCTGAAGGGGTACCCCCTCCCCATTCCCTGCAGGTGACATTGTCTTCTACTTTTCAAAAGAAGTCATAGTCATCAGGCACTTCTTGCCTGTTCCTTTCACAGTTTATCTGCTTCATTCTCACTGACTTTCCTTTTTCAGAGGACGAAGCCTGCCTCTTCCTAATAAAAATAGTAACTGTGGTAGTGGGAGAGGAGGAATATTTATCAAGCGCCAAGCACTGTTCTAAGTGCTTGATTTTTATTGCTGCATCTAAGGCTAATGTCATCATCTGCGTTCTGTCCCGTCTTGCCCTGTGCCTGGCTTTGGAGTCATCATTTGAATCTTCTTTCTTTCCTTCTCTCCGCCTTTTGATTCAGACAATCTCCAGTTCACTCCAGATGTAAAAACAACAAGATGCTACCTCTGGTCCTGCATTCCCCTCGCTGTCACTTGATCCATTCCCTCCCTTTCACAGACTAGACTCTTAGAAGTGTACCTCTCTTTTCCCCCCTCATTTTTCAGTCTCCCTCCTTCACTGTGGTTTTTCTTAATGCTTTTTGGTGAGGAAGATTGGCCCTGAGCTAACATCCATTGCCAATCTTCTTCTTTTTTTCCCTCCCCAAAGCCCCAGTACATAGTTGTATATCCTACTTGTAAGTCATTCTAGTTCTTCTATGTGGGACACCGCCACGGCATGGCTTAGTGAGTGGTGCCATGTCCACACCCAGGATCTGAACCAGCAAACCCCAGGCTACCAGAGCAGAGTGTGCAAATGTAACCACTCGGCCACGGGGATGACCCCCCACTGTGCTTTTTTGGAGGCCGTTTCTGTCACTTCACTCAAACTGCTCTTGCTAAGACCACCAGTGACTTCCTGATTGCCAAATCCATAGGCACTTTTCAGAACATGTTGTTTAACCTCTCTTTGGCTTTTGCCCCTGTGATCACTTCTTCTTTGAAAGTGTCTTCATTTGGATACTGTGGGTATACTGCTTTTCTTCCTTCCGTTCTTACTTTTTTTTTTTTTTTGAGGAAGAGTAGCCCTGAGCTAACATCTGCTGCCAATCCTCCTCTTTTTGCTGAGGAAGACTGGCCCTGAGCTAACATCCATGCCCATCTTCCTCCACTTTATATGTGGGATGCCTGCCACAGCATGGCTTGACAAGCGGTGTATAGGTCCGCACCTGGGATCCAAACCAGTGAACCCCGGGCTGCTGAAGCAGAATGTGTGAAGTTAACCCCTGTGCCACTGGGCTGACCCCCCTTCCATTCTTACTTCTCTGTCTTCAGCACAGATTGCTCTTCCCTGAATACATCTTAAATGATGTTTCTCAGGATTCTATTCTTTTTTTTTTTTTTTTTTGCTGAGGAAGATTCACCCTAAACTAACATCTGTTGCCAATCTTCTTCTTTTTGCTTGAGGAAGATTTGCCCTGACCTAACATATGTGCCAGTCTTCCTCTGTTTTGTAATGTGGGTCGCCGCCCCAGCATGGCTGCTGACAGTGGTGTAGGTCCACACCCAGGACCGGAACCCGGGCTGTCGAAGTGGAGCGTGCTGAGCTTAACCACTAGCCCACAGGGCCAGCCCCTCAGGATTCTATTCTTGATTCTCCTATTATTCCCTACCCTCAAGATGCATTTGTTGAATGATGAATGAATGAATGAATGAATGAATAAATACCCTGTTCTTGGGTATTCACTTTATTTATTCTCCTGACACTTATTTACTGCCTCCTGTGGTCCATGCTCAGTTCTGAAGTGCTCAGCAGATGGGTGTGTACTAGATAACAACATTCTGCCCTCTTGGCCCCTAGAGGTTTCTACCGTGTAAATACTGGTGACTCCCAAATCCTCTCGCCAGTGCATATCTGCTGTGTGAGGTCCAGACCCAGATCCCCAGCGGCCCCAGCCCGGTGGACCATGTAGGCACATGGCTTCTCTGCCTGCTGTACTTGTACACGTAGCTCTGCTTTGGGCTATCATTGGAGAGCCACCAAAACTCGCTGCAGCTCAGTGCTTATCAAGAGTTACGTTGGGCGCGTGTTTTTATGGGGCATTGAGTGAAGGATAGGCAGCCCATCCCTTCCGTGAGAGGGTGGTTTTTAATCTTTTTAAAGATAGGGACCTCTTTGAAAATCCTATGAAAACCAGAGACCCTCATGACCCTCAGGTTTTGAACCCCGCCCTAGGTACTGTAAAATCTGTCCTTAAATCAGGTCACACGAGCAAAGGTGAGGCGTGGATCTCCTCATTTGGGCCCCTGTGAAACGGCTCTCTCTGAGGCGTATTTTGGTATGTGATGTGTGTTGTCACTCACATACTGTGTGGATGTGCATGTGTAATGTGTGCACACCTTCTAGCTTTATCTGATTTCTCCTCCCATCATTTTATTTCTGTCCTAATTTCCCTATTTGATCTTAATACAATTAAATTAAAATATATTTTATGTGTTTTTTGTTAATCACTTTCCATCCTTGCTAGAACAAGGAGATGGTAGGCATACATAAAACAAACGTCAACTGCCCAGAAGACGTTTTTATTTGGATATTCTTCCAGGAAGTTCATACTCAGTAGTCTAATCATAACTCTTCTTAAAATCTCCTTCTTCTGTATTCTCAATTTTCGAGAATTTTGCCATCCGTTTAGGTATCCTGTCCCGAAATCTGAACTCTCCACTCTTCCTCACGTCTCACTTGTAAATAATGACCAAGTTGTGTTGATTGTGCACATTTAATTTCCCTAGAACGGTCCCCCTTGCCCAGGCTGGCTTTGTCCCACCCCAGTCCCTTCCCCACATAGCAGCTGGAGTGATTTGTTTTAAAAGATAAATCTGGCTTAGTTACTCCCCTGCTCAAGTCCTTCAGAATCGCCTCCCAGCCTTTGTGAAAAAGCTCAGTCCTGGGATGGCCTTCAGAGCTCACCGTGAGCTTGTCCCAGCCTCTTTCCTGCCTTTTGTCTTGCTGCGGCCGTACACTCTCATCCTTATCAGACAGCCCAGAGCTCCCTAAACACTGTCTTCTCCCCCAAAACCTCCCTGTCCATGCCGACGCCCTTTGTCCCTTCACCTGGCTGACTCCTGCCAGTCCTGAAGAAGAAACTGCAGTCAGGTAACATGCACAGTGTAAGAATTTGCATGTTGCTCGATTTTCAAAATTACTCTCTGGGAGGCTTCACTCATGACTTTAGTAGACAGTGTGAGTGAATTCGAATCCTGAAAACCTATTGGTGAAAAAAAAGAGGTGATGCTCGGTGCACAATTAGACTGCTGACAGCGTCTCTGAGGAATTGAAGCATTTATAAACGTACACACAGAAAGTAAAGAACAACTTAGCCAGCGTAAGCAAAAAATGGGATTTATTTTAAAGGTACAGCATTCCTCTTTCTGAACCCAGGGACAGAAAGATGGCTGGGTCACAGGCAGAGACTGGAACCCTAGCAGCACCTGGAAGTGCTGCTGGGGCTGCCTTTGTCTTGGGTTTCTGCTTCTTTATCATCACCCCTGTATGTACTGCCTTACCTGGCCTCTTTCTCACTTCCTCCTACTCATTTGGCAACTCTGGCCACTCCAGCTTCATGCTTAGTGTGTGCAGCTGAACACAGCTGGAGAAAACACAGGCCGTGCTGGGGGATCTAATTTTCCCCTCAACTTTTTATTTTGAAAATTTTCAAATCTGCAGAAAGTTTGATAGAATTGCCTGAATTCATCGGTTGTCGGTGTTACCTAATTTTGCCGCATTCATTTCATCTCTCTCGGTGTCTACGTGTATGTGTGGGTACGTTTGTACGTGCACGCATACACGTACTTGTGAGTTTTGGCTGGACTGTTGAAAGTACAGAGAAGTGGAAATGGGAAAGAGATGGGAAATGGGAGGTGCTCAGGGAAGGCCTCGCGGAGAAGATACCATTTGAGCAGGGACCTGAAGGAGAGGAGGCCGGGCAGTTACCTTGGGGAGAAGTGTGCGAGGGGAGGAGGAGGCAGCAGGACCGTGAGTGACCCCTCACATCCAGGTGTGCCTTGAAGAAAAAGCGACTCTACTGCGCTAAACTGTATTATTGTTCAAATATTCACTGCCCCTTCCTGGGAAGGTTATCGTCTCCGCCCCACTGGCTGTGGGTATGGCCACGTGGCTTGTTTTGGCCGATGAAATGTGAGCAGAAGTGAATGGCTCACTTCTGGGCCAGTGCGCAGCGTGCCAGCCTCTCTCCCTTTGCCTCGACGATTGGCAGTGTCCCCTGGAGAGGCTGTTTTGTCCTCCTGGGTCTTGGAGTATGGATGATAGGGAGCAGGGCTGTACTTTCATCTGAAGGTTTTTGTCTTTTATAGACATGGTTGGCAATAGTAATAGTTTCATTCTTTTCACCAGAAATTGTGTGAAAGGAGAAGAAAGATGGGGGAAAACAGGTATTATGTATCATTGCCATTTTCATTTATGTATAATTTGCACTAATAGTACTGTCCATTGTAATGTATATGTACCCAAGTGGAATCACTGTGTGTGCTCTTTTGCAGCCTGCTTTTTTCAACTCAGGTAAAATACATATAACATAAAAATATACCTCCTTTTGAGAGCAGGACGTATCGAAGTGATTACAAAACACATTGCTTTCTTTTAAAGACCTAGCATTCCTAAGCTCCCTACTTATGTATGTGTTATGTATGTAGTGTGCGTGTGCGTGTGTGTGTGTGTGTATGTATCCTCCCTATGAAGTGATAACAGATGTCCCAGGCTGAGTTGCAGTCCCCTCCTTTGGGTCTTTTCTGCTCTCATTCTGTCTTATGCAGACTTTATCGTACTGTGTCACAATTGTTGATTTTCTTCTATGTCTTTCCCCAGTGGATCTGGAAATCCTTGAGGCTAGGGATTATGACTTGAGTGTTGACTTATCTTTAGTGCTTGCTATGATGCCTGGTGCAAAATAGGCACTTAGTGAACTAACAAAGGACTGAATTTTTTGCGGAAGATTATGTTCATAAAGTGTCTTTTTTTGGGGTTTTTTTTTAACTTGTACTCTATATACTTTGAACCAGAAAATGAAAATATTCTTTATTTCAGTATACACACTCATCAAAGAGGGAGTTTACTAGTATTCTGTTGTGATTAGAGCATGACTACAATGGCTGAAATACTAACATTCTATATGCACATTCATTTGTTCATAACTAATAGTGGACAGGCTCTTTGTCATCAGGGGAGTAAGGCTGCCTCTATCTGCAAGTCGCTGCAGCTTCAGAAGGAATTTTCTTCTGCAAAGATCAGTGGGATGTGGTGAAGATTGTGCACTCTGGGGTTACACTGTCGAGGTTCACATATGCTCTTTCACTTCCTAGCTGTGCCACTTTGAGCAAGTCACTTAACCTCTCTGAGTTTGGTTTCCTCATCTGTAAATGTGAAAATAAATGTACTGATCTCTTTGAGTTATTAACTAAGTTTACATACATGAACCCCTTAGAACAGCATCTGGCATGTGATAAGGGCTAAGTAAGTGTTAATCATATTATTATAAATTATTCTCTTGTCTCAGGGTTTCCAGCAGCCCCCTGAAGTAGCTGTCAGTGACTTACCTACACAACTTTATTGTCTGAGCACTGGATTTGCTCCCTTTTTGCAGGAGAGGAGGCAGTGGGGTTGTGTTGAGAAGTGAGGAGACACTGTGTTCAGTTGAAATCTTTGAAGGAGCATTTGTCACTTCTTGCTATAATGTTAAGATTAAAGGAAAAAGTATTTTTCCACATTTGTGGCCTCACGTATATAGGGTGACAGTAGTAGACTCAATTTAATATATTCTTTAAAATGAGAGGGGGATTTAAGTGACAAAACTTTTGGAGCTTTTGAGTGAAGATGAGTTTAAAATGGTGAATTTTTATTTTTTTAAATTTTTTTTTGAGGAAGATTAGCCCTGAGCTAACATCTGCTGCCAATCCTCCTGTTTTTGCAGAGGAAGACTGGCCCTGAGCTAACATCCATGCCCATCTTCCTCTACTTTATATGTGGGATGCCTGCCACAGCATGGCTGGACGAGCAGTGCGTATGTCCTCACCTGGGATCTGAACTGGTGAACCCCAGGCCGCCAAAGTGGAACATGTGCTCTTAACTACTGTGCCACTGGGCTGGCCCCCAAATTGTGAATTTTTAAAAGGAAACTGGTGAATTTTAGATCACAGAGCTGTGGTGTTCAGATTTGAATGCATTTATTTGAGATATATTGTTGGGCTTAGATATAGGCATATGGTGAAATTGTTGTAGCATTTTATGTTTTAAATATGACCAGCTGTTAAAAAAAGAAAATAAAACCCACAGTAATAATCAAAATAGGAGATATCTCTAGGAGCAGACCATCCCAAAGAGTAAATATTTGAAAGTGTTTTTTTTCCTGTTGGAATTTAATTTTTTTGAGTGGAAAAGTAAAATGCTTTTGTAGAATGACATCTTTACTAACTTTAAAACAGTGCTTTTTGGATTTATTTTCCCCTACAAACTGCTAAAATAAGAGGAACAGTTCGGCCCACCCTGTCGTCGTTTCTGCCTCCTGTCGCCACAGTGCCCTTGCTGTTTTGAACAGTAGCCGTTTTGAACCTATTTTTAGTTCCTCAGGAACGTGAGGGGAGGAAATGCATCAGGATACAGCAGTTTTGGGGGAAGCCGTGGTTTAATGTCATTTGTGAAATCAGAACTGAAACAATCAAGACAAGAGAAACTCGAGGAATGAGATGTCACGGTCAGTATGTTTGGGTCTGAGTTGTGGTTTAGGACGTAAGTTGAGGAATTGGAAGTTCCTTTTTTATGCTTTTGATGTTTTCCCTCTGTGACATCTGGGAAAACAGAATTCTTTTAAAAAGGACTTTTGTTTAACCTAAAAGAGATTATATCAGTCCTCCATGCTTAGTGTAAACAAGTAGATTAAGCAAAGAGAAAAAAGTTTAATAATATTTTGGTGTGTTGGGACTATTTTTAGTTTGTGTTTCATATGTTCTGTTTGTGACAAAAGTGAGGTCACATCTCTTAAGAGTCAAATTAATTAGAGAGGCCTTCATCCATGCAGTTGCTCAAAGCCATTGTCTTGGGAGTCTCCTGTCCAGATACTCCCAGGGTCCTCGGGTTGCTAAACTGCTCAAAGCCACCACCATTGTAGAGGTGGCCAGTCCACCGAAGGCCGTGGTCCTCTGCTGGGAGCGCTGCCAGGGGCAGCCCAGAGCCCAGAGCGCTCGCTGCTGCTGCTGCTCTGTTCCACAGGTCTTTAAGATAGGGCGTCAGCACAGGTTCTACTGGTCACCTCCCGCCAGTTCCTGTCCCGTGTGGACCTGCCTCTGTCCCTTACTCCACTCCGCCGGCTCCCTTGATAGCGCACAGTATATTTCACAAAGTCTAGATTCTTCATTCTATTTTTTAAACCTGTATTTGTGGAGGGGTGTGGGTGGGGGCGGGGATGGGGGAATACCAGCACAGTGGAAATCTTTCTTCTTGGAAAACTTCCTTCCTTCAAGCCCGTGTTGCAGTGAGTCAGGCCATTTATTCTATGTTTATCTCACTGAGGAGAACATCTGAATTTAACATCTCAGCCTGAACTTGGCACCCGGATTTAAAGTGGCTTCATATTTTTTCCAAAAACAATGTGTGCTTTTTCAAAGGTAACACTGATAATATTATTCCTTAAACAGTAAATTTTTTGTGCAATACATTTTCTAGTATTTTTCTTTTATTCTTTCATTCATTCAGCAGATATTTAAAGAGCACCCACTATGTGCCAGGCACTCTTTTAGGCACAGTGAGACATCTGAGAAAATCCTTGCCTTAAGAAACGTAGGGTGAGGGGGGAGTGGCCTGGTGGCACAGCGGTTAAGTTCACACGTTCCAACTCTTGGCAGTCCAGGGTTCTCGGGTTCGGGATCTCGGGTCCGGACATGGCACCACTTGGCAAAAAACCATGCTGTGGTGGGCGTCCCACATATAAAATAGAGGAAGATGGGCATGGATGTTAGCTCAGGGCCAGTCTTCCTCAGCAAAAAGAAGAAGATTGGCAGTAGTTAGCTCAGGGCTAATCTTCCAAAAAAAAAAGAAACGTGGGGATGGTAGTGGTGAATAAGCAGTACACAAATAAACATCTCATATGTAGTAGGTCAGGCAAGAGCCATGAAGAAGAATGAAGTGGAGAACAGGGCAAGGGTGGTGGTTTTCTCACAACTCTATGGGGAAGGTACAGTGAGCCCTCCATGCCCATCAGACCCGCATCTGCGGATACGGAGGGCCAGCTACCGGACCTGAGTGTCTGCGGATTTTGATATCCATGGGGGATCCTGGAACCAGTCCCTCTCGGATACTGAGGGATGGCTGTGCTCTTGTTATCCTCTTTGGACAGGTTTGGAAACAAGCACAGAGAGGTTAAAAGTGACTTATCTTGAGCCTACCTAGGTTGTAAGTAGTAAAGGCTGAATTTGATTTTGAAATCAAGCATGGGTTCCTGAATTTAGCTGCCTTTAAGGTAATGAAACTTAACTTCCAGCAAATCCCCAAAAGCTGTTTTCTCTGACAGTTTAAAGTCTCCCTTCATCAGATGTTCTGTTGTATAGGTGTGTGTACACAAACACATTTTAAAAAACTAAAGTACTGCCTTAATTTCAGTATCAGGTAGTAAGCAGTGTTTGTGTAAGGCCTTTTAATTTACACTAAATTAAAAAAATCATAGACTCTTCATAAAGAATGTAGCATTTCTGATGGTGCCTTGAAAGATAAGAAGTAATAATGTTATTTTTAAAATTACATCCTATTTGAAACATAGACTAAGCTATAAATTATGAAGAATAGTAAAGTGAACTCACTACCCATAATTGTGAGTATACCACCTGATGAGTTTTCATAAAGTGGACACAGCTGTGAAACTAGCATCCAGTTAAAAAGAAAAAATAAAGACCGTTACCAGCACCCTCGAAGCCTGCTCGTGCCCCCTCAGTCATCTTCCCTGCACCCCACCCCTCCCGCCAAGGGAAGCACTATTCCTGGTTAATGTTATGGTTTAGTTATTCTTACTTTTGAACTTCATGTAAATGGAATCATGCAATCTGTGCTTTTCTACATCTGGCCTCTTTTGCTCAATATTTGTGAGTCTGCCAGGTGGTTGCAAAAAGCACAAGTTCGTTCGTTTGATTGCTCTCTAGATTCCAGTGTAGGAATATACACGATTAATTTATCTTTACCCATAGTTCTTCAAGTACTTTTACATATACCATCACATTTAATTCTAACAACTACCCGTGAAAGCTATTAGGGCTGAATTTACTATCCTTATTTTGTAGCTGAGTAAACAGTGCCTCTGAGGAGTCAAGTGTGTTACCCACCGTCACAGCAAGCACAGCCAGACTATGGGGCCCCAGCATGCAGGGTTTCTGACTGATCTTAGGTCCACTTCACTCTACTAAACCACATTTCTTATTGCTTCTTAAATGCAACCCCGCTGGGATCTCCAGCCTGTCTGTCTGCACTCGGTGCGTGTCCTTACTTACTTCGCTTCTTAGCAGAGCGGCCTCTGGACCTTCATCATAATCACTCCTGTGCGTACCCCGCAACTCCCTTATCCCTCTCTCCCGCTAACCTGCTTGCCTGGCAAAGCCACACCTGGGGTAAACCCAGCCTTCTGCCCACTCTGCGCTCATGAAGCCGTTTGTGGCTGGAGACAGATATACCACCATCGTGAGTGGTTTCATTGGTTCATTTTGAATTCATGACCACCAGTCTCAAGTGGTCATGAGCTTGCTTAGTGCTGCCCAGGAGTTCTACTTTACTTCCTTAGTACATTCATTCTCTCACTCTTCTAGATCAATACTTTATACCTTCTCTTCTCTCTTTGAACCCCTAACTCCTCTTTCTACACTCTCAGCTGATGCCGTTGTTTCCCATTTCACTGAAAATAAAGGCAATCAGAGGAACGCTTCTGCCAGCTCCCACTGTCACATCTAGTGTTGTCCTTTCTCTCTTCTGCATCACCACATGTCCCTATCAGCATGCAGCCATGCTGTCCTCTCCCATCTTTATTTTTTTTTAAATTTTTTTTTTAAAGATTGGCGCCTGGGCAAACAACTGTTGCCAATCTTTTTTTTTTTTCCCTGTTTTATCTCCCGAAACCCCCCCGTACACAGTTGTATATCTTAGTTGCATGTCCTTCTAGTTGTGCAATGTGGGACACCGCCTCAACGTGGCCTGATGAGTGGTGCCATGTCCGCGCCCAGGATCCAAACCCTGGGCCGCCGCAGTGGAGTGCTTGAACTTAACCACTCGGCCACGGAGCCGGCCCCCTCTCCTATCTTTAAAAACAAACAAGCAAATAACCACTCTTGGCCCTGCTTTCCCTAGACTCCGACTCCCCCCCCCCCGCCCCCGCCATTTATCTACTCTTTTTTAATGGTAGAAATCCTCAGAAGGCTGTACTTTCTGTTTCTACTTTTTTCCTCCTGTTCTTCCTTGGACCCACTTCAATCAAACTTTCATCCCCAATATTCCATCAAAATAGCTCTTGACAAGTTTCTTCAACTACCACCTCATTGCCACATCCGATGGTCAACTCTCAGTCTTCATGTTACTCAACCTATAAATAGAGTATATTAATCACTCTTTCTTGAAATACTGTTTGGTTTCTAGGAAGCCAGTCACACTTCTCCCGGAGAACTAGCTTTCGAGGTCTCTTGACACCACTTTCTCAGTCTCCTTTATTGGTTTCACCTCATCTCACCATCTTCGATTGTTAGTATTTGTAAGGCTTCATCCTCAGACTGGCTTAATCTCTGTCTACACTCACTACCTAGGTGGTCTCACTTCATCTCATGGCTTTAAATGCCATCTGGAAGCTGATAGCTCTCAAATTGTCGTGCTGATCTGCCCGCTGTCCTGCGTATCAGATCATATATCTACTTGAGAGCTCCATCTGTTTCATAATCATGTATCATACATGTATAATACGTTTAATAATCATGTAGCTAAAAGAATTTTTTATCTCTCTCCCCCTCCGTTCTTACTGTCTTCTTCTTCTCAGTATACTGATCTGATAAATTGCTTAAGCCCAAGACTTCGGTGACATCTTTACCTCCCCTGATTGTGTCTTACTCTTCATCTCATCCATCAGCACATCCTGTAAGCTTGAGCTCTACTTTCAGAATATACCTCATATGTACTTACCAATATACTTACCATGATCTTCATGGCTACCCACCCTAGTGCAAGTCATCGTCCATCCGCCCCTAGATTATTGCAGCAGCCTCCCAAATAGTCCCTCTGCCTGCTCCCTTTCTCCCCTACAATTTATCCTCCATAACGCCAAAATAGTAACTTAGAACTGTAAGTCAAATCATGTCACTTTTCTGATCACAGCCCCCTGGTGGCTTCCCAGAGCCAGTGCTTTTACAGTGGCCCTTGAGGCACCTTCTCACCTCTGAGCTCATCTTCTGCTTCCCCCCAACTCATTCTGCTCCAGCCACACTGGTTTTGTTGAACATGCCAAGCACAGTCCCACCAGCCTCCCCAGATCCCCATGTGGCTTGCTTCCTCTCTTCCATCAGGTGTTTTCAGATGCCCCCTTTACAAGAGGCTTTTCCATCCACCTTAGGTAAAAATTGTGGTGCCTTGCCCCCAGCATGCCCTGCTGTCTCTCCCTGACTTTATTTTTCTCACAGTTCTCATAACCACCTGGCATCATTTTTGTTCGTTTGGCTATTGACCTTTTGGCGTCCACTAGAAGCTGAGTTCTGTGAAAGCAGGGACTGTTTTGTTTACTGTGGTACTTTACTGTGGTACTTGATGAATGTTTGTTGAATGAATGAATATCTGAAGAGGACTCAGTATCGGAAGTTTGAAACACTGTCTGGGCTTTGAATGTTCAGTTAACCATTCTGCGTGTGGCTTCAATGCTGTGCCTCCCTGGACTCCATGTATAATTTCTCCCATCGCTCCGTATGTGCCGAGTTGTTACATGCCTGGTATTGTGCTCAGTGCTGGGAATACAGCAGTAAACAAGAGAGACATGGTTTTCTCATGGAACTTCCATTCTCTTAGGGAAAAAGGGAGTAAGTAAGACATCAAGTAAGAAATAGATATTTACAGACTGTGAAGAGTGCTTAAGGATGTGAAGAGAGGGCTGTAATATCAAATGAGTGTGGCGGGGAGGGCTGTGCCAGATACGGTGGCCAGGGAAGTCCTCCTGACATTTAAGCTGAGAATAAAAGGAAGAGAAAGAACCAGCTACGCCAAGAATTAGAGAAAATGCTCCTAGGCTAAAGGAATTGCAAGTGGCCAGAGATAAGATACAGCGTAAGTTTCTGGAGGAACTGTCAGAAGGCCGGTGTGACTCCTGCTTGGCATGGGACCCCATGAGAGTGGAGCGATGGCCCTGAGCTCTGTAGAGCACGGGTGAGGACTTGGTTTTCATTCTTAGTAGGAAGCCAGTGAAGGGTTTACGCAGGGGAGAGTGATTTGTGTTTTTAAAGAACTATTGTGATTGCTGTGAGGAGAGTGGCTTATAGGGGAAACTATGATAACATGCTTTCTTATCATTTAGAATTTTATCTATACTTAGATTTTTAAGCTCTCTCCAGCCCTTGGCAACCACCATTCTCTGTCTCTCTGAATTTGATTAGTCTAGGTATCTCATAGTGGAATCATACAGTATTTGTCTTTTTGTGACTGACTTATTTCACTTAGTATAATGTCCTCAGGGTTCATGCATGTTGTAGTATGTGTCAGAATTTCCTTCCATTTTAGGGCTGGGTAATATTCCATTGTATGTATAGACTACATTTTATCCATTTATCCATTGATAGCTACTTGGGTTGCTTCCACCTTTTGGCTCTTGCAAATAGTGCTGCTGTAAACACGGGTGAACAAATACCTGCTTTCACTTCTTTTGGGTAAATACCTAGGAGTGGAGTTACTGGATTGTGTGGTCATTCTACTTAATTTTTTGAGGGTCCACCATACTATTTTCCACGGTGGCTGCACCATTTTACCTTTCCCCCAACAGTGCACGAGGGTACCGTTTCTCCACACCCTTGCCAACACTTGCTATTTTCTGTTTCCCTGATAGTAGCCATCCTGATGGGTGTGAGGTATTATCTCATTGTGGTTTTGACTTGCATTTCAGAAATCTAGAACTTTGGAAGTGTTTAAAGAAAGCAATATGGGGCCTCTGCCTCTACCAGGCCAGAGTGGACACAGGTAGGTCTGTTAGGAAGCTCTTGCAGAGGTCCTGGTGAGAGAGGATGGTGGCCTGAATAGGGTGGTGGCAGACGCGCTGAGCGGCGAGGGTGGACTTAGGTAGAAGGAATAGGACTTGGTGATAAGTTGTGTGTGTTTGAGGAGATGAAAGGAAGTGAGGAGGCAGTAAACACGGATTCTGGGTCTCTGCCTTGAGTAATTGGGTTGGGAACAGATTGGGGGTAGGAATTTTTGGTCCACTTCCTCCAGCCTCTACCCCGGTTAACAGTTTATACAAGAAATAGTTCATTAATTTCTTTCAGTGAGTTTTTCATCATAATACCAATTCTCCTTGGATGATGTGTGATGACTTTCCCTTTCCCCTCTGTTCAGTTCAGGTCGTGAGCACGGAGCACCTGTTACAGACCAGGTGCTGTGCTAGATTTTAGGGAGCCACAGATGAGTAAGAGAGAGGCCGCCTGGTGGAGTGCCTTGGTTCTCAAAGGTTTTGATCTCAAGACTCCCTTACACTCTTATAAAATATTGAGGATTCCAAAGAACTTTTGTTTAGGTGGGTTATATTTATTGATACTTAACTTCTTAGAAATGAAAACTGAGAAACTTAAAAAAATGTTGATTAATTCTTTAAAAAATAATAGGCATTGTATGTTAATATAAATAACATGTTTTTAATAAAATAAGTACATTTTCCAAAACAAATTGAGTGAGAAGAGTGACATTGTTTTCCCTTTTGCAAATCTTTTTAATGTCTGACTTAATAGAAGACAGCTGGATTCTCGTATTAACTTCTCTCTTTAATCTGTTGCAACATTGCACATGATGTAGCCTCTGGAAAGCTCCACTGGACGTTTGTGAGAGAATAAGAGTGAAAAAGGCAAATGTCTTAGTGTTATTATAAAAATAGTTTTGGCCTCACAGACCATCTGAAAGGGTCTTGGAGACCCCCAGAGATGCCCAGACTGTTGATTTAGTGGGAGGAGCACAGATGTTAGAGCCACACTGCATGAGTTCAGATTCCTGCTCTGCCACTTACTCAGTAAGCAGGATATCTAACCTCTCTGTGCCTCAGTTTGCTCATATATAAAATGGAGATAATCTAAGTACCTACCTCAATGGGGATTATGAGGATTAAGTAAGTATATATTTGTAAAGTATTTAGAACATTGCTGGAAGATAGTTAAAGTGCTACATCAGTGCTTCTTAAATAAATAAGACCTAATCCTTTCCATTAAGAGATTTAGTCGAGTTAGGTAGATAGATGAGCAGCAAAACAACTTCAGGATTTTGTCTAAGTTCATTGATAGATGTATTTACAGCAGGGCCACAAAGCGGGGCTTCTGAACTTTGGGGTCAAGAATCAAGATGTTCTTGTTGTCTGGACAGGGGAAGGAGGAGATTTTCTGCAATTTTAGAATGAGATTCTTCATTCAGATGCGGTCCGTCCCCGTTAGCATTTGTTGTAACTTAACTTCTTCGTCTTTCTTATTTGTAATGGAAAGAATACGAGCAGCCAAGTTGGTTTGCTTCTTTGATGCTGACTTAGAGCCAGAAGCCTTATCACAATTGTTCTGTATCCTCACTGCCTGGGACAGCAGGTGGTCAGTGAGAGTTTATTGACTGGTTATGAATTAATGGCTGTCAAAACGTGGGAGAGGGCCCTGCCCAGTGGCACAGCAGTTAAGTTCACACGTTCCGCTTCGGCGGCCTGGGTTCACCAGTTCAGATCCCGGCTGTGGACCTATGCACAGCTTGGCAAGCCATGCTGTGGCAGGTGTCCCACATATAAAATAGAGGAAGATGGGAACGGATGTTGGCTCAGGGCCAGTCTTCTTCAGCAAAAAGAAGAGGATTGGCGGCAGATGTTAGCTCAGGGCTAATCTTCCTCCAAAAAAAGATATGTGGGGGAAACATTTTTGTGATCCACTGGGATTTTGTGGTAGATAATTTGTAATCACTTGGGGTATTATTATAAAGAAAAAGTTGTAGATTATATTTTCATCGAAATTAAATAAGAACAACCTAATCTTTTTGCTCTTGAAAGTGATAGTAAAATTTGTGTCTTAGTGTAACTCTTACTTTCATTGTTTTACTGAATTAAATTGGGTATTTATTTTAAATTTCTCCTATTTAAAATGGCCAAGTTATATAGTTTTATTAAAATAATAACAGGCTTTCCTGTGTTTAAAAGTGTGGTATGCTTATTGTAAATTCAGAGTATCAGTCAAGGAGGTGTGATTTAAACAGATGAGAAGGCAGTTAAGATGCAGTTTTTAAAAAGTGAGGTGGTAGCTTGTAAAAATACTGGTACACCGAGTTATTACTTGTCTCGAATGAGTACTTTTTCTCAAGGCATCTTTAGTTGTTAAGCTCTAGTGTGGTTATTGATGGTCATTGATAACGTTGTCGTTATCCTTAGGCAGAATTGTATTTCTGCTGTTTAGTTATAGAATGTCCTTTTCCTCTCATGTTGTAGATCCGACGGAGGCGCCTTGCACGACTTGCTGGTGGACAGACCTCCCAGCCGACCACCCCACTCACCTCTCCCCAGAGGGAGAACCCTCCAGGGCCTCCTATAGCAGCATCAGCCCCAGGCCCCTCCCAGAGTCTTGGTCTCAATGTCCACAACATGACCCCAGCTACCTCCCCAATAGGTGCATCAGGTAAGCCTTACGTTCATACCTGGGACACGTTTATAATTCCAATCTAGCTTTCTGTTAAACTTACAGTTGTAATGTTTCCACAACAGGATAAAATGAATTAGAAAGCAACTTTTTAAAATTTTGCAAGCAGTAGTTTAAAGATTAAGGTCATACAGTGTGTTTTGTTAATATCTATTCATTTTGATAGTAATCTGGTAAAACTAATTGTTTTCCTTTATATAGCTTTTGTCCTTTTTTTGAGTCAGGTCTTATCTCTGATGGCAAGGGGATTAAGACTAAATTTGGTTCTGAGGATTTTATGAGTTTGGTTGATGCTTTTCTTTTAAGGTAAAATAATCTGAAAATGCAAGATTGAAACAATGGTCAAAATAACAAGCCTCTAATTAGGGATTTCCTAGTCTTTATTCTGCATTGGCGTCGAACTCTTTCTTTAAATTTTCGGAGTATAAAAGTTCACTGGATGTGATGTTTTATAACTGTCTCATTGACAATTATTTAACTATTGTAAAAGTTTATTTCTTTGCAATTAATGAGCTCATGGTTGATATCCACAACTATCTTTTTTTGGGAAATGATGATATTGACTCATACTATATGTTTGAAGTTATCTGTCCTTCCTGTAATTGAACTTTTCTATCAAACATAATAATTATTATAATTACTTAAGATTCTAATTATGAAAAAGCAGGCATTGAGACCTGTGTGGATCATCATGTCATCTAACAATTTAATATATGACTGACTGGTCGTTCTGTAGTCATTTAATGCAGTCTCTTGTAGTCGTCTCCCAGATAATCTGTCTTCTTGATCTAGGATAACTTGTCAGTTAAAAGTATTTGCTGTTTCTATTATTGTAACTCTTGTTAGGTAGGAGTAGACTCCTCCCCATGTAAATATAAATGAATTCTCTTAATTATAAAAGTGAGAGAGGTTCAGGCCAAAATGTCAATTTGGTAATAAACAGTGCCTTTGCCTGAAATATCTTCTCTGTACACCTTCTTTGACAAGCTATGACAGTCTTCTTGTAGGAGAAGAGTTCAGATTCTAATCTTTTTTCCACCTTTTCCTTAGAAACAGAGCTACTGACAGTGCTTCTTGTCTCACCATGATCAGGCCCCAACTGGAATGCTGGAAATTGTCCAGGAGATAGCTGGTGGGGTGGGGAGGAGCTTAAAACCTCACTGTATCAGCACAGGTTAGGCAGGAGACCCAGCACTCTGCCTGCTCCTGGAAAGCCCCTCAGCACTCCTGGTTACAGCATGGTGTCTCTTTGGGACCACCAGGAATAATCTGTGTATGCCCCTTATCCCTGCTTATGTCAGCCACCAGTCCCAGGTCCTCATCTCTTATCCTCTACGTGACTTGTTACTATAACTTTCTGACTCTATCTCCACCTATCCCCCAATTCTGAAATTCTCTTGGTCAGTCAACAACAAAATCCTGCTCTGTGACCATCCCTTCCCCTTGGTGCTCTTACTTAGTTTGTGCTCTTCCTCTGTTTCTCTTATTTCCTCTTCGAGACCATCTTTCCTCCTCCCTAAGAACACATGGATTTGCTCCCCGCGTCCCTTCCTTGTAGCAGCTGTACTCTGAACCCACTCAGCCTACCTCATTCTGTCCACTGTCTCTCTCCAACACCATTTCTGTCTTGATTCAGCATGACCTCAGTAGCCACAGAGATGACCCTTCCAGGACTCTGACCTCTCCTTTCTTGAGCTCCTTTCCTCCAATGACCTTGTCTTTCTCCTGACTTCAGCCACTCAACTGCCATGGTCTTACTCTAGACCTTTCAATCTCAATCACTAACTACCACCTTACCTTTCTAGCTCACCCACTCTGTGCCCAAATCCAGTATTCTTTCAGGTTCACTGGGGGCTACAATCCAGTGATTCCATCACTTTTTCACTTTCTTCACTCCTTCCTTCACGTCTTCACTTCCCTCCTCACCCTACTTTAATTCTGTAGTCAGTCATTTCTGTCACTCTCCTCCCTCCCTCTGTCTCTCACTTTGTCTTATTTGCTTGGTTATGCCATGATCCTGATCTTAAATCCTATACCCTGGCTACTTTGTCTCATGCAGTGGAACAAGGCTAGAGAAAAACCCAGAATGATGCTTATCTGTCTCATTTCAGATTCATGATCACAAACACATGTGGACTCTCAATACTAGCAGGTAATTTATACCACATTCCCCGGTTCACTCTCCCACTCTGCTAATCTATTTCATACCTTTTCCTCCAATCTGCAACAACTCATTCTCCGTGCACACTCTCAGATCGTGGCCTGCCTTCCTATTTCATGGAGAAAACAGATGCAGGCAGAAGGGAGCCTCCCTAAGCTCCCATCGTTGCATCCACCTGCCTGCCTGTATGTGTGGCCAGTTCTTGTTATGCGTGAGCTGTCCCTGCCCTATTGAAGTCTATGCCCTAGTTCCCATCTCCTCTCACCTACTCAGAGCCTTTGCTCCAGCACTTGCCGTCTCTTTCCTGCTTCATCAGGTTTTCCATCTCAAGTGGAAAACTTATTTTTTTTTAACAGCCGTTATACATGCTGTTCCTTCTCGCATCGTGGGAATAAATGAAAAGAAACTCTCTTGATCTCATTTTTCCCCGCTAGCTTCCATCCTAATCTCTGCACTTCTTCACAACAAACCTTCCTGGAATGAGTTGCCTGCGCTGTCTCCTCCTCCTGCCCTTGCTCCCTCCGCTGAGTCAGCTCCAGTCAGGTGACGCCGCTTGTGCTCTGTGCTGAGTCACTGTCTGACCTGACCTGTCAGCTTCATTTGCTGTGGCTTTCACCCTCTTCTCCTTAAAACACTTTCTTCTTTGGCCTTCCAGAACACACTTTCCTGGTTTTCATCCTCTCTCTATCTGTTCCTTCTTAGTTCTCTGTATGGGTCTTTTTCATTTCCCTGACTTCTGAATGTTAGGGTGCCAGGGCTCAATATTTGAACTCTCATCCTCCCCATCTAGGTTCATTCTCCTATTGATTTTATCTGGTTTCTTGGCTTTAATTACTACTCGAATCTGATGACTCTAAGTTTATATCTCCAGCTCAGACCTGTTCCTTGAGCCTCAGACTCATACATCGTCTGATAAGCATCTCTCAGTTAACATGTCCAAAATCAGGCTCCTGATATTTCCTCACATCTCATCTTCTCCTCGGACCCTGTCTCAATAAATGACGACTCATGTTTTTTAGTTACTTAAACCTAAAACATTATCTCTTCTCTTTACCTCATATTATAGATTGGAGGTCAATAACACAGTGTAAAGGGCCAGATAGTAAATATTTTAGGCTTTGAAGGCTGTACAGTCTCTGCCACAGCTATTCTTCTCTGCTGCTGTGGCACAAAAGCAAGTATAGATGGTATGTAAGCAAATGAGCATGGCTGTGTTCCCATAAAACTTTACTTACAGAAACAGGTAGTGGGTCAGATGTGACTCGTGGACTGTAGCTTGCTGACCTCTGCTCCACGTCCATGAGCAAAATAGAACCGGACCAGATTCTCCCCACCTCTTCTCATCTCGCCACCTCTACTGCTACCACCCAGGGTCAAGGCACCAGCATATCTTGCCTGGATTGTTGGAGTGGCCTCCTAACTCGTGTCTCCTTGTCTGCCCTTGCGTCACTTCAGTCTGTTCTCAGCGTAGAGCCAGATGGCTCCCACTAAAGCATAGGCACAAGTTGGTATAACAGCAGTGCTGTTCTTTACAGCAGGCTTGTATGTTGCTGTCACAAACTGAAAGAAAGACTTGGGCAATCTAAATGGTTAGTTCTTGGCAGCGCACCTCTATGCTGTGCAGTCCTGATTATGTTTCTCCCATAATCACCATTATTCATAATCGCAAATAGGTAGATATTATTAGCCATGCTCTTGGCAGGTTGAATAAACACATTTTCATGAATTTATTAAATAAACAAGTTTAAACAAAACAAAACAGAAAACAAACCACTCATAAGACAAGTTGTGTCAGTTTTCTGTTGACTCCCTCCACTGGCTCCCTGCCTTGATGCAGAGCGAAGGTCAAAGTCGCCTCCACGACCCAGGCTTCATGTGACCTGGACCCACATGGCTCCAACCTCCTCTCACACTCTTCTCCTTTCTCCTCTGCTCCAGCCGTACTGGCTTCCCTGCTGTGCCTGGAACATTCCAGGCATGATCCCTATTTGGGGCTTTTATATTTTCTGTTTCTTTGCCTAGAATGCCCATGCCCTAAAATCTGCATGGCTTTTTTGCTCAGCTCTTCAGATGTTTATTCAAGTGTCACTTTCTCAATAAGACCTTCTTTGGCCACCCTGCTTAAAAGCGCAGCCTCTATCTGACATAGATACCTTTTCTTTTTTTAATTGAGGTAACATTGGTTTATAACATTATATAGATTTCAGGTGTACATCATTTTATTTTGATTTCTGTGTAGATCACATCAGTTCACCACCCAAAGCCTAGTTACCATCCATCCCCATACACACGTGCCTAGTCACCCCTTTCCCTCTCATCCCTCCCCCTCTTTCCTCTGGTAAGCACCAGTCTAATCTCCGTATCTATGTATTTGTTGTTGTTTTGTCTTTATTCTATTTATGAGTGAGATCATGCAGTATTTGACTTTCTCCCCCTAACTTATTTTGTTTAGCATAGTACCCTCAAGGTCCATCCATATTGTTGCAAATGGCAAGAGTTCATCTTTTTTTATGGCTGAGTCGTATTCCGTTGTGTGTATATACCACATCTTTATCCATTCATCTCTTGGTAGGCACTTAGGTGGTTTGCAAGTCTTGACTATTGTGAATAGTGCCGCAGTGAACATAGGGGTGCATATATCTTTACGCGTTTGTGTTTTCATTATGTTTGGATAAATACCCAGCAGTGGAATAGCTGGATCATATGGTAGTTCTAGTCTTAATTTCTTGAGGACTCTCCATACTATTTTCCATAGTGTCTGCACCAGTTTGCATTCCCACCAGCAGTCTATGAGAGTTCCCTTTTTTCCACATCCTCTCCCACCCTGATTATTTCTTGTCTTGTTAATTATAGCCATTCTTTTTTTTTTTTTGAGGAAGATTAGCCCTGAGCTAACTACTGCCAGTCCTCCTCTTTTTGCTGAGGAAGCCTGGCCCTGAGCTAACGTCATGCCCATCTTCCTCTACTTTATATGTGGGATGCCTACCACAGCATGGCATGCCAAGCGGTGCCATGTCCGCACCCAGGATCCGAACCGGTGAACCCCGGGCTGCCGAGAAGCGGAATGTGCGAACTTAACCGCTGCGCCACTGGGCCAGCCCCAATGAGCCATTCTGATGGGTGTGAAGTGGTATCTCACTGTAGTTTTGATTTGCATTTCCCTAATAATTAGTGATGTTGACTATCTTTTCATGAGTTTGTTGGCCATCTGTATATCTTCTTTGGAAAAATGTCTGTTCAGATCTTTTGCCCATTTTTTAATTGGGTTGTTAGTTTTTTTGTTGTTGAGATGTATGCATTCTTTCTGTATTTTGGATGTTAACCACTTACCAGATACCTGGTTTGCAACTGTCTTCTCCCGATTGTTAGGTTGTCTTTTCCTTTTGTTGATGGTTTCCTTTGCTATGTAGAAGGTTTTTAGTTTGATGTGATACCATTTGTTTATTTTTTCTGTTGTTTCCCTTGCCTAGTCAGACATGATACTTGAAAATATGCTGCTAGAACTGATGTCGAAGAGCGTACTGCCTGTGTTTTCTTCTAAAAGTTTTATGGTTTCAGGTCTTAATATTCAAGTCTTTAATCCATGTTGAGTTAATTTTTGTGTATAGTGGAAGGTAATGGTCCACTTTTATTTTTTTGCATGTGGCTGTCCAGTTTTCTCAACGCCATTTATTGAAGAGAGTTTCCTTTTTCTGTTGTATGTTCTTGGCTCCCTTGTTCAAAATTAGCTGTGTGGGTTTATTTCTGGGCTCTTGATTCTGTTCCATTGATCTGTGTTTGTGTTTTTGTGCCAGTACCATGCTGTTTTGATTACTATAGCTTTGTAGTACATTTTGAAATCAGGGAGTGTGATGCCTCCAGCTTTGTTTGACATAGATACTTTTCCTTCCAGCTCTTAATCAGCATCTGACATGGCATGTGTATTACTTGTATATCTTGCTCTCTCAGCTTCCCCTGCTGGAGGATAAGCTCCATGGGGCAGGGACTCATGTCCATATTATTCACTACTGTATCCCCAGTGCCTTAAATGTGCCTGGCACATGGTAAGCACTGAATAAAGATCTGCTGAATTAATAAATGAATCCCAGGAGAAAATGACCAAAACAACATAGACATGTGTATCTTAAAGAAAAGAAATCTCAAGAGGATGTGATGACTTTCCGTTAAAAAAGTGTGAAAAGTTGCCATGAGGAAGATGATGGCTTGTGCTTGTTTTCTCTGGTCCTAGATGGCAGACATAGGGCTAGTGGGTAGATTTATTATCCACTGAATGTGGAGGAGACTTCTGTTCCAGAATCAAGAAGTGCTTTCTAACGGAGAACAGCTGCTGCCATTCGTGGTAAGGAGTTCCTTATCCAGGAGTGACCTGGCAGTCACATGGCAGCCTTCTTAGTTGAGAGGCTTTCAGTTGCAAGTGACTAAGCAGGGGTTGGGAAGCTGTAGTGAGCCCTGCAGGTGGCTTCTCTCACTGTAGTCCCAGCTTCTTCCCATGCCATCTGCTTCTGTATTAGCTTCCTAGGGCTACCATAACAAAGTATCACCAACTTGATGACTTCAAACAACACAAATGTCTTATCTCACAGTTTTGGAGGCCAGAAGTCTGAAGTCTGGGTGTGAGGAGGGCCACACTCCCTCAAAGGCTCTAAGGAAGAATCCGTGGCCCTTCCTTCTCTTGGTTGCTGGCAATCCTTGATGTTTCTTTGCTAGTGACAGTGTCCTCCAATCTCTGCCTCTCTCTTCTCATGACCATCTCTGTGTGTGTGTCTGTATCCAGGATTCCCTGTCCCTCTAAGGACAGCATATATTGGATTGGGGACCACTGTAATCCAGTATGACCTCGTCTTTACTTGATTATATCTGCAAAGACCCTGCTTCCCAGTAGGAATATCATTTATGTACTTGTTTTTTTTAAATCTTTGTCCCCTCCTCCCTTTAGAACCTAAGGTTAGGGTAGGGAGCTTGTCATTGTTGTTCATTCCATTATCCTCAGAACCATGCTAGCACATAGTAACTACTCTGTAAATGCCGCTAGTTAAATGACTAAATGAACGCAAAAAATTGTTTTTTGTTAGAAATGTTAGAAGCAAAGTAAGACTTGAGTTATGTTTAGAGAACATTTGCTACCATAACTCTTTCACCATGACCAGCAGGTCTGTCTCTCCTTTTTCTGGTGCTCTGAGCCAAATTTTAAAAGTCCCTAAGCCTATTCATTTTCTTCTAAAATTACACAAACAAATTATTACCAAATATTCCAGTCATACGTGATAACATACATGAGACATAGTAACGCCTGTGAACCCCCGGATGGAATGTCTGCCTCTCCACACCCCGCCTCCCCCTAGCAGGTTACTGCTGGTCTGAGTTTTGCATTTGTCATTCTTAGACGTTTCTAAATTTTTTTACTGCATTGTTAATATGACGTAGCTTTTGCCTGTTTTAGAACTTTATAAATATGGGTGATATTTTCCTTACAGGTGATTGCCACTTTTTTTCAGTCATTATTGATTATGTTAGTCTTATATTTCAGTTCATCCAGCATTTGTTTAGGGCTTACTGCAGGTTGAACACAGTGGTAGGCCATGGGCATGCAAAGATGAGTGAGACTCAGTTTCTTTCCTGGAAGTTTACAGTCCAGTAGGGGAGAATGTATTCTTTCGTTTCCTTTAAGAAAATCTATGCTTATTAAACTCCTGGGAGGACAAACTGATTTTCTTAGTTCCTTCCCCATCTTTAGATCATTTTGCGATTGCTTCATCTTCAGAAATTGTTAACACTCTTGAGTGATTTTATTTTATAGTTTTGTTTTGGAATTATGCTTGTCTTCCCGCTGTTCCCTTTGATGTTTGCCCGTCGGACGTCTTGAAAATATCCGTCTAAAGCCTTACCCCTCCTGGCTGTTGTGACCTCCCCGAAGATGTGGTCCTTCTTGCTCAAGAGTCCCCTGATGAAACTTTATCAGCCAGTTTCATCTTGACAGAATTATTAGGTGGAGCAAGTTCTCTACTTGCCTTTTCTGTCCTCTAGAAGTGGAGTTCTTAACTGCTGTCACTCCATGAGTCTGTTTGGCAAACTGGTGAAGCCTTTGATCAGCTTCTCAATATATTTTTATTTTCCTTTCTTTCCTTTGCCTTCCCTCGCCCTCCCCTTCCTTTCCCTTTTTCTTCCTCTTCTCCCCAGAGCATAGTTGTATATTCTAGCTGTGGGTCCTTCCAGTTGTGCTATGTGGGATGCGGCCTGAGCCTGGCTTGATGAGCAGTGGTCTGCACCCAGGATCTGACCCGGTGAAACACTGGGCTGCCGAAGTGGAGCGCGTGAACTTAACCACTTGGCCACAGGGCTGGCCCCTCAAAATGTATTTTTACATGCATATAATAAAACAATACAGGATTACAAAGGAAACCAATGCTATAGAAATATAGTTATCAAAATATTTTTGAGGATTTTGATATAGTAATTTATGTGCTTCTTTATTAAACACTTTAAATAAAAGATCTAGCAGCTAGTCAAATAGCTACTGTAATTTCTACCCCCTGAGGTCTGTTTCCATCTGTGGTAAGTAACCTTTACTCTGGGAGCAAGAATGAACAACAGAGGCTGTTTAGAACGAGTAAGAAGCCAAGTGATGTTTTTGGTCTCTGGGTAGTTCTGGGGTCTTGATTAGGAACACAGAATCCATTTCCTCTGTGTGACAGCTAGTCTTTAATATACATAGTAGGAATTTAAGCTAAATTCTTCTTTAATGTATGTTTACAAATGGTCTGTATTCCGCTTCCATTCGTGCATTTAGACACTTGTTTAGTGCCTTCTGTTTACCAGGCACTGTATTAGGAGCTAGGAATACAAAGATGGGTGGGTCTCCGTTAGGGGCCTCGAGGGGCTCGCTCTCTCGCAGGAGGCAATGGCTTTGTGAAGACTTCTCCGTGCTGGAGCGCTGTCCTGCCACTGCCTCTGTCTCACAGCTTTGGTGGTATGGTTTTTGGGAGAATTTTCATACAAGTATTTATCTGATTGAAAATTCTGCCTTTAAAAAAAAAACAAAACCAGGGTTATTCCTTTTGAAAATAGGGAACATCCTTCCATATCCTATTACAATTGTTATCGTTATCTTTCCAGATTTGCTTGATATGTTTTATTATCTGTTTTACATTTTAGTTTATGTTGCTTGTTACCAGTGATTTCCTGCACACTGCAAATTCATGCAGCCTTCGTTTAATACATGTTTATTTAAATCCTCCCATATGTTTGTTAGGTTCTGTTCTAGGCCACATTGCTTTTAGTCTAGGGAAGGAAGAGAAACATGGTTTTAAAAAACCATAAAATCTGTCAGGAGGTGATAATTGTTGTGGAGAAAAATAGAGAATTACGTTGGAGTAGGTACTGCTGGGAGGAGGAAGGCATCGCTGTTTTAAATAAGATAGTCAGCAGTGGGCCTCATTAAGAAGGTGGCGCTTTAGCAGAGGCCTGAATGAAGCTAGGGAGCAAGCCAGGTGGGTATCTGTGGGGTGATCTTTCCAGACAGAAGGGACAACAGATGCAAGGTCGTGTGGCAAACACGGGCGTGGTGATGATTTGCAAGGCCTGGGATAGAGCAGTCATCTTCAGTTTCCCCTCAATTTCCTTCTCCAGTTTTGATAATGAACATTATTATTGCATGGTAGTACATTTGTAGGAATTTCAATAAAATCAAAATCATTCTTTTATAGTAAATTGGCTAAGAGTGCTATCAGGAATGACAAAATTATAACCTCGCCCTATCGTTGGTTGCTAATCCTATGTTAAAATCCTTTTATTCTTCTTCAGAAAGAAGCTCTATTGTTACCACTTGGTCTACAGCTTGGGAGAGGGAGAGGGTTTGAGGGTGATTAAGAAGCTGGCTGAAGGGGCTGGCCCCGTGGCTGAGTGGTTAAGTTCGCGCGCTCCGCTGCAGGCGGCCCAGTGTTTCGTTGGTTCGAATCCTGGGCGCGGACATGACACTGCTCATCAAACCACGTTGAGGCAGCGTCCCACATACCACAACTAGAAGGACCCACAACGAAGAATATACAACTATGTACCGGGGGGCTTTGGGGAGAAAAAGGAAAAAATAAAATCTTAAAAAAAAAAAAAAAAAAGAAGCTGGCTGAAGGCGGCGCCTCAGGCAGAAGCCCCAAGGCCAGAGGGCTGCAAGTGGGACCCTAAAAGGCCCGGGAGGCTCCTAGTCCTGCTTGAAATTATTTGCTTTTAGCTTGTTCATTTTAGTTCTCTGAGTTCTAACAGTTGTGTCCTAAGCTGGCTTGGTTACTTCATCTCCCTAGAGGGGCCTTTTGGCCACCCAGTGGGGGGATATTTTTTACACATTTTGGGCAGCAAAGGGGGGAGACGTTTTATATGTGTTTTTATTATAATGGGCTTTGTTATATAGCTTTATTATAGGATCATGGCAGTTAGTTTGTGAATCTAGAAAAAAGTGCTGATGTCTTGTTAGTGAGATGTGTGTAGCTCTGGGAATTAGCTTCCTGTTTTTTTTTTTTTTTTTTTTGAGGAAGATTAGCCCTGAGCTAACTACTGCTAGTCCGCCTCTTTTTTGCTGAGGAAGCCCCAGCCTGAGCTAACATCCATGCCCATCTTCCTCTGCTTTATACGTGGGACGCCTACCACAGCATGGCTTTTGCCAAGCGGTGCCATGTCTGCACCCAGGAGCCGAACCTGCAAAGCCCGGGCCGGGAGAAGCGGAGCGTGCACACTTAACTGCTCTGCCACTGGGCCGGCTCCTAGCTTCCTGTTTTGACATGGGGTTGTTCCCTTCCTTCTCTCCCTCTCTCCCCATTTAGGCCAACCTTGTCCTTTGACCTCTGGTGCATCTGGCTCCAAGCTACCAACTAGCACTCTGCCCGCACAGTGGGACAGGACCTTTAGGACGGTGCTGCTTTCATTCCCTGGGTCATGCTTCCAAGTCCAGGCAAGGCACATGAGTAAATATTGTGTGTGAGAGTGCTTTCTGCAAAATGTGATCCCTGTCCATTAGGGAATTTATGGCTTAGTAGGAGAGAGAAAATGTGCCACTTGCACAAAAGCCTTCCTTGTCTCCTTATTTCCAGCTATAATCTAGTCCAAGAGCTTTCAAGGTGCTCTGTGATCAGGCTCCCCGCTCTTGGTGTAACTCCATTTCCTGATTTTCAGAGCATGTTCTCTGTTCCTATCCCAGACTTCGTGCTCGACCCAGGATGCTTATAACCCTTACAGATTGTGCCACACAAACCATTCTTAGTTTTGTGTGCATTTATCTTGTTTTCCTAACTAGATTGAAACTGAATAAAGCTATCTTGTATTTCTTTTATCTGGTGAGCTCATAGTAGGTATCTGGAAAGTCTGATGATTTGGGAATATGCTGGGAGTTTTTCCTGCCATCTCCCTCTGGTCTCCCAACTGGAGTCTAAAGGAATGAGTTTAAGAAAAATTAAGGTTTTGAAATCTTTGAGTGCAGAAGGGTCTGTCACCTTTGATGCTTAGAGTTGAATGTTCACACTTTAAGAGCCTTTAATTCTGAGTGCTCACCAGCCTCCAGCAAGGCTGTGTCCTTCCGGTTTGGCAGGATTCGGCACTTGAAGTGGACTCTTGAGCCACACCCTTTCCGTGTTGCCTCCTTCATCCCTTTCCTTAACTCAGCAGAACGTCTTTGTTCCCTTCTGCCTCTCCCAGTGACATGAGATTTTGTGATCCTAAAGAAAGATATAAAATATATTGTTGCCTCTATCGTCCCAGGCCTCTTGATTATGGGCAATTGTTCTAAGTCAGGTGACTGAAGGTGGTAGAGGAAGGAAACGAGCTCTTTGTGAAGAGAGAGCCTTTGTGAAGCCCTCAGAAAGTGTCAGCCATGCAGTGTTGTAGTGGTTTGGTTTCTTTTGTTTCTGAAATTTGTATATGTTTTAGGAGGGGGATGAATAATACAGTGTTTTGATTTGCTATTGTAAACTATGCAGCATTTATTTTTAACTGAGCACATTATTTTCTAACTTTAATAGAACTGGAAGAGGCTGGGGATTTTCTCCTTCAGTCCCATCGTTCTGCAGATAGAGAAACGGAGGCACTCAGAACTTAAATGACCTAACAAGTTACCTCGTTCACCAACAGCATCTGTCCCGTGTGAGGCTGCAGCCATAAGTTTGGAAAGCATCCTCTAAAGCCCTATTGTATCAGTGAATATTTATTAAATACCTAGTGTGAAAGGTACTGAGGTGTAGTGAGTGATTTCAGGGAACTCAAAATCCAGTTATATGTGTATATCCTTTTTAAACTACAAGGGTTAGGTAGACTATAATTTACAATTATCTGTTCATTTTGAAATTTTAAAACAAGTGTTATTCTAAGTATAGAAGCATCAGTGGATCAGCAGGAGTTACACTTCTTGCGATCCTTTGAACTGATAGGTTGGGGATAAAAGTCATTGAAGACTGATGGAGTAAGTTTGCCTCCATCTCTAATCTAGTACTTAGACATGCTGAAAATGGACTAGACCAGAACAAGTATGGAGTTAACAAAGGCTAACTTGTTCTTTAAACTTAGGGGTTGGCCATTGTTTCTCATTGCGTTCTTGTTTGATGCATAAAGGTATGACTGTTTAGTTTATAAACACATTCACGTTTGTTATTTCATTGGAACTTCACAACAGGACTATGAAGTAGGCTGCACAGATACAATATTATCAGTTTGTAAGTGAAAATATTAATAAGGTGACTTGCTCAAGGTCACATAAGTAGAAGTCATGGAATCAGGGTTCCAGTCCTAGACTTTTTGTAAAATAAGCATTTATTTTGGTTATTCCAAAAATTATTATTAAATTATTTTTTAGATTTATAGAAAAGTTGCGTAGATAGTATAGAGAATTCCCATATATCCTTCGCCCAGTTTCCCCTGATGGTACTATCTGGTACATTTGTCAAAACTGAGAAATTGGGGCCTGCCTGGTGGCGCAGCGGTTAAGTTGGCATGTTCTGCTTTGGCCGCCCGGGGTTCACAGGTTTGGATCCCAGGTGCAGACATGGCACTGCTTGTCAAGCCATGCTGTGGTATGCGTCCTGCATATAAAGTAGACGAAGATGGGCACGGATGTTAGTTAGCTCAGGGCCTGTCTTCCTCAGCAAAAAAAGGAGGATTGACGGCAGATGTTAGCTCAGGGCTAATCTTCCTCAAAAAAAAAAAATAAATAATAATTAATTAATTAATTTAAAAAAATTTAAAAATAACTGACTGAGAAATTAACCTTGGCATGTTACTGGTAACTAAACGTCAGTCTCCTTAGACTCCTTTGGTCTGTGGCAGTCTCTGTCTTTCCGTGTTTTTCATTATCTTGACAGTTTTGAAGAATACCTTGTAGAAGTCCGTTAATTTGGCTTTATCTGGTGTTTTTCTTGCAATTACACTGGGGTTTTGGGTTTGGGGGAAGACTGTCACACAGGTGAAGTGCCCTTCTCATCACATCGCCGCAGGGCGCGTGCTGACCACACAGCATCCCTGGTGATGCTCACCTTCACCACGTGGTTCAGCAGGTGTTCACCAGGTCTCTCCAGTGTGCAGGCAGGATTTTTCCTTTTTCCTCCTCACTTCTCTGGAGTTCCTAGTCCAGCCTCTACTCAGGCAGTGGAGATTAAACTTTCCCTCCTGGAGGAGGGGATATCTACATGTAGTATTTGGAATTCATCTGTAAAGAGCATTTATCCCTTCTCTCTGGTTATTTATTTAATTCTTACTTATATCAGTATGAACACATGTATATTTGTTTTATACTTTGAGTTGTAATCCAGATTACTAGATTTGTTTTTGCATTATTTATTTTACACAAATTGTCCCAGCTTTGGCCATTGGGAGCCTTTTCGGGTTGACTCCATGTTTGCCATGCCCATCCTTTTATTTTTTTTGAGTCCTGTCTTTCTGGCACTATGAGATGGTCCAGTCTCATCTTGTGTATTCCCTGCCCCAACCCTAGATTCAGCCATTTCTCCAAGGAGCATTTGTGGTCTTTTGACTCCAGATGGTGCTTCTCTGTGTGATTCCCCCTTTTGACACTGAGGAAAGGACTCCTGTATCTCATAAATATGAAGATGAAAGCAGTTTTCTAATTTGAGTTGTTGGTTTTCTTGTCCCAGTATTTTAGATTGTACTATTTTTCTTCAAAGGTTTGAAATTTCATTTTATTTGTGTTCATTCACAAGAATAAAATGTTTTCACCACAAAATAGCTGCTGACCAAATATGTCAGTGTGCTTTATGGAATAGAATATGCTCATTATAAGTAGTATTGGGGGATAAGGTTTGATATTGGCCAAATACCATCTGAGTACGCTTTGTATTTTCCATGAATGTTCACCCTTTAGCTTAGTTTATTGTCAAGATCTGTGTAAATAAGCTTTAGAATTTTGATTATTAGAGGAATGAATGATTCCTTTTATAGCACTAATATCTTTCTAAGTTTAGTTTTGTAATTTTAGAATGTTTAAAACATATAGCTTTGGTTTAAAATAGCTGTGATCAAAGAACTGTTGAGTAATGTGGAGTAGAGGAAAGAGCAGTATTATCTTTGGAGTAGGAGACCTGTGTTTTAATATCTGCTCTGTTTCTTACTTGCTGAAGGTCCTAAGGGAAGTTCTTAGACTTTGCAGATCTCAGTATTATCTGTAAAAGAAGAGGAGTGGACAAGATCTTCCAAGTCACCCCCTCCCCTTTTTAAACAGCTTTATGGAGGTTTTAAGGCCCTTTTTGGCAATTCTGTGCTGCTTTTTATACTAGAATTTGGCAAGCTTATGTGCATGTGTGCATGTGTATATGTAAAATACTGGAATAGATCTAATGTTACAGTTTAAAAATAGGCATTTGGTCTAGTTTATACCTGAAAGAGAATATCATTCAGGAAATATTACAGTACTAGGAGGAAATCTTACAGAAATAAAATCCGTCTTATTTTCTTTAAAATTCTGGCCTTCTCACACAGCATGCATAATTTACCTTTAACAAGCTCTTATCAGTCTTAAAAGTTTGGAAAGCTGCCATCTTGAAAGTTTCTAGTTCATGTTATATTAAGCAGATGTGGCTTTCTTCATTCTTTGTTACACACCCTCACTTTTTGAAAATGTGGTTTTTAGTTGATATGTAGAGATTTTATTCATCATCTAAAAGAGGATCAAAAGAGGTTCTGTCTGTGTTGTAACTCTTTAATATCTGGCTTTATGAGGATGAAAGAGGGGGGAAAAAGAAATCTGTGTTTTAAAACTTGGCTTCCTGACTGTGATTTCACAAGTTAGGGGTGGGAGAGGGTAAGATGACAAAAGTATGTGTGTGTGGTTTGAAAACAAAGCAATATTTTGTACAATTGCTTTGTTTTTAGTCACCGTATTTAATTTGTATTGATTCTAAATAAAGTCAAAGAGACCGTCTGTTTTTTAAGTTTAAGAAAGGCGTGGGGCCACATCATGTACAGAGATTGAGGAACACTATATAGTTAATTCCGGAGAGAATTGCCCTACTTGACACAGAATGTGAAGATCACATGGAGGGTGCAAGAAAAAAAGAATTCAGATGATATCCTTGATGTCTTTTAAATATATTGCAATTACAGTATATTACACTATATGGTATACTCTGACAATATATTATTATAGGATTATTGTACACATAATATAGCATAATATATTACAAATACAGTTTTTCAAACAACTTATTATAAGTTTATTTTAGAACTGGTTTTATCAGGTAGAAATTTTAAAGCTGCTTAATTGATATCCCATAAAAATTGTTGAACTTTATTATTGATTAATTTTAATTAAAAATTGTCAAGGGGCCGGCCCTGTGGCCGAGTGGTTAAGTTTGCACGCTCCGCTTCGGTGGTGCAGGGTTTCACCGGTTCAGATCCTAGGAGCGGACCTAGCACTGCTCATGAAGCCATGCTGAGGTGGCGTTCCATATAGCAGAGCCAGAAAGACCTACAACTAGAATATACAACATGTACTGGGGGACTTTGGGGAGAAGAAGAAAAAAAAAAGAAAAAAGAAGATTGGCAACAGATGTTAGCTCAGGCACCAATCTTTAAAAAAAAAAATTGTCAGGCCTTTCGTTGTGATAGGTAAACTCACATTCTCCTAAGGACGTTATTGATGCTATATTATTTATTCCTTCAATAAATATTTATTGAGAGTTTACCTTGGGGTACACTTCTTGAATTAGTGAATTTAAAGTTTTGCTGTCTTCTATAAGCTTATTTCAGATTCTCACTATGTTAGATGCTTTTGGTATTTTACTTGAGTCTACCTAGGAATAGTGAAAATTTAGTTTCTCTTTTCCTTCATGAGTTCTGCCAAAGTTTTAATAAACAAGTACGTGTAAAGCCTGCTGTCAGGAATGCATAAATGTTTTGTAATGTTCTTCAGTGAAGAGACACTAAAGGGTGGCAAGTTTACTTCCTTAGAATGCTGGGAGAGTTAAAGTTTTATCCACTTGGTGGTTGTATCAGCTACAAACGATAATTCAGGTTGCTTTGTTTTTTAAAACATGTGAGTCTCATTTTCCTTTCAATAACATAGGTATATATTTTTTAAAAGTACTTGCAAATACCTAGGTAAACTTTTCTTTTTTTTGTGGAAGGATATTCGTGAAGTTGAAGTAATTTTTGAAATTCTGTGCAAAACGTGGTTGTAAAGACCTTGATGAGAAGTTATCTGTGCCTGCACTCATGGCAGTGGTTCACCACACTGTGAGCTCTGCGAGGGCAAGAGTGTCAGGTTTTTTGATTTTCCTCGAACTATCACAGATAAGATGTTCAGTCAATAAGTGGATTGACTGTATTTAAGGATATGATTTATATGAGTCTATTTACAGGTTTTCAACATTTCGTTATGAAAATGTTAAGCATACAGCAAAGTTGAAAGAATTTTGACGTGAACACGTGTACTCACCATCTAGATTCTACCATTAACATTTTACTCTGTTTGCTTTATCACACTTCTCTCCATCTATGTGTCTCTATATCCATTCATTCATGTATCTTATTTTGGTACATTTCAGGGATTTTTCTGGAATATCACGTAAGCTAATTTGTATTCAGGGACCATAGTTTGAAGTGGTGAAAGAAAGGTGATGGGGAGTCAGTTTTAGCTATCAGATGTAGCTCTGTTACTGACTTCATATGACGTATATTGATAAGTTATGATTTCTTGCTAATGTTCCTATGACTTTAATACTACTTCCGCATGTAGTGTAATCTTCTGATAGAAATTCCTCGGTTGTTGCCTATCGTGATGGTATGAGTGCTGATTGTGTTGTGTTTCCTGTTGCCATACAAATGGCTTTAATGTTATTTCACCTGGAACTTAATCTTTCGTGTCTTTTCTGTGTAGGAGTAGCCCATCGAAGCCAGAGCAGTGAAGGAGTCAGTTCTCTCAGCAGCTCGCCCTCCAATAGCCTTGAAACACAATCTCAGTCTCTGTCTCGTTCCCAGAGCATGGATATCGACGGTGTCTCTTGTGAGAAAAGGTAAAGTAAGCCAATTTTCCAGTAAGTTATTTTATTTATGGAAAGGGAAGGACCCATTCACTTTAGTCTCTAGTCCAGTACTCTCAAATGCCAGCCAGAGATCCGTGCAGTCCTTAGTAAATGAGAGTGAAATTTATTACATTTTAAGGTCTTTGTATTGTTCTGAAATATTCTTTATGCCTTTGTATGTTTTTGGTGTTGAAATGTCTTTTATGAAATAATGGTGTAGGTAGTAAAAAATGTTTGGTTTTTTTTTTAATGTCCTTATTTAGTAAATAGAAAGTTAGCAAGCATATGTCAGTCCCTAAACATTTCTTCACACTTTTATTGGTTGGTGAAATATAAAAGTTTGGAAGGGTACAGACAGGTAAGCCAAATACCCTCGGAGCGCCATCAGGATCAGAGTGTCCTCGAGCACAGCCTTCCTGTGCCGCAAGTGTGCTGAGAATGAGTGATAGAGTAGCTGCGTGTTGATACCTTTGTTCCTTGGGCAAGCCAGACCTTCCTCAGGACCTGTCTCCTCTACCCTCAAGCAGCCCCCTCTGTTTATGTCAGTGGGCCAGACAAATATCATTTTCTATGTGTGTTATGACGTGAAAAAGGTTGAGAAGCACTGGTATAGAGCTTCAGCACTTGGTGGGTTTGGGGCGAGGGGCCAGATCAGAGACAAACCCACATTAGGCAAGAATTCAGGAAGGACTACACTCTCAGGGGAAAGAGGAAGTAGAAAAAAATCAACCCCAAGAATAAAAACGATTGTGTTTTTATTACTTTTGCTCTGAGTATACATATTTTTGAAAAATTAAGTCAACTCTCCAATTTCATGGCTGGTAGGTGACTTTCATATGAGTTTAGCACCTAGATTTACACTATTGGTATAGTCTGAAAAACCTCAAGCCAAGAATTGTCATACAATGGACCCAGGCCTGCACTGCCTTTAGGCATCTAGGAGAAGCAAAAATAAATTACTCATGTCTTCAGAGAATTTCCTTAGAAAAATTTCCAAGAAACATGAGCTTATGGTCAAAAAAATCACAAAACACGCTAGAAAAAAGCTACCATGAGTAAGAGTCAGCAGAATCACTAACAACAAGAATTATTCACCTAGAGATTTTGGGATTTTGGAATTATCAGTTACAGAATATAAAGTATGTATCTTTGAATAAATTCGAAAGGGAATTGAAAAGAATAAGGGGCAGGCGACTATAAAAACAACCAATACGTATGAAAAAGAACCAAAAGCAATCTCTAGAAATGAAAAGATAATTCAAACTGAAAACTTGATAGATGAGTTAAACAGTGGATTAGACATAGCTAGAGACAATTAACAAATGAAATGATAGAGCTGAAGGAATTTCCAGAGTGCACCACAAAGAGAAAAGAGATGGAAGATATTTAGAAATATAGAGGACACAGATCCAATATATATCTAATAGAAATATCGAAAGGAGAGACTAGAGAGACTTGGAGAGATTCCCCAGCTCCCTCCTTATTCCACGTTTTTTACTCTACTGGTTTGGAAGCCATTATTGAAAAAATAAGTGGCTGAGAATTTTTCTAGAGTTGATAAGTGATAGGAATCCTCAGATTCAGGAAACCCAGCAACTTGCAAGTGGGTTAAACAGAAAAGTTCACATCTAGACATCTTATAGTAAAATTGCAGAATGGCAAAAACAAAGGCCTTTAAAGCAGCCAGGGAGAAAGGAGGGCTTATCTATAAAAGAATGACAGTTAGATGTCTCAATGATGGAAGCCAGGAGATGGTGGAATAATAGCATTAAATGCTGAAAGAGAGTGACTGTCAACTGGGAATTGTGTACCCCTGTGGAACTATCTTTTTTTTTTTTTTTTAAAGATTGGCCCTGAGCTAACAGCTAACATCTGTTACCAATCTTCCTTTTTTTCCCTTCTCCCCAAAGCCCCCCAGTACATGGTTGTATGTTCTAGTTGCAGGTTCTTCTGGTTCTGCTGTGTGGGACGCTGCCTCAGCATGGCCTGAAGAGCACTGCTAGGTCCATGCCCCGGATCTGAACTGGCAAAGCCCTGGGCCGCTAAAGCAGAGCGTGTAAACTTAACCCTTCGGCCACAGGGCCAGCGCCTATAAAAATCTTTTAAGAGCAGGGGTGAAATAAAGACATTTATAGATTTAAAAAACAAACAAACAAACAAAAACAACTTGATAGTCTGCCACCAGAAGACCCCAACTTTTAACAGATGTAGTTTAAGAAGAAGGAAAATGATCTCAGGACTAATGTCTGAAATGCAAGAAGGAAGGATGAGTGAAGAAAGTAATAAACGTGGTAAATCTAAACAAACACTGATGGTATAAAACAATAATAGTGTATAAAATAATATTGGGGAAGAGAAGTAAAAAATATTGGGTAGGTCTTACATGCTAGAGAGCAATAGCAGGTGAGTCAGAAGGGGAGTGATGAGAGTGAGCTCTGAGATCCTTGTATACTTGGGAGAGGGATAAAGACTGGCCAGCTTTTAGTTTTAGTTAAGAATACTAGATAAAATTTCAAGAGTAACCATTAAAACAATGGAAGTAGAATATATCTTCCAAACCAGTAAAGGGAAAATATGGAACAGAGGTGAGGAAATTTGGGGATTTAAGTCAATTCAAAGAAAGGGAAGAAAGAAACACAAATTTTTAAGGAGACAAACAGCACAAAATAAGATGGTTAAAAGAAATGAAAATAGGTCAGTAATCACAATAAATCACAGTGAAAAGACATAGGTTCGATTGAAAACAAAATAGAACCCAGCTTTATCCTTGTTTACAGAAAGCATACCTGAAACATTAGGTTACAGAAAGGTTGAAAGTAAAAGAAAGAGCAAATATACCAGGCAAATACTTAACAAAAGAAAATTTGGGTAAACATTTTAATACTTTAGACTTTAACGTCCAAAGTAGAATAGAAATAAACTAGAAGTAGGCACTATATAATAAGTGTTTAGTTTACCAGTAGGATGTAATAGTTTCCAAAGTATATGCATTTGGTAACGTAACAGCAATATGTAATAAAGCAAATATTGGTAGAACTAGAAGAAACTGACACATACATAATCATAATGGGAGATTTTTAACATGACTTTTCAGCCATGAAAGATCAAAGAGAATACGCATCAGTAAGCATATGGACAAATTAAACAACAGCTAACAAGCTTGATTTAATTGAAGATACACAACTTTGTACTGTGCAGTTGGAAAATATACATTCTTTTCTGATACCCATCAACCAAAAAGTTTCAGGAGTTAGAGTCATACAGATCATGTTTTCTGACTAGTACATTAGGTTAGATAATCAATGTAGGGAAAAAACTTTACAAAAACTCTCATACGTTTGGAAATTTTAAAAACGGAGGATACTTCTAAATACAGGTGAAAGAAGAAATCATAATGGAAATTTGAAAGTATCTAGAACTGAACAATAACAAATATTTCATATGATGATTTGTGTATTATAGGTAAAGTGGTCCTTAGAAGAAAATATAAAGCTATAATAAATTAAAAAGGAAAAAGAGAATACTACAAATAAATATTGGGAATAAAAATCCTTTCTTTGGAATACTATTCCCCTGGATATGTGCTTGGTGAACCCTCCTTCATATTTTTACCACTATGGCATTTCTCAGTGAGGCTCACCCCATTTAATGGAAAACCCTGCATTCTCAATTGCCTTTTCCCTGCTCTTTTTTCCTTTAATTTTTCTATAGTATTTATCATTATACTAGGTGCTCTGCTTATTTATTATGTTTATTGTTTATCATCTTTCTCCTTCTAACTAGAATGTGAGCTCCGTGACCCAGGGATTTTTTGCTCTCTTGTTCATTGACATCTCAGACACCTAGAACAATGCCTGCATAGAAAGGGCTCTCAGTGATAATTGTTAGTGAAAAAGAGAATTCCAAGAAAAATGTAAATGTACAAATAAATTTGAAAATTCAGATGAAAATAAAATCCTAGAAAAACATAATTGTCCCAAAATTGACTCAGGAAGAGAGAGCCTGAATAATCAAAAAACATGAGATGAATCAGTATTTTAAAATTTCCCAAAGAAAGCACCTTCCTCATGTGGTTTTATAGGTAGTTCTACCATTCCAACTTTACACAAATTTTCCCAGATAATTTTAAAAAATAGAGAACACTTACCAGTTTAATTTATGAGTCTGTATGACCTTAATATCACAACCAGACAAGAATAATATAAAAGAAGAAAGTTAATTACATGGTAATCATATTCATGAACATCTTTGCGAAAATCTTAAGATATTGATAAATCAAATACTGCAACACCTAAAAAACAGACAGAACATCTATGGGGCTAGATGCCAGGCTACTGTGGGCCAGTGTAATAGTGATTGGAAGGGTCAGAAGGGAGGCTTTTGGGGTGCTGGTAATGTTCTGTTTCTTGACTGGGTGCTGATTACATTAGTATGTCTCCTTTGTGAGACTGTTCAGCCAAATACTTATGGTCATCTTTGCACATTTCCTTATAGATATTTGAATTAAAATTTTAGTTTGATATAACAAGATTACATGATCAACTTGGGTTTATCTCAGGAATGCAAGGGTGCTTTACCATTAGAAAAATCTATAAATATTGTTCACTACATGGCGTATTAAAGAGAAAAGCCGTATAATCATGGGAGTTGTGAAACTTTGATAAAATTCAACATTGGTTCATGATAAAAATCCTAGCAAACAGGAAACAGGAAGGTGCATTCTTAAACCGACAGTATGGCAGAGAGTTCACCAAATATCCTATTTGTTCCCCTGCGTTTCCAGTCTCCTTTGCAGTTAGATTGGGGCCAAGTCATTAATTCTGTCCAGTAGACTGTGAGTGGAAGTGACATGTGTCACTTTTAGGCGAAGGCACTTGAGCCGATGTTCCTCCTCCATCCCTCTCTTCTCTTGCTCCAGTGACCTTGGAGGCTGTGTATTGCAGATGGCATAGATTAAAGATGGAGTAAGGATGCTTCACTCTCATCAGACTTTGCGTAAGCAAGAAACAAACCCTTACAGTGTTAAACCTCTAAGATTTCAGAGTGTATGTGTTACCACAGCATGGCCTATCTTATTCTGATTAATATAAAGGAAATCTTCCAAAAACCTGTAGCAACTCTCATATTCAGTGGTGAGAAATTAGAAACACTCTTTAAAATCAGGAATAAGAACACGGGTGACTGCTATTTCTGTTTCTGTTCCACATGTGGATCCTACCCAGTATAGTAAAACAAATAAGAATTGGAGTGGAAGAAACAAAACAGTTATTATTTGGAGATAAAATGATAATCTACCTAGTAAACCCTATGTATCAGTAAACAAGTTGCTTGTAAGACGTCTACATCTAAAATCAGTTAGATTACTATGTACTAGCAACAAAAAAATTAGAAAACTTAATTTTTGAAAAGGTACTGTTCACAAGTTCATTAAAAAATATATGGTACCTATGTACAAATTTAGCAAAAGAAGTGAAAGACTTATGGGGAAAATTTTAAAAGGTTATTGAAAGACCATAAGGAAGGCCTAAATACTTGGGGAGAAACCTTCTCCATCGATAGACTCAATAACATAATGTCGTCATTTCTCCCCAATAGAGCCAATGAAATTGTAGTCATAATCCCAACAGGAATTTTAAGAACCTGTTAAGCTGATTCTTGAGTATGTATGGAAGAGCAAAGGGCTGAGAATGGCCAAGATTCTGGAAGTAGAAGAACAGAGTGGAGGCATTGACCTAGGAGATATCAAGACTTATTGTGAAGTTTTAGTAAGTAAGATAGAGTGGTATTGGCTCAGGGACAGACAAGTTGTCTAATGGAACAGAAATTAGCGTCCAGAAATAGACCCACACACATATGACATAGAGGAGTTCATATTAGTATAAAAGGGATGCTCGTTTCCATAACTGGTACTAGGACAATTATTTATTTAATGTGGGGAAAAATAATATATATTTTTAACCAGATTTTATAATTAGGCTCTGACTGATGGTATAACATTTAAAAATAATGTGTATAGAAAATCTGCTGTAATTATTAGTTGTTGTTTTTTTTCAAAGTGAGCCTAAGAAAATGACTACTTGGGAAAAATATTTCCAACAAGTACAATAGACAGAGTGTTTATATCCTAACATATGAAGAGCTCTTAAAAGTTCATGAGAAAAAAGATGAACCTTTATTATCTTGCTTTCCTAACTGATTTTGATTGATATTTTAAAACTTTTCCTCAACCAGCAGCTATGTCATTGGGTGGATTTATAAAAGGTAAAAGACTTACTTGTCTTTTATACTTAAAGCATGTCCCAGGTGGATGTGGATTCAGGAATTGAAAATATGGAGGTTGATGAAAATGATCGAAGAGAAAAAAGGAGCCTCAGCGATAAGGTTGGTAAGAGATGAAGCCCTTGCTTCTGTTTTTAGTACAGGTAAAATAAATAAACACTATTGCACATCTCGCATCTGGAGAGCCTGTTAGAATGCCCCCCCCCCCCCCCCAAATCAGCAAATCCCTTTTAGGTGATTGGTTTTTTCTTTTGAGGAAAAATAGGTAGCCTAGATTGCCCCTGTTAATTGGAGTATAACTCAGTCTTAAAATCCTTCAGTTATCTTTGTCTCAGGTGTATGTTTTTATCAGTGAATTTAGTTTGTAATGGGAATTAATTTAGAGCTACTTTGAATTTTTTTCTGTCGGTCTTTTGCTTAAGCAAGTAGCTCCTCACACCTTTGGTCGTATTCGAAGGAAAATGACTGGGAATTGAAGCAAGACTATGTGGAGGGGCCGGCCCCAGTGGTTAAGTTCGGCCACTTCGGCTGCCCGAGTTTTCCCCGGTTCTGATCTCAGGCGCGGACATGGCATCGCCCATCAGGCCCTGCTGGGGTGGCGTCCCACATGGCACAACCAGAGGCACTCACAACTAGAATATGCAACTGTGTCCTGCAGGGCTTTGGGGAGCTGAAGATTGGCAATAGTTGTTAGCTCAGGTGCCAATCTTTAAAAAAAAAAAAAAGAATTACTTAAAAAAAAGAATATGTGGAATCTAGTAGCAAGTAGAAGCTTTTTGAAAACATGAGGTCTTTATATTTTGTTATAATCTGAACTTAGTTCCTTGTATTTAGAAAAAGGGTTTTTTTTTTGGTGCGCTGGTGTAGAACTGGTCTAGGTAATTGCATCACTTTCTGTTCAGTGATTATCAGTGATGAGCAGCAGTTGTTGATGATCATTGGCAGTTGGACTGTAGCCTCCTGGTGGTGCGATGCTTTATTTTGTATAGTTCTTTCATGTCTACAAATTTCTTTTATATGTGATATTTTATCTGTGATGGAAAGTTGTAAGCAGCATTAAATTCTGGAAGAATTTCTGGAGGAAAATTAGTTATGTACCTAGAATGTTAACCTGTCCTTTGGCATTCAGAAAAGTAAATAAATATGATCTGTGTACCTTCTTTACCACATTTCCTCTGTGGCGATTCCTGATAATGCTCTTGCTCTTTTATACTCCCCCTTGTAGATTGTGTTGTCAGCTCATGTAACCTACATGTAACTTTGAAGTCATAGAAACAAGGTTATTTTCCCCTAAATCAGTAGATGAATAGTTTTATGTGTTTCTAAAATATCCTCATTAATAAAGGAGTTAAATCAGAATTAAGTATTTCTATTGAAGTCTAACTCATACCTCCTACTACTTGAAATTAACTTCCAAATCTTCTTCCTTACAAGGAGCCTTCATCAGGTTCTGAAGTGTCTGAAGAACAGGCCTTGCAGCTGGTCTGTAAGATCTTTCGTGTCTCCTGGAAGGACCGGGACAGAGATGTCATCTTTCTTTCTTCTCTTTCTGCACAATTTAAGCAGAACCCAAAAGAAGGTAGGAATCTATCTCAGCTGTCTTGTTTCGGAGTACTTAGGAGAAACAAGAATGGAAGATCTTTTGTCCCTCTCTGTTATCCACATTCACTGTATCTTGCTGTGGGGTTGTATTTTTGATTACAGGGGTACTTCTTGATGAGGACGCTGCTATTTGGCCACTTTCCACTGATCTTACTGACAAATTATTTTCATATTTTCTCTAAAGGAAAACTACATAAATAAGGTTAATGTTCTCTATAGTCTCAGGGTTGAAGTTTTTCGTTTTCAATAATAAGGTGCTTGGAGAGCATTAGTGCCTCTTATAAAGTGGGAGTGTACTGGGTAGTCTCCAGGGATCCTGAGAGGGGTGCTGTGTGTGACCTGTACCTGCTTTCAGTGCCTACCAGGTCATGTGTAGACAGTTGAGTAAATCTGCTTGATTAAATTGGTTAGCAAGATAGAACATTTTGATATTTTGCTGTGTTTCCATGATTCCATTTTAAGAGACTATACTAAACCACACTTAAAAGAAATTAATAAAACTCTTAGCAAGATAGGAGCATTACATGGCACTGTCACTTTTCTTTATGGCAGTCATTTGGAATACAGAAGAGTTTGGGGAGGTGTGTCCAAGAGTTCTTTTGCATATCATGAGAATATAACCTCCCTGGTGGCAGGAATTCTTGTCTGTTTTGCTCACTGATGTATCCCCAGTGCCTCAAAGGGTACCCTGCACTTAACAATCCCTCAATAAATGTATTTTAAATGAATGCATGAACATCCAGGAGATTGCCTTTCCTTTTCCTCTGCTGCCTATCTTCCATGGCAAAAAAATAGTCCCCTATGTTCCTGGCACTTGGATAATTAACTTCTGATTTTACTGGGATCTTCTTATTAACTGGTTATAGAGGTGAGCTTAGCAACCATGTGTTTCAAAACCCTGCCACTTGTTATTATTCTTATTGTAAATCTTAAGATTCTCAAATCTCTCTTGTACATATATAATTGGTAATTTTTAATAACCAAATAAGATTTACATGGGTTAGAACTTTAGCCGTTTTTAAAAAGTATGTGAAGACGTTCAGTAAAGCGTTCAGGAGCTACCAAGAATAAGAAAGAAGCTAGGAAATAGAATCTGCTCCAGGAAGCCAGATTGTGACTAATATTAGACCTTTCATAAAGTATTTTGAATTCGTACTTAATAGTTTTACTGTATACCAAACATATATAGGCAAAGAAATATTAACCCATTTGCATTTCTAGTATGATAAACTAACTTCTGTAGTTGAGAGTAGCTTCTTTCTATAGTTAATATATATCAGCAGTGACACTTATTGACTATGCTCCAGTTTTTTTTAAATAACCTTTGTATTTTGCAATAATTTCAGATTTACAGAAAAGTTTTAGAGGTAATACAGGAAGTTCCTGTATATGCTTCTCCCAGTTTCCCCTAATGTTAACATCTTACATAACCAGAGTATATTTGTCAAAACTATTAACTAAACTCCAGACCTTATTTGAGTTTCACCAGGTTTTCCACTGATGCCCTTTTCCTGTTCCAGAATCCAATCTGGGTACCACATTGAACCTCTGGTTCACTTTGGCTTATTCAAGGACTGTATATGTTAAGAACCATGTATAATCTCGTCTTTATTCTGCCTTTCCAACAGTGTTCTCTGATTTTAAGGACTTGATTGGCCAGATTTTAATGGAAGTGCTAATGATGTCCACTCAGACTAGAGATGAAAACCCGTTTGCCAGTCTGACAGCCACGTCACAGCCAATTGCAGCGGCAGCTCGGTCACCAGACAGAAATCTCATGCTGAATACTGGCTCCAATCCAGGAACAAGCCCGATGTTCTGCAGTTTGGGTTCCTTCAGTGCCAGCTCTTTGTCTAGGTCAGTGTGGTTCTTTTTGCGCATCTAATTGGTGGTAAAATAGCCATGAAGTATGTAAGAGAAGGGAGCGTTCATTCACGGGCTTGTGTCATGCGTTATGGCATGTATCGTGTTTGGGGCATGGATGTAGTCATTGCAGGAGGTATTGTCTTTTCCAGATTGGTCTCTGGCTTTCCATGGTTAGGCTATTGGTATATTAAATTTTAGAAACAAATGGCTGAATATAGTACATTATTCTTTGGAAAGAGGGTTTTATTATATTTTATGTGTGGCCTCTAGATCAGTACAGTAATTAAGTTATAATTATTTAGATAAGTATCTGAAAGATTTATATACTTGAATACTCAACAATATGAAGTATAACGATACAGTCCTGTAAAAGCTTTATTTTCCATTTTAGTTATTTATCTCAAGTTTTTCTTCAATTTTCTCTTCTTTCCTCCCTTTCTCTACTAATTTAGCCTCTATGAAACTAGCCCAGCTTCCAGTATGAGTTTCTGGAGCTCTGTGCCAATGATGCGTCCTTCTTTTGCCTCACCTTCCCGTGCAGCCAGCCACATGGCTGTGCCGTCCATTTCCCTCAGTCCTCATAGTGCTGCTTCCGGGACTGCTGCAGGAAGCCAGCCCTCGTCTCCACGATATCGCCCCTACACTGTCACCCACCCCTGGGGGTCTTCAACTTCTCCTACCACGCGGTCCTCGGGCACCTCCATTCTGTCTAGCTCACCACGCCTCCCTGCCCTCGCTAGTAGCCCTCAAGCAGTGCCTGCCAGCTCTTCCAGACAGAGACCCACCAGCATGGGGCCACCTCTACTGTCCGCCTCACCCAGTGCTGTGAGCAGACGTCCCTCCTCCCTAAGGATTTCTCCTAGGTATTTATTCAGCAGGAGAGTTGGGTGTGCGTTTGCAGTGCAGGCAAAGGAGATTAACATGGTTTGGAAGAACTGTTGTGCGACACTGACCTCAGTTACGTGTGTTTTTCTGTTTTGGGTGATTAACCCGTGTGTCTAACTAGTTTGGTAGGCTCACACCGCACCCAAGTCCATTCTTCTGCCAGCTTTGATAGCATCAGAAAGTATGGGTCGCTCTGTTTTGAGTCCCTTTCTTCCCTTCTTTTTTCTTCACTCTTCCTCCTTCCTGTACAAAGAAAAGTAACTTAGTTTTTTGAAATCTAGTTCACATGTCATTCCTCATTACAAATGAGTTTCAGAGACTGTGGGCAGTTTGTATTTGAGAGTTGGGGCTCGCAGGACCACTTTTCAACTTTTTGTAATGTTGCCAATCATAGCTGAAATGCAGTCAGAGCAAGGGGTTGTGGGAGCAAATCTGGGCCTGGTGTCCCTTACCTCTGGTCACTGAGGCTAGGCCAGAGTTTGTGCCTTGACACTTTGATTTCCGCCTCTTGGAAAGAAGCAGTGTCAGAATTCCATCAATCCAGTGCCCTTCCTCTCAAATGTACCTATGCATTTCTGTAATGTCGGTGAATTATTTTCCTGCATGTCAGTAGACAGGACTTTTAGCATAAGATTTAATTAAAAAGGGACAACAGTTGCAGAAGCTTTCCCCCTCTTGTTTTTCCCTTGTTCCCTGATGACCTTTTTTGCTTTTGTTGTGGTAGTATGTGCGACAGCCCTTTCTCCCTCCTCTTCCTCGCACTTTCTGGGGACAGTAGTGACGAAGATGAAGAAGATGATGATGGTGATGATGAAGGTGGTGGTGGTGGTGATGAGTTTTCTTGTGTCCAGTTTGGGTCCAGGTATCAGAGGAGTGGAGTCTTACCCCTGCATGTGCATAGGTGCTTAGGAACTAACTGTCATAAGCTCTGATTAGAGATATGCTTTGAATCCAAACAGGATAGGGTCAGATGAGGCGACCTGGAGAGTCAAGATGTGAGAACTTGCATGTACTGAAATTTTAGGACCTTATCATGGGGTAAAGTTACACATAGGAAAATTTTGACGGTTGTTGTCTGGTAAGTTTGGAGGAAAACTTTTGTATAATCATTTGTCAGAAACATGAGCAACAGGTTAAAGATCAGTCGTCAAGTTCACTCACCCTTAGATCTAAGATGAGGGACCCTTCATCCATCTATTGTCAGAGTGTTCTTATGAGCTACCAGACATGAGCAACATGTCCCCTGTGAGGCATGTTTTCTTATGTACAGTTACACGGATTGCTGCTATTTAGGAGCTGGAACGTGCACGCATGCGTGTGCACACGTGTATGTGTGTCTTGCCCCAGCTCAGCCTGGGCAGTCCATTGAAGAACACTTGGGGTCATACTGCCTGGTGTAACTGTGATTCTACTTTCACTTCTGAACTTAAATTTTGCTAATAACCCCCTCGACCTCAGTGAAGCTAGACCCTGTTTGTTGAGGTGGCCTTTGGAATGGCAGCAGAAGCTAAAACATTGTTCATGGTGTTCACCCCAAAAACCAAGTGAAAAAGACTAGTTGGATTTTCTAGGTGACTTTGAGTAAGAAAATGTAATAGCATCTTCTTTCTGACCTTCTGACTCATGGTCTTAAAATTTTGCTCTTAAATTGAAGTTTCCTCTGGACTGAGTTGGTATTTATGCCCAACACTGTCCAAAAATAACTCCAGGCTATAAATAGACAGCAGTAGGAGTTAGGTACACTTCATTAAATTTGACAGTGTTCAGAAGAATCAGAGAGTATATAAAGAGAGTGAGGAATGTTGGTGCAAGGTTGAATATTGATTCACAAAGGTTGATATTTGTATTAGGTCTAAGCTTTTATCACTATTTCTCAAGGAAATTTCCCAAAGGTGGAAGTATCTTTTTCATACAGATAAAATCCTATTGCATGATTATGGCACAGCAGCAGGCATCCTTGTTAGGAATCAATTTCCATACCTGATAAAAGTGCTTTGTTATCTGTTTGACTGTAAATTATTGTGGGAGAAATGCTTTCTCTCCTTGGCCTATTTAATTCCAGCTTTCTCTAACAATATCAGATTGTGTGCTGCTTTTACTAACCGCTCTCTTTCTAGACTTCTAACATCCCAACCTTGTCTCAGATCTACCTTCTATACTTACAAGGAGAAATAAAACTTGCTGATTGTGTAATAATAGCTGCGAATACTTACTGAGCATCATGTGCCAGATACTGTGTCAGCAGTCTGCTCACATTATCCCTCTACTCCTCACTGCAGCACTTCTAGGAGGAAACTGGGGTACAGGGAGGTTCATCCATAACTAGTCTGTGGCAGAGCCCGAGTTCAGAACTCACGTGCTTCACCGTCGCACTGTGCCATCTCTGGCTTTTCCATTTTTGCCCAATGGCACTTGTGGTGTTCTCGTTCCTTACTAGTTATTTTGCTGCCGAATGTTTATGCATCTACTCTGTTTTTTGGCAAGGAAATGCCAACATTTTACTCTTTAATTACAAAATTCCATTCCAGTCAGTTGGCAGGTCCTTTGCTGGCTGTTAAAATGAAATCTGATCTTTCCAGATTTTGGCAACTTATACATTCTGTATAGATATCAAAAAGAATGTAAAAGGATGGATAAAAATACATAACTGATTAAACAAATAGAGAGGAGCTTGAGAATGCATGTAGGGTCAGAACCAGGAAAAGGCAGCAAAAGACTTTGTTAATTTGAGCGATCAGCAAATCCTTTTCTTCCCCCGCCTTTTAATTTTTTCCTGAGGAAGATTTGCCCTGAGCTAACATCTGTGCCAGTCTTCCTCTATTTTAACGTGGGTCGCCACCACAGCATGGCCACCAGTGACTGTTGTAGGTCCACACCCAGGAACCAAACCTGGGCCACTGAAGCAGAACGTGCTGAATTTAACCACTAGGCCACAGGGCTGGCCGCTCTTCCTCCTTTTTTAGTTGATCTTCTCAGAATTTTGTTTACTTTGAAGTAAGCAATTTTAACACCTCCTTCTTCCCTGGTAAGATTGATGTCGTAGAAGAAGGAACAGTGGGTCGTCTCTGTCTGCCCTCTGCTTGCTCAGTGGAGTTGATGGTTTACGCTTCTTTTTGGAGGTAGTTGGGACATACCTTGATATGTTAACTATTTATAGTGATGATGATAAAATTTAAGAAAGGTAAAAGATTCCCTCTATAATATTTTGCAGTCTTCTGTGACAAGAGCTCTAGGAAGTATAAGGAACCACTTGCAGGAGTGGAAATAAGGAAAGTAAGAGAATTCTCTTGCAATAAAGATAACAGAGGAGTAACTCTGAGGAAAAATGTGATTGTTTCCTAGAAAGTTGATGACTAGAAAAAAATTGGTGTTTGGGGTTTTTTTACTGCTTAGATATTTCAGTGAAGGAGGTCAAATCTTGAAAGTCATGAGCCTATGTGAATAGGGAAAGGGAAAATGAGCGAATAGTGAAAAACATCGACCTTTGCCCTCTTATTTCTGCTGTTGTCTCTACTTGGAGATGAAACATGGAAATGGTCGAAAAGAAACCTTTCCGTTTTGTCTATCCTCAAAACCCTACAGCGATTTCCATTCTCACACAGAGTAAAACCCAAAGCTTCTCACCTTGGCCTACGAGACCCTGCATCTCATACACACATACACACATGTACACACACACACGTGTGCACACGCTCCTTCTTTCTCACATCTCCCTCCACTTGCGTGCATCCTCTCGCTCACACACTGATCCTGTTCTTGAACTCGCTCAGCATATTCCCTCCTGCCTTAGGCCGCTGCGCTCGCTTCCTCTCTTTGGACCTCTGTTCCCCAGGTAGCCGTGTGGTCTGCTCCTCACTCCTTCAGGTCTGTGTGTAAATGCCATCTTATCAGAGGGTGTTCCCTGACCCCGTGTATTAAACATAATATTAAACATATACAGACACTTTCTGCCCTTCTCTGTCACTCGTACTCAGCTTTTGTTTTTCTTCATGGCACTTCTATATTAACTTCTTTCTGTCTGCCCTCTGGAATGTAATTGCCGTATGAGCAAGGTCTTGATCTGTTTGATTCAGCACTGCCCCCAGGACCTACAACAGTGCCTGGAATACAGAAGGCACACTTTGAACATTTGTTCAACGAATTCACATTGCTTAAACCTACACAGCTCTGACTTGACCTTGCACTGAGAAAATACAAAAATCCAGAGTGTGCATTAAAAAAAAATGAGTACATAAGAGGGTAATTATTCCCCTTATAGTAGAAAAGAAACTACAGTGGAATCCTTTCAAGAAGCGAGTGTTCGTCGTGCACTTAAAATGAGATTCAGTTTGCACAGATTTGATGCATATGTAAATCCCCAGGAATATTTTCACTGTGTTTTCAGAAGGATTCAACTATACTTCTCTTATGCGAATCAATGATATTATTAAATTGGACTGTTGCTGCAGTTATCAGAAAATAATTCACGTATTCTCCCAGAAGGAGGTATAATTTTTTAGAGACTCTTGGGACTTAAATATGACATATTTCCACTGTGATCTTCCACAAGTCACATTTGTAAAAGCATCAGGAATTTTGTAGCAGCTTTTTTAGGAAAAAATGAAATATTCTTTCAAACATTTTAGAATGTCTATTGATAGCATAAATTTATGCATATGAACTGTATACCACTTTCTCCTTCAGTAGCTCCTTCAAAGGTTGAGTCTAACTCTTTTACTTTGAATCTAAGGGTCCTTGTGAATTGGTTTGACCTTTGACACTTACGCAGAGCATTGGTGAGTCTGGCCACTTTCCACACTTTTGGTCATGACCTACTTTACCACCTTAGGATCAGTCTTATGATTTTGAAATATATTGATGAATACTGGCGTTTATTCTACATTTCTATTTGGTTAAACCTCTGTTTCATTTTTTTTCCTCCTTCTCTTGAAAGTCAGCTGGAAGTGTTTGGTGCCTGACAGATGATCACCGAAATACACCCACCTCTTGTAGCTTTGAAAATTCTCTCATATATTCTGAGCGCCATTCTTTGCATTGCCTGGCACGAGACAAGCAGTCTTCCACATACGTTGTCACTTTTCATGTCTTAGTGCGACATTTGTGAAGATACTTCAATTGACTTTGAGACATCCAACTTTAAGTTAAAATTAAATGGAATGTGTTGGTTAAGAGTGGAACCTCATTTCAGTGCGTGAGCAGATACCATCTAAGCGTGCTGCCTTCATACAGATGTTCACATCCCGGCAGTGGGGACTGTGTCAGGCTGACTCCTTGCAACTGGCGAGGACTATTGACAGCAAATATAGAATGATTTCATCTCAGAAACGTGAAAATGTGAAAAATATGAGCCTTATTATCAAGGGAGTGTATAGTTTAAAATTTTTTCATTTTCATGAGGAAGATCTATTTTCATTGTCATCTGTGAAAGCTGCTCAGAGGAAAATTAACCTTAATTTGTGTAGGGATAGCCTGTATGAACAAAGTTCCTCTTCAGGAGGGGCAGTGAATATAGACACCTGAGTCACCAATGTCAGATGGAAGAGGGAGGAAGAGCAGATAGCTTAAAAGTACGATTGCTGCAGGTGAAGACGGGCATCTTTCTCCGCTTTCCACTTCGGAGGATTCACTGCACTTCTTATACTTGTGGGTGGGTTTTTCTGTTTTGTTCTTGTGTTTTGGTTTTTTTTTTTCCTGTGCTTTATTACAGTACTCATCTTTCTGTTATCAGGCCAATTAACAGACACCAGATCTTGCTATTAATGAAGTGTGCCTCAAAATTAACTGAGAAGAAGACCCAACAATTAATTGTTGTTGGTTTTTTGAGGGTTCCCATGCTGGCCCGCCCATCTTTGTCATGACTCTGGTGAGGCGCTTTGTGAGTGGTTCAATTACCTGTCCAGTTGGGAGGGCGTTGGCTGCCTTGTGCCTTTGACTGCCTCTTGGCCTCGCCGCCTCCCTTCCCTTCTGTCAGGCCTGTGTAGTAAGTTATAGGAATTTAAGTTTACTGGACCCTGGCCTGGAAGTCTTGGATTTAAAACTGGCGTTGTTTTCATCTTTTTTATTGAAATACTCTAATATTGTACTTTCATTTTAAGATCAATTGTGTATATTTTTCTAAAATTCTAAGGTCAGCTATCTATGTATTCCAAAATTAGTTATGGATATCTCTGCATCTGTCTGCATAACATTGTTAATATCTCAATTCCTCTTGGTCCTGTTAGTTTCTAGCCTTTAATCGTCGGCCCCGTGGTGAAGTAGGAATGGGTTTCTTGAGTTCCTGATGTTCTTCCCATCCTGTATATGCAACTTTTTTTTTGCTAAGTTTATGTTTTTTCATTTCCTCTTCATTTCAAAATTCCTGGCTTCTTCCTATGCCGTGATGTATTTCTTTGTATCTTGTGTATATCAAATCGATTATGAGTTAAACATCAGATTTCAGATATAGCCGGTTCGTGGGTGATCTAAACTTTAATTTCCTCACCCTAACCCTTGTGGTAATGTTTGGCTTTGGTCTTGGAGACTAGTTATGACTGATACTAACAGTGCCTCACCTTGTATCCTGCTTGTATTTGACAAAGCACTTCCACATGGTTTCATCTAAGCCTCTGCCCCGGAGGGGAGGTTCTAGGTTCAGTTACAAGCGGCAGGGTTGGGAAGAGAACCCAAGTTGGTTACTCCTCATGCAAGATTTTTGTTTTGTTTTTACTGTATTACTTTGCCTTTTTCCCTAAAAGTTTTGGAAAATTTTGTGTTAATAACAAATATTTTCATGTCTCCTTCTAACTGAATGGTTTGCCTAACTAAGCTCTGGTCTTGTTGCCAAATGCTGGATGAGCGCTTTCGAGATCTGTGCTAGAGTCTTGAGGAGGAGGGGTATTTTGTTAGTCCCTATAACTTCCCCACTAAAGAGTTTGATTACAGTGATAGCATAGTGTGGCTTTCACCTACAAGTCTACCTGGGTGAACCTGGCCAGTTTGGTTCAAGTACGTGTGGCATCCCTTCAAATGCCCAGCGCTTGGTGGCAGTTCTTAGTCGTCCTCATTTTGTAAGTTGCCATTCCAAATAAGATGAGATGCTGGGTTTCTGGTCAGACTCTCTTCCTAGGTCAATAAAATGTTTACTAAAAGTTACTCTTGCTGGACTTGGAGCAGGTGAAACAGGCAGTCACTTCCAACCTTGGCTGCATGGGTCTCTGCTTCGTCCTGGGTGCGGGGCTCTAACAGGCTTTCTGCTGCGGAAACGCAAACTATCTAAAGTAATTCATTGAGAAGAGGTAAAAATCATCAACTTTCTTTTCTCTTCTCCAAAGTTTGGGAGCCTCTGGTGGGGCAAGTACTTGGGATTCCTACAGTGACCATTTCACCATTGAGACCTGCAAGGAGACAGATATGCTGAACTACCTCATCGAGTGTTTTGACCGAGTTGGAATAGAGGAAAAAAAAGCACCAAAGGTAATATGAAATAGATTCATTTTTAAAAACCTGGTCATTTGTTTGATATCCCCCCTAAGGAGTATTCATTCCTTTAGTCAATCAGTAAAGTGGTCATTGAGCATCTACTATTACCAGACGCTGTACTAGGAGCTTGGTGTGTATCAGTGAACAAAACCAGTGACGATCCCTGCACTTGTGGAACTCATCGTAGTGGAGGGAAGAAGTGACAGGGCCAGGTGCCATTGCCACCAGCAACTTAGATGGCCCTGATAATTGCTGGTAGTCTGTCGTAATCATTAGTGTAATAACCAGCATTGGTGGAGTGCCTGTAGACTGCCAGACACTGTGCTGGGTCTGCATTAGCTCAGTTCTCACTGCTGTTCAGTTAATCCACTGCAATCCAGCAGCAGATAGGTGTTTTTTCCATTGCAGGAATAAGCAGATGGAGATTTGCTTAGAGATTAAGTGATTGTCCAGAATCACATGAATAAGTTGGAAAACTTGGTTTAAATTCAGGAAGCTACACTTTTTCTACTATTTACTCCTGACTGACTTCATTATTTTCTCATTATATTCTCACTCATTTTCTAGTTCCAGTTTTCCATTAGAAACCAATCTGCTTGTCCACCTGTTGGTTTCATATTTGTGAAGGGTCTCTTTGGGTTTGTTGCGCTTAACCTTACCAGCAGAAGCAAAGAGAGGGCGCTGGGCGCATCTCCGAGATGCTGAGTGGTCACCTCAAACATCCACTTCTTTCTTCTCTAACTGTAGATTTCAGCAGAGACAGTGTACTTGGATTGATACAGTTTCTCTAGTTTGTTCGTTATGAATTAAGGAAGAGAGAAGCGTGCCATTTTCCGGAGAGCCATCTGCTCTGACTCTTGTCGGTTTTCAGCCCCCTGGGATTATTTTCTCTTTGTAGTCCTAACCGCCACCTTTCTTTTCAGATGTGCAGCCAGCCAGCAGTCAGCCAGCTTCTGAGCAACATCCGCTCACAGTGCATATCCCACACTGCGTTAGTACTACAAGGTTCCCTCACACAACCAAGGTATGAAAAACCATTCTGTGCTTGATGTTAGCAGGGAGAGGACCCTATTCGTTAGAGGACATCAGGCTGCCCAGCCATTTTGCACCACCTTGGATAACTCACTTCTTCACCTGTAAAATGAAAGTGGTTGACTAGATGACCTCTGAGGTTACTTTCCTTCTCTAAAGTACTCTGAAAATAAAACGCTTTCTGTGTGCTTTATTGAGATTGACCATTGGTGAAATATGTCAGCATCAAGGCAGGAAATTAGTAATTTAGTTTAAAAGCCACTGCTTGAAATCAGTGGAGGTTTTTGATAAAATGTGCCGATCATCACTTTCCATGTATCACACAGTCAATTTGTATTATTTAGTAATAAGGAAGAGTGGTGGAACGGATAATTTGGGAATCACCCAGAGTACTACACTGTTAATTATTTGTTTCTGAGAGTCCCTTACAGGTTTCAAGTTTAATAAAAGACCATTTGTATATTTTATTTCTTTTATGAAAAATATGTAAAGGAAAGATGACAAAGGTACGTTTATTCATTCTGGATGTTCTTACATTATTTTCTGCGCCATAGGCGTATATTTTTGAAACCTGTCAAAAAGCAGGAAAATGATATGCATGTACCTTAAAAAATCTTCTATTGTTAAAATTAATAAGAATTCTAAAAAGTCCTTGGCCAGTGCTAATCTTTTTTTAATCGAATGAGGCATAAACAAATAAGTAAAAGAGATATATAATGCTTCATTTTTTTTGTTAACACTTTATTCTTAAAGGGCCATGTGTAGGAAAAGATGGATTTTTTGAAACTTTCTGTAGTCTCATTAAAAAGACCAAAAAGTGATGATTAACCATGAGAAGGGTGATCTTTTGCCTAAAACTATTGTGTAGAATATAGAATATTTGGGAGATTTAGACTTTGCCTTTTGACTGGACAGTTGCTGCCAGTGTGACGTTCCATATGTTCTGTTGTTATGCAGTAATGAGTTGATTCATCGCAGTCCTTGACTTTTGTGGGTTCACAGGTCCATGCAGCAGCCGTCCTTCCTGGTGCCGTATATGCTATGTAGGAATCTCCCATATGGCTTCATTCAAGAACTGGTGAGAACCACTCATCAGGATGAAGAAGTGTTCAAGCAGGTAAAGTTTTGTGAGTGGCTACTGAAACTTTTAGCCTAGAAGTTTCTATGCCAAGGCTGATTTCTGAATACACCGTATGGGAGAAACTTCTGTTCCTGAATTCGAACGTGCACGTGTTATTTGCTCAGTGAGACCTATCTGAGATCCCTTTCTTGAGGAAGTCAGGTTGACAGCTGCATTATTCCCATCATGTGTCCATTTCACCTAATCAGTCAAGCATTGAGTATTTTAAACAGGGTCTGTGCTCAGTGCTTTGGGAGATAAGAAGAAATATAAGGCCCTCTCCTAGATTTCCAGAAGCTTGTAACACAAGAATGCCAAGATATAGCATAAGGCAGGATGTGAATTTGCCCGCTGTGTAGTGTTGAAAGTTAGTTCTCTGAGTTTACGGAAAGGAGATTAATAAATTAACAGCCAAATTAGCTCAGTTGTAGTCTGCCAGCCACAAAGAATCTTTGTCTTCTCACCACTAAACTGAGAATGATGTCTCATCTCTTATGAATACTTTGTTCGTTCGGTATTCATACATTTTGGTTTTCTCGTTATTTAAAGTTAAGTGAAAATGCAGATATGCAATACTTAACAATAAAGCTGTTTACTTAGACTTTAAGGTTTCTTCCAAGGTGAAATGTGGGCATTACATTTTGATTGTTGTCTTATGGCTTGTGTTCCAAAGTAAACATTTTACTGCAGGAACTTTCACACAAGCTATTTCCCTTGATGAAAGAATTTTTATGACATTTTCTTAGAATTTGTCGTATGATCATTTCTTTTTTTGTGACTAGGAAGAATAACAAAGGCAACAGCTGTAATTGATATGATTCCTTTTAATCTGTTTTTATACCTAGTGTTATTTGTAACTATTAATTTCAAGGCCTTTGAATTCTCAGGAATTGTGTTTTCAGTAGTTTTCAAAATATTAGTAAAGGAAGAATTCACGAATACAAATCCCAGTTGGTGTTGTGTGTGTACTTTGTATCTGGAATTCATTAACTGCTTACCTTAGATGATGGCCTTGTTGACTTCCAGGAATATTTAAGGCAGCATAGTGAGCTTTTCTTTTCTAGAAAGATAAGTGAGCTCTGACGAAAATAAATAACTGTCTTGAAATGTTTATGTGATACATTATATTATATGTGTAGTATGCATTAATTAGAATACTTGTATTCAAAATACATCATTTGAGGAAGCCAGAGCAGCTTTAACTATATAGAATCAGCCCAGTGATAAGCTGAAAGGGATATGTTATACCTATTTTATTCATAAAGAAACTAACACAGAGGTTTTGAAATGACCTCTTTGTTTTTTAAAATTGAGGTGAAATTCACATAACATAAAATTAACCATTTTAAAGTGTGCAGTTCAGTGGATTTAGCACATTCACAATGTTGTGCAACCAGCACAGACCTGTTTATTTTTACTCACAGAATTCTCATGCTTTTTCTGCCACTCAGTCTTGAACCCTCCTTATCTTTTCTTATCTATTATCATGTGTTTTTTCCAGAGAGAAATGATGAGTAAAATGGAGTTGCCAAACTGAAAAACAGCATTTTACCTTTTTGTCTTAAGAGTGTGGCAAATTTGAATTAAATCTTTTATCTGAGATTTCAATCTTCTTTTGATATTTGAGGTCTTCACAGATAAATAAACAGAAGTAAATAGCATCTAGAATTTAGGATTAGAGATGAATATTGTAAGGCATTTTTTTATCAGTGTTGGGAGGTAGTTGTTTGACAATAAGAGAATTATTTAAAATAAGTTACACAAGTAGCATAAAGTTTGGCTCTTTGAAAAATATTATGCTTAGTAATATTTTGTCTATTTATTATAAATTAAACTCTACTTGCAAAAGAAAATAACTCGACTAGAAAGAGTAAAGATGTTTTACTTTATAGCATTTCTGAAAAAAATGCTTAGAGATTTTACTGGATAACCAATTATGAAATTTATTTTTGATGATTCTAGAACTTCTGTTTGTTTTTTTCTTGATTGCAATTTGGGCATTCCCCACCCCCACCCCTAAGTATTACCTGTCCATTTTTCGCTAGCTTATGACAGCATATTTACTCCTACCCTGATTACTTGAGTTGTAAAACCTAGAATGATCTCTTCCAGGGCTGTGTTGACATCTGAGGACACTCCAAGGCACTTTGTAATCCTGGGCCCCTTTTTTTGTACTGTGCTCCTTAAATGACAAGCGCTCAGTACAATGGGGTGAAATTAGTAGGAAAGAGAATTTTTCAGGTTTTCTAGTGGCTTTATAGAACACCCCCTTTTTCGACTTATTGACATTCAGATTGTCAGCTGTTGTTTACAACATTTTCAACCTAATGTTATTAGTCTTGAATCCCAGCCAACTCCCTAAATGGGTTGATCAGTGAGTGCATTGTGAAACTGAAGATGAGCTGTGCTGAGCAAATCTGGCATAGTGTTCATGTGCCCTCGTGTTAATGGTAAACTTGTAAAAGTACATCTGAGCGCCCTTAAGCTCCAATATCAGATTATTATAGTAATTACACCGTATGTGGAGGTACGGCATTCTAATAAAGTCTTCTTTTTCATTTCCAACATTTACCAGCTATCTCTTTGCTCCACATAATTAAAGTTAATGTAATAATAACAATATCCGTTATTGGTCTGTTTTTCTTGTTCTCTTCAAGAAGGAAACCAGGAAAAAAATGGAAAGAATTAGATGCAGGTGGGAGGGTGGCAACAAAGAATTTTGAAAAATATTGGTAGAGTTGAGAAAATATTAGAACATTTAGTTCAGTTTCTTTACAGATTATAGGTGCTTGGCAATTAGAAACAAACTCATTGCTGAGATGTGCAAAATTTAGTTGATTATAGCACAGGCCCCTGGGGAGTCCTACAGCTGGTTCCAAATTTGTGAGTTTCTATTGAATGACTGGGGGTGCTGCCAGAGTTTTAGGGTTCACCAATCCTGTTACTTCTGGAGAATTCAGCTGCATTACTTTATGGGTCACCTTATCAAAAAGACAGCAACACTCTGTGGCTAATTCTCGACTCCTTTATATGGAAAACAGCTTTTCCTTGGAAAGAATGAAAATGTCTGGACATTCAGACTCAGTACTTTATTTGACATGCCTCCCGTTCTTAGATTTTCTTAAACTTACATTTCTGATTTTGTTGTGTTTTTTTCCTTATAGATCTTTATCCCCATTTTACAAGGCCTGGCTCTTGCTGCCAAAGAGTGCTCCCTCGATAGTGACTACTTTAAATACCCCCTCATGGTAAAACTTTGTTCTTTTTCTTTAACTCATTCAATGGATGTATTTCTTCCAGATTATTTTAACATACACTTTTCTTTCAGGTCCTTGATCAACCTTGTTTTCAGATTTAAAACATGCAATCATTGTGTTGGCCATGCAGTGTCTGGTGTGCAGTGAGATGCATCAGTGAAGACAGTTAGCAGCCCGGTACATGTTCCACTCGTTCGAGTCCTAGACAGGAGTCAGTGGTGCAGTCAGTAAAACGTACTTCGCCTTACTGTATAACTTAGGAAAACCATCATTACTGGTGGTATCCTTCCTATTCTCCTAGCAATGAGCATACCATATTTGGGATAAAATTATGCTGTTTAAAAAACCTATTACAAATGCAAATAAAAAAGCAGAGTTACACTAAGAAAAGTGATACGATTTTATCTTTATGTAGTGACTTTCTCCAGAAACTCTCAGAGTAATTCTCCTATTCATCTTCCCGGTTTCCTGAGGCTGTACACTTCACTTCAAGCTTTGATTGGAAAACACAGATCTGTTTAGGTCCTTAAGGCAGTTAGAGCAAGTATAAATCCTAGACAGACCTCCAGCCGGCTTCACATCAAGGACCTCGACTGTTGTGAAAACATTGGAACTAGAAAGAAAATCAGAGGTTCTTTTCTTCTCTGTATTGGCTGCTTTGAAATTTCAGGAGAAAAATACTCTCAAGTATTACTGAATATTTTTCATTCTAGAAATATGAAGGAAAAATATCAAAATATGAAATTAGTTAACTATGTATAAATACCACCTTGTGTAAATTGAGGCCTTGGTTAAACTGGTATTTTTTACTGTAGTTGTCCCTTTAACTCGTTCTACTGATTTAATTCCATCTTACCATTAATTCCTTGCTTAGTCAGGACCTATTCTATGCCAGACACTGGGGGACAGGACACAGGAACTAATTAGACAAGGTACTGCCTCTCTTTAAGGTGCTCATAATGGACTGCAAAAATCAAGACCAGAACGACACAGCCAGATAATTACACTGAGATCAATGCCAACAGAGAGATGTACACAAAGGGTGCATTTATCTGTTTTAAAAAATCAAGACTGAGCTAAAAGGCTAAGAGACAGTGCTGGGAAATTAGAAGATGGAAGGGGAATTCTTTTAAAAATAATTTTGAATGGATTTATGTCAGGGCTCTTTCCATTGCATATGTTATTCAGGTTCCTAATAAAATTCTGTTAATCCTTATGCATTGTTCTATCTGTAGCAGATAAAAGGAAGTGGAATAATCTGATTGTTTGAGTTCAGTGGTGAAATATTTTAGAGCACATTAATTATTACTGTATCACGTAAATATTCCTTCATGGAATTGTTGACTTTTCTATTGTGGTTTGAATTAGCTTCATGTTTCAGTAAAGAGCTTTTAGTGTCAGATATCAACAAAATGTTCTTGGTCAAAAGACAAAGGCCTCCATTAAGATAGACAAGAGTTTTATTTTGTACCATTATTGATGCTTGTAGAACAATGAGAGTGCAGTGCGAGAAAGGACAATAATGAGAGGCAGGAAGAAGAGCTAAAATCAGAAACAATTGTGATTATTCTCTAGGTCAGTGGATCTCAACTTTGCTATACTTTGCAATCACCTGGGGGTCTTTAAAGAATACCAATGCCTGGCTTCTAGACATTGTTATTTTATTCATCCAGGGTGTGGTAAGGGTATGACCTGACATAGGGCTTTTCAAAGGCTTCCCAGGTGATCCTAATGTGCAGCAAAGTTTAGCAACACCCCCTCCTGTCCCCCTACTAGGCAGTGAGAACCTTTCCTTCTCAGTGGTTCTCTGAACCTCACTGGCTTCTTGAAGAAGTGTCAGTGCCTAAATGCATTGACCCAAAAGTTTCCATCAGCTGCTTTAGCAACTTTTATAGCTGTGTCCAAATCACAGAGAAAATTAAATTCACTATTAAAATGGGGCTTATTGGATCACCATGGCCATGTTAAACTATGTTAAAATCCCTAAAAGCTATTTTTCCTGATTCTCTAATTTTAAGAATGATTGGAGCGCCAAAGGAAAATATTGGAGTTCTCAAAAATACAAGAGATCTGGAAACTAAGTAATACTTTTAAAAATGTTCTGAATTTGATAGCTTATTAAATTGTAATTATTTATAGTCCTCTTTAGCACCAGCAAGACTACTCATCTAAAGTTTATGAAGCATATCTTTTTGACGTGGAAAGATGTCAAGTAAAAAAATCATTTTTTGTAAAAGATATGCACGTTTATCTCTCTATGCACAAAAATATGTATTGAAAGCTGTTAACTAAAATATCAATAGAGGTTATCTCTTAGGGTAAAGTTTATGAGTGATTTTTAGTTTCATTTTATATTTCTGTATTATCTGAAGTTTTTTACAATATGTACATATTAGTTTATTCATCAGAAAATCAATGAAGCTGTTAGTATTTTGGAGGGAATGTATTTATCTTTATAGCAACATTAAAGCTATTCTTTGATGTTATACTTGGCAGTCAGTTTAAGATGAAATGCATTTAAATGACTCCTTCCGATCTTACTTCTAGGCTTTAGGTGAACTCTGTGAAACCAAGTTTGGAAAGACACATCCTGTGTGCAATTTGGTAAGTGCCTCCCTGATAGGCTTGCTCATTTTCAGTGAACTTAGAACTGGAAGATATTCCTTAAGTAACATTTTCTGAAAAATGTCTCTTGGAGGACATTTAGACATAGGTAACGTGTGGGTGGCTTTCAACTGTTAAGTTGTCATCCTATACATTGTTTCCTGGGATGAAGTTATTTACTTGCTTTTGTGATTTTTTTTGTGTGTGTAAGTATTGTACAACTAGAATAACAAGTCCTATGGGAAAAATTTACTTGAATCCTTTGGTAGTATAAGAATAGTTCATTTCCACTCTTATCAAAGAATATCTTGAAACATAAAAATTAAAAGAATATCTTATAGGGCCGGCCTGGTGGCCAAGTGGTTAAGTTCGCGCGCTCCTCTTGGGCGGCCCATGGTTTCGCCGGTTCAGATCCTGGGCGTGGACATTGCACCACTCATCGGGCCATGCTGAGGCAGCATCCCGCATGCCACGACTAGAAGGACCCACAACTAAAGATACACAGCTATGTACCGAGGGGCTTTGAGAGAAAAAAGGAAAAATAAAATCTTAAAAAAAAAAAGAAGAAGAAGAAGAAGATCTTATGCAGCTGTAGTGGAGGAGTTGGAGGGTTTTCTTCCATCTGAGATTAGAAAATGCCAATAGGGCTCCTCAGATATTTGTGAGGCTTATGATTTTGGAAGTTAAGTGTCAGTTGTTGTACTGGGCTCTGAACTAGCTGAAGAGGTTGGCGGTTGAGAACTCTATTGATTACATTTTTACCTCTCTCGTTGATTTAGCAGCTTGATTTGCCCTTCCATTTTTTGCATAGGTTGCTTCTTTGCCGCTGTGGTTGCCTAAATCCTTAAGCCCTGGCTCTGGGCGGGAGCTGCAGAGACTCTCTTATTTGGGGGCTTTCTTCAGCTTCTCAGTCTTTGCAGAAGATGATGTAAGTACAGCGGCCATTTGCACTTTGCTGCTCTTATGTTCAGATTCCTTCTCAAATGTACATTATATGTTGATTGAATTTTTTCCTTTTTCTTTCCAGGCTAAAGTGGTTGAAAAATATTTCTCAGGGCCTGCCATTACCCTGGAGAACACTCGCGTGGTTAGCCAGTCACTGCAGCATTACTTGGAGCTGGGAAGGGTAGGTGTGCAGAAAATGAATCCAAAGGCTGACTATGTCTTCAGTTCTGAAACTTAAAAAGCAGCAAAATTATAGGCTAATTGTAGTGTAATTGAGGTAATTTGGTCCTATCCTGGAAAGGAAATAGCAAAGGCTATTTTATTAAAACTATAACTACTTACCTCCTCCACTCCATGTTCTGTTTTCATGCTAATTATCTTGCCACAGTTGAATGTGGACTTTTCTTCTATTCCTGTTGTAGTCAGGCTGTCCTGAAATGAGTGGATGTGGGAGAGGAGAGAAAGTGGGAGGGAGGCTAGCTTTTCTTGAAGTCAAAAACGGATAATTTTAAAATGAAGTTTTAATTTTTTTTTCTTTTTAAAATAAATTTCAGCAAGAGCTTTTCAAGATTCTGCATAGTATTTTGTTAAATGGTGAAACCCGTGAGGCTGCTCTTGGTTACATGGCAGCTGTTGTCAACGCCAATATGAAGAAAGCACAGCTGCAGGTAGGATTCCTGAAGGCTACTTTTATTTATTCCTTAAGTTCATTCATCCACCTTAGATTTATCCAGTACCTACCAGGCATTGTTCTGGGAAGTGGAAATACAGTGTTGACCAAGATAGAACAGTTTCCTGCATTTTTGGAGCTTAAGTTCTATAGGGTAATTGAGTAGACATGTAAATATATTATTTCAGACAGTCCTAGAATCTTTGAAGCAGATAAAGCAAGGCAGAGGACTTGAGAGTAACCGTTGCAGGTACCAGAAGGAAGGTATGGTAGTGATTTTTGCTCAGATGGCAGGGAGGGCCCCTTTAAGGAGGTGACGTTTGATTAGAGACCTGACTCGTGTGAAAGAGGCAGCCATTGTAGGGTTGGGAAAAGAGCTTTCTAGGTACACTAAGGCGGGAATGAACCAGCTTTGGCACAAGCCCCACATGCAGGCTTTTGTGGCTGGAGGATAGTGAACAGGAAGAGAATGGCAGGTCATGGGCTCCCAGGGTTAGCAGAGGCTCCGTCACGTTGGGCTGATGTGGTAAGAACTGTGATGCGAAACCATTGGAGGGTTTTTCAGCAAGGAAACCACCAAATTTGCTGAGAATGGACTAAAGTGGGAGGAGGGGCAGGAGCCAACCCAAGGAGACTGGTTGCCAGGTTATGCATGCACCATTCCTAATGAAGGAGGCTGGCGGCTTGGACTTTGCCAGAATAGAAAAGTGGAAAGGGTATCCATCCTGTATGATTAATGAATGATGTGACATTTCTACTCAGAAGAAAAAAGCAAGCATAGAGATGAGTGTGGACCTGGTATAGACTGCCTGGATTTCCAGTTGTGGTTCCATCATTTACTAAGAGTGAGACTTCAGACAGTTACTTCTCTGTGTCTCCGTTTCCTCATTGTTAAGTGGGGATGATAACAGTATCTCACTTGTGGGTTTACTACATGTAAAGCTGTTAGAATAGTGCCTAGTACATAGTGATTACTCAACCAATGTTAACTGTTTACTATGATTGTTACATTATTAATGCAGGACTGCTAATGCTCTTGGCTGGAGAAACTGTTAGTCAGGTGGGTAACAGTAAAACTAGTTGTTCTGATGCTCTTGAGGGGAAATAAAGAAGAGAAAGGAAGCAATATTTATTGTGTTTCTGCTTACTAATTATGAGGATCTTAGGCAAATCGCTCAAATTCCCTGAGCCCTAGTTTCCTCCTCTATAAAATGTGAATAACAGGATCACTGATTTCTAAGGGCTGTTGTGAAGATTAGGTGAGAGAGCGTAAAATGCTTCACATAATGATTAACACTCGACAAATAGCCCCTGCTTAATAGAGTGACAGTGGTGACGATAAATGTCCTTCATTGACTTAAGGATGAAAGTTTGGTCTCCTTTCTTGTAAAGTTGTGCCAAAATTTCTCTTCAAATCATTATTTCAAATGCTTCCTTTCACATTCCACAGACAGATGATAGATTGGTATCTACAGATGGATGTATGCTGAATTTCCTTTGGGTGCTGCAGCAGCTAAGTACAAAGATCAAGTTAGAGACAGTTGATCCCACGTATATATTCCACCCAAAGTGTCGGATCACTCTTCCCAATGATGAGACGAGAGTGAACGCAACGATGGAGGATGTGAACGACTGGCTGACTGAACTTTGTGAGTGACATGTTCATTATTAGTCATTAAGACACTGTGCTTTTATTTTTTTTTAATTAAAAAAAAAATAGAAGGGATATACGTCCTCTATCAGAAGGATATAATTGGACTCAAAGCATCATCCTGCAGTTGGATTTGACACCAACTGCAGCAGCCTGTCTGTCACCTCCCTGCCCCCACCGCCTTGCTCCCTCTTGCCCCCTGTTCCTGTCCTCTGTCATTAGTGCCAGTTTTCCCTGACTCCTTTTCCCGCATGCTGTGACATCAGACTCAGCCTCCTCTACCTTCCTCAGGCTCACTCTGTGAGGAGTGTGGTGGTTGGAGGAGTATGTCTAAGGACTTGATTGCTTGTCTTGCTCAGGGAGTCAACATTACTGGTATTTACGAGTCATAACTCTTTTATGGCCAGATTTTACTGGCCAGTAGGAAGCTATTTCTAAGCCGTGGTACATTTTAACCAAAGCATAGGAGATTTTAGTGTGCCTTTCATTTTGACCTTCCCTTACATTCTATAGGCTTAAGGGATTATCAGGAAAAGAACTTTAATGAATATCATAATAGTAGCTATACTGTCTTCTAGTTAAGTATGAGGAGACTGAGGTTGTAAAAGGTGCCAAGCTCACCTAGCCTGTTATTCAGGTTTTCTGGGCCAAGTCCAGGGCTCTTTCTGCTCCACCACACTGCCTGGTGTGAATTCCACCTTGTGGATGTTTCATTAGTTTGGTTGCAGTTTCTCATATTTGTCAGTAGTGAAGGAAGCAATCTAATTCTTTATGAAATTTCTGTTTCACTTAGGAAACCTGACTTCAGATAAACCAGGCAGACTCCAGACTTAGTATCTGGGCTTTTGGGGTCAGGGCTGGGGTTGGGGGAGTTGTAGGGTTGTGGAGAAGATCAGAGGAGTTTTCCAGAGAGCAAGCTGCCCAGAGAAAGGCTGGCGCTGAGGAAGACCTTTGCTGAGGAAGGCCCTTCTAGAGGGAGCGTCTGTGGGAAAGAGGATGAAGAAGAGAGCCTATGCTGCTCTGTCTCAGCTGCTTTCTTGGCTAAATGCTGTCGTGACCCAGAGAGGTCCAGAGATGCAGAGGGAGAGAATGTGAAGGAGTAAAGATAGAGGAAACAGAAGAGAAGGAAAGACAACAGGCAAAGGGAAGTTCTGGAAGCTTGTGACAGATAAGAAGTATCTGAGAGAGGTCATCAGGAAAACAGAAAGTAGAAATGCAAGAGAAATGGGCACCATATTTTATGTTGCAAAAACTCAAAAATAATGATACTGGGTTTGCAAGTGATTCCTAAGTTGGGAAAAAATGACTTTCTGCTTTTGCATTTTTTTTTGTTTAGGTGTAATCCCAAAGCGTCTGTCAATAAAGGGCATGCTGTTCATTCACCTCAGTGAGCCACACCCAGCTCATGTGGATGGCTGGTTTACAGCTGCCCCAGTTGAGAAGTTCGAGTTTATAGAGTCTAGAAAAAATATTTTCTTTTGTTTGGATGCTAGTGATTCCTCACAAATTGTTATTACCTCTCTAGAAAATGAATTTATGAGCTAGAGATATACAGTAAAAGTTAATACAGTAAAAAAGTACTTATTTGAGTTAGCCAAAATCAAATAGACACATAAAACAAATAGAAGGAAATATATTCTTCAGAGTTTAAATATATATATATATATAATAAAAATAATGGCAGTGACTTAGTTATTATATAGATTTTATATATGCCAATTAAAATTCTCATGAAATATTTCATAGATCTTGATGAATGGATGGAATAAAATTATGAATATTTTGAAGGTGTTGTGATTATTGATCTTTTCCTCCATATTATAAAACATGTTATTTGATCAAAACACTATGGCAGACATCAAAACACTGTGGCAGGAGCCAGCCCCATGGACGAGTGGTTAAGCTCACGTGCTCCACTTGGACGGCCTAGGGTTTCACCAGTCTGGATCCTCGACATGGACCTAGCACCTCTAATCAAGCCACGCTGAGGCAGGATCCCACATAGCAGAACCAGAAGGACATACAACTAGAATATACAACTATGTACTCGGGGACTTTTGGGAGGAAAAGAAGGAAAAAAAGAAGACTGCCAACAGATGTTAGCTCAGGGACCAATCTTAAAATAAAATAATTTAAAAAACACTATGGCATTTATTTTTTAAATATGATAAAGTTATTCATGGAATAGGATAGAGATTCCCTGCTCACCTGACAGTGGCAGCATCATGATCAGATATACACATTCCAGAAAAATATTTAAACTATCATAAGAACTAAGTATCTGATGAATAGTAAAGTCAGTATTTGGTTAATGTCATTTGAATGAGTAATTGATGTAATCTTGGACTAACCTCACAGACTGATAAATTCCAGAAGAATCAAAGGGTTAAACAATTTAAAAAATTCATTAAAAAAACCTGAAAAAAACAGAGGATTTGACCCAGCCATTAAAGAGAGAGAAATTTGTAATGATTTAAGAAATAAAGAGACAGTATGTATATATCTTAGTATATAAACACACCTTTTATAGAACGAGACAAAATAAATATGTAAAATAAAAAGAATGGAGGGAAATATCAGTTGCATAATTTATAAAATCATGCAATTCAAAATACAGAACTGTTATAAATGTGTAAGGCCAAAGCTAAATTCTACCAAGAGACAGTTTTCTTTTAGTATATGTCATAGGAAATGAAATACACTTGTAGGAAAAAATATGTATACTTGTGGGAATTGTATACAAATTGAAAGAAATTCAAGTGCCAATATACAGCTATAAATTATCCAAAAATGAAGTGATAAGATAGAGTGACAGTTTATGATGAAACAGATGGCACTTAATCAATTTATTCAGTCTATCTAAAGTGAATTCTGGGACTCCATAACAAAAATTATAATACTAACTCTCAATAATTCCACTTTCCAGAATATGCGTCCAAAGCTAAGGAGGTGAGAGAGTAATTTTTTATACATAGATCCTTCTAGCACTATTTCTAATAGAGAAAAATTAAGAACATTTCCCAACAGTAGGGAAATGGCTATGGTATCTGTAGCTTATTAAAATTTTGAGATTTAAAATGATGTTTGTGAACTGTGTCGAATAATGGAAATGGTTGTATAAAATACATGAAGAAAATATATCACAAAAGATGGTTGAGCACTGGCCCCACGGCCAAGTGGTTGAGTTCATGCTCTGCTTCAGTGGCCCAAGCTTTCACTAGTTTGGATCCTAGGCTTGAACCTAGCACCACCCATCAAGCCATGCTGAGGTGGCATCCCACGTAGAAGAGCGAGAAGGACCTGCAACTAGAACATACACCTGTGTACTGGGGGGCTTTGGGGAGAAGAAGAAGAAAAAAAAAAGATGATTGGTGTTCATCTATGTAAACACTTAATCAGATGGGGCAGAATACCTAGTAACTAAATGGAGCTTATAGGAATTCTTTTTCTTGTATTACTTAAGTCTATAATTTTTAAAAAGCATCCTTAAACTTTTGAAAATTCAAGTGTAATTTTGTTTTCTGAATTGTGATTTTTCTCTGATTTAGTCACGTAATAGACTTTATTTAGAGGATTATGTTATTTTTCCTAGATGGAGATCAGCCTCCATTTTCTGAGCCGAAATTCCCTACAGAATGCTTCTTTCTTACCCTGCACGCCCACCACCTGTCTATTCTGCCAAGTTGCCGTCGCTATATCCGCAGACTCCGGGCCATCCGGGAGCTCAATAGGTGAGTGCATGATGCCATGTCCTGAGACTGCCTGAGTCACCACTTGTTTTTGTGAGCAAGCAGTTCCTTTGTGACCAGTAGATTTGAATGTGGGGGGTATGTGTGTTCCAGTGCACCATCTGCCTCCACTACCACGTCCATGTTCCTCAGTTGACCAGAGCTCTTTATGTGGTAAAGTGACCCAAACTTTGGTTTCTTAGAGTTCTCAACCCTTGGGTATGTGGTTACTACCGACTTCCATTAACTTCTACTGGGCATTTTAAAGGATCTCTTGGATTCCACACATACCTCGCCTTCCCTGGACTGTGAAGCAGTAATTCTGGTTTCCCTTAATAAACAAGATCATTTACTCCCGCCAGCATTTAATTCACTTTCGTGCATGTTGTCCTGTGGCATACGGAGTCCAAAATGGCCACATGTAGCCTCAATTTCCAATTAATTAACACCGTTGTTGTTTTTCTTAATCTAAGGATTTCTCCCCATGTACCAGCACCTCTAAACAAACAAAAGTCACAGGAGTAGGATGCGAACATTTTTTTGAACAGGTCATCTGGAATAGTAATAGAATGGCCACTTCCACCATTTAGTCCAGGACCAATATAGTCTGGTTATGACAGAAAGTGTGTCATATCTATAATTCTATATCTATATCTACATTGCTAAAATCACTAATTAATCCTAATAGTTACTCTGTAGATTCTTTAAGATTTTCTTTCTACACATAATCATGTTATCTGTAAATGATGAGTTTCTTTCTTTCATACGCTTTTTTGTTCATGCCTTAGTGCCCTGGCCATAATTTCTACTACAATCTTGAGTGGAAATAACCTTGAAATTTCTCTCTTATTCCAAGTAATGGGGGAAAGATTTTTTGTATATCCTCTGTTGTCAGATTAAGGAAATTCCCTTTTATTTCTAGTTTTCTAATTTTTATTTTTAAAGATTGGCTCCTGAGCTAACATCTGTTGCCAATCATTCTTTTTTTTTTTTTTTTTTTTTTTTTAATTTTTTCTTCTCCCCAAAGCCCCCTGGTACATAGTGGTATATTCTAGTTGTGAGAGCCTCTGGTTGTGCTATGTGGGACAGTGCCTCAGCACAGCCCAAGGAGCAGTGTCTTGTCCGCGCCCAGGATCCAAACTGGAGAAACCCTGGGCTGCCGAAGCAGAGCACACAAACTTAACTTGTGCCACGGGGCCACTCCCTAAAAGTTTTTTATTTTTAACAGGAGTCAAATTTTTTTAAATACTTTTTCCATTTCTGTTGAGGAGATCAGATATTCATTTCTTCCTTTATTCTGTTAATGTGGTTGAATTGTATCAATTGGTTTTCTGATATCAAACCAACCTTTCATTCTTGGAATAAACTCAACTTTTATATTATTTCTTTTATATCTCACTGGATATTCAATTTGTTAACACCCTTTAGGATTTGAAAGGCTGACCTATAATTTTCATTTCTTGTTAAGTCCTTCCCAGATTTTGGTATCAACTTTATGCTTCCCATATGGAATGGATTGTCTTCTCTCTTTTTATATTCTTTGGAAGAGTTTATTATATAAGAAGTATGTTATTTCTTCCTTAAATGTTGGAAACGTTCATTGATGAATGAACTCTGGGCTTAGAGTTTTCTATGTGGAAAGGTTTTTAAAATTATGTATTTTATTCAATTAATAGATATAGGACTATTTATATTTTCATTTCATCTTGTGTCAGTTTTCCCATGATATCTAAAGTTTCAAAATTGCTAGGCATGAATTTGTTCATAATATCCTCTTTTTATCATTTTAATATCTGTAGGGTCTTTATTATTTCCTTCTACTTTCTTTTAGTTTAATTTGCTTTTTTGTGGATGTTTCTGTTGACTCTTGAGATTGATACTTAAATAATTTATTTTCAGTCCTTTCTTCTGCAGTCACCCCTCGGTATCTGTGGGTTCCTCATCCACGGATATGAGCCGCCTCGAATTTTGGTATCTGAGGGGGGTCCTGGAACCAGTGCGGATACCAAGGGTTGACTGTATATGATTTAAGGCTGTTCAGTTTCCCTCTAAGCATGCTTTAGCTGCGTCCCTCATTCTTCGTATGTCAGTTTTAGTTTTGAGATCTAATTGACATAGAACATTGTATTTCAAGTGCACAGTGTAATGATTCAATATTTGTATATATTGTGAATTCATCACCACAATAACTCTAGTTAACATCCATCACCATACATACGGTTTTTTTTTTTTCTTGTGATGAGAACTTTTAGGATCTACTCTTATCAACTTTTAAATATGCAGTACAGTATTATTCACTACAGTCACCATGCTGTATATCGCGTCCCCTTGACTTATTTATTTTATAACTGGAAATGTGTGCTTTTGACCCCCCTCAGCCATTTGACCCACCCCTCACCCACCACCTCTGGCAACCACCAATGTCGTCTCTGTATCTATGAGCTCAGTTTTTGTTTTTGGATTTTTTTTAAGCTTCCACATATAAGTGAGATCGTATGGTGTTTGTCTTTCTCTATCTGACTTACTTCACTTAATGCAATGCCCTCAAGGTCCATCCATGTTATTGCAAACGGCAAAATTTCATTCCCTTATTAAGGCTGAATAATATTCCATTGTGTATATGTACCACATTTCTTTATCCACTCATCTGTCGATGGACACTTAGGTTGTTTCTGTGTCTAGGCTATTATAAATAATGCTACAGTGAACATAGGGGTGCATATATTTTTTCAAATGAGTGTTTTTATTTTCTTCAGATAAATACCCAGGAAGTGGAATTGCTCAATCATGAAGTAGTTCTAATTTTAATTTTTTGAGAACCTCCATACTGTTTTCCACAGTGGTTGCACCAATTTAGATCCCACCAGCAGTGCACAAGGATTCCCTTTTCTTCTGCATCCTTGCTGACGTTTGTTATTTCTTGTCTTTTTTCTTTTTTTTTTTACTTTTTATTAAGATTATGATAGTTACAACCTTGTGAAATTTCAGTTGTATGTTATTGTTAGTCATCTTGTAGGTGCACCGCTTTACCCTTTGTGCCCTTCTCCCGCCCGACCCCCCCTTTTACTCTTTTTTAAAGATTGGCACCTGAGCTAACATCTGTTGCCAGTCTTTTTGTTTTCTTCTTCTTCTTCTTCTCCTTCTTCTTCGTCGTCTTCTCCCCAAAGCCCCCTGGTACATAGTTATATATTCTAGTTGTAGATCCTTTTGGTTTTGCCATGTGGGATGCTGCCTCAGCATGGCCTCATGGGCAGTGCTCGGTCTGCACCCAGGATCCGAACCAGCAAAGCCCTGGGCCACCGAAGCAGAGCGCATGAACTCAACCACTCTGCCATGGGGCTGGCCCCTATTTCCTGTCTTTTTGATAATAGCCATTCCCACTGGTGTGAGGTGATATCTCATTTTGCGTTTGATTTGAGTTTCCCTGGTGATTAGTCATGTTGAGCAACTTTTAGTATGTGATATTTTATTGTTCAGTTCAGTACATTTTCTAATTTTTATTATTTCTTGTTTGACCTGTGAGTTATATAAAAATATATTGTTTAAATTCCAGATTCTTGGGGAATTTGTCCATTTTCTTTTGTTATTGATTTCAAGCTAAATTCTTTTGTGGCCAGAAGACATATTCTGATTTGTGTCCTTTCAACTTTCTTGAGGTTTGCTTTATCGCCTAACATTTACATTAGTAAATGTTCCATATAGGCCTGAAAAGAATGTGCTTTCTGTATTGTTTATTGCACTGTGTCATATATATCGATTAAGTTCAGTTTGTTCATGTTTTGTTTGAATTTTCTTTATATCTGCTGATTTTATCAGGTTATAAAATCAGTTATTGAGAGAGGCTTATAAAAATTTCACACTATGATTGTGGATTTGTCTGTTTCTTCCTCCTGGAATGGATGCCATCCGGGGGTCCCTTCACTCCCACTGACTTTGGGGGATACATTTCAATGATGCCATCTGTCACCATCACTCCCAGCCTGCAGTGGAGTCACCATTGTGCTTTTCAGAGATGTTGGTGTTCCCCTGGCCTGTGTATTTTTCAATGTTGTGATACAAGATGTGTCCTCTAGGACATACTTGAGGGGGGCGTGTTTTGAGAGGGTGGTTATCTGAGCTAGTCATGTATGATAAATCTTTATTAATACTCCCAGCTTCTTAAATTTTGGATTCCTTCCTCTGAATTATATCAAGGAATTCCTGACAACTCAGCTTTGTTCAGAGTAGGTCACTGTCCATTCCAAGTTTCAGTCAATTAGCTGGGCACACAATGAGAATCCCTCCTAGCTACTCAGGATAATGTTGAATCCAGAATCTCTGGTAGGTGTAGTCATGTCAATGAATTTAGCCCTACATAGAAATATGTTAGCACGTTCCTCTCTTGCTGATCAAGCATCTTCAGAATCCGTTCCCACATGTACTCCCACATTTCTGTCACTACATACATAGTAGATAGAATGATGATGTCTCAAAGATATCCACATCCTAGTCACCAGAACCTGTGAATATGTTACCTTTACGTGGTAAAAGAGACTTTGCAGATGGGATTAAGTTTAGGCTCTTGAGATGGGGAGATTTTCCTGGATTATCTAGGTGGAGCCAGTGTATGACAAGAATCCTAATAAGAGGAAGGCAGGAAGGTGAAAGTGAGAGAAGGAAATTTGATGACAGAAGCAGATGTCAGTGACGTGGGTCCACGAGCCAAGGAATGCGGGTGACCTCTCCCCTGGAGCCTCCGGAAGGAATGTATCCACCCTGAACCATTTTAGACTTCTGACCTCCAGAACTCTGTCTGTAATTGTGTTGTTTCAAGCCACTCAGTTTGTGATAGTTTGTTACAGCAGCAGTAAGAAACTAATATAACACATTAGCAAATCTTACCCTTTTTTCCTTCATATGTGTGCTTCTCCTGCATGCAACTTTGTAATTGAGCCATAAACACAGTCACTGATCTCACTCTACCCGTGGTCCTAGAGGCAAGGAGGAATGCTAGTTGGAAGCTAAGGGAAATGGGCGTCACTCTGCAGCATAACCACCTCAGGTGCAGTCCTTGCGGGAGCCGCGTCTGTTAGCAAGCAAGGCTCAGGGCTCTAGGGATGTGGGGCCTTGGAGTCATCAAATCCTCCCGCAGTCCTCCATTTGCATTCTTGGAGTCCCAGTCTTGCTCTGACTTTCAGATAAGAGACCCAGTAAGGTTATGAATTCCGTCTGTGTTATAATTTGGTGCTTTGTAGAACCAGACTCTACTCTGTGGTCATCTTAGACCCTCCCTGGCTCATTGACTTTTCTTTGAGGTGAGATTTCAAAATCTTGCGCCTGTCATTTTATTCTGTAAGCTCTCTAGGCTGGTTAGAAGTCGCTGCTCCATCTCTTCATTCCAGGAGATTGCTCGTGATCATTTATGCAGCTGTTTTTCCACTGAGAACCTTGGGCTACCAGTGTTCCGTGCTCACATGATAACTGAGTCTTTACCACTTTCAAACCAGCCTCATCAAAGAACTAGTCTCAGAGGCCCATTTTTCCTGAGGGCTGTTGCCTGGAGCCTCTTGCGGTGCCAATAAGCATATAGATCTTTATATTAGTTTCCTCTTGCTGTTGCAATAGATTGCCACAACCTTTGTGACTTAAAACAACATAAATTATTACCTTACAGTTCTGGAGGTCAGGAGTCCTAAAATTAAGGCCGCACGCCTTCTGGAGGCTCTAGGGAAGAATCTCTTCCCTTGCCTTTTCCAGCTGCTAGAGACTGCCTGCGTTCCTCAGCTCATGGCTCCCTTCCTCCATTTTCAAAACCAACAGCATAGCATCTTCCTTTCTCCGTCTCTCTGACCTCTACTTCAGTTGTCACATTTCCTTGTCTTACTCTGACTCCCCCTTTCTCTTAGAAGGACAGTGATGATATTGGGCCCACCCAGACAATCCAGGATAACCTCCCCATCTTGAGGTCCATACCTTTAATCACATCTGCATAGTCCCCTTTGCTGTGTAAGATAACATATTCACAGATTTTGAGGATTAGTAGTGACATGGAGTGGGGGGGTTGGGCGGCGGGTATTATTGTGTCTACCGTGCTTATGTTCTAGTTGTAGATAAAAGAATCCAATTTATGTGGGATAAGCAGAAAGAAGAGTATTAAAGGTTACTGTTGGGTCTATTGAATCATTGGAATGGCTGGAAAAGAGGACTCCCAGAGCTCTCCTTGGAACCTGGGCCGGCAGGAAGCTGCTTCAAGGTTCACCTGGACAGTAGAGCCTCTGCCACCACTTCAGGCAAAACCCCTCCACCGCTGCTTCCAGAGCCTGCCACTTCACAGTATTCGCTTCTGCCTTCAGCGCGGGTTCACCTCTTGGTGGAAGCTAGGTCATGTGCGGAAATGCTAGCAGCAAGGGAATCTGGGAAATGTAATTTTAACAAATTTATCACCCTCTAGTTTTCTACACAATGTCTTGGTAGCAAGGGGTTGAAATAGTGTTAAGTGAGCCCGTCTTTAAAATACACAGCATATTACATCATCAGGGAAGACTTCACCTCGCTGCCGGGTCATATTTGAGCAGATTCCTGAAGGGAGTGAAGGAACAAGCTGCAAAGACAATCCCAGGGAAGAGCATTCCAAACAGAGGGAAAGATTGTAAAAGAAGAGAAGGAAATGCCACCAGTGAAGTAGCCTGTTGTTTTGAGTAATTGAGTAGGCATAGTAACCTTGAATTTTCATGAGACTTCTTTTTCTCCCTCCCAGAAAAATCAGGGAACAATGTATTTCCTTCCAAAAGAGATTACTACATTTCATCAAATCTGAAGTGCCATCAATTTTAAGACATCATTATTTTAGGAACCAATAAGAAAGGAAAGTGCTGCCAATTAGAACATAACTTGCCATTGATTGTAATGATTTTGCTGGTGCTAAAATGGGGTGGGGGGGAATGTGTGTCTGAGAGTCAATGAAATGGTCAAAATGAATAGATGAGATGGGTGATGTGTCTGTGTGTTTTCTTTTATTTGACTGTTAGCCTTTGATTTCAGAACTGTGGAAGATTTGAAAAATAATGAAAGCCAATGGAAAGATTCCCCACTGGCAACTAGACACCGCGAAATGCTGAAGCGCTGCAAGACTCAGCTTAAGGTCTGTGCCGTTAACTGGGATTAACAGTGATGTTCCCGCGGGAGTAAGTGCCTTGAGCGAGCAGTTTAGTGTCCTTATTTTTCTCTTCATTGTTCTTTTCCCCCAAAATACAATGATACATTTAAAAACTTGTTGATACTTTGCATGTATCTATATAGAATATTTAATTCTCAAGACAGGATATGCATATATTTTATGCCAGTGATAACATGCATTCTTAATGGATTTTTTCATCCACAGTTTAACATCACCTTACCTGGTGCAAGATCTTCCCCAACTGCTACCCCCCAACCCTGCACCCCAAAACATACACACTCCAATATATACAGCCATGCATTTTTGTGATGTTTGACAAAGTAGATTTGTGGGCACAACCAGAGGCACTCACAGCCAGAATATACTCCTATGTACTGGGGGGGTTTGGGGAGAAAAAAAAGGAAAAAAAAAGAAGACTAGCAACAGTTGTTTAAAAAAAAAAAAAAGTAGGTTTGTGGTAGTAGAAAAATCTCTTTCCTGTGTTCCTCACTCTTCATTTTTAGTTGAAAATGATCCATCTCACAGAACCTAACTATAGATGGGAAGATTTCTGCTTATGAGACATAGCTAAAAACAAATGCGGGGGCCGGCCCGGTGGCATTAGTGGTAAAGTTCACGCACTCTGCTTCAGCAGTCTGGGGTTTGTGGGTTCGGATCCCAGGCGTGGACCTACACACTGCTCATCAAACCATGCTGTGGCAGCGTCCCACATACAAAGCGGAGGAGGATTGGCACAGATGTTAAATCAGCGACAATCTTCCTCAAGCAAAAAGAGGAAGATTTACAACAGTTGTTAGCTCAGGGCCAATCTTCCTCACCAAAAAAAAAAGGAGAGAGAAACAAATGCTTTCTGAAGTTGAACAAGGGAAGCACAGATAGCAAATGTATGCATTTTTCTTAGGTTTATCTTCAAATTATAAAGCTGAATGTTAGCTGATAGTGTTTTCTGTTGATCAGTAAGATGATATATGGGAATTTTACCTGACTTAGATTTCTGGTACAAGTTAAGATTTCAGTTTTATTTACTAATATACTAGACCTCTTCAAAATGCAGAGTAAACCAGGGGCTCTTACTTGAGGTCTGTACACCCCCTAACTACTCCATGGGTCTGTTTCAAGGAGTCTGTAAACTGTTTAAATGTATATGTCACTGTGTGCGCGTGTGTGTGTTTAATTCTCACAGCCATCCTCTGAGATCGGTGTTAGATCCTTAGTGGACAAGCATTTTGCCCAAGGGCATCTCCTACATTGTGACCCAGAATTCCGATGCAGATTTGTCTGGCTTTTTCCCACTAACTACCCCTGAGCCCCAAAGGGCCTCCCCTGGCAACCCCCTTCCCAGTCAAGTTATTTAAAAAGGATGGTAATAACCTGCCTCTGAGCACTAACTGTGTGCTGGGCTTGGTGCCCCGTGGTTTGCATGGCATCACTTTTGTTTTTCTTAGAACAAAGAAAGCTCTTGACACATGACCAGCATCTTAGAGCTAGTTAGAGGTGAAGCTCTCGAGCCCTAGAACCTAGACTTCCAGCTCCTGGCCCATCCCCTGCCCGGTCACACCGCAGGTACTCAGCTGCCGACTAACCTTGGGTGGGGACATACCTACTTCCACAGAAACTGGTACGATGCAAGGCCTGTGCTGACGCTGGTTTACTTGACGAGAGCTTCCTGAGAAGATGTCTGAATTTTTATGGCCTTCTCATTCAGCTGCTGCTCCGCATCCTGGACCCTGCCTACCCCGAGTGAGTGTGTTCTTTCCGCTTCACCTCGTTGTCTCTACTCGTCTGGGCTGCGTTGTCTTTATGGTTCTTCAAAGTTGATAACTAAAACCAAAACCCTTACTTTATCAAGAATTCATTTTTAAATTTCCAGATTGTACTTATGGACACTATGAAATTAGTACTTTTAATATTTTCCCTGTAATTAGTTACAGTAATGAGGGAACATCAACACTGTTGTTTTAATTTTGACATAGTACTTTTTAAAAATCGGCTATAAAATCTTTGATTGATAGAAAAGGAAAGCTATAAATGGGAACCTGAAAGGTGGAGATAACTGGATATTAGGTCCTCCTAAGCACGGGGTCCAGGAAGATACTTAGCCAATTCAGAGAAGGAGCTGAGAACGTTGTTGATCTCCATCATCAACTGCATGTCTCCTCCAGGCAGCCATTTTTATTTTATTTATTATTATTATTATTATTTTATTGTGATTATGAAGTCTCTGGATCACGATGTTGGTGGGGTTGGCCCAAGCCTTCTGCAGGAGTGGAAAGTATTTAAAGTATATGTGGAGCTCTGTTGTCTCAAACTGTTTGAGTTGCATAAAATGACCAAACATGACCCTTTTATTTCCTTCCCATTTTATTTATTGCATTAGCCTTAACAGGAAATCAAGGAAGGGAAAACATTTCACACACACCCTAGCATATCTGCTGAATTCACTATTCCCTGTTCATTTTTGGTTGTGGTTTCTTTGCCTGTGTACTTTTTCATAGTTGTTTTATAGGATGAGGTTTTTCCCCAAATAAAGTGCTTATTTGGAATGGTAGTGCCATATTTCTTGTAGTTTGATGTGCCATAACAGTGTTTTGTGACTTGTGCTTTTCTTCTCTTTGACAGTGTAACACTGCCTTTAAATTCAGACGTCCCTAAGGTATTTGCAGCATTGCCTGAGTTTTATGTAGAAGATGTTGCTGAATTTTTATTTTTTATTGTACAGTAAGTACCTTTAACATATTGCACAGTCCTAATATATTTTTATATGTAATATGTGCATTATATTATAAACTGTATCACAAACCTCCATTTTATTCATGGAATTTTATACAACTGCTTTAACAGAATGCTGCCTGGAGACCGGAAAAATAAACCCAACTGTGGCACCACGCCAATTCCAATAATATCTCAAAGACAGAAGCAGGATTAACAATGCTGATAATATGTATTCTGTGAAAATTGAGCTGGATTTCTAATAATCGAGTATGTGTTTCTGAGAAACAGAAGGAGCAAACAGTTTATAAATATCTGCGTGAACATTCAAAAGCCAAAAATACCCACGTCTATATTTTGTACCAAAATTTTTCTCAATTGTAAAATTGGAGAGAGCTTACAAAGAAATGGTTTGAGTTTTACTGATACTTGAGATTGTTTTTAAATTAAAACAACTCCATCAAAAATTTTTTAAGTCTTTTTGGTAGTGAAGATCTTATGTGAAATTCACTTTGTGATTGAATCAAAGCTTTGCTTTACTTTCTAAAATATAGCATGTTATGGCCAATAGATGCAATAGGTTTTAAATTTATCTAGTTATGATGTAAACAGTCCCTTTAAACTCAGCAAGTTAAAGGGAATTTAGTATCCTGGCTCCTAGACCTGTTTGTCCCCTTTCCCACTAATGACACCAGCATCCCCCCAAGTTGAGTTTCTCAGAGCTTTATTTCCTGCTCTTCTCGCCTCTTCAGATACTCTCCTCAGGTGCTTTATGAGCCCTGTACTCAGGATATTGTGATGTTCCTCGTTGTGATGTTGTGTAACCAGAACTACATCCGAAATCCGTATCTCGTGGCCAAACTGGTAGAAGTCATGTTTATGACCAATCCTGCTGTTCAGCCACGAACCCAGAAGTTTTTCGAAATGATTGAGAACCATCCTCTCTCCACCAAATTGTTGGTCCCTTCCCTGATGAAGTTTTATACAGGTAGGTTCCTGGGTACACAGGTGGGCAAGGTTGTCTAAAGCCAGTGGATAAAGTTACTCTAAACTGTTACCTAAAATCCTGAAGTCCACTTTTTTTCTTTTTCTTTCTTTCTTTTTTTTTTGGTGAGGAAGATTGTGACTGAGCTAACATCTGTTGCCAGTCTTCTTCTTTTTGCTTGAGGAAGATTGTGACTGAGCTAACATCTGTGCCAGTCTTCCTCTATTTTGCCACCACAGCATGGCTTGATGAGCGATATGTAGGTACACGCCTGGGATCTGAACCTGCAAACTCTGGGCATGTGAACTTACCCACTACACCACTGAGGCGGCCCCCTGATGTCCACTTATAAGTATAACCTACTAACCAACTGCCAACAGAGCATGTACTGTTGGTTATTTTTCCTGAGTTGTGGAAATATTACATTGACCATTCTACATACTGGTCCCTGGTGATTCAGCAGGATCCGTTGAAAGTCAGATTGGTAATACTGAGATCCACTTGATATCAGCAGCACAACTTGATGTTTTTAACTGAAATTACCTCATTCATTTTGCTGGGAAAGATTCGCCCTGAGCTAACATCTGTTGCCAATCTTCCTCTTTTTTTTCTTTTCCTCCCCAAAGCCCCAGTACAGAGTTGTATGTTCTAGTTGTAGGTCCTTCTGGTTCTTCTATGTGAGCCGCCACCACAGCATGGCTGCTGACGGATGAGTGATGTGGTTACACACCTGGGGGAACCAAACCTGGGCCACCAAAGCGGAGTGTGCCGAACTTTAACCACTAGGCCATCAGGGCTGGTTCATTTTAACTTTGAACTTACGGCATTAGTTTCACACCACCTTACTAACCCAGAGTTTCAAAACTGCGGGTAAAACAGGGAGCTTGTTAAAAATGCTTGTTTTGGGCCCCCCCCCCCAAACCAGTGGACTCAGGATCTCTGGGAGTCTGCACTCATTCACTAATTCTACCCATTTATTGAGTGCCTACTATTTGCCAGGCTCTGAAAACACATCACACACTCTGCAAGGAGCTCTTCCTCTTCTTGTTGAATTATATTCCAAATTTTCATTTTTTTTTTTAATTTGGCTTTTGAACTGCGAATGTGTTTTCATAAAGCTGATTACCTATGGGGCCTATTCACCTGTCCTCTACGGAAGGCACAGGATTGTGCAAATGGAACATTTTCCCTCTGGTTTATATATTTCTCAGGAAAGGAGGTGTATCTTGTCTGTCTTGTCTTCTGTTGAACCTGGTACATTCTGGGCCCACAGTAAGTGTCTGACATCTAGTAGACTGTGCTCGTTGTGCCCTTGGAAGAGGCACTGGCCGCCCGAAGCACCTTCCCTTGCTGTTCACAGCAGCAACAGTAGTTTGGGGATCCGTCTGTGCTCTGTGACAGCCATCCCTTCCCTGTCAGTCAAGACCTGCTCCTGCTCGTTTCAGGCTGGTGCTGTCATCTCTCTCTTCACTTTTAGGGGGTCCAGGACTCTGTCTACCTTCTTTTTCTTTTGTCACTATTGTTTTGTGGCATCTTCTAAGAGTTTTCTCTCCTTCCCTTAGCCTACCTATATCCTCTTAAACCTAAAGCAAGTACATAGGCCCTTTGAAGTTTTGTTAACATCCTCACTTTGGCAACAGCAGAGAACACTCCTGGCTCAAAGGCCCCTTCTTGGCTCCCCAGTTCTCCTCTTTTCTCTTTTAGCTCTAGTAGTGAATAACCATCTGTCATTCAGGTACCAATGGTGCATTATATATATGGTGCCTTGCACATATCATGCATAGTTAAACTGCAGATAATTCTGCATTTCTTAAAATAGTGGTGAGGGTACCTCTTTTCTCCTGTCAGACTCACTTTTAAGATGAGAATACCTACTGCTGACATGGTTGTAGAGAAATAAACTAACCTGCAAAAGCCTATTTCATCCCCCTGTAGATCTTGGTGCAGAAGTAGTGCTATGAAACTCTGTGAGAATGTAAATTGATAAAGCCTTCCTGGAAGGCAGTTTGGCAGTCCGTACCTAAAAGCCTTAAAACTTTTTATATCCTGTATATCAATCAAGGTCTAGTCAGGAAAACAGAAACATGCCAGTTATTTTAGTAGAGAGAATTTAATATAAGGAGCTTGTCAGATAGGTATTTGAAGACAGAAAATGCAAGTAGGAACATTGGGTAACACAGATTATAGGTGTGGGAAGCAGCTATCATCTGTCCCTGGGGCTGGGGGTCCAGGGGAGGAGGCTGGGGTTATTGGAATCTAGCAGCTCAAATAAGGACTTGGATAGAACTGGGACCCAGGTCTCTGGGGAAGGACACTGGCCAGCTGGTGCTGGTGTCTCTGAGGTCAAGCAAGGTTGCTTGTCCTGCGAGTGTGGAACCAAGCTAGGAACTGGAACCAGCTGCTGCTGCTGGGCCAGAGAATCCTCGCTGACAGGAGCAGCAAACCAACCAGAGGTCCAAGGCCCTTCTCCCTCCTGTTTCCAGTTCTGCAGCACCCCCTGTTGGCAAACCTAACAGGGCTTGCTGGCAAACAGGGTCCCAGCCACAGCATCCCCAAAGCCAAGTATAGAAAGTGGATTTGGGGCTGAGAGACAGCAGCTAAATGACCAACAAGCCCTCTTACATCTAAACTTAATTTCTAGTGATCTATTGTATGGGAATAATTATAAATGTATATAAATGTTTATTACAGTATTCACCACAGCATTGTTTATAATGAGTGTGGTGAAAATATTTAAAACAACTTAAATTTCTGCCAACTGTGGATAAATTAGGTAAATTATAGTTTGTCCATACAGGGGATGTATATGAGCCATGAAAAATAGTGTGTTATTTACATTAAGTGGTTTAGTAATAAAAAGTTAAAAAAATGCCAAGTAATGAAACAATATTTAAAGTATGACTACATTTTGGTAATACACATGTGATAGAAAAAGGTATAGAAGAATATACACCAAAGTATTAACAGTGAGTTGGTTGTTTTTGAATGGTAGAATTGTGAACAGTTTAATTTCTTTTTTCAAAATTATTTGAACTTCTTAATTATTCTACAGTAAACATGTATTGTTACTGTTAAAAACAAAAAATGTTTACTGAAACGCATTTTGTACTCAGTTGGTGCCCTGGGCGGGTCACTGTGGCTCCAGGATGAAGGACAGGGGTGTGTGTGGGCGTGTGGAATGGGGCTGAGCCCAGTGGGGCCTGGCGGGTAAGGTCCCAGGAGCCAGGGGTGGGTGTTGTTCTCCGTTTCCCCTTTGCCACCAAGCAGTGTGCCCTCTGGCCCTGAACCACCTCTGTAGTCATGGAGAGATGATACCCGAGCTAATAATAGCCACCACTTACTGAATACTTACTAATCCTTTCACTTAATCCGCACAGGAGTCCTCAAGATGGGTGCTATAAATATCTCCATTTTACAAATGAGGAAACTGGAGCTTAGGAAGGTCAAGAAGCTTGCTGAAGGTCAGCAGCTAGCAAGGGGCAGCAACCTCAGCAGTTGGACTTGAGCACAGGTGCTCCTGAGGGCTGCGCTGTTCCTCCTCTCATTACCAAGGGCCCGGCGCCGGGAGGCCCCTGCAGGGGGGCGTCACAGACACTCCCCACATGTCCGTCGAATCCGTGCTCAGTCCTGACTCTTGAACGTGTCTGACTCTGAGACGTGAAGTAGAGATGGGTGTCTGGAACAAGCTCCTCTTTTCCACCCTCAAAGAGTATTGTAGCTTAGAAAATTCTCAAGATCCAATTTTTGTTTCAAACATAAAATTAAGTTTCAAAATAAGAGTGTTTTATTTGTGTCACAGCAGTCAGATCCTTAAGGACCAGCTCTCAGAACTTGGGAGAACACTGATAACCAAGACTTATTTCAAGACTCCTCTTCCCCGAGCTGATCTGACTCAGCCAAGCCAGCCTTAGCCCAAGTAGATTCAGTCACTAATTCAACAAATAATTGTGAAGCTCCTACTGTGTGTCAGCACTGCTTTTGATGCTGGGGCCCAGCGGTGAAGATACCAAAATCCCTGCCCTCCTGGTCAGGCGTTCTCGTTGGGAGACAGACACCAGACCCATAAATAAGATACTTTCACACAGTGAGCGTGGGAGGAGGGCATGGTGCTACTTTAAGACACGTGCGTCGTCAGGGAAAATCTCTGAGGAGATGACTTTGGAATAACACTGAAAATGAGACAAAAGAGTGAACCATAAGAAGATCTCAAGGTGGTAGGCCACAAGGCAGTAGGAAGGGGGCAGCAAGTGTAAAGGCCCTGTGGCCTGTGGCAGCTTAATGAATCAGGCAAGAAGACCTGCAAGGTGGGAGCCCAGTGAGTGAGGAGAGTAGTGAGCTCTGTAGGGGTCTTATTTTTATCCCAGGCCTCTTAGAGCTTTATTGTTAGTACCATTGAGTCCATCCTGACTCCTAGCAGCCCTGAGTCCAGCACAGCAGAACCCTGCCCTGTCTTCTTACGCCGTCCTCTCATCTTCTGGCGTACTATCACACAGTGCTCTGCTGCTATTCATAGGGTTTTCACAGCCAGTTTTTGGGAAGTGAGTGGCCAGGTCATTCTTCCTAGTCTGTCTTAGTCTTGAAGCTCCACGGAAACCTGTCCACCATGTGTGACCCTGATGGTATTTGAAATACCAGTGGCATAGCTTTCAGCATCACAGCAACACGCAGCTGCCACAGTGGGACAACTGACAGGCGGCTGGTGCGGTTCCCTGACCTAAAAACAAACCCAGGCTGCAGCAGTGAGATCGCGGAGTCTTAACCACTAGACCCCCAGGGCTGGCTCGCTCTCAGAACTAGGACTTAGGAATTTGAGCTTGGGCTGATGCGGTTTTGAGGGAACGTTAGGAGTGAATTTAAAGGGAAAAAAACATTAAGAGAGATGTATATTGATGCGGAATAAGTTAACTAGGGTTACTTAGCCTCTGCTGTGTTTGGCATACGGCATAGGTATTATGGGCAATTTTGAGGATATAAGAGACTTTGTGTCAGCCCCTCGGGATCTGTGTCCTGTAGACTCTGCTAAATCGGCTCTTCACACTTTAGTTCACACTTTTATACAATTAATAAAATGACACTTAGTTCATCTTAAAGAAACATTGACCAAATGGATATACATAAGTGCTTTCAGGTCTTTGTATGATAGGTGTTAATTATCTTATTCCTTTTATTTTTAAATAGCTATTTTTTTTATAGTCACAAAAAAATATGTGTTCATTAGGAAATATAGAAAATACCAAGAAGAAAATAAAAATCATTGATAATCTCTGCGTTCAAGAGAGAATTTGTTAACATTTTGCTCTGTATTTTTCCAATTTATATATTATACATATGTGTGTGTGTGTGTGTGTGTGTTTTTTCCAATATGATTGGACCCAAACTGTATATTTTGTTGGTAACCTGTGGTTTTTACTTAACGTATCACAATTATTTTTCTGTGTTCTCTCTTGGGCATTTGGATTATTATATTTTTTTCTCTAATATAAATAATACTTTAGCGAGTATCCTTGGAGATCAGTCTTTGAACATGCCTGTATGGGGGGCTCTTTGGGTGGTTTTTTAGTCACTCAAAAAGAGATTCTGGCTTTTTGTTGTTGTTGAGGTATAATTGACATATAGCATATTAATTTCAGGTGTTCAGTGTAATGCTTTGATATTTGTGTACGTTGTGAAATGATCACCACAATAAGTCTAGTTTAATTTTTTTTCTTGTGATGAAAACTTTTAAGATATACTCTTAGCAACTTTCAAATACGCAGTACAATATTATTCACTGTAGTCCCCATGACTTGTTTATTTTATAACTGGAAGTTTGTACTTTTTGACCCCCTTCACCCATTTCACCCGCCCCCAACCCCTTCCTCTGACAACCACCAGTCTGTTCTCTGTATCTGTGAGCTTGGTGTTTGGTTGGTTGATTGCTTGGTTGGTAGTGTTTTTTTGTTTTGTTTTTAGATTCCACATATAAGTGAGATGATACAGTATTTGTCTTTCTCTGTCTGACTTATTTCACTTAGCATAATACCCTCAGGGTTCATCCATATTGTTGCAAATGGCAAGATGTCATTCTTCTTTACGGCTGAATACCATTCCATTGTATGTATAGCACGTCTTCTTTATCCGTTCATCTGTCCGTATTTTCACGAATAGAATTGGTGAGTCAAAGAGATGATCCTATTGATGGCTTGTGATACATTTTGTCAGATTACCTTCACCATTCCTTCCCACCTGCATTTATAGTGTGCTTGTTGCCCCAGATCATCATCTGCACTTAGTATTGTCATTTTTGTAACGTCTGCCAATTTGATAGGTGAAAAACGGCATCTTATTTTACTTTTTTATCTGTTTCTTAAGCCTTATCGTCTTTACCTGACAGTTTTTCCTCTCTTTAAAATTTGTCATGAATTCAGGAATTTCTCATGCTGAAGCTATTTGTCGTTTGGACAACTAAGTTTGATCTTTGCTCCATTTTAATGGGTACATGGATGTTGGTAATTGGTAAGTGAGTGATGAGTATGTGGGGACTCACTTTGCTTTTCTCTGTTGTGGTACATGTTTGAAAATGTCCCTAAGACAAAAGTATTTAAAATAATAGCCACTTTATTTTATTTATTTTCGGGTTGTACACTTTAATATTTACAGTAATAATCACTTTAATAAGCACTTGGCCCTTAATAGAATTTAACCCAATTTTCTTTCTGCTCAGGGATGCTCATTTAAAGTGCTGTGGATGGGGCCAGCCCAGTGGCATAGTGATTAAGTTTTTGTGCTCTGCTTCAGTGGCCCATGGTTTGCAGGTTCGGATCCCAGGCACAGACCTACACACCGCTCATCAAGCCATGTTGTGGCAGCATCTCACGTACAAAATAGAGGAAGATTGGCACAGATGTTAGCTCAGGGACAATCTTCCTCAAGTAAAAAGAGGAAGATTGGCAACAGATGTTAGCTCAGAGCCAAACTTCCTCACCAAAAAAAAAAAAAACAGTGCTATGGAATTTCTATAAATTAATAACTTAAAATTGGGGGAGGTATGATAATTCAGCTTCTGGTCCTTGGTGAGTTGATGCTGCCTCAAAGATGCCAAGCCATTTTCTAGCTGTCTGGTTGGCTGTGTCATTGCCAGACCTTGATTGTGAAACTTTTGTTTTCAAAACCACCTCATAATTTCTCTCCTGCCTTACATGTGAGATATAGGTGAATTTTTATCTCAACTCTGAATTTTCAGATTTGTATTCACTCAGTAACATTGTAGCGGCAATAACTGCTTTTAGAAAGGTTAAGAAAGTATGTATCCTTCAATCCCTTTGTCTTTCTTCTGTAGATGTTGAGCATACTGGAGCCACCAGCGAGTTCTATGACAAGTTCACCATTCGCTATCACATTAGCACCATTTTTAAAAGCCTTTGGCAAAACATAGCTCACCATGGCACCTTTATGGAAGAGTTCAAGTGAGTATTGGGCCCCTAACGTCACAGTGTGCTCTCTTGCAAATCACAGGTAAAGTGGCTGCTTAAAAGCTTTCACAGCTGGGTTCTTGTTGACTCTTTGCTTGGGCTCAGCCTCCTCTAAGTTTTCCAGATGGTACTGCTAAATGTAAGCAGGGTTATCTAAATGTCTGTGCTTTCGAGATATTGCTGAACTTTAGATTTGCCAAGATACTTTGAGGATGGGATACATAAAGAAAAAATCTGTAACTCTTCTGAGATCATGTGTTAAGTGTTTTTGATGTTTCTGTGGTAACAGTCTTAAGTGAAGTTGTCAGAATGACTGAAAAGAGGGAGTGTTCTCGGGTATGCTATCAAGCTTCAGAGTTAAGAGTGGTAGGAGGACTTTAGATTTAGAAGCGCTTAAGTTAGGGTTGTCATTTGAAGCTTCTTTCTTTGGAGTAAGGCCCTAAACCTTGATTAGGGACTTTTCATCACTTGCCTGAAGTTTCAGCGTCTACTTAAACCTGGACATTAGTAATTGCATTTAAATTAGTTAAAAAAGAAAAGTGCTTTAAAAAGAAAGGTAGATGAAAGTGTTGAACTCTCGAATTATTCTTTGGAAGAAATTTTATCCCATCTACTTGGATCTTTGGCAACCTTTGATCAAGTCTAGCTGTCACTTGTTAACTGAGTTATTAGTCAATAGTATACATATTACCAGTGGAATAACCGCTTGTTCTATAGCCTTCTGCAAAGTGAACTCTTTAAGTTAATTCTTTGTTTCCACGAACAGCTCTTAGAGTCAGAATTATGTTCCAACAATAGCCTGGCGCAAGCTTAGACCAGGGAGGCCCGTGGTGTGATCTGCATGGTGCTGATTGGGAGCGCTCATCCGGAACTTCCCATGTCCCTGAAATCCAGGCCTCCCACTCCTGTTCATAAGAGTTTCTCTTCCCTGGGCATGGGCTTCCCACCCCCTGATTACACAGGGGCAGATCCTGAAGCGTGGCTCCTCTTTTCTCTGCTAATTTGACAGTTACAGAGTCTAACAGAGATAGGCGAAGCCATGCCTGTCACCAGCAAGTCCTCCATTCAACGTGCTATGCAGGACGGTTCCATAGATTGGAAGCTTCGAGCTTTATAAAATAAGTTAATATCCTACTTCATCAATATTGCAGCTTCTAATTTTTCTTCAGTGTGTCTTTCTTTATAATGAGGAATAACTGTATCAGTAGTTCTCTTATCTCTTATATGTTGGTAATTATTTGTGCCTTCTTTGTATCTTGGTGAATTTAAGCATATTTTCTTTTCTAGTCTGGAGGAATGTTTTCTCTACTTAAAATCCTTGAGGGAAGGAGCCAGGGGCGTGCTGGTAAACCTACTCTCTGGAGAAAAAAAAATTGCAGCATTTGCTGGTTTTCTGGGATGTAAATACTTCCACTGCTGCCAAATTTAAGCTGCCAAGGGAATCTACTTCTAAGATTCCAGAATATTAGCAGTTGGCTCTTATGAGCCATGCATGGTGTCTTCAGCACTCTACTGCAATGAGCTTATCACAATTAATTTAAAAGAATAACAAATTATAAGGAGAGACTTGGTAGTCCTTGACCTCACCTCTGCAGTGCCTGAGTTGTGCTAAGGTGTAGACAGTCTTGTAGGGCAAGATGGTTGGCATGTTGGGTGGAGGCCCGTTTTCTCAGGGATCTGCTGTAGTGTTTTGCTTCAGGGAGATGAATGACCATGGACCATGTAATTGGCTTTTCAGCTCTGGGAAGCAGTTTGTTCGCTATATAAACATGCTGATAAATGACACGACGTTTTTGCTCGACGAAAGTCTGGAGTCTCTGAAGCGGATCCACGAAGTGCAAGAAGAGATGAAGAACAAAGAACAGTGGGACCAGCTGCCCCGGGTGAGGCCATAGTCCAGATACTGGCCCAGCTTTGCAGGGAATCTACCTTTGGACCTGGGCAGAGCTCTGCTTCAGGGGCTGCATTTGTGGGTCTGATGACTTAGATCTAAATTACTTGTCGGTACAGTCTTGTGCCGCATAATGATGTTTTGGTCAACGAGGGACTGCATATATGATGGTGGTCCCATAAGATTAGTACCATATAGCATTGGTGTACAGTAGGCTCTCCTATCTAGGTTTGCACAGCGACGAAATCGCCTAACGACACATTTCTCAGAACATATCCCAGTCGTTAAACAATACATGACTGTACCTGTGACCTCCCACTGTGGGCTTCTATGCAGTTATATCCCAGGTTGGGGATAGGAGAAAACTTAAACACTTGACCTAAAGCTCAGAAATGAGTTGAGAAGTCTTCAAAAATGTGTCCAGAAAACTTTATCTACCTTTTTAATTTTAAAGGGCTTTTTTAGAGAAGAGCTTTTATTGTTTGAATATGTTCGTTAAGATTTAGGAAAGTAACTAGGAAATAAGTCTCTAGAAGTCTGTCTACTAGACAAGAATTTGATTTGTTCCTATGATCTTCTTTAGACAAATACTGTAAATAACTAAGGATTCTCATGGGGAGTTTTTTCCTTTCTATTGATCTTGGTTTTTATACTCAGTTAATAATTGAAAAGAGGCTTGTTCTGCCAGATTCTGCAAGAAATTCATGCTGTGCCAGTGACAGCATACTTCCCTCTCCTGACGTTTACTGCATCCATTTAGATGGTTCCCTGGCCAGTTGCTAGGCCCTTGACAGCTGCTGGTGACTTCGTGTTTTAGTCAGTTCTGTTCCTGATGTGGTTAGTCTCCAAATCAGACCTGCTTTCCAGAAGGAGTTCTCACGTACGATATGGGAAGACTACTTTTTCTCTACTTGCAGTAGCAGTCTTAAAATGAAAGTATTGCTGAGGTTCTAATGCTGTGGAGTCAAAAAGTATCTTAAAAGTAATGTATTGAAACACGTTTAGGGAGGGTTTTCATTTCAAGTATTTCTGCAGCTTTGATGAGAATTTTACATCTTACTCTAGCCAACATACTTAAACTACAGACTTAAACCCTTCGAGGGGCTTCCATGAATGCCAGATTTCTTCTGTGTCCATGACACCATGCTCCTTGAGCCCCTCTAATTGTGTTCTTGGGATAGGGTAGTGGTTGTCTTCTTTTTCATCAGTGCTGTACTGGCATCGTCTACAGTCTGTCCTGCCCACTACCCTCATATTCATTTCTAAACACACCTTAAACTATCCTGTTACTGTGCCTCCAAAACCTCCCTCCCGTTGTTCTCCATTTGCCTCAGGATGGAGTCAGCCCCAGGCCTGATGCTCCACGCCTCCCCAGGGTGGCTCTGAGACATCCTGCCAAGCTTACCTTCCATTGCAGTCAGTCAACTCGTCTGGACCAGTCCCCAGGCCCTCAGAATGTGCTGGGGAAACAGATGAGACCCTGGTGAAAGAGCCCCCAGCTTTGGAGTCCAGGGCCCTGGGTTTGAGAACTAGCACTGCCACATATTAAAAGTTGCTTAATCTCTCTTTCCTCACCCATAAATCAGAGAGAATTCCTGCCTTGCCAGAGATTGATGAGGACAGGCGGAAGATGGCCTAGACTTCAGGACCGGCCCACAGAAAGTGCTCGGGATGTGTAGCTCCTACTGTTTCGTTTGCCTTGAGACAATCCCCTGTCCAAAATGCTCTACTTTCTATTCTTATGTGTTAAAATCCTACCCGTTTTGTTTCTTTTTTAAGATTAGCCCTGCGCTAACATCCACTGCCAATACTTCTCTTTTTGCTAGGGAATATTGGTCCTGAACTAACATCTGTGCCCATCTTCCTCTATTTTATACGTGGGATGCCTGCAACAGCATGTCTTGACAAGCAGTGTGTAGGTCTGCACCTGGGATCCGAACCAGCAAACCCTGGTCTGCCGAAGCGGAGCGCATGAACTTAACCGCTACGCCACCAGGCCAGCCCCCTGTCTGTTCTTTGAGTAAGGTCTTGTCCAAATACTCCTCCGTTGTTGGCCTTCCCCAGTCAGTGTAGCTGCAGAGTCTCACCTTTCTCTACACTTTTGTAGTGCCCACTTTATGTCACTCGTGATTCTTATCTTGGACCAGCTTATATTGTACATGTGCTATATATAATTATATGTATTATATAATTATAATATGTAATCCCATATCAGGGATTATAGCACATTATCTCGTTCACAGTCAGTTCTTAATAGCATTTGTTTATGAGACAACCAAACAAGTATATTGATTTTTCTGTGTTAATGGATAGGAAAGGGTGTAAATAATCCCTAACAAGTGCTATTTCTATTTGACTTTGAAGCCACTTCCTGCCTGCCTGCTCCTCCTCACCTCCCCACCCTCTAAGCGTTGGAGGACTCCTGTGCTCAGCCCTCAGACTTCTCCTCTTCTCTTTCCACACTTGCTCTCTAGGGTGGTCACTCAATGAGAGTCTAGTTGGTATTTTGAGCATAGTGGAATTTTATGTCATAATAATTCTTTATTTTGAGAGACTGCACCATACATTGCAGGGCATGTAGCATCTCTTGCTCATCCCCATTTAATGCCAGTGATGTTACCCTCCTACCCCAAGTCATTGGGCAACCAGAAACACTCCCACACATGACCTGATGCCCCAAGTTGAAAATCACTGTTCGGTGATCTCATCTTTTCCGAGGCTTTAAATCTATATTCTGAAGACTCCAGGATGTGCTTCTCCAGCTCAGATCTCTCCTGATTCTAGACCTACAAAACCAGCTGTTGACGTGTCTTTCTGTCTGGTGGTCTAATAAGTATCTCAAACTTGTCTAAAACTGGACCTTTGGTGTTGTTCCAGGTCTGCTCTCTGAGTCTGCCCAATCTCACTAAACGACAGCTGCATTCCACTAATTGCTCTGGCTTCACACCTTGGAGTCTTCCTTGATCTCTCTCTCTCTCTCTCTCTCTCTTTCTCTCCTCCCCCCACCCTCCCCCCCAAGTGCCTCTAGGCTCTACCTTAAAATATATCCATTATCTGACCTCTTCCCCCCACCTTCAGGCCACTGCCACCTTCTACCTTTATTACTGTAATAGCCCCCTATTTGATCTCAGTCTCCACCCTGATAAAATCTCAATCCACTCCTTATCACCACTCTGCTCAGAACCCTTTCCGGCTTCCCTTCCCAGGTGAAATCCAGAGTTAGAGAGTGGCCTAGAGGACGCTGCAGTATCAGCCTCGCCACTTTCCCTTCACTCACTCCGCCCAGCCACACTCGCCTCCTTGCCCTTCCACCGACCCATGAGGGCCTTTGCACTTACTGTTCCCTGTACCTGGAGCAGTCTTCCCCCAGATTTTTGCTGACTCACTTCCTTCAGATATCTGCTTAAATGTCGCCTCTTCAGAGAAACCTTCCCTGACCACTCTTTCCAGAATAGCATCCCCTGACCCCAGCGCACCATTTCTCTCCCCTTATGTGCTTAGTTCTTCATACTATCAGACTTATTATGTATCTGTTGGGGTGTTTGTCTGTTTATTGCTTGGCTCCCTATGTGGAATCTAAGCTCCATGAGGGCGAGGAGCCCTATTGGTCTTGTTCTGTACTCTTATCTCCGGTGCCTGAAGGAGGGGCTGGTCTGTAGAAGGGGCTGGATAACATTTATCGATGAATAAATGAGACACCCAGACACACATTTAGGTAGTTCCCCCCTCGCTGCTGTTGTGTCTTCCCTGGTTCAGCCTTCCATTCAGTAGGCGCATTCTTGACCAAGGGGCAGTGGACAGGTCACCCAGCAGAATTGTTGCAGAATCTCCGCCGAGCACGTACTCAGCAGGCGCTTACCCAGGGGGCACTCGTTTGGCAACTTCAGCTGTTCTAGCTGTTTCCCCTCCCCCAACATAAAGTAAACTGGCCTCTGAGCAGATGGAGGATTTGAGTCTTTACTGATGTTCCTGCATTTTATCCATCTCAGAGCCTTCAGTGTTCTACTTTATTTTACCCGTAAGTCAAATACAGCTTTTCATCTTGTTTCCCAGCCTATGGCAGAATTGGAGGAGGATGGTGCCAGAAGCACGCAGTCTGACACTTGGAAGGGGTGACAGCCTAACAGCGTGGAAAGACAAACTTCAAAAGCTTAGCAGTCTACAGGCGCTTGATGTGAGGGCAAAACCTGTAGACCTAGTGTCATAGCGTAACACATCACATGTTTTTAAACTAATGCTGCCTGAGTAAAAGTTATTTAGGGAAATGAACTCTCCTTTATTAGCGCCAGTGTGTATTCGGCATGACACGAAGATTCGCTTATTTCATCCTGCGTAGACGTTGATGGGGACTTCTTTTATCATTGGGAAAACTGAGTCTCCTGTGAGTTAAATAATGTGCCACGGTCACCTTATTCAAAGTCCTAAAGAGTTCTGATGTGGAAGGGAATAAACTTGAGTTATCTGGAAGATTCGCTGGTGTGAGTTGTTAGGTCATTCCGTAAGAATGCTGGCTTTGTTACGCATTTCTCCAGTTATGAGCTGACTGTGTTTTTCTCTGCACTTGGCATTTTGGTGAGTTGCCGACCCGTCCTGAGATGTGTTTGGCTTCTGTTCAATGTCTCGTAGGATCAGCAGCAGGCCCGTCAGTCTCAGCTTGCTCAGGACGAGCGTGTTTCGCGCTCCTATCTTGCCCTGGCCACAGAAACCGTGGACATGTTCCATATCCTCACGAAGCAGGTCCAGAAGCCGTTCCTCAGACCAGTGAGTAGAACTCAGGGTGTTTCTTTTGTCTGTTGGATTCCACATTCAGATTCTATCGCTTATAACTAAATAGAGTTGTAGAAATCCTGGACATTCCAGCATTGCGGTCACTGAAAGTGAAATTCCGTTACTGATTCTGTTCCCGGTTATGCTAGTTGATACACACAGCACTCTGTTGATAGACTAAAGTCTGCGAGCGGTCACTTCGAAGATAACTTAATTCACTTTCTGCTTAGGCAGCACGTTGAATTATTAATGTTGAAGCTATGACATGTTTTTATCGTTGTTGGTTCCTATATTTTATTTATAGGTGAAGTATAAGATAACATCAGTTAGAAGTTACGGTATACTACGTAGAAATAATTGTTAATGTGTAAGAGATCTGGTTCTCTTAGGGGTAGCTTTGTTACACTCAAGAAGGCAAAGGTTAATGAGAGCCATAATTTGAGTCTATGATAGATCAAAGGTAGTCAAAATGTTTGGCCTTGACATGATTTCTAAAGCCTGGGTCCTGTTTCAGAAATTGAAACAGCGACAACTGAAGATCCCCGCTTTGCTTCGGCCTCCCTCGCCCGATACACCGTTGAGAAGCGTGGTGGTGTGGCTAGGACAAGGGTAGTGAAGAAGGCAAGGAGCCTGAGACTCGGTAGTTAGTTGGCTATACGGAGACAAGGTTACAATGGGGTGGAATTTTACCACGTGTCCTTCAGTTTCCGTATTCACTCTTCCCTGGAACATTGTCACCACAGCCCAGCCTGTGTGCGACTCCAGAGATGTCTCCTCGCTCCCCTTGCCATTCCTTGTCTCTTCATAGATAGATTTCAGCACAAGAGCAGTGGAACCTGAAACAAAACAGAGCTCACCATTGAAAGCATAAGACACTGCAACTAATTTAAACAAGGTATTTCAGACACTTGCTTCCCATAAAAGTTTGCAAATGGAAGTTCTTTAAACTTTTTCTATAAAGGCCAGACAGCAAATAGTTTAGGCATTGTGGGCCAACGGTCTCTGTCACAGCTACTCAACTTTGCTGTTGCAGTGCAGAGGCGGTCGCAGGTAACACATAAACAAGCAAGTGTGGCTGTGTCCCAGTAAAACTTGGTGAAAACAGGCCTCAGGCCGGATTTAGCCTGCAGCTAACAGTTTGCCGATCCCTGCACTAAACCGTGTTTCGTTTTGTGTTCAGTGGCTCCAATGGCAGTGCTATTTGATTTTTAGAAGGTAGGAAACTGTAAAAATTACTTGATACTAAATTATCATAAAGCCTATTTTTAGTTCTAAATTCTTCATTTTATAAAGGAAATTCTTGAAAGCTAAGTCTAATGTTTTCATGTCAATTTAAATTCTTTTTTTTTTTTTTTTTTTTTTTGAGGAAGATTAGCCCTGAGCTAACTGCTGCCAATCCTCCTCTTTTTGCTGAGGAAGACTGGCCCTGAGCTAACATCCATGCCCATCTTCCTCTACTTTATATGTGGGATGCCTACCACAGCACGGCTTTTTTGCCATTCAGTGCCATGTCCACACCTGGGATCCAAACACTGAACCCCGGGCCACCAAAGCGGAACATGTGCACTTAACTGCTGCGCCACTGGGCCAGCCCCCAAAATTCTTTTTTTTTTTTTTTTTCTGAGGCCTTCTCATTGATCTGTTTATACCCCTGGCCATAGTCTTCTGCCTTCAGTCTTTGCTGGCCTGCTTCGATGTTTCCTTTTCCTCTGCTACACTGATTTGCTGGCTAGCTCAAAATGTCCCACTTCAAAAAAAAATACCAACTCTATCCTATTCTTATCACTCCATTATTTCACAATTTCTTAAGAATTAAATACAAGAGTACTCTACGTTGTGTAGAAGCAGGTTCTTGAAAAGCAGGGTTTGAGTTCAGTTTGTGTAAATCCAATCACTAAATTCAGTGAAAACCTTGTTACTTAGAAAAGCTTTCACTTCTCCTTTTTTGTGGCCGGTGTTTACTCTCGCGCTCTCTCATCTAAGCCAGGTTTTCCCGTCTCAGGTCTGCTTAAAGTGCTGTGTGCCCAGCTGTACTAGGTGAGGAGTCATCTTGTGGGGTTATTGCATGTTATTTGATAATTATTTTTTAGTTGTTTCATTTAAGTTTGCTTTGTCTCACTGGCTAGACTTAAAACTAATCAAGACATAAATTCTGTCTCTTTCTTTCGCATTTCTGCCCTCTTTGCATCAGAGCACACTGCCTGAACTGCCAGGGACTTCTGAAATTTATACAAAAATAATGCATAGAATGATGACTGAAAGAACATACTCTAAAACTTCTGTGACTTGTGTTATGATGATGGAATTAAGAATAACTCCCCCTTGTTTATCTGTTTCTCAACAAATTTGGAGTGATCCTTGTTTTTATAATTGAAAGCATGAATTTAAAGAAAATATTGCCTTTCATTGATATTTATAAGTATTCCATCAAAATGCAACATCCTATTAAATATTAGCATTACTGGATTAGAGATGGCGAGTAAAGAAAATTTTGAATATAATATCCTTCTTCAGCTTCTGATACACAGCACATGTAAGGGATTCTTTGAAGATTAATCCTGCCAATTCCTGTGCCTCCACTGAAATGGGAGTTTTTGGTCCTTCTCGCTTGTCTCAACAGCATGAATTGTCCTTTATCCTGTGATTTCCTAGGAACTTGGACCCCGATTGGCTGCGATGCTGAACTTTAATCTCCAGCAACTTTGTGGTCCCAAGTGCCGTGACCTGAAAGTTGAAAACCCTGAGAAATACGGCTTTGAACCAAAGAAGCTGCTGGACCAACTCACAGATATTTACTTGCAGCTGGATTGTGCTCGGTTTGCTAAAGCCATTGCTGATGACCAGGTCAGTGCCCAAGGGAGCAGGCGGTTTCAGAGGGAGGCTGGGGCTCGGGCTGCTCCACTCGGTGGCCTGGGTTTGCTTCTCTCTGGATTTCCTGGCAGACCCTGTGCGATTACGTATCCATCTCTCCCTGGATTTTCCCCACTTGCAATGAGGGAAGGTGATACTTTTCAAAATGTGGTTTGAGAAGTTTTTAATTTGTAAATGGAAATAATGACCACAGTGGCAAGGGGAACTTGTCTGGTGTAAATGGAGATGAATTGATTGTTTTCCTTTGGGGGTAAAGAGCAGATTTGCCTCCCCGATCTGTCTCTAGTTGAGTTCTTAACCCATCCTGCTAAGGGCCTTACTTGACAAACCCATTACATTCCCAGGTTTTCTCAGGGAATCCAGATCTTCTTCCCAAGTCCGCTGCTTTAGCGCTGCTGTTACTTTTGTGGCTCTAGGTTTCAAGCCTTGTATGGTTATCTTGACATTTCCCCCACCTTTATTCCTTGTGTCCCTCCTGATCGTCTCAGTTTTCTGTTTTTCATTTCCACAGCTACCAGTTTAGTCCAGGCTGCCCCTGCCCAGCCTCAGTGTTTGACTTTCCAATACTCTCATAGAGGCCTTCCTCCTCCCCCGTGTTCTTCTGTCCTGCATTATTTCAACATAGTGATAGTTAATGTTTATTAACTGTATACCAAGTTTGAACCACTTTTCCTGTTTTCACTCATGTGATCCTCACAAAATCCTGTAATAGAGGTTTAGTTAGATTCCTCATTTTAAAATGAGGCACAGGGGCCAGCTCCGTGGCCGAGTGGTTAAGTTCACACGCTCCGCTGCAGCGGCCCAGGGTTCGGATCCTGGGCACAGACATGGCACTGCTCGTCAGGCCACGTTGAGGCGGCATCCCACATCCCACAACTAGAAGGACCTGCAACTAAGATATACAACTATGTACGGGGGGGTTCGGGGAGATAAAGCAAAAAAATAAAAATTAAAATAAAATGAGGCACAGAGAGGTTAAACAGCTTGCACAGAGTTAGTGTAGGGTGGAGGCAGGATTCATATACGGGCAGTCTAGCCCTGAGCCTATATTCTTAGTCTCTCTGTTCTCCACCTAAAATGCCCAAAAACGGGGCCGGCCCAGTGGCATAGTGGTTAAGTTTACACGCTCCACTTCAGTGGCCCAGGGTTCGCCAGTTCGGATCCTGGGTGCAGACCTACACACCGCTCATCAAGCCATGCTGAGGCAGCATCTCACACAGAAGAACCAGAATAACCTACAACTAGGATATGCAACTATGTGCTGGGGCTTCTGGGGGCGGCGGGGAGGGTGGTGTGGGGAAAGAATAAGATTGGCAACAGATGTTGGCTCAGGACCAGTCTTCCTCACCAGGAAAATAAAAACACCCAAAAAGTTCCATGCTCATCTCTGTCTCTCCATCTTTGTTCATGCTGTCTATCCAAATGTTATTCACATCTCAGGTTAACTATCAGTAGGCATTCAAGGAGATTCTTTACTCATATCTCATCCAAGGGTTAAAACAGGGGAATTGTGACTACTTTTTTAAAAATAACTGCTTTATTGAGATATAATTCACATTTCTAGGTACTTTGAGATGTAAACAAGGGGTGTGGTCTTGACAAAGTGCCTGCAATGAATAAAACCACGTATGTCTAAAGCAGTTTTTCCATAAAAAGTAGTGGTAAAGGAGGAGGTTAGGAGTTTGCAGTTATTCTGGGGAGATACTAAAATGCTTTTTTAGCCTACAGCTATATAATACTGCACGTATTTAGAATGGAGGATAAGTTGTAGCGTGTAGAGAGGGAAAGGCAATGGAAATGCTCCCCAGTCGAGGTTGTCATCTGCCTCCGGCAGAGGCAGAGTGTAGCTGGGCCTCTCTAGCCTGGAAGAGGTCGGGGGTGGAACGTCCCAGGGACTCTTCCATTTTTACTGTAAGAGACTTGGAAGAGTCATTTGGAGTGCTCCCTTTTCTCCTGGCACGTATTGCTGTGGCTGCCACATCGCAAGCGGTTAGTGTAACACAAAGTTTGCAGTGTGGATGACCGCAGCACACCCAGTGAAGCAGTGAAAACCAAGTGGGTGACAAAGGAGTGCCTCCAGCTCCCTTTCTTGGTGACCAACAAAACGTCCCCTCTTCGGGTAATGCCTGTGGATTGCGGTGGTGGCCTGTTGTGGCACCTGGCTTGATTCCTAGACAGCAGTTTCCACTCAGTGGTCCGTGGGTCTTCTGGAATGTCTAAATAGCCCTGCTCTTAGACCCGTGAAGCAAACATGCACAACTGCCAGTGACACAATGTGGAGAAAAACAGATTTTAAGTGGACTTTTTGTTTCCTTTTCCACTGTAGTGTTTGTCTTGGTTCTTGGGCATTTTTTGTTTGTGTTGGCTGTAAGCTGATTAGGGGCCTGCTGATTTGATTGTTCTGGAAGAGGGTTTGTGGGGCTGGGAGAGGAAGACGGAAGGCTAGAAAGCTTCAGAGGAGAGGTGGCAGAACTTTATTTTCTCCTTTGGGGACCGGGGTCTTGGTTTGTTCTGGTGTGTCCTGTTCCCTGGGAAGACAAAGCCAGAAGAAAAAGGCAGCTGTGCAAGGCAAGAAACTGAGAGACTGCTCTCTGTGCGCACCAAGAGCGGACTAAAGACAGGTGTCCAGGAGAGCTGACAGAAGGCAGCAGCACGAAGAGCCGCTGAGCTTTACACTCACAAACCTGAGGAGAGAGCCCCTGCCCGGGGAGGTGTGGAGCAGGACCGTTCTCCCTGGAGCTGAGAGGGCCCAGGAGAGGGACTTAGGGGGACTCGGTGAGCCGCGCGGTGGCCACGTCCGGCTGTGCTTCTGCGGGCGGACTCCGGCTCTGTGTGGGCATTGGAGATGCGACTTTTGTGAAGCGCTGTCTGTTCACACCACGTTCCATTAAAAAATAAATAGTAAAGAGCCCATCGGAAGTCTCCCTTCTCTCGTGCAATCTTCCTTTTTTTTTTTTCTGGAGGTGAAATCCACCTAATATAAAATTAGCGCTTTTAAAGTGGACGGTTTGGTGGCATTTAGTACATTCACAGTGTTGTGCAGCTGTCACCTCTATTTAGTTCCAAAATATTTTCTAGTCCTCCAGATAGAAATCCTATGTCCATTAAGCAGTCACTGTCCATTCCCCACTCAGCCCAGCCGCTGGCAGTCACTCGTCCAATTCCTGTCTGTATGTTACCTATTGTTAGATGTATCTATTTGCCTATTCTGGACATTTCACATCAACAGAATGATACAGCGTCCAACCTTTTGTGACTGGCTTCTTTCACGTAGCATGATGTTTTCAAGGGTGACCCCTGTTGTAGTGTGTGTTCGTACTCATTCTTGTTTCCGGCTCCATGATACTTTGTTCCATGGATATACCATGATTTGTTTATCCAGTCACCCATTAGTGCACATCTGGGTCGTTGCCACCTTTTGGTTATTGTAGTTAACACTCTTAGGAACATTCATAGAAAGGTGTTTGTTTGGCTACCTCTTTCCCTTCTCCTGGGTACATACTTAGAAGTGGAATTGCTGAGTCACGTGGTGGTTCTGTGTTTAACTTTGTGAGGAGCTGCTGAACTGTGTTCGGCGGCGGCTGCCCCACGTTGTACTCCCACCAGCAATGTACAAGGGTCCCATTTCTCCACGTCCTCGCCGGCGCTTGTTATTTTCTGTTTTGTTTTTTCTTTTTAAATAGCCACCCCAGTGGGAGTAAAGCGGTGTCCACGGTGATGGGATTTTGATTTGCATTTCCCCAGTGGCAAATACTGTTGAACACCTCTTTGTGCGCTTGTTGGCCATTTGTGCATCTTCTTTGGGGAAATGTCTATTCAAGTCCTTTGCCCATTTTTTTAAATTAGCTTGTGTTTTTTGTTGAGTTATAAGAGTTCTTTACATATTCTAGATACTACACCTTTCTCAGATAAGTGATTTGCAGATATTTTTATGTTTAACTTTGTAACCACTCTTTCAGATCCTTGAAGTCAGGAACGTCTTTGCTTCTCCTCTGACCCGCCCACACCAAACTTGAAGCAGCCGCTCAGTAATACGTATTTGTTGGATGCATCGATACTGTTCTTTGAGGCTGAATGCCACGTCCCCTTTTCGTAGGAACTTTTTGATTTCCGATAATGCTCCCACTGCACTGCTCTGTCTTAGAAGTTGACTTACAAGCACAAGTCAGTTGGTTAAAAGTCATCTTTTGAGAAATAGAGTAGGTGATGTTTTATGAAGATGACAAGTGGGCTAGGAATGGCTCCTTGTTACAAAGAGAAGTTCAAGGTGAAATCTTCTCAGTAGTGTCTATAGCAATGCCCAAGGTTCAGTAATTCCCAGTGCATTTTTGCCCCTCTAACATCTTACTGTCATCTTTTGGTCATTTATCCCCTGTGCCCTTTCCCAAAGGGATGGAGACTACCACTTACCTGGCTCATAATAAGTAGGCACCAAATAAAGTATTTGTTGAATTAATGTAGTAATTTAGTTTCAAAAAACTATAAGCAAGGCTCTCTGCACTTTCCAGGGTTGTAAAGATGGCTTTAGGATTGTCGCTGCTGGGCCCTGTCCTCTGTCTTCCCCTCAGTGGCATGGGTGTAATAAGGTTTGTGGGAGTGTGTGGAGAGAGAAGGTAAGCATGTGCACTCATGTAGAAGCTGAAGGTAAAAAAGGAGAGAAGAAAGATTGAGGAATTTCAATCCAGCATTCTCAGAGAAGACCAGGATTGAGATGAATTCAGCCTAAAGATGTTAGTGTGAATCTTTGTGTGGAAGTAACAGGTCACAGGTTATGGTCCTGTCCTTCAGAGGCTCAGATTTGATCATCCCCTCCTAGGTTTGCTCATTGTCTCTGCTTTGACAAGTGGCCAGTGTTCTTCCCATAAATGCAAAATATGATAGACTTTGATGTTGTTACCCCCATTTTACACTTCAGGAAACGGGCTCGGGAGAGTTAGGGATTTCCTGAGACCACACAGCAGGTAGATGGTAAAGCCAGAACTCAAGTCAAGGTTCATCTGTCCTCTACACCCTCCCTCCTACTTTTGTAGCCATAAATCGCTTCTGCTCCTGTCAGCAGAGCACCCGACATTTAATAGTGTGGAACATCTTAAAGATTGACAGTGAATGGGAGAAAGCTCCTATTGATTATGAACTATATTGGCTTGTTTTCACCCAGCTCCTCTCATACACTGCTAGGACACAGTGCCTTGCAAGGACTGAAATAGACTACATTTCCTTCTCTCTTGTTTTTTTCCCCCTTGCTTTTTCTCCCCAAATCCCCCCCAGTACATAGTTGTTTATTCTAGTTGTGGCGTGTGGGATGACGCCTCAGCGTGGCCTGATGAGCAGTGCCATGTCTGCGCCCAGGATCCAAACTGGTGAGACCCTGGGCCTCCGAAGTGGAGCATGTGAACTTAACCACTCGGCCACGGGGCCGGCCCCTCCTCTTTTTAATTCAATTTTAATAGAAATGCATTTTTGCCGTAAAATAATTCAAAACTTTAAAAATTCCCATCGTTTGTCTCAATCCTGAAGCCGTCCCCAGAATAAAGTAATGACATTGTACAGTTTGATGTGTGTTATCCCAGTCTTTATGTAGTTATAGCCATGTAAAAGTATTTTTATATACATAAAAAAAAAAAACAAATCATACTTTGGATATTTTCTGCGGCTTGCGTTTTTCCACTTAAAATATGTTTGTCTTACATTGTCTTTCCTCATTTGCAGAGATCTTACAGCAAAGAGTTGTTTGAAGAAGTTATTTCGAAGATGCGGAAAGCAGGCATCAAATCAACGATAGCAATAGAGAAGTTTAAACTTCTTGCTGAGAAAGTGGAGGAGATAGTGGCCAAGAACGCGCGCGCAGAGATCGACTACAGTGACGCTCCAGACGAGTTCAGAGGCAAGTAGGCCCTCTTTTCCATGCTGAATTCTTTGATTTGAGTTAACTTGAAGTATGTGACATTAAAAGAGGATATTCTGTGCTTTTCATTTTTTTAATATAGTTACTTTTTGAGACACTGTCTGAAATTTCATTTGCCTACTTTTAGTTCATATGGTAAATTAAAAGGGAAAAGTCCTTAGCCTCATTTTAAGCCAGATAATAACCCTGAAGATTCTAAGGTCAGCCTTGCCTTTGCAAGTGGGGATTTGAATTTTCAAAGAATTCTGAGAAGTCCTGGCATGAAGGATTCTAGCCTGCAGTCCTAGCTGCAGAGCCCTGAGGGCCTGCGGCTTTGTCTGTCCTGCTCTCTTTTTTCTGTATTCTTTCCTCCCAGCGGTAGCTGACAAAAGGGTACTTTCCCCTCTACAAAAGGCAGTGTCTGTGCCTTTATCTGACGCTCATATCCTTCTAAACTTGGGGGCCCCGTAGGGGCCATTTGATTGCTGTTCCTATGGATATATTTTTCACTGATAGGAGGGGCTTTGTTTTGTGTTCTTTTTCAGTTGTGGGCTCTATTGTTAGAGTTTGCTTTGTCTCTTTAGACCCTCTGATGGACACCCTGATGACTGACCCAGTGCGGCTGCCCTCCGGCACCATCATGGACCGCTCCATCATCCTGCGACACTTGCTGAACTCCCCCACGGACCCCTTCAATCGACAGACGCTGACGGAGAGCATGCTGGAACCAGGTAGAGGAGGGCGAAGCTTGAGTTGCAGCGCCTACGTCAGTACCAAGCAGTGGAACCAAAATCGTGTAGCAGAGACGGATCAGAGGGGGACATTTCTCAAGTCCAGAAACTGCATGGTTTATGACATTTAATAGAAAAGACACAAACCACTCTTTGCTCTTCTTCATTATAAAAGTCTAGGCCTTCCTTTCCACGTCCTGTTTCTTCTTCCATCTTCAGTTTAAGGAGGGAATGAATGGCCTTTTCTTTCCATTTATGCAGAACTACAAGCATCATCTCTCCCAAGAGCCCTCCCATCTGGGGCATTAATCCTCTCCTTTTCTTTTCTCAGTGCCCGAACTGAAAGAACAGATTCATGCCTGGATGAGAGAGAAGCAGAACAGTGATCATTAAACCGTGCCCCTGGCCCGCCCCCTGCCAGAAGCAGCCGAGGCCGGCGAGGAAGCAGATGCAGCGTCAGTGGTGAGAATGCTGTTCCAGCGTTGGAGGCCAGATGCGGCCGTGTACCCCGAGAGCCCCCCGGAGGGACCAAACGCGGAGATCTGCAAGGACGTGAATGCGAAGAAGAGCCCACTTCCTGTACATATATTTAAGTGACAAACTTGGTCAAAAGCTTGAGGGACACATTTTATGATTACTTGTGTAAGAAAGCACGTCCTTCATACGTCACAATTTGGGGCTTTTGCAACAGAAGTCTTAGTAATTGATGACGAGTGGGTCTGGGCAGCATCCCCTTCATCTTTTTTTTTTTTCCCTAAATCCAGTATCCGTTGATTTGATTGTGATTAGAGAACCTTGGACGTTTTGCTGCTAAAGAATCTTTTTCCCGCCCTCTCTCTTCCTGACCCTACTTGCACTGCTGTGGATTTTTTTAAGAGAAGCAAAAACAAAAATAAACTCCTTTCCCTGGCCCCTCCAACATATATTCTGTGAGATAACTGTGCCTGCGACGAAGTGTTAATCCTGGGATCGTATTTTTATATCATATTCACATATTTGTTTTTTTAATTGGTGTTAGATGACATGATTAATAAAAAAGGCAAGATATTTTCAGAATTTGAATTTCAGTTTTTTATTTTTTTTTTCTTTTGAAATGTCCCTTTAAAATTTTTTTATTCTAAACAAAATGAAGAGAATCCTGTTGCTCTGGTCCTTGTAATAGGCCCTCTGTTAGGAATCTGAGGAGCGACGGCAGCAAAGGAGGTGTTGAAGCACGTCAGGATTTACGTGACTTAGGGTTTTGGCGGGGAGGGGGGTTGGTGTTTCTAATGCCACGTGACAGTTCGGAGCCTTTCCAGTTGTCCTATGAAGGTAAATAAATTCCTCAACCCTTGGGTCTGTGAGTTCGAGGCAGGGGTCATTTGTATGACGTGTCCTTTGGGGCTTGGCCTTACCAAAGCAAAAAAGGGGTGCAAGAAATGTGGAAGTATGTCTGCTTGTAAAAACACACACAAACACACCGACACACACGCACGCAAACATGAGACGTTTTGTATTACTGCTCCCTACTTAACATACTTGAATTCTTGAATTTCCTTTGGGGTAAAAAAGGATTTGAAACCATAAAGTGTTTTGAAGAAATTAAGTCTACAAAAACATACTTTCCTTTTCTTTTCCTTTTTTCCCCCTCCACAGACCATGTCCTCTGTTCAATTCCTAACGCAAACTACAATAAATGGTGATGCACATTCGGAAGGAATCTTCTTTGAGTCTCTTCTTTTTGTGGAAAACAAAGGGGTGGGTAAAGAACAAGAGCCCGATGAATTTGCCTATGCTGGATTATCTTTTCTGGGGCCAGTTAGGAGCTGCGATTTTTGCAATAAAACTTTCGTATTTGTGTCCGTCTTGATGCTCCATTTGGTTCTCATTTCACTGTTTGCTTGTTTGAGGGGGTTAAGCTTGGTCGCATTCAGTTTCTTCCATTCTCAAATTGTTGCCCTTTCTCAAATATCTTTTCCCTGACCTTTAAAATTCTTACTCAAGTCCACCCCATTTCATCAGCATTTTCTTAGGCACTGTAGTTTACAAAACCGTACCTACCAGCTCATGAAATAATAATAGCGAGCACTTATACAGCATTTCCTATGTGCCACACACTGCCGAGGCCTTTACATTTATGGCTTCATCCTCTGAGAAGACGATACTGTTATCTTTGTTTTTTTAAACAGGTGAGGGTATGGGGTGTGGAGAGGTTAGGTGACTTGCCCAAGGTCACCTGGTCAGTTAGTGGAAGAATAGGTGTCCAGGCTCCAGAGCCCATGCCCTTAGCCACCACAGCTACTACTTATCTTGAGCACATTTGTAAACTTTTTTTTTTTTTTTTTTTTGGTGAGGAAGATTGGCTCTAAGCTAACATCTGTGCTAATCTTCCTCCATTTTTTGTATGCAGGCTGCTACCACAGCATGGCTTAACAAGCAGTGCATATGTCCCCACCTGGGATACAAACCCACAAACCGCGGGCTGCCAAAGTGGAATGCACAAACTCAACCACTATGTCACTGGGCCAGCCCCTGTACCACACCACTTTTTTTCCCAAAAAAATATACTGTATTCTTTGTAACAAAAGTTTTAGACAATAAACAAACAAAAAAAGAAAATGAAAATCACCTGCAATCCGACCATGCAGATAATTCTGTTAATTTACTAAGTTTGTATATGTATATGCCTATGAAATTACGATGTTTTGGGGCTAGTTTTATCTGTATATCCATCTCATGAATGTGTATTGCTTGCTCTCCAACCAGATTATAAACTGTTCACAGGCACAGATTCTGTCGTATTATCTGCATGCCCCGTGTGTCCCCATGCATGTAATAGGATGCTGCTTTATCCCTTCACGTGCAGTCGTCGGTTTGCATACTCAGAGTTCGGAGCTCTCAGGGACCTTGTGTGGGCAGGGTGGGCAGGGTGGGCAGGGCGTGTCTCCTGCCTGTACTGTCTCTAGGGGGAAGATGTTTCATGTTTCTGTTTTTAGAGTCTCAGGGTTACTGTTTTATAGAAATTGTGATTGCCTTCAATCTGTTAATTGTAAGTATTAAAATAAATTCCAAAATATTTTAAAAGTAGGTCTTGGATACAAGGGAGATGGTCAAATAGGAAGGAGGATCTGGAGACCAGACGCACAGAAGAGAAAAGATCCTTGCGAGAAAGATGATTAAAATAACTTCTTACTCGTTTTGTGACTCACTTGTGTGGGTTTTTTAAAGGAGTGGATAAAATACCTTTTGAAAAAAATAGCTGAGCAGATTATTTTGTTCAGGTTTTATAACCTTTGAGTTTGGTACATAAAATAGTGAATTTCAGTGTCTTTGTTGGGAGTGCTGAGGGGCCATAAATAGGCCCCATCTGACTAGATAAGTTTTTGGTTGAAGGAAACACCCACAGTGGCCTGTCAGCTTGACGTTGGTGTCAGCTAGCGTTGGCCTGAAGGGAGCCCCCCTTGGTTGTAGATAATTTGCATTTCATGAGCATATTCTGTGTGCCAGCCACTCTTCTGTGTAGTAATTCGTTTAACCTCAACAACTGTATGAAGGAGGTCATGCAGTGCAACTGGCGTGCAAATCTAGGCCATATGGGCTTCAGAGTGAGACCCCTTCACCAATCCTGCTGTGTGGCAGTATTCCAGAATGGTCCGAGTTCAGAATGCCCGAGGAGATGAAGACACAGGATGGCACTCTGGAAAGGGCTTTGGGGCTTTGGCCTTGGTGTCAGCTCTAGACTGAGCCCTCATTTTATTTTTTAGTTTTTTATGAGGAAGATTGGCCCTGGGCTAGCATATGTTGCCAATCTTCCTCTTTTTGCTTGAGGAAGATTGTTACTGAGCTAACATCCGTGCCAATCTTCCTTTACTTTGTGTGTGGGATGCCGCCACAGCATGGCTTGATGAGCAGTGCATAGGTCCGAGCCCAGGATCCAAATCCACGAACCCTGGGCCACCAAAGCAAAACGTGCGAACTTAACCCCTACGCCACCGGGCCAGCCCCTCAACCTTCATTATAAATGGGTAAATAACTTCAGTCTCGTGGCTTTCCTTACTAGCCCCTCACTGTTGACCCCCAAATTGGTATCTCCAGCCCAGACCTTTCTCCTGCACCGCAGACACCAGATGTCAGATGTCTAAAAGGCCCTCAGAATGAAGATACCCAAGTTAATTCCTTATTCTTCACCCTAAAATTGCTCCTCCTGGTCTCCCCATCACAGTAAATGGCAACTCCATCCTTCCAAGTCACTCAGCCAAAAACTTTGGAGTCATCTTTGACTCCTCTTTTGCACTCTTCCTATCCAGTCTGTCCACAAATTTCTCAGCTCTACCTACGAAGTGTACCCAGAATTGAACCACTTCTCTCACTAGGTCCACTGCTGTTACTGGTCTGAGTCGTTGTTAGCAGCCTTCTGGCTTATTGCAATAGCATCATAACTGGGTCTCCCTGTTTCTCCTTTGTTCTCCTTTCTCAAAACAGCAGCTGGAACCATCTTGTTAAAACTTAACTAAGATCATGTCACTTCCATGCTCAAAACCTTCCAATGGCTTTTCAATCCCCTCAGAATAAAAGAAGTCTTTACAATTGCCTAGAAGGCAATATGTTCCCACCCCATTATCTCTCTGACCTCATGTCCTACACCTTCCCCTTTCTCCAACTCCTGCACCATCCTTGCCTCATTGCCCTCCTTGAACTGTAGGCACGCTCTGCACCCTTGCTAGGGTCCTTGTCTTGCTACTCCCTCTACATGGAGTCCTCTTACCACAGATAACCGCATGGATCACTCACTCCCTTATTTGCTTTAGGTCTTTACCAAATACTACCTCCGTGAGTCCACAGTATTTAAAAATGGTAACTCATTCATCCACCTTTAAAATTGTAACTCATTCACCCACCTTTGCTGTTTCTTGCTATTCCCTTTCTTTGCATTTGCTCCTTAACATTTATCATTATCTAACAGACTATATTATTTACTTTTTTATAGTCTATTTCCCCCACAAAATAGTGTACCCCATGAGGGCAGAGATTTTAGTCCGTTCTGTCTCCCTACCATCTAGAAGACTGCCTGCCTGGCACAGAATAAATCTCAATATAGTTGTTGAGTGAATTCTCTCTTCACATATTTGTTTGCCATTCCAGTGGTATCAGTTAACTATTGCTGCATAACCAAATCACCCCCAAATTTAGTGGCTTGATACAGTAACAGTGATTTTATCTCCCACAGTTCTGGAGGTTCCAAAAGCAAGCATCCAAGAGGACCAGACAGAGGCTGCATCGTCTTCTACAATCTAGACTTTGGAAGTCACAGAGTACCACTTCTGCCTCAGTCACAACCCACCTGGATTTAATGGGAAGGAATGTGGAACCCTGTAAGAAGAGCATCTGGGAAGGGACATACTGTTCTGGCCATCTTGCAAAATGAGATCTGCCACATTCCGCCTCTGGCAACAGTTTACCACCTTTCTATATACAAAATATATTCAACCTTTCCCCCAAGACTCCCAAATTTCATTCCACTATGGCGTCAGCTTGAAGTCCAGCGTCTCATGATCCAAATCAAGATGAGGTGCAGATGAGGCTCCTCAGAGGTGATTCTTTGGGTGTGGTCCCTTGAATGCCATTCTTTTGCATCTAAAGATCTGTGAACTAAAGATACAAGTTATCTACACACACACACACCCCCCCCATAAAATGATGAGACAGGCATAGAAAAAACATTCTAGATGCTCCTGTTCAAGAAGTTGGAAAATGAGCACACACAGGAGTCACTGGGCCATAGTAATTCCGAAATCCAGCTCGGCCCGCATGGCCAGTTCCCTGTTCAGGGGTCAATCCTACAGCCTGGAAATTGTTCACCAAGGCACTTAGTTGCACCCTCTGAGCTCCTGGTTTTTGCTTCTGAATCTTTTCTTCCTTTTTGCATAACAAAACTGAATTGCAACTAACTACCCTTCCTGGTTTGTTTTCTGTTAATAAAAAGAGGTTAGGCTCGAAAGTCTCTTTTTATGTTGTGCTTTGTCCCTTTTCATTTAAGCTGGCGATACTCTCCTCAGAACAATTCTCTTAAAATTTTGTCAGTTTTCTGTGAATCCTCTTGGGGTTTACTCTATTAGACGAAAGCCACAACCACAAATCTCTTTGAGATAAACTCCTTTCTATTTGAGGTTTCCTGTGAAACCCTTAAATCTTTCTGAGATCTTAACAAAAGTTTTCACCGTCACGTTATTGGCCTCATCTTTAGATGTTTTCCTGACAGTGCTCTGTATGTGATTTCTGCCCAGAAGCCATTTTTCCATAGGCACTGAGAAGAAGCCAAGTGACATGTTCATTATCCTGCCTTGAAATCTCTGACCTAGATCACTGAGTTCACTAGCTGCTTTTCTTCTTTTCCACGTTGCCACACACGACAGTGTTGCCAAAATTTCCACCACTGCATAACAAGGGTCCCCTTTCCTTCAGCTTCCAACAGCAGTTACTCACTTACCTTTAAAGCCTCTTTGATGTCCTTTAGGCCTCATGAACAGCCTTCTCAATGCGCTTCTGTCTTCTGCCTGCCATTCAGTCCCAAAGCCAACGCCACGTGTTTTAGGCTCTGTTACAACCACACTCACTTCCAGGACCTAAATCTTGCTGCTAAACAGACCACTCAAATTTAATGGCTTAAAACAGCATCTATTTTTTTTTTTTTTATCGTCTATCATTGTTCTGGGCTGAACTGAGCTCAGCAAGACAGTTCTCACTCAGCGACTCTCGTGCAGTTACAATCATATGGTGGCTGAGGCTGGAGTCATCTTAAAGGCTTCCTCACTCACATCTGGCTGTCAGCTGGGACCTCAGCTGGGGCTTTTGGCTGGAATACCTACACACGGCCTCTCCAGGGCTTTTTGGTTTCCATATACAGCATGGCGACCAGGTTCTAAGAGCTAGCACCCCAAGAGAGCTAGGCAGAAGCTGGTCTTTTATGACCTGGCAGCCTCCAAAGTCATATGGTATCACTTCTGCTGCAGTCACAGGCCTGCCCAGGTTCAAAGCAGAGAGAACATAGACCCCACTTCTCAATGGCAGGAATGTCAATGTCACCTTTTTATTTTTTATTTTTTTGAGGAAGATTGGCCCTGAGCTAACATCTGTCACCAATCCTCCTCTTTTTTCTGAGGAAGACTGGCCCTGAGCTAACATCTGTGCCCATCTTCCTCTACTTTATATGTGGGACGCCTGCCACAGCATGGCTGGATACGCGATGCATAGGTCTGCACCTGGGATCCAAACCAGCGAACCCTGGGCCACCAAAGCGGAATGTGCGAACTTAACTGCTGTGCCACTGGGCACTGGGCCCCTGTCAATGTCACATTTTTAAGAGTAGCATGTGGATGTGAGCTATTGTTGCAGCCATCTTAGAAAATATAATCAGCCACACAGATTTCTCCCTTCTGTAAATTGTCTATCCTTATCTATTTGTTTCCTTGCCCCTTTTCTTGCTGTTTTGTAGGCATCCTTTTGTATTTTCAGAACTTATTCCCTAGTGAGTTTAGATGTTGGGAATATCTTCTTCCAATCTGCTATCTCTATGACTTCTCTGTTGTGATCTCCTTTTTTTCTCATAGAGATTCTAAATTTTGGTATTGCTATATATATCTCTATATTTTTATACATGGATTTTTTTTATTGAGGTAAAATTCACACAACATGCAATTAACCATTTTATTGTGTACAATTCAGTGGTATTTAGTGTATTAACAGTGTTGTGCAATGACCAGCTCTTTCTAGTTTCAAAACTATAGATGTATTTTCAGGGCTTTAAATTTTTTTATTTAATCTTTTAAATGGAAAATATGTACACACAGTTTCAAACACAAGAGATACCAAAGAATATTGAGAGAAAGGACCGCCTCTTTCTCCCCACCCCTGTCCTCCAGCCTCCCAAGACCCTTCCACTGTTACCAGTTTTCTTTTTCAACAGAAATAGTAGTTGTACACCATCTGCACCTTGCTTTTTTCACATAAAATATATCTTGGAATCCATTATTTTCTTCCAGCAGCACATAAATTCTATCATTACCCTGTCACCTATTGATAACACTTTGGTTGCAATCTGGGTTACCTCAAAGAGTGCCACAGTGAACAACCTTGTAAATATGTTATTTTGTATGTGTGCAAATATACCCCAAGATGAATTCCTAGCAGTGGAATCGGAGGCTCAAGGAGTATATACAAATTCAAGTTTGCCACATATTGCCCAATCGCCCTTCACTGGGATTTTCCCGCTTACTTTCTCGCCATCAATGTATGAGAAATTCTTTTGAGGGGGTGATCAGGGAAGGGCTCTCTGAAAAAGTATCGTTTAAACTTAAGAAAGTAATGGAGAGAGGCCTGCAAAGATCTATGGGAAGAGTAGTCCAGGCAGTGGAAACAGCAAATGCAGCAGCTCCAGCGGAAGTCCTCCTGAGAGGTTTAAGGAGTAACAAGGAGGCCAATGTGCTGGGGGGAGTGAGCAAGGCCGTGAGTAGTAGGAGACGACGTTAGAGAAATTGAGAGGTGTGGAGAGATGATGGCTACGCACAGTAGGCCATTGTAAAGATTGTGCTTTTACCTTGAATGAGAGCAGTTGCTATTGGAAGGTGTGAACAGAAGAGTGACATTATTCGACATTCATTTAATGTTATCAACTCTGGCTACTATAGAAACAGACTGAAAGTGGGCGGTTAGCAGTGGAGACACGGAAATGAGGAGGCCAGCTGGAAAGCTGGTACAGCAATTTAAGGGAGTCGTGGAAGTTTAGACCAGGGCAGTGGGAGCAGAGGTGGTGAAGCATGGAGACGCTTTGCTGATTGACTAGATGTGGAGAAGGAAGGAAAGAAAGGGATTAAATTTGGCCCCAAAAATTTTTGGCTTGACTGACGTGAGAGAAGGAGTTGCCGTTTACTGACACAGAGAACACTGAAAGAAGAGGAACTCGGGGGTAAGGGAATTCAGCTGCTTCATTTTGTTCATTTTAAATTGAAGATGACTTTCATCATCCAAGTGGCCAAGTCAAATAGATAATTGGACATTTGGGCCTGGAGTTCATGGCAGAGGTCTAGATTAGAGAGATTAATTTGAGAATCATCCTTATACTTTACAAATGCTACATTATCTTATCTGGGAGCATAGTAAATACTTTTTATTTTGTTTGCCCTTTTTTTTTTTAACATATGATAAAGTTTATTTATGAATTAGGCACAATAAGAGATTAACAACAATAACTTCTCTTTGGCATATCTGAATTGCCAGCATCACTTTGCTACCAAAATAAAATGAATTCACTCCCTGGTGAGTTAAAATCTGGCTCTCTACCAGAAATAGTTGTCACGTAAACCAGAGTATATTTGCAGCAAATAGGAGACCATGGGGAATCATTTCCAAAGTCGTGGCTCTCCCTGAACAAAGGGAAGCAGGTCCTTTTATTTCAGGTGGGGAATGAATTTTTTTTTTTTTTTTTTTGTCTTCTGTTTTTTTTTTGTTTTTTTGTTTTTTTATTTTTTTTTTTATTAATGTTATGATAGATTACAACCTTGTGAGATTTCAGTTGTACATTTTTGTTAGTCATGTGGTGGGTACACCACTTCCCCCTCTGTGCCCTCCCCCCACCCCCCCTTGTTTGCCCTTTTTAAAAAAAATATTTAAGGGTTTAAATTTTCTTCTGTAATGGTTTTGTGCATTTGTTAGGTTATTTCCTAATTATTTTATAGGGTTTATTGCTATTATAAAAGATATCTTTTCTATTATATGTTCTAGTTGGATATTATTGGTGTAGAGATATATTATGATTTTTTTGAAGTTTATCTTGTATCCTGCAATCTTTCAGAAATCTTATTATTTCTATCAATTTTGGGCTTCTGTTGGGTTTCCTATGTAGATAAAACTATCATCTGTGAATAAAGACAGTTTTGCCTCTTTGTTTCCAATTTTTATACCATTTATGTTTCTTCTATTATTACATTGGTGAAGGCTTTCATTACTCTGTTGAACAGAAAAAGTCATACTAGGCATCTTTGCCTTGTTCCAGAACCAATGGGAATGCATATAAAGATTTTCTAAGGCATGTGACAGTTGTAGGTTTGGGGGAGATAGTCTTTATAAAGTTACGCAGTTTCCTTCTACTTTTTATTTTAAGAAAATTTCTCTGTTAAATAGATATTGAAAATTACCAAGGGCTTTTTCTTCAAAGCATGTGATTTTCACCCTTAGACTACTGTTGCTAAGAATTACACTTTAAAACTTTTTTTTTAAATTCTTAAACCATTCTTGCATTCCTACCTGATTAGTTTCACCTGGTTAAGATTTTATTTGGGATTCTTGCTGTTTTGAACAAAGGTGAAATGAACCCATGCTTTGCTTTTCTCCTTTTACTTCTCATTTAGTTTTGGAATTGAAGCTGTTACTAGCTTTGTAAAATTAGTTGAGGACATTTTATTCATTGAATCAATATTCAAAAGATACTGAGAACCACTGTGTGCCACACACTGATCCAGGGGCTGGAATACAAAAATCCTGTCATCTTGGAATTTATCTTCTAGTGAGAGGAGACGGGCAATAAATAAGATAAATATGTAAAGTATAGAGTATGATGGATGGTGGTAAATGCTAAGGAGAAAAATAAAACAAGGAAGAGGGAAGCGAGTGAGTTTCAGTTTTATTTAGGGTAGACAGGCAAGATTCACTAAGAAGATGACGTTTGATCTTCTCTTTTTGGTTTTCTGGAACAACTTGTAAATGATAGGAATCATGTATACTTTGGCAAAACTCTCATAACACAATGTAACCCTGGGGCTTTTTTGTGTGTGGAATACAGTTAGGGGCCACGGGACGATCTAAGGAACATTTCACTTTCTTTAATGGTTATTGTAGATGAAGAGTTGAAGATAAGATTCCCTTTTGTTATATTTAATAGTTATTTAGTAGCTGTTTGCCCTTTTTCATTATGAATTGTATTTATTTACATCCTTTTTCTTTGTTATTCTGGTCATATGTTTCTCTAGCTTAATAATATCTTTAAAGATCCAGCTATTGTATTTCTTATTGAAGAATAAGAAATATATATACTTACATACAGAAGTATATATCCTAAGAGTGCAGCTCAGTGACCTTCATGGATACAACCATGCAATCAGCATCTGATCAATAAACAATATCACTGGCCCCGCAGAGCGCACTCCTGCTCTTGTCCTGTCACCATTCCCCCCCAAGACCCCAAGAGTGGTCCCATAGCCAGACAAGAATTAACTTTTAATTTGCTTAATTTTGTTTGTTGTATGCTTTCTTCTCAACCTTTTTATTCCCTTTCTTCTGTTCTTTGAGTTTACTTTTGTTCTTTCTCTAGCCTCTTGAGTTGAACACGTATATTTTCGGTCTTATTTTCTGATAAAGGTATTTAAAATTACACATTTTTCTCTTTTTTTCTTGCAGTAACATTGCATTATAACATTGCTTAACTTTCAGGTATACATCGTAATATATTTCGAATTCTGTGTAGATTACATCATGTTCACCACCCAAAGACTAATTATAATCCATCACCACCCATGTGTGCCTAATCACCCCTCTCACCCTCCTCCCTCCCTCCTTCCCCTACGGTAACGACCAATCCGATCTCCATTGCTATGTGTTTGTCTGTCGTTGTTTTTATCTTCTACTTATGAGTGAGATCATATGGCATTTGACTTTCTCTCTCTGACTTATTTCACTTAGCATAATACCCTCAACGTCCATCCATGTTGTCACAAATGGCCAGATTTCATCATTTCTTATGGCTGAGTAGTATTCCATTGAGTATGTATACCACATCTTCTTTATCCATTCATCCCAGTCTTGGCTATTGTGAATAATGCTGCAATGAACATAGGGCTGCAAGTATCTTTATGCCTTTGTGTTTTCAAGTTCTTTGGATAAACACCCAGCAGTGGAATAGCTAGATCATATGGCAGATCTATTCTTAATTTTCCGAGGAAACTCCATACTGTTTTCCACAGTGGCTGCACCAGTTTGTGCTCCCACCAGCAGTGTATGAGGGTTCCCTTCTCTCCACATCCTCTCCAACACTTGTTGTTTCCTGTCTTGTTTATTATAGCCATTCTGACTGGAGCGAGCTGATATCTCATTGTAGTTTTGATTTGCATTTCCCTGATAGCTAACGATGTTGAGCATCTTTTCGTATGTCTGTTGGCAATCAGCATATTTTCTTTGGAGAAATCTCTGTTCAGATCTTTTGCCCATTTTTTAATTGGGTTGCTGGGTTTTTTTGTTGTTGAGATATATGAGTTCTTTGTATGTTTTGGATATTAACCCCTTATTTGACACATGGTTTGCAAATATCTTCTCCCAGTTGTTAGGTTGTCTTTTCATTTTGTTGATGGTTTCCTTTGTTGTGCAGGAGCTTTTTAGTTTGATGTAGTCCCATTTGTTCATTTTCTCTATTGTTTCCCTTGCCCAGTCAGATATGGTATTTGAAAAAATGCTGCTAAGAGCAATGTCAAAGAGTCTACTGCCTATGTTTTTTTCTAGAAGTTTCGTGGTGTCAGGTCTTTAACCCACTTTGAGTTGATTTTTGTGCATGGTGTAAGATAATGGTCTACTTTCATTCTTTTGCATGTGGCTGTCCAGTTTTCCCAACACCATTTGTTGAAGAGACTCTCCTTTCTCCATTGTATGCACTTGGTTCCCTTGTCAAAGATTAGCTGTCCATAGATGTGTGGGTTTATTTCTGGGCTCTCGATTCTGTTCCACTGATCTGTGTGGTCTGTTTTGTGCCAGTACCACGCTGTTTTGGTTACTATAGCTCTGTAGCATATTTTGAAATCGGGGAGTGTGATACCTCCAGCTTTGTTCTTTTTCCTCAGGATTCCTTTGGCTATTAGGGGTCTTTTGTTGTTCTATATAAATTTTAGGATTCTTTGTTCTATTTTTGTGAAAAGGGTTGTTGGAACTTTGATAGGGATTGCATTGAATCTATAAATTGCTTTAGGAAGTATGGACATTTTAACTATGTTAATTCTTCCAATCCAAGAGCACGGAATATCTTTCCATTTCTTTGTGTCTTCTTCAATTTCTTTCAACAATGTTTTATAGTTTTCAGTGTACAGATCTTTCACCTCTTTGGTTAAGGTTATTCCTAGGTATTTTATTCTTTTTGTTGCAATTGTAAATGGGATTGTATTCTTTTTTTTTTTGAGGAAGATTAGCCCTGAGCTAACTGCTGCCAATCCTCTTTTCGCTGAGGAAGACTGGCCCCAAGCTAACATCTGTGCCCATCTTCCTCTATTTTAAATGTGGGCCGCTTACCACAGCATGGCGTGCCAAGCGACTCCATGTCTGCACTTGGGATCTGAACCAGCGAACCCCAGGCCGCCGAAGCAGAACGTGTGAACTTAACTGCTGCACCACCAGGCAGGCCCTGGGATGGTATTCTTAATTTCTCTTTCTGATACTTTGTTGTTAGTGTATAGAAATGCAACTGATTTTTGTATGTTGGTTTTGTATCCTGCAACTTGACTGTATTCATTTATTATTTCTAAAAGTTTTTTAGTGGATTCTTTAGGGTTTTCTATATATAAAATCAGGTCATCTGCAAATAGTGACAGTTTCATTTCTTCTTCTTCCAGTTTGGATCCCTTTTATTTCTTTTTCTTGCCTGATTGCTCTGGCTAGGACTTCCAATGCTATGTTAAATAAGAGTAGTGAAAGTGGGCATCTTTGTCTGATTCCTGTTCTTAGAGGGATAGCTTTCAGTTTTTCTCCATTGAGAATAACATTAACTATGGGTTTGTCATATATAGCCTTTATTATGTTGAGATATTTTCCTTTTATACCCATTTTATTTAGAGCTTTTATCATAAATGGATGCTGTATCTTGTCAAATGCTTTCTCTGCATCTATTGAAATGATCATGTGATTTTTACTCTTCATTTTATTAATATGGTGTATCATGTTGATTGACTTGCAGATGATGACCCATTCCTTCATCCCTGGAATAAATCCCGCTTGATCATGATGTATGATATTTTAAATGTATTGATGTATTCAATTTGCTAGTATTTTGTTGAGGATTTTTGCATTGATGTTCCAATGATATTGGCCTTTAATTTTGTTTTTTTGTGTTGTCCTTGTCTGGTTTGCTTTGTGGAATGAGTTAGGAAGCTTCCTCTCCTCTTCAATTTTTTTTTTTTTAAATCTAACTATCCTGTATTTTACATTTTCTTTTAAGCTTGGTGCTGTTTTGTTTTTTTAAAAAGATTTTATTTTTTTTGTTTTTTCCCCCCAAAGCCCCCCGGTACATAGTTATATATTCCTCGTTGTGGGTCCTTCTAGTTGTGGCATGTGGGACACTGCCTCAGCGTGGCTTAAAGAGCAGTGCCATGTCCGCACCCAGGATTCGAACCAACGAAACACTGGGCTGCCTGCTACGGAGTGTGCAAACTTAACCACTCAGCCACAGGGCTGGCTCCTCTCCCCTTCAATTTTTTGCAACAGTTTGAGAAAGATAGGTATTAGGTCTGCTTTGAATGTTTGGTAGAATTCACTAGGGAAGCTGTCTGGTCCTGGACTTCCATTTTTGGGGAGGTTTTTGATTACTGTGTCCATCTCCTTACTGGTGATTGGTGTATTCAAATGCTCTACTTCTTGATTCAGGTTTGGAAGATTGTATGATTCTAAGAATTTATCCATTTCTTCTAGATTATCCAGTTTGTTGGCATATAGCTCTTCATAGTATAGTCTTATAATCTCTTGTATTTCTGAGGTGTCTGTTGTAATTGCCCTTCTTTCATTCCTGATTTTATGTATCTGAGCCTTCTCTCTTTTTTTCTGGATGAGTCTAGCTCTGGGTTTGTCAATTTTGTTTATCTTTTCAAAGAACTACCTCTTGGTTTCATTAATTTTTTCTGTCTTTTTTTTTTGGTCTCTATTTCATTTATTTCTGCTCTGATTTTTCTTATTTCCTTCCTTCTGCTGATTTTGGGCGTTGTTTGTTCTTCGTTTTCCAGTTCCTTTAGGTTCACTGTTAGATCATTTATTTGGGATTTTTCTTGTTTGTTGAGGTAGGCCATAAGGGTATACATTTTTCTAAAGAACTGTTTTAACTATATTCCACCAATTTTGACGTGTAGTGTTTATATTGTTATTCATTTATGTCTTTTATGCTCTCTTTATGATTTTATTTTCAAGTGTTACTTAGCAGTATTTTTTTTTAAGATTTTATTTTTCCTTTTTCTCTCAAAGCCCCTTGGTACATAGTTGTGTAATTTTAGTTGTGGGTCCTTCTAGTTGTGGAATGTGGGACCTCAGCATGGCCTGATGAGCAGTGCCATGTCCGTGCCCAGGATTCGAATCGGTGAAACCCTGGGCTGCCAAAGCAGAGTGCGCGAACTTAACTACTTGGCCTGGAGGCCGGCCCCAAAATCAATTTAAAATTTATTTCTCATTTTATTGTATTGTGCTCTGAGAACAATTGTCAAAATGATGTTGATTCTTGGGAATCTATCAAGGCTCCCCCGTGACCTTGTACATGACTAAATTTTGTAACTGTTGCATGTATCTCAATGTGTATTCTCTGTTTATCAGGTATAAAATTCTACATGTATTTATTAATTCCAGCTTATTGATTGTGTTATTAAAATCTTCTCTATTTTTGATCATTTTTTTTTTTGCCGATGAAGACTTGCCCTGAGCTAACATTTGTGTCAATCTTCCTCTATTTTGTATGTGCATTGCTGCTACAGAACGGGTGCTGACGAGTGGTATAGGTTCACGCCCGGGAACTCAACCCAGGTCGCCGAAACAGAGTGCACTGAACTTAACCACTAGGTCATGCTCCAGGTCCTTTTGGTTTACTTTTTTGTCTGGTTTCTGGTTATCTACTTATTTCCAAGATTCTATGATAAAATCTCTATTCCAGTTGTTGACTTTCTATTTCTCTCTATTGTTTTATCTGTAATCGCTTCATATCTTTTGAGATTATGTTGTAAGGAAATATACTCATAATTATTATATTTTCTTGGTTATCTTCCTTTTGCCATCTTTTTGTCTCTTATGAGGTTTTTCATATTAATTTCTATCTTACCTAATATTAAAATTGCGACTCTGGTGTTGTTTTGGTTAATATTTGCCTAGTAGATCTTTCTTTTTCCCCTACCTTCTTATTATGAAATATTACACCTATTCAGGAAAATGCATAAAGCATAGATATACAACTTAATTAATTATTATAAAGCTTACCTGTGTAACTACCACTCAGGCAAAGAAATAGAGCATTCCCGTGTCCCAGAAGCCCGTTTAGTGCTTGTTCCCTCCCAACCCCTTCCATCGGTAAGCATTATCCTGATTTCTATGGTAATCACTTCCCCACTTTTCCTTATGACTTGTCACTTAAGTATAAATCCCTAAATACTATCATTTAATTTTGCCTGTTTTAAAATGTTATACTAATATATTTAAATTTAATATGTTTCAATCTGACTTTTCTTGCTTGATGTTGCACCATGAGAGTGAGTAGAGGTAGCATTGCTGTTCTGCCCACGCTCCATTCGTTTTCATTGCTATACAGACTGTAGATCTATACCGAAATATTTCCCATCCATCTTACTATTGTTGGGCACTTGGCTAGTTACCCGTTTGGGACTATTACAGATAATGTGACTATGAGCATTCTTGAATATCTTTCAGGGTCATTTGATTTTGGATTTTGGATTTTTGTCAAATGTATTTTCTGCAGCTATTGAGATATAAATACAGTTTTTGTTTTAGGCTGTTAATGTGGTGAATTATACTGATTACTTTTTGAATATTAAACAAAACTTGCAATCCTGGAAGAAATCTCACTAGGACATCAAGTATTATTCTTTTTATATATTATTTGATTCAATTTGCTAAAATTTTGTTAAGAATTTTCACACCTATCTATATCTAATATTTGCATCACAAAGGGTATTGCTTTGTAATTTTCTTTTCTTTTTTTTCTTCTTTTTTTTTGAGGAAGACCGGTCCTGAGCTAACTGCTGCCGATCCTCCTCTTTTTGCTGAGGAAGACTGGCCCTGAGCTGACATCCATGCCCATCTTCCTCCACTTTATATGCGGGACGCCTGCCACAGCATGGCGTGCCAAGTGGTGCCATATCTGCACCTGGGATCCGAACCGGCGACGCCCAGGCCGCCGAAGCAGAACGTTCAAACTTAACTGCTGCGCCACTGGGCCGGCCCCGGCAGTTTTCTTTTCTTTTTCCGGTTTTAGTAACTTCCCCACTTACTTTTTCTCTACATTTGAGACGCCAGTTTTCAAAGTCACTATATTGCTCAATTCAGTGATTCAACATTATAACTATGATGCCATTTCTACATATGTATATTTACATATTTTGTAATATTTCCCCTCTTTGTCCTTTCTTGGTGTTTTCTGGTAGAGTTTCTCAATCTGATTTTCTAGTTCACAAATTCCTTCTTTGTAAGCATTTTCCTATTGAGCCCTGTATCTCCACTTAGTTTTTTTAAATAACTGTTTCAATGTCATTACTTGTTACCAATAGCCTAACTCTTTGAAGATATTTATTATGCTTATTTGACAATTTTGTTGTGTCTAGTCCATTAATTCTGTTTCCTATGATAAAAGTTGTTCAGTTTATTGTCTCTGATTTATATCACGGCTGTTTGACTCCTTGCATGTGTTGTTATTTTCTCATGAGCTCTCATTCCCCTGGGACTTATAAGCTACCTGGATCGAATGCGTACTGAGCAAGGCTGAAGCTCAGGCCCTGGTTTGTGCCCTCCCGTGTGTGTGTGTGTGTGTGTGTCTGTGTGTGTCTGTGTGTTGAGGGGTTGTGTCTCAGAAGGCAGAGTTGGTGGCATTAAATTATAGGTCACATAAGTCCCTATTTGTCATCCCCACAGGTCACCCTGCCCTTCAAGAAACTTTCTTGTACCTTCCCTAGCTCTGTGCTCTTCTAAGAAGAGCCTTTTCCTTGGTTGTAATCACCTGGTCTCAGGGGATGGAGGAGAAGGCAACACTGGGGTCAGGCTGTCCACCAATGTGTGCTGCCTGTTCCTCCCGCAGCCACCATCTGAGCCTCCCTAAACTGCCCCTGCACCTCGTGCTGCACGGCCGGGGAGAGCTCAACCTAAGGCAACGTGGGGAGGAAAAGGAACACAACTCACCGCACAGCTCGCCCCCAGCCTCCGCTCCACCCACAACCATGCCCCACTGCCCTCCAAGCTGCCATTACCTCCTGTCCCAGAGCTATCACCTTCTGTCTCCTCATGGATTTCTCTGTTTGCATATGGTTTCCCAGTCTCATCCACCTCCCTCTCCATTCTGGCCTCTCCACGGCTGCATTCAGTGGTGCAAATTACAGCCCCATCTAATTCTCCCAAGAATGTGAGTGTGGTAGGTACTATTATCCACCTCATTCTACAGATGAAGAAACTGAAATTCACAGAGGCGTTACCTTACATGCCTGCCACTATACAGCTGCTGAGTGAACACACTGAGGCTCATCCGTTTCTCCCTGCCCGCGAAGGCTGTAAGGCAAGCTTTGGAGTATTTTGTCTCAAAGAATAAAGAAACGTGGGCAAGAGCTTTGCTTCAGTTATTTCCAAACCCCGTGGGATCCTGGGATGGATAAAGGAACCGGGGTGTTGCTGATTTCCAGGCAACAGTCTCCTTGAAATCTTCCGTCGTTTTGTATGGTTTATCAATTTTTCTGCTGGTTTAAAGTATTTATACTGTTTTGTTGAAAGCTAAGCACATTGGATAAATTACCACTAACTGAAAGGTAGAAAGGGGACAGGCAGACTGGACTGTGCTCAAAAGACATGGTCTCTCCAACCCTGTAATGACTCGAAGCTCTTTTTGTGCAGGGGGTGTGTGTGTGTGAGACAGAGAGAGAGAGAGACAGAGGCAAGGAGGAAGGGTGCGGGAGAGAGGGAGGGAGAGCGAGACCTGATTGATTGGTTGTCAGAGCTCGTCTGGTCACCATGTCTCTCTGCTCACTTCGCTCCTGGGGTTACAGCCTTTGGAAACTATTTCTGTACCTTTCAGCCTCTTTGTGAAACGAGCATGTTACCTGTCAATCTTACATGGGTGGAAGGAAATTGCTGATGTAATGGCTTTAAAAAAAAACACCACTTTGAGTGCTTATAAAGAAAAGCACATTACAAATAAATAGGGCTAATTTTTAGCTATAAACACAGAGTCAGCTATTTATACAAATATTATAGATCTAAATGCTTAGCTTCTTCCTTAGAGACGTCTTGTCTTAGAAGCCTGTGCTTTCTCATCCTTTCAAACCACAACCTACTGAGGCCCTCAGTGGCACATAAACATTTTTCTTTTCCAGGTGATTTCTTTAGGATGATTGGCAGCCAAGGGGGCCTCATCCTCAGTTCTCTGCATGCTTACTGCTTTGTGCCCATAAATCTGGGACGAGAACAGCATTTAACTTAGAGCATTGCAGACCATCCTGGTATTATGACCACTTATCTCAAAACTCTCTGCGTATCCATTTAAATGGCCAATAAAAGGGTTGGAGGATAAGAAGAATAAAGTTGGTGAATGGGGACATGCACTGATGACTATAAGAGGCTCAGAGTATAAACTAGAAGGTTTAACGGGTGTTAAGAGTTTGAACTGAGTGTCCCGTTGCTCCACAGAGACAAACGTGGGTTCAGTTGTATATTAGGATTAAATTTAAACCCCCAGATCCAACTTTCCTATTAGTTGACTTGCCTGGGAACTCAAACAGTCAGGAAGGTAGCAAGTGAGAGGAATAAAAATCAAGTTCTTAGTCCTTACTCATTTTCCTTTTGAGAAAATTGAAAACAGAGTCTCGATTGAAGGGGAAAGAAGGAAAAAGACCTTTTAAAAAGATAAGCAGCTTCTGTTTCTCTGATTGCCAAGAATGGACTAAGAGCCTGAAATTGCTGCCAAGTAACCTCTTTAGCTATGAACTGAATATACCGTCTTTTCTCTTTTTGCAAGTTGTGTCTTCTTGCTGAAGTGCACACATACTTGGCTGTGATGCAGATATGACCTAATTTCGATGTAAAGTGTGTGGGAGAATGAACTTTTAAAGTAATGCTTCTAAAGCTGAGATGTTTACAGTAGAGAGAATGAATTTGGTTGAATCAACCGCTTAGAACACTATCTTGCTATTGATGGAATTCTGGTTTTTTTCTTCTTACTTTCTTCCTAGTTAACACAGTCCATTTTTGTTTGTTTCTGTGTTATGAGGGGCATACAGTGCTGTGCTGAAGAGCGTGGGTTTTGGAGCCAGCTGTCCATGGATCTGAACCCTGACTCCACCACCACTTAGAAACTGTGACCATGAATAAATTCCTTCACCTCTATATGAGTTTCCTGTGGCCCCTGTAACAAATTAGCACAAACTGGATGACTTCCAACAACAGAATTTCATTATCTCACATTTCTGGGGGCCGGAAGTCGAAAACTGGTATCAGTGGGCCGAAAAGTCAAAGAATTGGCCAGGCTGTGCTCCTTCCAGGGGCTCTAGGGGGGAGCCTCTCCTAGCTTCTGGAGGCTGCTGGTATTCCTCAGCTTGTGGCTGCGTCACTCCAATCTCTGCCTCTCTGGTCGCACTGCCGTCTCCACTTCTGGTCAAGTCTCCCTCTTATAAGGATACACTTGATCGCATTTAGGTCCCATTTTGATAATCCAGGATAGTCTCTCCATCTCAAAATCCTTAGTTTACATCTGCAAAGACCCTGTTTTCATATAAGGTGATATTTGCAGATTCCGAGGGTTAGGACCTGGTATCGTTGGGGGACCGTTTTTCAGCCTCCACGACCTCTCTGAGTTTCCTTATATGTGAATTTCCAACTATGAGCAAGCCAATTTTATAGGACTGCTGTGAGGATCAAATCAGATGATTAGTGTGGAGTGTTTACTAGAGCTCTTGGTTTATAGTAAACGCTCAATAATTACCAGTGCTATCATCAGTATCACCATCATCATCACCACCATCTATTTAAATTCTCCCTGCCTCTGGAAAGGAAGAAAAAATCCAGTAAGTAAAGAATGTTAAGATATTAGAACCTGAGCATTCTTTAGAACTCGTCTACTCTAATTGCCTTATTCTATAGATCAAAAATTGAAGCCTAAAGACATTGACTTGCTCATGATCCCACTGCTAGGATGAAGCAGGTTTATTTCATCATAACACTTTAGATACTGTGCCTCTGTAATCTGTAGCTAGGGAAACCAAAGGAAAGGAGTGATGAGGGGTCAGTTAGAGAGAAGGAGAGAGAGAATAAAGATTCCCCGAGCTTGTTTCCTGACTTGACGAGACCGTGGCTCTATTATTACTGTGATGGTGCACCAGACATAGTCCTTTACACTCACACCCTCGTTTGAGGGGCTGGCCCTGTGGCCGAGTGGTTAAGTTCGCGCGCTCTGCTGCCGGCGGCTCAGTGTTTCCTTGGTTCGAATCCTGGACACGGACATGACACTGCTCATCAAACCACGCTGAGGCAGCGTCCCACATGCCACAACTAGAAGGACCCACAACGAAGAATATACAACTATGTACCTGGGGGCTTTGGGGAGAAAAAGGAAAAAAAAGAAAAGAAAAACAAAAAAACACACCCTCGTTTGAGTCTCACAATGTAAAGAACGATTTAAGTATTATCTTCACTCCCATTTTAGAGATAAGGAAACTGACGATGATGTGCTCAAGGGCACACGGCAAATGACAGAATTAGCATCCAAACAGTCCGATTGTAAAGGGCAGGTGCTCTTAACCCCTCTCTACTCGCTCTTTCCAGTAGATCCTTTCTCTCAGCATGAATTATATATTCATCGCAAGTGATTGTGCGCGAAGCAAGAGCAGTAAAATGCAGTTCCCACGAGACACTGTCTGAGAGCTAGAGCTTGGGGGCAAGCTACATCTTCAGGATAGACTCCTTGGACTGGAGATTCAGGAACGGTGAGGATGACAGGGTCGTCTGAGATGTTATGACTGTACTGAGCAGCATTCAGCTATGCATATTGTGCTCCCAGCTTTCCATTTTGCCTAGAATGTCCCCATTCTCGCGGCCCAGGGGTCCCTCCTGGCAGCTGGACTCTCTCTGGAGCTGTAGGGAGCCCATTTCAGGCACCATTTTCTGCCCATGTGTTTCAGGGCCATCTGTCACTGGCACAGAAATTCCCGGAAACAACAGTTTGGTTTCTTTAATCACGGCTTTAAGACCAAAGTTAATGGATGCGAGGTTGTTCCTAATTAGTAAAAATGCCTGTTACAGAAAAGCGATGCATAAACTGCAATTCAGAAGAAAGAAATCTACACAGAGGGTTCTTATTTGGCCAAAATGATAGATCCCCAGTCATGACCACGGGAAACAGCCAGACACACTGATTATAGCTGACCGTGTTTGTGAAGAGCCAACAGCTGATTAAAACAAAATCTTGGGCACTCAACATTGGGAACTAAGAGAACACACCGAATTAAAATTCCCCATTCTCTTAGTCTTTGTAGAAATATCAGTGTTTGGTTCTTGATTCATTACTTCTGCATGGATTGTTTAGTATTTTGTTTAGCATTTTGTTTGTTTAGCATGGTTCTCAGGCCAGGTGATCCCAGCAATTTGCTAACTTGCAGTGTGATGTATATATTACGTGTTAAATTGATATTCATTTAAGTATAACTGGGCATTGGAGGAAAAGGAAAAAAAAATAACACCAATTGATTTTGCTACTGCCTTTAGGAATTTTAGAAAATGTGGTCCAGGCAGAGACTTGTTTTTCTTTTCACTGTCTAGAAGCGAAACTGTTCAGAAGTTTCACTGTCTAGAAGACTAGAAACTTCTTTTCTTTTTTTTTAGAAACTTATTTTCAAAGGTGTTACCTTTGTCCTTTACTCAAATGTTTTTGGAATTACTCTTCTAGAATTGTGTTTATATCCTATAGCATGATTTTGACTACTCTAGCCAGTATTGGAATCCATTTTTTGTATTAATCTGGCTTTTGAAAATAGCCAGAAGTCATTTGGATACAGATGTTGTCACATAGCTGTTTTTTTTGAGATTTTACATACGCTTTTTAAAATTGTAAGCTTTGTAGGAATAAGGCTCGCTTCTTCTGGCATCACACTCCACCATTTCCAATTTGTTCCTACCAATCTCGTCAGCTAAGGATTCAGGCAGTCGAGCTTGTTAGAATTAGTGATGAAATATAAGTAAAGAGACAGCGAATGCAGGCTTGAGGAACTTTCTGGCGAGTAAGATGCAAAAGTTTTGTAGCATTTATTTTGGCTGATTTTCTTTTCCTGCCTTCTGGATTTTGGGTAGTTGAAGTCAGCAAATAAAAATCAGTCCTCGGAAGACTAGAGGTTAGTTGTGCTGGTCAGTTTCCTAACAGGGTGAACTGACCCATTTTAAAGCATCTTCCAGTTTTGATTCTCTGATTCCAAGTAACCTCAGCATAAGTGGTGTCACTGTGTGTTAATATTAATGCGTTAAACCAAATTGCATTCTGTTTAAGTATTCACTGAAAGAAACAGATTTATTGATTTATCTTGAGCTCTGTATTGTTATTTAATACAGTGTTTAATACAATCTGTACAAACTTATCAAATAGACATTAACTAATTAATATTTACAAGGACTTTGTATAAAAAAACAGATGCTTTCTAGCTTCAACATAGTAGCCTCCTAGGTCCAAAAATATAAGCAATTCCTATTTTTAAACGTGCCACATGACCCAAGACTTAGGTACATGTGTTACCTGATCTCCATTAAAATAACCAGGAAATAATTCTCTCTATGGGCATGGATACTCCTGCAGAGGACTGCAGTCTTAATTCTCCCAGAAATAAAAATGGGCTCTTCCTGTATTTTTGTCGGTGCAAGTGGCAGCCTGGAGCAGTTTAGAATGGACATGAACTCTGAGTTAGGAAGGCCAACCATTTGGCCAAGATGCAATGGCCTCTTACGACGCAGGCTGTGAGACCAGTGCGTCTAAAAACCAGGTCAGAGAGAGGATTATGGCTTACGATCTCCCGCCCACTCAGCTCCTCATGCCCAGCCCAGCTGCCACAGGTCAGTCCTGGCCCTTCTGATCCAGCTGCTGACCCAGCCTGCAGAGGATTACTGGTAGGATCACAGCTGGGATGTCTTCGGACAAATATTCTTTTCAGGTGATGAAATATTTTTTCACAGGCAGTCAAATAAAGAAACTAATGTAGTGGTACCCACCCGTGTACCCACCATCCAACTCTATCAACATTTCCATCCTCCTGACTTCTGTTTTTCAAGAAATAAAATATTACAGATATAGTTGAAGTTTCCTGTGTCTTGCTTCCTAATTCCTTTCTTTTCTCTCTCCTAGGGTAGCCTCTATCCTGAATTTGGTGATTATCATTCCCATGCATATTTTAGGACTTCATTATACATGAACGTTGACCTAAACAGTGAAGTGTTCTTCTCCATGTTTTCAAACTTTATGTATAAATGGCATTATACTGCACACATTATTCTGCAGTGCTTATTTTTTTTGTTCAGCTTTATGTTTTTGAAATTTAGTCTTTGTGCTAGCTATTTACCTACTGTTTCTCAGCCCCATACCCACCCTTCTTCCATCTGTATTTCTCAAGCTTCTTTGCTAGCTGGTTTCCCTCTGAATTCTGCCAGTAAGAGGTATTGAGATGAGGATAGAAGTCATAGTTTTATTTTTTTGGTTTTTTTCCCCCGCTTTTGCTCTTTCCCTTCTCCTGGTGCTTTTTCCTGACACAGTAACCTCTTCTCTACACCCCCAGCTTCAGCCCTGACCCCTCTTTCAGTCTCCCAGCTTTGGTAAGACCCCTTCCTCATTCTTTCTCCCCAATGGTAGGCGTATGGCACCTTCCTGAAGTTTCTAGTCTCTGAGTTATCATCCCTTCTCCTTTTTTCTCTTTGAGCCTTGAAACATCTGGATAACCACAGTGAACATGAACTTAACCACTACGCCACCTGGCAGGCCCTAGAAGTGTTTTTTAAAAAACTATAGTAAAATTCATCAGTCTTTTGTAGTTAGTACTTTTTTCCCCTTGTTTACGACATTTTTCATCTCAAGGTCATAAAAATATTTTATACTTCTTACTAAAATATTTAAAGCTTTACTTTTCTCATTTAGGTTTTCAATCTACCTGAAATTTATTTTTTTTATAGTGTGATGTAAGGATCACATTTTTCACCATACACTTAAGTAATCATTCCAGTGTCATTTATTATCATTTGTAGTTTATCATTTCCCCACTGATTTGTAATGCCAATGCTGCCACGTGTTATATTCCCATACGCATGTGGTCTCTATTCTGTTCCATTTCTGTATTGTATATTCTTGTGCCAATGTAACAGAATTCTAATTAGTATCATGTTACAGAAAATCTTGTTAACTTACGGGCGCGTCCTCACACCTCATTCTTCGAAATTGCTGTGGGTATTCTTGGCTGTGTTCTAGCATATGCATTTTTTTAAATGGACATGGAATGGATTTGTCATTTGAATTTTACCATCATCTTGTCAAATCCCATGAAAAATCATGTTGAAACATTCACTGAAATTACATTAAGTTGCGGGGACTGGCTGGTGGCCGAGTGGTTAAGTTCACCTCCACTTTAGTGGCCTAGGGTTCGCCAGTTGGGATCCTGGATGTGGACCTACACACCGCTTGTCAAACCATGCTGTGGCAGCATCCCACATAGAAGAATTAGAATGATCTACAACTAGGATATACAGCTATGTACTGGGGCTTTGGGGAGGACAGAAAAAAAGGAAATTACATTAAGCTTGTGGGTTAACTTGGAAAGAATTGACATCTTTGTAATGTTTTCTTCCTGTCCAAAAATAAAGAATACTTTTCCATCTATTTAGATCTTCTTTAATGTGTTTCATTAATACAGTTGTATAATTTTTTCCTTATGGGTCTTTCTCATCTTTTGTCAATGTATCCTTAAATGTTTAATTGTTTTCTTGCTATTTTTAATAGGATATTTTTAATTCACTTTTTTTATGGGCTATTCCTAACAAAAAGGAACACTTTGGATTTTTGTATACTGATTTTGTATCCTGAAACCTTATCAGTTGTAGTAGTGTGGCTGTTTGCATCACATTAATAAATCTTTTGATGTTCTTTCCTTGCATTCCAGGGGTAACTCTACCTGGCCATGGCTAAATTCAATATTCGACTACTTTACAATTTTTTTCTATTTTATTTATTTATTTTTTTGAGTAAGATTCGCCCTGAGCTAACATCTGCCACCAACCCTCCTCTTTTTGCTGAGGAAGACTGGCCCTGAGCTAACATGCGTGCCCATCTTCCTCTACTGTATATGTGGCACGCCTGCCACAGCATGGCTTGACAAGCGGTGTGTAGGTCCCCGCAGGTGAAACCTGGGCTGCGGAAGCAGAACCTGCGAACTTAACCGGTGCGCCACCCGGCTGGCCTCTACTTCACAATTTTTTTTTAAAGATCTTATTTCTTTCCCTTTTCTCCCCCAAATCGCCCAGTACATAGTTGTATATTCTTATTTGTGGGTCCTTCTAGTTGTGGCATGTGGGATGCCACTTCAGCATGGCCTGATGAGTGGTGCTGTGTCTGCGCCTAGGATGCTAACCCGCTAAACCCTGGGCCACAGAAGCGGAGGGCACGAACTTAACCACGTGGCTATGGGGCCGGCCCCACTTTACAATTTTTAAGAGATGCCTTTGTATGAAATCTGTAATGTGAGTAACTAAATGGCACTGCAGAGTGAACATCTGTCAGAGGGGCAAAAGGCTTATCTGGCGCCAGCTAGTTTGGCCTTGAAAGCTTGAAGAGCCTTATCTGCCTCTATTGACCTTTCTCTGTGTGCCTTTGCTTAATTTGCCTAGAGCCAATTGCCACCACATTCCTTTCACTGTTTTAGATCCTTTTCCTTTCAGCTGCATTGACAGTTCAAACAATATTAACTGCTATCCAGGTGTTTGCAACTCTCCATGGTGCTTATCATAGTACTTCCACAAAGAGCTCCCACCTAGGAAAAAGTTGGTGTCTGCTGATGAATTGATGAGCTTCTGTTTAATAACCATTGTAGTTTCATTTTTGTCTCGGCCTTCAGGAAGCTAAGAGCTGAGTTTTGCACTCAGTGGTAGCACATTCCCTTGATTCTGTTTCTTAACATTGCTTTTCTCTCTGTGCACTCCCCTTGTTCACACAGCCCCTCCCCATATAGTCTTTTATCACATTTTTTTATTGTTATTAATTTTACTCCTTTTTTAATGCTATACACTTTTGCTTGTATGCTTCAGTGTAAGCTATGTCAAATCCTTTTGCAGGTAGGTGGAGTTTAAATTCTAAATAAAATGAGAAATGTTCAATAAATGTTGACTGAATGGAGAGTATGAGGACTTTAGTCAGGGTGGAGATTTTGGAAAATCATTAGCGTAGAAAATTAATTTTGATGTTCTAGTGTCTATGCTTATAAGTAAGGCTTTTTACACCCAATACTGCACATATTGAATTCAGGGGGGAAAATATGATTTTACTTTCAATTCTTGCTAGTATATAGAAAAATCATTTCCCAACCTTATGAAATAATGGTGCTTGGCATGACAATTGCACATGTTACAGTTGAATATTCTATTTTACTAAGTACTGAAACGGACCGCTCATGAACACTTGTGGGCTTTTTTTTTTTTTTAGCTGAATCTAAATCTGATTTTTAAAAATCGCCGCTTGAGCGCTTGTCTTCTTCAGGTTTCTGAATTCCAGTATCGCTCCTTCAAAGGCATCTCCCAGAGAGAGAGCTCGGCTCATTAACTCAGGGGCGGTACAAAGCATTTTGTTGGTCTACTCACGGCCCTTACTCGGTCTCCCAAGGAGACAAGTTGAATGCCTACTAAGTCATGCTTTTCTATTACTCATTCCGCCTTTTCTCCCAAGGTGGCGTGTAGGAGGTGGTGTGATCGGGCTCGATAAGAATAGGCCTGGCAGTTTTCTGAGGGATAATACTCATCCCTTAGCGTGTTTCAGTTCCGACCGCGCTGTGACGCGCGGTTTCAACGTGTGAGATGTTTCCCAGACGGACAATGACTCCACACTCGGTGGCCTTCCACATTCATCTCAGCTCCTCCGCAGGCGTCGGGACCCCCGCGGTCCCGCCCCGCCCCGCCCCACTTAGCCAAGCTTTGTCCATTTACAAGGCTGGTCATCGGGTTGGTTAGGCACTGCTGCTGCCGGCCGACGCCCTGCGGGGGTCACTCGGGAGGGGCCTCTGGGCGCCCTCTTCGCCCGCCCCGCACCCTCGCCGGCTTCAAGGCCACCAGGGGGCGCTCCGGCGTCTCCGCAGCTTCTCGCCGCAGCCCCTCTCCGCCTCCCCCTGCGATTGGCCGGCCACCCCGAACTCTGCGGTCCGATTGGCCGCTGCCCGTGTCAGTCGCGGGCGCCGGGGCGGGCCGAGGTGACGCGCGGCTGCCGGGCTCGGGGCGGTGTCCGGCGCCGGCGGCTGCGGGAGGAGCTTCGCGAGGACCGACGCGGGGCGGTCAGACGGCGACGGTCCTGGGAGGCGCCAGCGCGAGTCCGAGCTGCTCCCCGCCCGCCGCAGCTGCCATCGCCGGCCCGTCGGCGCGCCCCGGCCTCCCGCGCTCGCGCCCTCCGCCCGCCGCGGCCCTCGATGCGGGGCCGGGCCGCTGCGTGATGGGACTGCGGAGCGGCGTCCTGCGGCTCGCGGCGGCCGCTGCTCACGCGGAGGAGCGTCGGTGCCGGGCCCCCCACACCCCCGCGCGCCGTGGCGCCTGCTGACCCGACCCGCCGGCCGGTGGTCCGCAGCGCGGCTGAGGTAAGGTGGGCGGCGGGCGGCGCGGCGCCGCCGGGCTGGGGAGGGGACCGCCGCGGGGGAGGGGCGGCCGGGCCGGGGTCCGGGCGGGGTCCGGCGGAGGAAGCGCCGGGCCGGGCGGGGGCCGCGGGCACGGAGGGCGCTGCCCGACTGTGGCCCCGGGCGGGGCAGGGGCGCGGCGCGCCCCGGGCTTGGGTCCAGCGGCCTGCTGGGTCCCCCGCGGTGCCCCGCACCAGCTCCGGTTCCCCTGAGCGGCCAGGCTCCGGCAGTGCCCGGCGGTCAGCAGACCCGCCGCTGTCGGGCCGTTCCCGGGGCGCTCTGCGCACGTTGCAGCGTGTGGCCGCGGCGGTGCTCGGGTTCGCAGCCACCCTTTCTTGCTCCCCCGTCCCCTCTGCCCGTTGTGGCTGGCATCGGGGCTTCGGCTGGGAATGTGGTTGTGCCCTTCTGCCGGAGGACGGTGGGAAAGGGCATCGCGTGGCGGGGGTGGGGGGAGCCGATGGCGCAGGGACTGGAGAGGGGAGCGCGACGGAAAGGGAGGGGGCTTGGTGGCTGCCGGCCAGCTGGGGGAAGGCTGCTGTGGTCGAGGCGTGCGGCAGCCCGGGATTACTCTGGCAGCCATATTGGGAGGATGATCTGACAAATCCTTTAGGAGCCAAGTCCGGTTTCTGGAAGGCACCGAGTGACAGCCCTGGCAGCTCTCAGGGTGACTAGCCGCGCCAGAAGCCAAGCTGTGGGGGTTGGGAGGCTGCTCGAGCAAGCCAGTCATTGTTCAGGCAACACAAAACATTCCCGGCCCTGCAGCCAGAGCTGAACTCCCAGATGACTTTCTTCTCGTTGGTAAATTGCTAAATGAGCTTCCGAGGTAGAGTGACTTCAAGATCCCCTTCTCGTTGGGGTGAAATGCTGTGTTTCGGTATTTCTGTTCGGTGGCCCGTGCTGTGGACACGGGATGCCTGGTGATGCCTCACACGTACAGAGGCAGATGGAGGACCGCTGAAGCCAGGTTGCCCAGTACGGAGGCCTCGAGTTAGTGTATTGCGCTGGATGGATAGGTTTTCAAAGTAGCGCAGCGTGCAGAGATGCAGTAAACTCGGAGTCTTAGGATAGCGGCAGGGGCTGGCGGCAGTAATTCTGAGGACGCGGGTTGTCATCTTTGTGGAATCTCGAGGTAGCTGAAATTAGATTGTCAGCGGATCCCTCGCTCACGTCTCCCTCACTGTCCTCGGCAGCTGTTGTGCCGACGCTGAACATGTTGCCCTGTGTCACAGATGTATCTGAGCCCAAGGAAAGTAAGGTGACTGGATTGGGCTAGCTCTTGAGAAGTGATATCATGGTGGATATTTTATTTAAACGCTGGCATTTTGTCAGCTGAGCTTAGTCATAATAAAATCTTAGCTCGTGTTCCCCTCTGAGAAGTGAGTGATGCCTTCTAGTTGACTTGATGTGGTTGCTGAATTAGGAGGCAGGTGGACTTGGTAATGTCTGCTTTAAGGATGGAATATGTAGATTGCGCACATGTTGGCATCGTAAAGCAGATCTGGAAATGGTTAATAACTGCATTCAGCCTGAGCCTGTAAATCTGTCTCTTGCTACATCCTGGATGTGGACAGGACCTGGAGAGTGGCTTGCCCACCCTCTTTGTGCTCTTTGCTTTCATTCAAACTCCATTTCTTGATAAATTCCTGTAACTTCTTAAGTTGAAGTGCTTACAAATTTTCAGATAAGGTTTTCTAAGAAAAATCGTAACACTTTTAAAATTTTTATAATTAAGCTTTCCTTTTAAAACTTGTTTAATGAAAACTGGCTTCAACAGAAGCTGGAGTTTTTTGTGTTACATTAATGTGAGAGAAATACAGAATGTCTGCTTTAAAATTCCATGCCCCAGTTAAGAAATATTTCTAGGTTTAAAATTTTTACTGTTACTCTATTAGTAAAAAGATCTGAAGAGTTGTGGTTGAATATAATTTCAGCATTTGGTAAAATCAGACCTGATTGTGAATCTGATTTGGAGGCAAGATTTTATGAATCTGTGCAGCTCTGCTCTGATGAATGTTTTTCCAAAATGTGTCCAATTAGGTACAGCTTCTAAGGCTTAGAACAGACTGTTTTTCCTTTTCAAGACCGGATATGAATGCAGTTTTCCTTTTTTCTTTCTTTCCTCTTTCCCATTTGGAATTTGTGCAGGGAATAAACTCCTGAGAAATGTGCCAACAGACTCCAAGGTGAAGCTTTCTAGCCCGTTCCCCTGCTCTGGTCTTGTCCTGGGTATAGAGTAAAGGGCAGCAGTGGGCTCCCTGCCTTCTTGTTTGTAAACCCCTTCCCAGGCTGCTAATCACAGCAGGTCTTTTCCAGGCATGAGCATCTCTCTTTGGTCTTGTAAACTAATATGGTATAATTTCACAGGGCTCTGAACTGAAAGGTTTATAGCTTGTCTGCTTTGTATAGATCTCTTTGAAAGACGGCCTTGTTGGAACAGATATTGGTGAATTTCTGGAGTCCATATAAGAGTGTGTATAAGTATACATAGTTTTGGGGCTGGCCTGGTGGCGCAGTGGTTAAGTTCATATGCTCGGCTTCCGCGGCCTGGGGTTTGCAGGTCAGATCCTGGGCATGAACCTAGCACTGCTTGTCAAGCCATGCTGTGGCGGCATCCCACATAAAATAGAGGAAGATGGGCATAGATGTTAGCTCAGGGCCAAACTTCCTCACAAAAAGAAAAAAACAAAAGCATATAGTCTGGAATGTAGAGAAAGACAAGTAACCAAATAAGTAAAATAAAGATTCAATTAAAAAAAATACATATATACACACACATAGTTCTAGAACTGTTTTTCCATGCCACTCATCCCTGTAGAAGACAAATGAAACACATGTGACTGTGATAGGTGATAGGGAAAACCTGCAAAAGGTGCCTTGGACTTTTCTCTGAGTTGGACTTTTTGCTTAATGGCCCAGTGATTCATGTGTGCTCACTTTTACGACATTCATTACCAGTTAATTGAGAGTGCATATAGAGATGTAGTTCTTTACTCTCAAGGAGCTTATGCTTTGCCATTTATGTATAGATATGCTAAGATAAGGTTAACTTCGGCTCTTTTCTGGTTGTTGGTTTTTTTGTTTTTTTGGTAAGGAAGATTGGCCCTGAGCGAACATCATTGCCAATCTTTCTCTATTCTGTATGTGGGACACTGCCACAGCATGGCTCAATGGATGGTGCATATGTCCATACCCGGGATGTGAACCTGTGAACCCTGGGCTGCTGAAGCAGCGCATGCAAACTTAACCACTATGCCAGCAGTCCAGCCCCTCCTTCCTGTTTTAATACAATTTAGTGTACCACCATAGCGGTTTCTGTGATTTTTAGTCAGTCTTTTTCCCCTTTGTATTGCCATATAATACTTACTATCTAATAATTCAATTGGTACTTTTATGATTGTTTTGTGGTTATTTGTAGATATTTTTAATCACAAGATTATAAATGTCTGATGGATTTTAAAATATTTTTTGTTTAATATCATATTCTTTACACCAAAGCTTATCATTTAACTATACCATCTTTTAGCGTTGTTCTGTTTGATGATTTTGATACTTGGCTTAGTTCCCCTTTCCATCCAGATTTCTGACATCATCCTGGTGGATGTCAATGACTGTAAACAAGAACAACGATGATAAAATAGTGTGCTTATATTGAGCTCTGTGTCAGGCTCTTTTCTAAGCAGTTTACATTTATTCACTAATTTAATCCTTATGAGAACCTTATAACAGCAATCCTTATAAAACAGATACTATTATCTCCATTTTATAGATGAAGAAACTGAGACAGAGGCTGAGTGACTTCCCCGAGGTCACTAGAAGTAGTAAAGTAATCACTCTGCTGAACTTCCTTTGTAACAGCCCTTACCCCTAAAATTCTTTGACTTCAGCTCAAGTAAATGTTGGCTTTATTCTGTTTTGGTAACTCAGTATTGTGGCCACAGCTAACATGTCATCACCTTCAGATCTATCTTCAAATCTCAAATTCACCTTCAGATCTTTTTTTTTTTTAAGGACTTTATTTATTTATTTATTTAATTTTTTTTGAGGAAGACTAGCCCTGAGCTAACATCTGCTGCCAATCCTTCACTTTTTTTTCTTTTTGGTGAGGAAGATTGGCCCTGAGCTAACATCTGTGCCCGTCTTCCTCTATTTTATGTGGGGATGCCTACCACATCATGGCTTGACAGGCCGTGTGTAGGTCCGCACCTGGGATCTGAACTGGTGAACCTTGGGCTGCTGAAGTGGAATGTGCGAACTTAACCACTGTGCCACGGGGCCGACCCCAACCCTCAGCTATTTTCTTACTAGCATTTGCAGTTTTTTTTTTTTTTTTGAGGAAGTTTAGCCCTGAGCTAACTGCTGCCAATCCTCCTCTTTTTGCTGAGAAAGACGGGCCCTGAGCTAACATCCATGCCCATCTTCCTCTACTTTATATATGGGATGCCCACCACAGCGTGGCTTTTGCCAAGCTGTGCCATGACTGCTCCTGGGATCCAAACTGGCGAACCCTGGGCCGCTGAGAAGCGCAATGTGCGAACTTAACTGCTTTGCCACTGGGCCAGCCCTGCGTTTGCAGTTTTTAATTCTTTCTTTTTTGGCAAAACCCGCTATGCAGATGCCAGCCTTCCATCATTCCTACCATCCATACCCTCTATTTTTACTTTCTGTCCTGGATAAACCTCGCATAGTGCTGGGGATTAGTGCCACAATTAACGTGTAGTCTTAGGTCTCCCCTGAGTCTGTCTTTGGTGTCTGTTGAAACGATTCTGCTCAGTTTCCTCCCCCGTTCTCCACCGTGGCTTTTCTAAAATCATGACCACTTTACTCAAGCCTCCCTCTGCCCCAGCTTGGCATTAAACCTTACCTACTGCCTCACAGGAAAAAAAGGCATGAGCTCCCTCAGCTTCCTCTTCCTCTGCTTACAGACTTCTCTGCCTTGCTTCTTACCCTCTTTCCTCCAGTCTTAGAGTAAAGGTTGCTCTCCTTGACTTCAGCTAATCCCTTGGCCTGTGTTCTGGAGATCACTGCCTTCTTTACGGACTTACTGTATTGGTTACTCCCCTTTTCCTCTTTCACTGACTGTTTCCCCACAGTTCCCTGAATACACCAGGCACAGTCCCACCTGAGGGCCTTTGCTCTGACTTACTCTTCTGCTTGGAACACTTCCCCTGAAATCTGCCTGGCTAACTCCTTCACCGCCTTCAAGTCTTTGCTTAACCCTCCCCACCTCAGCAGGCCTGCCCTGACCTCCTGCACCTGCCCAGCCCTCCTCCCCACCGCACTCTGGAGCCCCCTGACTTTGCTGTACTTTTCCTTCCTCATAAAGGTTGTTAACACCTAACATTCTGTATAACTTACTTATTATTTTAATGCCCTCATTCCCCCTACCAAAATGTAAGCTCCTCCGTGGCGGAGTTGTTTATCTTTTTTGTTCCCTGATTTATCCCAGACTCCTGGAACTGCCTGTCGCATCACAGGCACCTAATAAACAGCTGCTGAATAAAGTATAGAAACATGCAAGTCTTTTCTATTAGAAAAAAGGGATGGGGGGAGAGGAAAATCCCTCCATTCCTGTTCCCTCCGAGCTGTCTCTCTTGCCCCTCACAGCTAGGTTCTGCCGCGAAGATACTTGGTTGCATTTCCACGTCCTTGCTTCCTAATTACTCCCCACCCCGCCAGACTGGCTTCGGTGACCCTCACTTTACTGACTGCTCTTGCTTTGGTTTCCAGCCCTTTATTGCTGAAGCCTCAGGGCTGGTTTCACACCTTTGCAGTATTGAAAGTATTGCTCACTTCACTCCTGCCTTCATTGAACATTTGTCTGCTTCTGTTTTGGTGGGGCTGGCTTCAGTCTCTTAGGCCTCCTGCTTTTCTGGCCACTCAGACAGCCATCAAATTCATTCAACACAGATTTTTGTATAACTTTTAGAAGCTTACTTTGTTTTTACGAACTAGAATTTTGACTACATATTTACAATGTTGAAATAAATAGCAGAATAGGCTATTACAGGGAAGTTTTATTTATTTATAATTTGTACCACTTACTGCTTCTGAAGCCACCCCTGGTGTTCTAGTGGTTAGGATTCAGCGCTCTCACTGCTGTGGCCTGTGTTTGTTTCTTGATCAGGGAACTATACCACTCATCTGTCAGTTGTCATACTGTGATAACTGTGTGTTGCCGTGATGCTGAAAGCTATGCCACTGGTGTTTCAAATACCAGCAGGGTCATCCATGGTGGACAGGTTTCTGCAGAGCTTCTAGACTAAGACTCAGAAGAAGGATCTGGCCACCCACTTCCAAAAAATTGGTCATGAAAACTCTATGAATAGCAGCAAAGTGTTGTCTGATGGAGCGCCAAAATGTGAAAGGATGGCACAAAAAGGCTGGGCAGGGTTCCACTCTGCTGTACACAGGGTTGCTAGGAGTTGGAATTGACTTGATGGCACTAACAACAAAAACCGCTTCTAAAAAGGATTTGAACAGTTTACTACAAATACCATATATACACTGAGACTGTTAAAATATAGATAAGAGGGGCCGGCCTGGTGGCGTAGTGGTGAAGTTCACGTGCTCTGCTTGGTGGCCCAGAGTTTGCAGATTTGGATCCTGGGTGCAGACCTGCACACCACTCATCAAGCCATGCTGTGGCAGCATCCCACCTACAAAGTAGAGGAAGATTGGCACAGATGTTAGCTCAGGGCCAATCTTCCTCACTGAAAACAATTTGTATATATATATATATGTGTGTGTGTGTATATATATATATACGTATATATATAGGTAAGAAACAAAAATTTTTGTAAAAGGAGAAAAAATAAATATACAAATTGCAGCAATTTATATAATGTGGTTATTGTAATTTAGTTTTGAAACTTTTGGAAGTCAAGGTAAAAAGGGAAAGATAAATTATACAATTTTCTTTCTAGTACAAGAAAGCCTACTGGTTCGTCAACAGAGACTTTTTTTCTCTCTGGTAATAAATTCTAAAGAAATTCTAAGAGAAAAGTGTTACCAACATCGTGGTACAAGGACATACATACTAAATCTTTTCAACGAAAGGATGAACTGTTCTTCAAAGATGTTTTTAAAAAAAGTAATCGACTTGCTTTCCAAACTGAGAATAAAACCTTAAAATGTAACTAAAGTCTTTTCTATGAAGAATATGACTAATGTGGTTCGGGTGTTTGACTTTATATGAAGATAAAGCTGAGTATCCCAGCAGAAAACTCATTATTTAACCCTGGTGAGAGCCTGGAATACTTGTGCTCTGTGTTGTCATCTAAATGAAAACATACCTTTTAAACTTTGGGTACCGGTTTATCATGTGGCAAAGTTGACACATTGTTGACACATGGAAAAGGGTGACCTGCATTCTTGCCCAGATACTGAACTACCGCCCAGGCAAGTAGCTGCAAAGGTATGGTCAGGGCAAGATTGCAGAAAGAAAGAAGCTTGAGTTAACCTCTGAAACGTAACGTTTCTACACCATAGCTGAACTGAGTTCATTTTGGCCTGGACGATTCCAGGAGTAGGTGTTGTCATCCACTTTGACAATGCAAGAACTTCAGTGGAATGTTGGGATTTGAGTGGCAGAGTTCCCAGTGGGTCTGCCAAAATAAAATTATAGGATGTAGCTTCAGATGTTAGAATGAATTGACTTACTAGATAGAGTTTAGTATTAACCATCCAAACTTTTAAAGAAAAGAAAAAATGAAAAAAATCTTTTTCAATTAGAATAGTTCGTTTTAAGCCCTAGGCCATAGGAGCTGTTGTTTCTTGATGTACCTCTTGGTTTGTGGGAGTAAAATCTGTTGCCAGTGAAAAGGAGGATTCTTGACTTCTTAATTGCAGTGGCAGGAGGACACGTGTCTAATAAATCTAAAAATTGTATCAGGTTATTTTAAATAGTAGTTAAAAGAAAACAGTTGGGGAGCCTGTCTGAGCTAGTTTATAGTTTAGCCCTATTTGAGACTGAAAATCTGATCTGTCAGGAGACTCCTCCTGAGCAGTCTGATTTTTGGTATTGGGTTAGAATTCAGAAGGAAGATTTTCTAACATGTGATCCATTTTGAGATTTCACTGCTTGGCTCATGGCTGATTTTTATCCATAGAATCAAAGAGCAAGAAGAGACAGGTAATTCATACACACACAAAAATAAAATTCTTACTCTTTTTTGGGCCATTTTATCAGTATAACCATGGTCACTGACAAATATTGGGTCCTAAAACCTGTTTAGTGCTCACGGAACGTATTGGACTGAGAGATGCAAAATTTATAATAACAAGGGAATTTTCATAGCATCTCAAAATGGGCTCACTAGTTACAAATATTTACTTTTGGGTACCCGCTCATTCTTTAAGTTATAATTCATTCTTTAGAATGTAATTCAGTGGAAAAGATGATCTTTTAAATAGAATGCTTGTTGATATTGTAAATTTGCTGCTGTGTTGCAAATTGTGTGACTATTGAATTTAAAAGACTGAATTTTTTGGTTAAATTCTATTTTCAATTGTGACAGACATGTACTGAATAAAGTATCGATATGTGAGAGTTAAGTGAACTAATTACAACATAAGACAGACTGAACTAAGGAGAAAAATGAGGAATCAACACATTTTGGTATGACTTTTGGCTCAGAAAGAGGGACATTAAGGAATGGATGACTTAATGCTTCCTGTCTTATGGTGACATTTGACCTTGTCCTCAAAAGATATGTACTTGCAAATAGGTTGAGAAGGGAGATTGAGCTTCCAGGGGTCGTGTGTTCGGTGAGGACGCTTGGTGGAGAAGAAGGCTTAAGGTTGGCAGTAGAACAGAGATGAGGGACAGAGGTCGGACCGTGGAGGCCCTTGAATTTTAGGTTATGTTCTGAGGGATGGAAGCCAGTTGAAAGTTTTTAAGGAGAGGGAGTGACATGAACTGACCTCTGTTTTAGGAATATAATCCTGGCTGTTTTCTGTAGAAAAGAGATAATACAAAAACAAACCAACCAAAAAACTAGTCTTATTTTGTTCTTGTTGATTCACTTTGCTGAAAGGTCAATTTGAAGGTTAGCCGTCTTCTTAGGCTCCTAATAATGCAGGGTACTTCTGAGGGCAAGTGAGAATTGCATAAGATCCAAGTTAAGCATTTGGGCAAAAATTTAGAAAAATTCAAATGAATGAGACCTGAATGTTTTATTGTCCCTTTATTGTTAGTGAATGAGTCTGGAATTTTTGCTCCATTCCGCTTTCCTAATGCTTCTAATTCTATGTCATAAGGGAGGAAAACTGGTCAGAGGAACAGTCTAAAACTGAGGCTGTGTAAGTGATTTAGAGTATGTATGGTTGCCTTTCCTACCTACCTTTCTTCCTTTGCGTTTTCAAAACTTGGAAAATGTATTTTTATAAAAGCTGATTATAAGAAGTATTGTTTTCCTTTAATGTCTTAAAAATATTCTGTAATTATTGTTTCTCACTGGAGTTTAAATTTGATTTCAGATTTATATAATTGGTAATATTTTTAAACAATCAGGAAGTTTTGAACCTGTGATTCTTTGATGGGCATCTGTTATAAGAGAGATATTGTTTATAGTAGTAGGAAAGTAACAGAGTAACACTTTCTGTAGTCCACTTAGTTTCCTATTACTGTGTAAAATTTTAACTCATTTGTGAAGAGGATTGCAATTTTACCACAGGACAGTTAAGTCAGAAAATATATATATTTAGATTCAGGTTGTTTTGGGAAAGTAATTTAAAAATGTATATATCACCTCCAGAAAAGAATGACTGTTAGCTTTTTTAATTAGGAAGGAATTTGAAATTAATTTTATCCTTTTTTCTTTTGATCAAATGACCTGTCTCTATTTTGGAACAGCTTATGTTTTTATTAATGCTATTCAAACATCAGTTTGTTGACACACAGTAGCTAGGAATTCAACCAAAATATTTCATCTACTGTATCCAAGATCCTCTGATGGAGGGAATTAGAAACATGACTAAGATTGTGTTCTTGTCCTCAAGGAACTTAAAATCTACAGCAGAGATAAAAAAAAAGCAAATAACTTATTCTGCCCAAGGTAAGGTCAGGGAATTGAAAAAGTATTAAACGGAGAAGCATTTCCATTTGGTTTGGGAGATGAGGAGACTCTATGAAGGCATTATTATTTTTTCCTCCTTTATTTATTTATTTATTTTTGCTTGAGGAAGATTGTCCCTTAGCTAACATCTGTGCCAGTCGTCCTCTATTTTGTATGTGGGACACCTCCACAGCATGGCTTGGTGAGCCGTGTGTAGGTCCATACCCAGGATCTGAACCTACAAATCCTGGGCCTCCAAAGCGGTGTATGTGAACTTAATCACTATGCCATTGGGCCGGCCCCTCCTTTTTAAAATTTAACTTAATTTAATGTTTTTTATCGAGGTAGCATTGGTTTATAACATTATATAAATTTCAGGTGTACATCATTATATTTCGATTTCTGTGTAGATTACATCATGTTCACCACCCAAAGACTAATTACCATCCATTACCATACATATGTGCCAATCACCCCTTTCGCCCTCCTCTTCCCCTCTTCCCACCAATCTAGTCTCTGTCTCTATATGTCTGTTTGTTTTTGTTTTTATCTTCTATTTATGAGTCAGATAATACAGTATTTGAATTTCTCCCTCTGACTTACTTCACTTACCATAATGCCGTCAAGGTCCATCCATGTTCTGGCAAATGGCAAGATTTCATCATTTTTTATTGCTGAGTAGTATTTCATCGTGTGTATATATCATAGCTTCTTTATCCATTTGTCCCTTGATGAGCACGAAGGCTGCTTCAAAGTCTTGGCTATTGTGAATAGTGACACAGTGAACATAGGGGTGCATATATCTTTATGCATTTTTATTTTCATGTTCTTTGGATAAATACCCAGCAGTGGAGTAACTGGATTGCATGTTAGTTCTATTCTTAATTTTTTGAGGAATCTCCTTACTGTTTTCTATAGTGTTTGCACCAGTTTGCACTCCTACCAGCAGTGTATGAGAGTTCCTTTTTCTCCACGTCCTTTCCAACACTTGTTTCTTGTTTTGTTAATTATAGCCATTCTGTCTAGGGTGAGGTGATATCTCATTGCAGGTTTTTTTTTGCAGAGGAAAATTTTTTTTTGCCCTGACCTAACATCAGTTGCCAATTTCCTTCTCTTTTTGCTTGAGTGACATTTGTGCCAGTCTTCCTTCATTTTATATGTGGGTCGCCACCACAGCATGGCTGACAAGTGGTGTAGATCCGTCCCTGGGATCTGAACCTGCGAACCTGGGCCACCAAAGCAGAGCCCACTGAACTTAAACCACTACGGCATGGAACTGACCCCTCATTGTAGTTTTTATTTGCGTTTCCTAATAATTAGTGATGCAGAACATTTTTTCATGTGCCTGTTGGCCATCTGTATATTTTCTTTGGAAAAATGTCTGTTCAGATCTTCTGCCCATTTTTTAATTGGGTTGTTTGTTTTGTTGTTGTTGAAATGTATGAGTTCTTTATGTATATAAAAGGCTTCGGGGTGTAGCTCAGGGGTAGAGCACTTGACTGAAGTCTTTAGAGATGGGTAGCCTATGAAAAGTTCTGGAAGAATAAGTTGAATTTTGAGAACAGGAGAGGAGGAAGGGCACAGTGGGTAGAGGGAACATTGGAGAAAAGACACAGGGCCAGAAATGCTTTCGGGAAGCCCTGTGGTGGGTGGTTAAGGAATGTAGATGGAAGGCATGTTTTGTGGGCTTGTAAAAATAGGTGGTTTATGTTGCAGAACACATTGAAGGCCAGTGTGGGGAGTTCAGACATTATTTGGTAGACAGCAGAGAAACTTTGAGGATTTTTAAGTTGACAGTGATGTGAATGGACCCGTGCTTCAGGAAGATGAATCTGGCAGTATTGTGTAGTATGGTTGGAGGAGGAGGAAGGAGGAGAAAGTGATTAAGAAGGTTAACAGCATTGAGTGAGAAGTATTGAAGGCCTAAAAGGGATGTTGGTGATAGAAATGGGAAGAGAGATTTTATAGGTAGAAGCAGCCGTGTGATTTGGCAGTTGATTAGATGGATAGAGGAAGCAAGCTTTTTGGCTTTTGTGGGAACAGGGGAATGGTGAGAACATTAAAAGAAATAGAAAAGAGGCAGAAGAGCTGGTGTTGTTTGGGAGAGGTGGGGAGAGATTTGGCTTTGGTTGTGTTAGGTTGAATGAAATGCTCACAGGATAACTAGGTAGAGGAGTCAGTCTATTGAAAAGTGTGTGTGGGGGGGACATTAGATACTGGACATGATAATGTTTTGGTTCCTAGTTACAAATGCATACTACTTAAATATCTAAAACCCAGCAAGAAGGTTTCAGCCTTTCTTGTCTGTTTTTAGGTCAGTCAGCAGCATTTTTATGGGGCCTGAATAGAAGACAAAAGAAGAGAGTTTTGTTTTTTTAAATTTAAATAGCTATAATACTTAATAATTGTCTAAATTTTGGCAAGCTTGTTTGTTGTATCTTCCCCTAACAAATTCCTTAATATCATCTGATGCCCAGTCCATGTTCAGACTTACCTGATTATCTAAAAAATGTCTTTTTACAGATTTTCTTGATTAAAAAATCATTGCTTTTAGTTGGTAACTAACACAAGTCTCTTTTATTACCCCCTTCCCAATTTATGCTATTTATTTGAAGAAACTGGGTCACTTGACGTGTAGATTTTTTCATATTCTGGGTTTGGCTGATTGCATCTTTTAGGTGTCATTTAAATTGTTTCTTTGCTCCCTCTATGTCCTGTAAACTGACGGTTAGCTTTGAGGTTTGATTCTATTCCGTTTTTTTAAGGTGGTAGGATAAGAATACTTACTAGGTGGTACTGTGTGTTGCCCGTTGGAGCGCATCAGGAGGCACAGACCACCTACATGTCCCATTTTTAGTAAGTTAAGATTGGTCATATTTGGGCCAGATGTTGTCAGCCTAATCCATACAATATAATGTTCTCACATCAACCAACCTGTTGTCTAAGGCTTTTTTAGTAGCCAGTGATGATTGTTGCAGAGAACCTTTATATCAGTTGGATTGGAAAATGGTGACGTGCTAATTCTGTCGTTTCTTCTACATTTGTTAGCTGGAATTTTTCTGTAAAGAAGACCTTGTCCTACTTGACTATTTGGCTATCCTGGAATATAGTTTACACAGGATATAGAAACTGGATGTATGGTCAATTCTTTTGTTTTATTTGCCAGTTTTCAGAATAATGAGGTTTTTAAAAGTATCATTATGAACTCATGACTTTATGTATTTGACATTTTTCAGTCCATTTGCAGTCTGTCTGTATGTATTTTTATGCTCTAATTATCTCATCTTTGGCCAGTGGGAATCCCTTTAAGCTGGCACATGTGTCCTTTTGCCATGACCCCATTCATCTTTGATAGGTTTCTTGCTTGTAGTCACACTAAAATGTCCCAGGATCGTCTTGAAATTTCTTGCCCAGACTTGGAATTTTTTCAGGGAGCTCAACTTCAAAGAGATTTTTGAGAGGAAAAGATTTTCACTTTGGGAAGCTGTTAAAGAATAATACAAGAGAGAATGCAGTCATGTAAAATGATAGCGATATTCTCATAATGAGTTGGGGGCTTATAAGTGCTGTAGGAAATACCAGTGATTCTTGGGATGTTTGAGTAGTCATTTTGAAAGAGGTAAGACTGGAACTGGGCCATCAAATAGAAGAGAAAATAAAAATTCGTATACCCATTGTAGGGGCAAAATTGTTAGGAGATGTGAAAGAACATGTGTGTGGGCTAGTGAAGGAGCTTGACTAGAACACAGAACTTGACTTTGGTCTTGATCTTGTGAACACTGGAGAGTAAGAGAAGATTCTTGAGTCTGGAAGTGAAGTTGAAAGTAAAGCTTTAGAAAAGTTAACATTGTAGCAGGGTTAAGCAGTTGCATAAAGCAGGGTTCTCAGCTGGAGATTTGCAGCATAATCTTTTGAAAATGGAGAAAAGAAACCCATACCTGGGGTCTGTCTCAAAACCATTAAATACCAGGCTTGGGGAGTCTAGGCTCATTTGCTTTTCAAAAGACCCCTGTGTGATTCTCTTTTGTGCAACCATATTTAAGGCCTATTGGATTAAAACTAAAAGCTCAAAGATCAGTTCCACTATTCCAAGTATGCTAGGCATGAGGTAGTAAGGACAAGGATAGGGTAATGGCAATGGGAATAAGAAGAAGGAAGGGATAGAAAAATGCAAATTTATGTTTCAAAAGTTTTCCAATGGTATTTCATTAATAGTGTTAAAACTAATAAAAGGATTCAAAGAGAAAAACAAAGATGACACCAAGATTTAAGGTATAGGACCACATAGAAGGGAAGATTGGTGGAGGTTGCTGGTTTCGGGTAGAAGATAATGGGACATGTTGAATGTTGAGATGTTGGCTGTATATCAGAGTGAACTCTGGGAGGTTGAAATATGTTCTGTTTCTTGCTTTTTCTGAATGCTTCATTCGCTCTCTTTTGGCAGAGTACTCAACTAGTGACTATATGTAATGCTATATTGATTGGGAGCGTTAATAACTAAGCTTAGATTTGATAAATGTGTTCACAATAAATGTTTGATATATTTAAAAAAGAACAATCTGTTTAATATAAAATGAAATGGAAAACAGATGGAAAAAACACTGCAGCAAATATAAAAAGATTAGTATGAATAAATACTGTAATCATTTGAAACAAAAACAAAAATAGTCCATAAACCAGGCACAGAACTTGAACAGATAATTGTCACAACTGGGAAATATAGTTCATTAATTCATCCCTTCAACAAACATGTACTGAGCTCTTTCTTCAGGTACTGTTCTAAGTGCTAGCAGACAAGATTTCTGAGCATCCTCTTGTTGGTGTGAGAGACGAAAATTTCAAACAGTGATAGTGCTGTTAAGAAACTAAAATAGGGTAATGAGGTAGAGAGTGGCTTTTTGGTTTTTATTTGGTTTGTTTTATTTATTTATTTTTGCCTTTTCCTATGGAAAGCATTAGTAGTTATGTAGCTGGAGATCAGCATTCCTAATCTCTACTTAATTGTGTGGAAAAAGATTGGTCAGATTTAAGTTCTGCTGGGGTACCCTGGTAATTGGATTCTAAGTATTCTTCTTTCTTAGTTTTTTCTTTTGTTTCGTTCTTCTTGAAGATGTTTATATAATGCATAGAGTACAGATTGAGATTTGTTGTTTCTTGTGGAAATTACTTATGTGGGTTCTTTTCACAGAGTAGTGTTTGTTTTGTTCTGTTGGGAAGGAATCTCTTCCTCTGAAAAATGTTCACATTTTTTCCTGTGCCTTCATTCAGTAGTGAAATGTAGTGATTTGATTCTGCCATGAGTTAGGGGCACATCAGAGGATAGAAGCTGAGTCTCTTGGAACCTTCTCTGCTTGTTGTACAGGATGGTTTTGAGGGTCATATGAGATACACGTGAAAGGAGTTATCAATATTAAAGGAATCCCTGGATGCTTAGAAGTTAAAGGAGCTAGCTAGAGCTTGTCTTTGTCCTTTGCTGTTGAATTATATATCACGTAACTGAATGTTTCAAGCTGTAATTAAAGTATAGAAAGTTTAGTGCCTTTCTTCAAAGAAAGATAATGTCACAGTAGTAAGTCGTTTTGCAGATAGGAAGTTGCTTGTGTAAGAACTCTAACAAATAAACATTTTGTGTTTTTCATGTATTACTGAAGATCGATTGGGAAAAACAGCAAGAAAGACACGGTAATTTGCAGAGATATTTTTATGATTAAGTTTAGGGACTTTTTAGGGAGGATAAAGAGATAATGGAATAGGAAAACAAATTTCAGTCTTTAACTTCTGTTTGATAATTTACTGTTGAGAATATAAGATTTATAGGGAAGAAAAGGGATGAGGTTTTTAGAAATGGAAACAGAAATAGTACTAAGATAGAAGATAATAGCTCTTAGCTCAAGTTAGCCCATGCATTCTTTAATTCTGACTACCTTGTATGGAATTTTTTCTTTTTAAAGGAAACTTGAACGTAACTTAAAAAGAAGTTTTGATTCTTTATTTCTGGACTACGTATATATAGCAAGACCATCAGAATGTCGGGAGCCTCAGTGAAGGTGGCTGTTCGCGTGCGGCCCTTCAATTCTCGAGAGACCAGCAAAGAGTCCAAGTGCATCATTCAGATGCAGGGCAACTCAACCAGTGAGTACATGTTGTTTTGTATCAGTTATACTCAGCTTCCATCCTTCCTTTTCCTTCTGCAGTGATCAGAATAAATGAACATCTGGATAGAATGATCCATTGAATGTTTTCCCCCTGTGATATTTTCCCCCTGTGATATGTTTAAATACGGACTGTTTTTTGTTCTTTACAATTGAGAAATCCCTGGAGAACTGAACTAATTTATCTAGTGTTAAGTTGAAATCTTAATGATAAATACTAAAGGTGTAAGCAGTGATTTTTAGTAAATGATGACATGAAATATGCCTTTTGAGGCTCCAGGATGATTTTTCTTTCTTGATTTTAAATAGCACTCGAGGGTGCCAAGATGGTCTTAAAACTTACTCTGCTTCCTTACAATGATTCTTTGAGTTGAACAACAGATGTAGCTATAATAGATAGTAAACTTATAAATTATTACTAAAATTAGCAGTCCTAATGGTTTCCTAGTTTGTTTCTCTATATAATTACTTAGGTGAAAAATGACTTAAGCTGGTTTCTTTTGTATTTGCATGAATAATTACTTGAAATTGATCTGTAGGCAAATTAGTACTTAAAATAGTGGTAAGTTCTACCATTTTGAAACCTGTAACTTTGTGATAAAACGGAATCATCGTTCTTTCAGACACAAGTTAATGCTGAATTGTTGGGGAAACCATTCTGATCTCATCTATTTATGGGCCATTTGCCAGTGTTCTGTGTAGAGGATTCTACCAGTGGGAAATAAAATTATATATTTCTATATGTAAGATGCACAATGTGATGTTTTGATATATGTATACATTGTGAAATAATTACTACAATCACACTAATTAACAGATTCATCACCTCTCATGGTTACCGTTTTTGTTTTGTGGTAAGAACACTTGAGATCTACTCTCTGAGCAAATTTTAAGTATACGTTATTATTAACTATAGTCACCATGCTGCACGTCAGGTCTCCAGAACTTACTCGTCTGATAACTGAAAGTTTGTACCCTTTGATCAATATCTTCCCTCCTCCCCCACCCCCCAGCCTCTGGTAACCACCATTCTGTTCTCTGTTAATATGAGCTTGACTGTTTTTTCAGATTCCTCGTGTACAACTTTGAGCTTTCTATTGCTCATACACTTCTTTGAACTTGGTAAAGAGAACTTGGAACAATCTATTGTTAAAAAGAAAGATTCGAAAGTAGGAGTCTAAACTGTTGTACCATTGTTTGTATTTTACATTTCTTTGTCAGTTGTGCCAGTGAGTCTCTGAGTTATATCCTGTAAATAATTGTAAAAGAAAAAGGGATAGCAAACTGAAGAAGAAAATACGATTCCTAGTTGAACACCTTTTCAGAATAGGGCCATAAATTTTGGAGTTGGTGAAGATATTAGTTCTGGTCACCCATTATTGCTTATCTCCCACAAAAATCTCTCCAGAATTATTGAAAATACAGATATGTGTTTTGATGAAATACTAAAAATGAATGTCTGTTTTTTATTAAAAGTAGTAATTTGTTTAGAATAGGCCTAGGTATATTGTACTAGTTCTATAAAAACCAAGCTGTGGACCACCTTAAGCACAGTGCTGAGCTACCACTGGTTTTTCCGTCATATTTTGTCCAAAACCTTTCTAGAGAACAGGCTGAGTGGCTCTGCTCTGCCTTGCCCTTTCTTTCTTTCCTTTCCTTTTTTTTTCTTCTTCTTCTCCCCAAAGCCCCCCAGTACATAGTTGTATATTCTTTTTTTTTTTTTTTGAGGAAGATTAGCCCTGAGCTAACATCTGCTGCCAATCCTCCTCTTTTGTTTTTGCCGAGGAAGACTGCCCCTAAGCTAACATCTGTGCCCATCTTCCTCTACTTTATATGTGGGGTGCCTACCACAGCATGGCTTGCCAAGTGGTGCCGTGTCCGCACCTGGGATCCAAACCGGTGAACCCCAGGCTGCTGAAGTGGAACATGCGAACTTAACTTCTGTGCCACTGGCCCGGCCCCTATAGTTGTGTATTCTAGTTGTAGGTCCTTCTGGTTGTGCTGTGTGAGACACCGCCTCCACATGACTTGATGAGTGGGGCCATGTCCGCGCCCAGGATCCGAACTGGTGAAGCCCTGGGCCTCTGAAGTGGAGCCCGTAAACTTAACCACTTGGCCATAGGGCCAGCCCCTCCCTTCCTTTTTTGAGAGTCTGCTATAATGTGACTCTGTGGGGATCACAGAGTTGTATGTACCATAGAAGTTTTTAAAGTTTATTGTGGGAGAGACAAGACGTACTAAAATAATGTCTATACAAAGTAAAAGTGATCAAAGTGCTAATTGCCATAAAAAGGGTTTTAAAAAAGTGCAGATGTGAGTTTGGTAAAAGGCACATGTAAGATTCATAGATGATAGGGCATTTCAGCTGGACCTTGAGGAATAAGTAAGGTATAAACTAAACATCCAGTATCTTTGGGGGAGATTTCAGAATTGTAGTTTAATAGAACTTATTAGTGTTGTAAGTGGGTATTGATACTCTCCACCCTCATGTGGCTATAACACATTGCCTCTCTGCACATAGATATTCAGCAAGAGAAATTTGTGGCTTTTAAATTAATATTAGGCTGTTGAAACAAAAATCCTCATTAGATGAATCAGCCTTAGAAAAATTAGGGTTAGTTTATAGCTAAATATTTTGTCATGGCTCAGAGGGTTTGGGGTAGTTTTGGTTCTTTTGAAAGGTGTTTGTTCTTGGAAAGCTGATTATCTAATTGTATGAGAGACATTTTCCTCTAGAATTTTTGGCGTTTTTGTAATGTTTTCTATTTTATATGGCAATTTCGTAGTAATTTGACTAATATGTAATTCAAGTAATTTTTTAATGAGTGTTTTTAAGTGAACTGCTTGCTGCTATGTTTAGAAAGTATTAATGGCTTGTTAAAAAAAAAAAAACCATTCGGCTTAAGTCTGGGAGAGAGCGTGCATTCTGAACCTAGAGTGGTGGCAGAAAATGAAGTGAGTTTGCTGTAGCCACATGTGTTAGCTGCATTAAAAGACTGCTCTCCTGGCAAGCCGGCCTGGACTGCTGCTCACGGGGATTATAGCTGATTGCTCATGGAATGCAGTGGAATGTTCCTGCCACAAGTTCTCTTATGAAAAAGTCTGAGAGGGTGAAGAGTACTTTAGGGAATGTGCCACATCTGAAAACTGAGTAGTAGCTGTTTTATTTAAGCGCTTTCTGATCTTGGAGGGACTATGTTCTATGGCCCAGATAAATGTTACTGCTTTGACATTTTGGAGACCTGAGTGCGTACAAATGGCTTTGTTTAGTAATGTCCCATTATCTTCCAAGTTTCTCCCACTTTGGAAGCCTTTTTTGTTGTCTAATTTTAAAAAGGAAAGTGGGGCAAAATTAATACTCTAACTGCTCACATTTGTGGTTAGGTTACATATGTAAATCTGGAGACTTCGAAACTGCCTAAATTCCCCTCTGAAAAACAGGAGGTGGATAAAGCTGATTCTGAAACACTCCTTCAGGTGATGAAATTGTGATTGTTTGCTTCTTTAACCACAGGAATCTGTCTCCAGCCCTTTGCTAAGTCTCCTTTGTGTATTTATCAGTCTTTCTTTGTCCAGGGTATGTTTTTTTCCAGTACCCAAGTCTTAGTGGGATAGAAGGAACCTTCTTTTGTTTTTGTTTTCTTCCTGTTGTTTACATTTTACATTTTTTTTTAAAGATTTTACTTTTTCCTTTTTCTCCACAAAGCCCCCCGCTACATAGTTGTATATGTTTTTAGTTGTGGGTCCTTCTGGTTGTGGCATGTGGGATGCTGTCTCAGCATGGCTTGATGAGTGGTACCATGTTTGCGCCCAGGATCTGAACCAGCGAAACCCTGGGCCACCGAAGCGGAGCGCGCGAACCTAACCACTCGGCCACAGGGCTGGCCCCTACATTGTACATTTTTAAAGGCTTTTTCATTTACACATGTGCATTTCTAAACCAAATGCTGCACGTCACAACTGGTACACAGAGTGACTTCATGTCCGTTAATGAAAATTTGGCATGGAGAAAGGGCAGGGACGAAATGGAGGTTTGGAAAGGAAGACTTGAAAGGAATTCTTTTAAATCTTTATGCTTTTTCCAGCATAAATTGATAAAATCACATGAAAATAAATATGAATGCATTTAGACTATGAACATTCTGGAAAATAAAGAAGAGGCAAAGAAAAGTCGCGTCTGTTCTTACCTCCTTACGACAGCCTACTGCTGCGTTTTGATGCATTGTTGTTGTTGTTCCCATTAGGTTAAATGGGTAGAATCTTTATGTGATTTTGTGTTCTAGTCTTTTGTTAGTCTTTAGTTTTTTTCTCCTATTAGTATTACCTAATTCTTACTTGCATTTTAGTCTGAGTTTCTTTTCTTGCGGCCTATGGATAGACTTCTGAGTGCCTATCAAGTTGGGAACCCCTTGAAATTATATGCAAAATGTGTTTTATGCATTTTCTTAGAAAGGGGGTAATCACTTTCGATACATTTTTCGTGAGATCTGTGTCCCCAGAAAGGGTTAAGAAGCACTAGCCTAGAATTAGAATAAGGTCTCCTTAAGTCTTTTCCAGGATGAGGTAGGACATAATTAGTGAGATCAGACTAAATCGTAAACTCCATAATAGCATCTACTACATTTACTTAATTGGAGTTGATTGAAACCAATTTTGTCCTTTAGAATGACTTTTGGAATGAGTCGGTAAAGGGAAGGTCCAGATCTTGCACTGTCACTGTCCTCCTCTCCCTATAAGGAGATTGGTGGAAGCTGATGGCAGAGTCCCTCAGCAGTGTCAGGATTGGGGAAGCCTGTGATCTCTAAATCCACCCTTTAGCACAGGCCTGTCTGCTGGCCATTGACTTTGCTGTGGACCTTTTTATACCCTGACCATTCTTCTGCTGCCTCTTGGTTGTTAAAAGCAGCTTTTACCTTCATTTTCCGCAGACCCAAAACATACTTTGTCTTTTTTTCTATATCTGACACAATTTTGTTTCGCAACTTATTAAGTTGACATTCTGGGATGTCTCCCTGTATTTCTTATGTTTTTCTTCTACTGGGATAAAGTTTACAGTCATAAAGAAGGGCATTGGACTACACCTTCTTCTAGTTGAGATACATTAATTTATTGAGCACATTTTTTAAAGTATTCTTTAAGAACATGATTTTAATGGCTGTATAGTATTCTTTTGTATTTATGAACCATAATTTATTTAGCAAATCTCCCATTACCAGACACTTGGGCCTTAAAACTACTTTTTAGGATTGCTGTAAAGAAGACTAAGCAAGCCCCACACAAGTGGGGAAGGAATTGTTTTGTACCTGTCTACCTGGTGTCCCTGCCTGCCTGTCTAATAAATATTTCAAACTCAGCATATCCAAAACTGAATTCCTGATATATCCTCTTCCTATCTGGCTCCCCTGCATTCTCCCTCAGCTCTTTTTGTTGTTGTTGTTGGGGAAGATTCACCCTGAGCTAACATCTGATGCCAGTCCTTCTCTCTTTGCTTGAGGAAGATTTGCCCTGAACTAACATCTGTGCCAGTCTTCCTCTATTTTGTATATGGGTTGCTGCCACAGCATGGCTGCTGACAAGTGATGTAGGTCCATGCCTGGGAGCTGAACCTGGGCTGCTGAAGTAGAGTGTGCTGAACTTAACCACAAGGCGGGGGGGGGGCCAGCCCCCTCCCTCAACTCAATTAATGGCAGCTCTATCTTGGAGTTGCTCAGGGCAAAAATCGTATAAGCATACTTGACTTCTCTCTTAAACTCTATCCATCAGAAAGTCCTGTGGGCTCTGCCTCAGAATATATCCAGAATCTGACCACTTTTCACTCCCTCTCCTGCCACCACCTGCAGTAACCTCCTAACAAGTCTCCTTGTTCCAACCCTTGTCCTCCAGCAGTCTCTTCTCAACAGCAGCTAGAGTGATCCTTTTAGAGTAGAAGTTGGACTGTTGTTTTCCTCAAAACTTGAGAGATGGTTCCCATTTCACTCAGAATAAAAGCTAAAGTCTGTGTAGTGACCTCCCCTCTCACTTTGTCAAACATTTGTAGCTTCCTGGGTCTTTCACTTAATAGTGTATTGGGTACGTTTTTCCCGTGTCTTAAGTATTCTTCAACAACATGATTTTAGTGGTTATATGGTATTCTGTCGAGTTTGTGAATTATACATTAGTTAGCTCATCCTATTTTATCATAAGACACGTGAGCCTTAGGTTCTTCATTTAGAGATGTTGCTAATGCCTACCGAGCCTGCTATCCCAGGGTTGTTGTGAGGATCCAGTGGGATTGGGTGTACAGCATAGAATGGTATTTGAAAAATTATTTGTTAGATTGTTTTTTGTGGTTAGTTTTGGTCCCTAAATTGTTATTTCAATGGGAATATAAATTTAAAGGCAGAAACAATTGAACCTATCACAAAGTTGGAAGAGGCCTTTGGTACAGTGTATTTGGAACTGCTTTTTATTACAGTGTATAATTTAAATTTCTTCAGTTACCTAAATAAGTTGTTTTCATATCCAGATTCCAAAACAGCAAAGAGAGGTGATTGGATAAAATCTTGCAGGAAACCTAGTCAGTCCTCTTTTTTTTTTTTTGAGGAAGATTAGCCCTGAGCTAACTACTGCCAATCTTCCTCTTTTTGCTGAGGAAGACTGCCCCTGAACTAACATCCATGCCCATCTTCCTCTACTTTATACGTGGGACGCCTACCACAGCATGGCTTTTGCCAAGCGGTGCCATGTCCGCACCCGGGATGTGAACCGGTGAACCCCAGGCCGCTGAGAAGCGGAATGTGCGAACTTAACCACTGCGTCACCAGGCGGGCCGCTAGTCAGTCCTTTTTCTTTGCTGCTTTGCATTTTATTGTTCTAGTCTTTTGAGGCTGCCTTAATTAAATCCAAACTGTACTTCATGCAACCTTTATATGTGCATTTGTTGTTTTTTTCAAAGGGGAAGGTAACTTTACCCAGGTTTTTTTTTTAAATGCCTTCTTTGCAATTCTCAGGAGATGTTTTGGAGTCATTTTTTCAAGTCCATGCCAATAACACGATGCTGATTGCTTTTGGTAGTTGCCCAGTGAAGTGTGAAGCGCTGTAGTGGGAGCTAGCAAAGTCTGCAGTGCAGTGCAGTTAGTGAGACTGTGAAAGGGACCACTACTTCTGGTCGTACAGTCGGCAAAGTAGGTAGTCAGAGATTTTTAATAGTATATCAACAATTGTGCTTAGTTTAAGAAAAACATTTCTAGTGGGCTAAGAACTCTTCTTAGTTGCATTGTTTAGGGATGAATGTTCTGTACATATAGGTGGTAGGAATAAGAAATGTGAATTTAGGTTTTGAGAGCATCTATAGGAAATTAGGATTTTGCTGTTCAGCCACTGTGGGCTAGGAGGCCACAAGGCTCTCAGAGTTTAGTCTTGTCTTAGAGATAAATCATCAAAGAAGTGTGGTGACTGTTATGAAAGCATTGACGAGAGACAGCTAAATAATAGAGGGAGGGGTTTGGCGGCAAAAGGTAGGGAATGTCTGGAAAGCCTTTTTGTTTTGGCAGAACATACAGAAGACTGTATGGCCAGAATTAGCAGAAGCTGTGTAAATGAGGAAATGATTTGACTGTATTTACTATTTCCCTGTGACAGTGTTCTGGTCTGATACTGAAGGGCTCCTTTTGTGAATGTTAATAAACCTGAGGAGGCAAAATGGATGAAGGGAAAAACAAAAGCAGGTTTTACTTTTCAAATTGCCTTTTGGGGGAGTGGGAGGGGAACACCATGATTAGTGATTAACAACAACAACAACGATGAACACTTAAACTGTGCCAGCCACAGTTAGGCACTTACGGATTTTAACTCGTTTAATCTTCGCAGTAATCCCATGGCAGATACTCTTATTTTCCCCATTTCACAGATGAGGCCATTGATACTGGCTAATTTGCCTGGGGCCACACGTTTAGGAACTGGGAGAACTGGAAAAGGAAGTCCCTGTCTGACTCCAGAGCCCTCACTGTCAACCTCCGTGCTATACGTATTGCCTCTCAAAACATTTATTGTTTTACTATTGTGTGTAGTAATACTGAAAGTCTATGTCTAATTTGAACTTTTAGATTAAAATTTATTTTGATGTCCCTTCTTGATGCAGGGAAATTGTGAATAAAAAGGGCATTGTTATTAGTTCAGACATCTTTGTGCCACTTAGATTGAACGACAGCTAGGCCTTCGAAATCGTCTCCCTTCAAAACCATTCAAAATTTGCCTAGGAGGAGCAGATTTGTTGTTAATTGAGAATTTAAGGTTTGTTATAGCTAGCGTATTTATTTTATACCCAGTTGATAACATTGTGACACTACAAAGTTGGTAATTTTTTTTTCCTATTGTATATTTATTTTTAATACTCTGGGATTGAGTAAATAGTGAACACATACGATACATTTATCCTGTTTATAAAATTTGGAATCTAAGTTTGTTATTTTAAATGATTAAGGAACTTTATGATTGGAAATCTTTTGCTCAAATCTGCTGTATGGCAATTTGCTTTATGCCATTGTAACATATTTCCAGAAATATATTATTCTGAGTAAGGGAGGGGGCTGCTTATGGGTTTTGGTTTTATGGTTTTGGAATATAAATGGTGTACAAAATACTTTTATTGTGTGCCATTTTTTTAAATTTGGGGTACAAGAAGCTTTTGGGAGAGGAAGTTTATGCTGAAGATGTCACTGGGATTTTTAACAAACCCCAAGCGAGCTGTGTTAGAAAAGTTAATAAAAAGTCACAGTGTTGCCACAATGATATGTTAATTGTAGTTGCAGGCAAAATCTTCAGTAGTTTGCCAACAACAGTATAATTGCTACATAGAGACTTTGAGATGTTAGATAAACAAATTTATTCTGGAGAATAAAAAGGCTTTTAAATACAAATCTTGTTTTGACTGCCTTGTTTTCCAGGGCTTAGTAATTAAAACATTGTTTCTGCATCCTTATGCTGAGGTAGTAAACTTGGAAAGAAGGCAAGGAAAGGGGGCTAAAATTGGGGGTCTTAATATAAGACTTTGTAAGGCTAATTTTGACTTGAAGGGACTCGAAAAAGAGAAGATGGTCTTGTGGGTCATCAGTAAGTTAAAACCTGTGGAACATTTTGTGATAGTCTTTTTAAAGGCATTTGCATTTATCTTGGATAAGGGTCTTCAAGTAAGCCTTTACATGAAAGATGCTGCCCTGTTCGTTGTTTACTCTTCTCCAGCTCTATTAAGGTAATGAATGTCAGCTACAGCATGAGGAATAAACCTTTGAAGACAAAAGGAAAAAGCTGTGAAAGGTGTAGGGAGAGGATAAATGTGGGGTCATCTTCCCTGTAGCCTTGGGAAAAGATAAAATCAGATCTTCAGTTCTGAAGCTGCCTTTTTGATTTATGAAGGGGAACTTCAGAAAAACAGCCTTGAAACCAGACAAGATCTGAATGGCAATGGGAGCTAAGGCCCAGAGGTGAGGGTGAGCAGAATGAGTTATTGGGGAAGTCAGGGGATAGATAGTGTGAACAAAAACTCATTCCTTTGGGGAGTCCAGAAGATGGTTCTGATAATAAGCATTATAATAATTGTAGCTAACGTAGCTAGACTTCCTCCTTGAAACGTTTCCGTCTCTTGGCTCTCAGGACCCCATGCTCTCCTGATTGCCTTCCTTACAGGCCATTCTCTATTCTTCCTTACCTCCTATGTTAAAAGTGCACCAGGACTTTGCCTCTTCTCTGTCTCCAGAGAAGACAGACACTCTACGTGATTTCATTCAGGGTCAAGGCTTTAAATGTCATTGAGATGATGTTGTCTCTCAAGTTTATTTCTCCAGCCTGGACCTCTCTGTAGAGCTCTAGACTGGTCCACCCAGTTGCTAACTTAACTCTACTTGAAAGCCTAAGAAGTATCTCAAACTTAACATGTCCTCAACAGAACTGTTGTTTTCCCTTCCTTGCCTACCTAAAGGGGCTCTTCCTTCATGCTTGCCCATTCTTTTAGTTTCTAAGACCAAAAATATTGGAGTCATTCTTGCCTTCTTTTTCTTTTTTTTTGTAAAGATTTTATTTTTTCCTTTTTCTCCCCAAAGCTCCTCGGTACATAGTTGTATATTCTTCGTTGTGGGTCCCTCCAGTTGTGGCATGTGGGACGCTGCCTCAGCGTGTTTTGATGAGCACTGCCATGTCCGCGCCCAGGATTCGAACCAACGAAACACTGGGACCCCTGCAGCGGAGCGCGCGAACTTAACTGCTTGGCCACGGGGCCGGCCCCTGCCTTCTTTTTCTTACGGGCCACCTGTAATACATTAGTAAGTCCTGTAATCTCTACCTTCACAATCTGTCTTGAATCTGGTTACTTTTTACCATTTCTGCTCTAGTCCAAGACAGTACTGCGGTAGCCTCCTATCTTTCTGCTTCTACTCTTGTTTCTATGCAGTAGTCAGTCATATTTTAGAAATGCAAATCAGATTATGTCACCCCTCTGCTTCAAATCCTTTGTTGGCTTCTTGTCACTTTTAGAATACAACTAAAAATCCTCACCTTGGCCACAGGGCCCCACAGAATTTGGCCTCTGGCTCTCTGATTTCACATCTCATCATTGTTTAACCCTCTGGCTATGCTGGTGGTCTTGCAGTTCCTTAAATGTCATTCAGCTTCCTGCTCAAATATCACCTTCTCAGAGGTGGCAGCCTGCCCACTCTTATCTAAAATAGCCGCCCCTACCACCTCCACTGTCACCTTATATCTCCTAACTCTTCCTTACTTTTCTTCTGCAGCTTATATTATCTCTGTTAGTTAATTATTTGACTTCCTGAGTAGAATGTAAGCTCCTTGAAGGCAGGGACTGATTTTCACTAGATACCTTCTGGCCTGAGGCATGGGAGGCACTCAAATATTTGTGAAATGAAAGAATATTTTGAACATTTCTTTTGGGCTAGGCCCTGAGGTAAATTCTTGACATGGATTAGTCATTCATCCTCACAACAATCCTATGAAGTTGGGCACTATTATTATTGTACCCATTTTACAGATAAGAAAATTGAGGCTTACCAAGTTTGTTATGTGCCCAAGTTATAGATGGACCCTAGGATAATATTGGATACTTAGGGTGGGGTTAGATTAAAGCCTCTATAGTATTCTATTTCCTTCATTACTAAAATCCTTGAAAATGTCTTCTAGAAATATTTTCTAGTTCAACTCACATTTTGATCATTGAATGATGGGTCAAATTGTAAGACAGAATTCACTTTTGGGTTAGGAGATCCAGCGCTTTTGGTATAGGAATGGGTCTTTTTCTTTCCCTGCTCCAACAAATGTCTTCTCTGTAATTGGTCTCCACACTGTAGCCTATAAATGTAATCAAGTCACTCTAGGCTTCTCATTGCTCAGGTGTTCACCAGCTCTTTGACCCTGAGATTTTAGTGCTTTTCTACCCTTTGGGGCTCACTGCACTTGAGTCACACCTGCCAAATCAGTACCTGGATGTCACACACTTCTTTTTGCCCCAGGACTTCCTATTGCAGTTCCCTGGCTTAAGCCGCATATTGCCCAGTGGTTCAGATCCTTAGAGCCAGATGGTTCAGATTTCAGACTAGGCTCTGGCCTTGGGCAAGTGTCTTCATCTCTGTGTCTCAGGTGCTCCAAATGTAAAATGGAGATGATAGCACTGTCTACTTCATGAAGTTATTGTGAGGATTCAATGAGTGAATACATGGAATGCTTTAGCACAGTGCTTGGAACATAGTATGCATTCAGTCAGTGTTAGCTGCTGTTGTTATCACTCCACCTTCCCTAGCTATCTCCTACTTTTCTTTCAGCCCAGCCTTCTCTGTTTCACCATATCAGAGTTTATTGTCTCAAAAATCATCTCTTTTGTATATGTTTGCTTTTTTTTTTTTAAATTTTTTTTTTTTTAAAGATTTTATTTTTTTCCTTTCTCTCCCCAAAGCCCCCCAGTACACAGTTGTATATTCTTCGTTGTGGGTTCTTCTAGTTGTGGCATGTGGGACGCCGCCTCAGCGTGGTTTGATGAGCAGTACCATGTCCGCGCCCAGGATTCGAACCAACGAAACACTGGGCCGCCTGCAGCGGAGCACGCGAACTTAACCACTCGGCCACGGGGCCAGCCCCTGTATATGTTTGCTTTTATACATTACTGTTTATATGTTCTTATAGGACCCCCTGCGTACCTAGCATGACTCATCATAATTTGGAAGCATGTATTTATTTTGTGTGATTATGTGTCTGTTTCCTCCAGTGGCTGTAAGCTCTAGAAGGGGGTGAAATAACTTTTTTGCTTCTTATTGTATCCCCAGCACAGTGCCTGGTACATAGTTTGTAGTTAATAAATGTGCTTAGTGAATGTGCCCAATGAATGAAAGTGCCATTTAACTTTTCCCTTCTTAAAATAGGATCTTGGGATCTTTTGCAATAACCTTTCCTTTGAGAATGATTAATGTTAGCGTGGAAGCTAACTGGGAGACTTGGAGAACTGAGCTCGTTGAGTACAAGTACAGAGGGCAAAGGGGCAGAGACTGTTGGGTGACAGGCAGAAAGATCAGGGAAAAGGGCTTGTCTGGGTAGATGCCGTCATAACAAAGTGTTTTTGTTGAAGGTCTGAGTGATGTACCATCCTGGATGTAGTTACGATATTTATCAATGATTCACCCAGTGCTTATTGAGTCCCTGCTCTGTGCTGGGCATTGAGCCAGGTGCTGAGCCCTCACCCTTCTAATTGAAGGGGAACTACCTGGGAAGATGAATACTGAGGATATTAGCATTTATTTACATCTTTTGGTGTTTACCATGTGGCACTGCCTCTTGGCTGTGTGTCTTGTGTGTGAGGTCAAGAATCTGTTCCATACCTACACAAGAATCTTTATGCAAGGTAAGCCTGTCATATCTAGAACACTGGAGAAAACTTTGCAGCAATATATTTTAATGGTAAGGTACCTCTATCTGTCATGAGATTCCATATTTCCTGCAAAATAGAAACTGTAAGAGACAGTTCTAAAGACATGGAGAAGAAGAGGAATTTCCAATACCTATTCCACTCTTCTGCTTCCATTGTATTTACCTTTATCCTTGCCCTTCCTGGTGACCTCTGTCAGCACATCTTTGTTTCCCTATATTACTTAAAACTTGGTTATCTTTCCTCCTGTCCCCTATTTACCTATTACTGCTATTTCCTAAAAGTCGTATTGCTACTCTCGAGATTGAAATTTAGATTCCTCCTCTCCCAGAGATTAACGTTTCTTGACAGAACCTGAATTAAGTTGGCTGCTCAGGGAGAAAAACCTCAGGAAGCAAGTGTTGTTGAGAGAGCTACATTCCAGTTCACAAATAAGCATCACCTACTTATGAAGTTCGCACTGTGAGTGACATACAAAGAGGAGTCATGGTTTCCAGCCACAAAGAAGTGATCATCTATAAGGAAAGATAAAACTAACATTTTCATTGGCTCTTTAGGTATATATTTAGTATCTACCATGTGTCAGGCCCTGTCCTGGGAGCTGGGGATATAGCAGTTAATGAAATAGAAGTTCTAGTCTTATGGAACCTACATTACAGTGACTCATATAATAAATCAGATAGTCATAAGTGTAATGAAGAAAAATAAAGCACAGTAAGAGGATGGAGAGTAAAGTGGATGCTGATTTAAATAGAATGGTCAGAAAAGGGCCATCTGATAAGGTGATGTGTGAATAGAGACTTGTGTGAAGTTAGGGAGTGGGCTATTCAGATACCTTGGAGAGTAACATTCCTGGTAGAGCAGTAAATATAAAGTCCCTGAAATAAGAATGTGTTTTTAGTACCAAGGGCAGTGGGACTGGAGTGAGAGGTGAGTCTTTGGAGAGGAGGGCAGAGAGGGAGTGTATGATTGGAAGCCATTGGAAGGTTCACTAGAGGCATGACGGGTGTGATCTGGATTACATTTGACAAAAATCATTGCCTGCAGTGTGGAGATGAGACTTTTCAGGGGTCTGGGGGGGAGTGAGAAGCCCAGTTAGGAGGTATTGTAGTCATTCAGGTGAGAGAGATGGCTTGCACCAGGGTAGTAATGAGGTGGTGGTGAGAAGCTGTGGGATTCTGGATACATTTTGAAATTAGGGCTGACAGAATAGATCAGAAGTGGAGGGTGAGAGAAGAGTCAAAGATGACTCCAAGATCATCTGTGAAAAGTTGCTTTTGGAGATGGGTCCAGGTCTGGAGTATACTCTGTGTGCAGAGAAATCTTGATATAAAAGGCGGCCTTAGGTGCAGAAGTTTAAAAGGGACCTTGAAAAGTGACGTGAAAACATGATTTTTAGGAAATAAAGCAATATGAAGTATACAGCTCTTAAAATAGAGTATGTTCTGACTCCAGTCCTCAAAAATATGTCTGGAGTCCTTTCCTTGAAGAAAAAGTAATGATTTATCCTAGACAAAGCCTGCACGATAATGGCACATGACCATGGGAGGCATGCTATATTTGTAACAACTTTTACATTGGTGAAAATGTGGTTTATGTTTTGAACATTTTCATTAATTACTATAGTTCCATTCTTACATGCATGCTTTCTGAGAAACAAATTAGAGGTCGTACACACTGTATTTAGCTCAGTTGACTTTGGTACAAGAACTGTTGTGTTAAATATTGCCCAATCTTTCAGTAACACAGTTCTCTTTATGTTCTTTTTGTGAAAGTTGATAAAATTTACTGGTATTTTATGTATATATTGTATAGGTATGTACTCTTTTGCTTTTTCTTTTTATGCTTCTGAAAATGGTACAGGATTTAGTGAAATTAAAATTATACATGACATAGGGAGGACGTTCATCTGAATGTCTTTGGTGTAGGTCATTGTAGAGGTATAGAGGAGCCACAGACATGGTCCGTGTACTAAAGGGATTTATAATGTGGTAGGATACCAGAGATCTGATGACACATCTTAAAGGACCCCAGTGTGGTACTTGGACTCTTGCCAAGAAATAGTATTCTTATTTATGCTTTAGCTTATTTTATCAATTAGTGAACTTTTTTTGTTTTGGTTTAAAGACCCTGGAATATGGTTATCATCCCAACCAAACATGATAAATTCGTATTTTTGAAAATTGACATTTGTGTAGTGTTTTACTCATTTAATCCTGTGAACTAGGTATTATTTCACTTTTAGAGAGAACACAAAAGTGTAACAATACCCAAGGTCACAAAAAATATAAATTGTATATTTCTTAATTGTTCTTGATGTATTTAGGATATTAAAAGATAGCAATATGTAGGCACTGATGCTGGTCCTTTGATTCCAAGTCCTATACCTTTTCTGTTACATAGACTGTCTCTCCCTTCCCCCCTATTATTAATGGTTGGAAACCTCCCATTTCTTAAACAGGATGGGTTAAAGCAAGTGAGTTAGATCTCACCTGTTGTTAGTTCAGAGAGAAAAATCCTTTGGCACATTTGAAAACATTAGTTCATTGTTCATGGAAGTAATGGTAGAGTTCATGGGCTTCTGTTGAGCTCAAGTGCTGTTGTCATTAATATTTTATCAGTGTCACAGTTTTTTTTCGTTTGCAGAATTCTGGAATTTTAAAATTTTTTATTAGGAAATATTTCATGTATTCAAGATAATACAGTGTATATATAAGTATAAAGAATAATATAAACCAAACGACTCTGTAACTACTACCCAATCTACATATAGAAATTACCTATGTCTTCTGAGACTTTCTATTTCTATTTATACTTCCTCCTAAAACAGGTAATGATATTGAATTTTGCATTCGTCTAAGGTATCTTTTATAAATATCTTTCATTTAGGAATTAAAATGTTTTAAATATTGTGGATAAATTTCATCTTGTTTGGCATAACTATTATATGAATATCTCTTTAAAATTATATTTTGATTTATGTATTATGTTAAAATAAAAAGATTGTTGTTGTTGTCTAGAGGCAGTTATTTAAAAGGCAGCTTGGTTTCCAAGCTGGGAGTTCAGAAAATGTATTAGTTTCAAAAGTTTCAAAGATTTGGGAGAAAGGAATATTGAAGAAGAAAAGGATTTCATGTGAATCCAGGAAATTGCTCATTGGTGTTTTTCTTTACCAGGGAAAAGAGAACAAAGGGGTAGGATGTGAGAACTAGCCCTTTCTTAAGCTGTTCATGGGGCAGTTGGTTCCACCAGTGAGTAGCTAAAAGGCTGAATGAAAAATGGCTTGAAAGTTTTATGACAGCAAATTTTCTAGAGGTTAGAAATGTTTATTTTAACCTTGTTTTTGAGTAGTGAAGAGTCCTTCAGAGGTCGTATCCCACATCTTGTCATTGGCCTTATTGCTGAGCCACTGAAACCTGGAATCTGGTTCACGCAGTATGACACTAATTTCCCTTTTCTTAGTAGAGTTTGTGTGTGGTCTTTCATCTTTTAGGAACTGTAATCGTCATAGTTCCTAGTTTTAAATAGGTAAAGAGAGTTTTAAGCAATGCCTTTGATAACCATGTTAGAGGGATGGTCATATACATGTGCAAACACATACGCATTTGTATGCATATCCATAAAAATGCCTTACTGTGTTTGCCTTGGCGGTTTCTGCATGTAGAGAATAAGCATTTAAATGGTGGATGTCTTCTCTAAGAGTGTGGACTCTGGAGCCAAACTTTCCAAGTCCACATCCTGAATATGCCACTAGCTACCTCTGTACCCTTGGGTAAGTTATTTAACCTCTTTGTGATTTTTTTAATCTATAAAATGGAGGTAGTAAAACTTTTGCCTTGTTGAGTGGTCTGGAGGATTAAATAGGTTAGTACACAGAAAGTACTTACAGCTCTGGAGTAAGTGCTCCCTGAATGTTGGCTATTATTTAAATCTTGTATGTAGTGCCATTTGGTTAGAAGCATACTTCTTTGTTTAGGTTACCATTTGTAGGTGGGGAGATGTTCTTTCTAGAGTCATGTCTCCTTGTCACATGATTCTGGGCAGTGTGAGCCTTATTAATACTCTGTCAGCATTTGAGGCTGGAACATAAGTGTGTGACCATACCCAGTGGAATCCAGCAAGAGAGAGAACTAAGCACCGTAGCAACTGTTGCTATTTGTGTCCTGAGCAGCAGCTGCTCCTGACAGATTTATTTTTTAATCCTGATCTTGCGGATAGCCTGGGATGTGGTCCTGCTTTAGAGAAGGGGATTGGTTGAGATGTCTGGTCTTTGAGGATTTCATGACCACATGTTATAAAGATTCTATTCCATGTGAAATATGAGGAGCTAAAGCTTTGCGTATGAGAAAGGAAGAGAGTCCCTGAAGTATAGTGTAACTGGGTTAATTATATGAGAAATCTCTTTTCATATGGGCAGTGAGACTTGATGCTTTTCAGTCAAAAAGTAGTTTTGCTGTTTATAACATCCAGAAGATAATTTAGGGGTCTGTGATTCCAGTGTATGCATACGTATACACATTCATGCACACATACAAATATCTATATAGTAACATGTATTATTATCACCTGTGGAGTTCAGAAATAAGACTGTCTTTCCAATGAATGCTTCATTACCAAATGCTGTTCTGAAGTAGATAATACGATCTTTAAAAAGTTTGTTTCAAATAGTGATTGGATTAATTCAGTAACTTTCTCATTTTTGTTTCTGATGAGTTGAAATATTTCAAGTCTTATGAAGCACCTTGAAATAGTAAAATGGTCCATTTCCAAATTTTGGCTGCTGACTTACCTAGGGTCCAGTCACAAGATATTTGCTCAGCACCTACTATGTACCAGGCTCTGTTTTGAATCCTGGTAATGCCTAGTGAATGTGGTTGGTCTGATTCTTTTGAAGTTCTATACATAGATCCTACCTATTAAAATTGTGATTATTTTTGTTTTTGGGTTGCCCTATTCACATTCAGTGGTATGAATTTACTGATTTGGATGTTTTGAATTTACAGCACTACATCATATTGAGCTAAAAGAATGTGTAACTGACTTATAAAATCACAACATTTTCATCCTCTAGGTATTATTAACCCAAAAAACCCAAAGGAAGCTCCAAAGTCCTTCAGCTTCGACTATTCCTACTGGTCTCACACTTCGGTAAGTGTGTGTATGGTGCAGCATAGTAGAACAGTGAACGTTCTGAAAGAGCCTGCAGGTCCACAAGGAAAACAGAGATTACCGACATGTAGGAAAATGGAGAGTAGGGTCCTTCATAGTATCCTCACTCAGTACAGCACCGCATATCTTGCTGGCTTCTAGGGATTGTTCCTAAACTAGAGTTTGCTTCTGCATCTCTTTGTTAGGGTTTTCTTTTTTTTCCTGTTTTGTGTTGGAGTAGGAGATGTTTTACACTGTGGGCAAAGCCTAATTGCCAAGAGAAAGGCCTGTGAAAGGGCTTGGAAAACATTCTTCACTGAAAGCTGTGTTTATTGAGAAATAGCCACACTACCTGGAGCTGGTTCAAAGAAGTATTTTTATATGTGGACTGGACTTTTGATCTTTTAGTCTCATTTTCCACTTAGGAAAATTTTCTTAGACTTCCCTATGAATGGAAGCATGATACTTTTAAAATTATGAAAAATGAAATGGAATCATGCTAGATAATTTCTTGTAGATATTTTCATGTATGGCTGACCTGGATGACTCTAATAGTGCCTCTGTGTGTGTGTGTGTGTGTGTGTATGTTTAATGAGAAAAATAAACTATGTGTAGAGGGAACTTAAACTTCTGGTAAAAAACTCTTTTATTTACTATAGAAGTAATCAGATAAGCACAGGAAAGAATATGAATGAAATGCCATTTATTTCTCCTTTTAATCTTTACAGCCCGAAGATCCCTGTTTTGCATCTCAAAACCGTGTGTACAATGATATTGGAAAGGAAATGCTCTTACATGCCTTTGAGGGATATAATGTCTGTATTTTTGCCTATGGGCAGACTGGTGCTGGGAAGTCTTATACAATGATGGGTAAACAAGAAGAAAGCCAGGCTGGCATCATTCCACAGGTAAAAAACAAAACAATGAAAAACCTCTGTTCATCATTATTCTTAGGCTTCAATTGCTTTAACAATTATTTTTATTTAGCAAACGTTTATTTAGGGACTACCATATGTGAGGCACAGAGATAAATCCTCTGCCCCTTTCCCTCAGAGGAGCTAACAGTCTGATGGAAAAGACTGACGTGTATACGTGTCTATCGTTAAGGGTGGGAAGATTGATGTTTTGTAAAGGTTTTGCTGTATGCTCAACGTCATGTTATTTTATCTTTGAACAATGTTGCCAGCTTCTTAAAAATGTGATAGTATGTACCAGACTCTATTCTGAATCCTGGGGACACCTAGTGAACGTTGGTCTGATTTTTTCCCAAATTCCCTGTATGGATCACTTCCTAAGAATGTGATTACTTTTGTTTTCTGATTGCCTTGTTCAGAGATACTTTCCTTTTATCTTATTAATTTAACACTATCACTTTAAGTTTGAGCAGCCTAAGATTTCCTTTTTTAAGAGCAGTTAGTCTTTTGATCTTGTACTGTTTGGGAATGGAGAAGAGTTGTGACAAAGATGATCAGAAAAAATTTATTTGTTAATAACAGGAACATGGTTTGCTTTTATTAATGATATTTGGAATTAATTTTAAAGTTATACTAGTTATTTTTGTTTTATCGCATTACCAGACTTAGTTTCTCCTCCTTTTTCCTTTAATTTTAATTTGTTTGTATTGGAATTCTTGTGTAATTATGTATGTATCTCTTTTCTGGTAGAGTTTTGGGATATTTTATTTTAATGCAAAAGCATGGATTTTTAAAAAGATTATTATTATTTAGAGACTGTCATTTATAGTAAATTTTGAATTCTGTTTAGACTTCTGGAGAATCACAAACATATAATTCATTTTCCAAATCTATACTGATTGCCTTAATACTAAATACTTAATAATAAGCAGATTTTTATTAATTATTATTATTAAAATAGTACATATTTTAAATACTAAGTATAGGGAGAGAGACATTTTGTAACTTTTCTGATCTAGAAAAATTGATGGTTTCTATTAGAACTGTCACTGTGTAGTGGAGTAGCCTCTCATAAAGGGGTTGGAATCTTAAGACCAGAGGTAAAGGGGAAAATTTTATAGAGTCAAAATTATTCTTGAAAATATCTTCATTTACTCTCTTCAAATAGTATGCATTCTCTCTCTGGATGTATGTACGCATAAATTTGTAATGTGTATAGTAATTGTTAATATATGTTTATATATCGTGGTAAGTAATATATGTGCCAAATACAGTTTAATAGTAGTTTTGTTACTGCAGTAATAATACTGATGGTAAAGTCACAGTTGCTGCAGTATAGTATGAAGAGTTGAATTCACATAAGTTAAATGTGCCAATGACATACCACTAGAAGAGATATAAATTCCTCCTTTTCCCCTAAATGTGGCTTTCTTTCTAAGGAAACATTATTGAGATACTATTGTTGAGGGAGAAAAAAGATTAGATGAGAAGAACGTATTCAAAACTTCCCTTTTATTTCATTCAAAGCATTCACCTTTCATGTTGATACCATTAATATTTTGAGAAAGAAAGAGGATCTTGCTAATTTGTTTAGCACTTGTGGGTAACTTGGTACTTCTCTGATTTATGCTGTTCATGCCTCTCTCATTCTGCTTCTCTAGTTATGTGAAGAACTATTTGAGAAAATCAATGACAACTGTAATGAAGAAATGTCTTATTCTGTAGAGGTGAGTACAACCAGAGGCACCTGTACTCTGTTCCCTCAAAGTTTACTTTTGAATGGTTCCAAATTATGACTGTGCTATAGATTACTCAACCCACGTTTGTACTTTTAGGCTATTTCTAAGTTTTGGTTATAATGAATAATGTTGCAATTAAATCCTTGTTCATAAGTCTACGGCTTTATTGTTAGTTATTTCCTTTGTATGTATCTTGGTTGTCAAACAATACATTTGAATTGCCAAAGGCCTTTTAGAAAGAAAGGCTATACCAATTTTCAGGCCCATTGGGAGGGTCTAAGCACCCATTGTGCCTTTGCCAACATCTAGCATTTTCGTTTTTTAATCTTTGCCAATTTGGTAAGGGAAAATTTCTTACTCTTAATTAAATTAGAACTTCTTTGATTATTAGTGTGGTTGAACATCTTGTAAATTATGCATATGCCTGTTTATGTTTTGAGATTGCAATGTTTTTCTTATTTGTTTGTGTGAACTCTTCACTCTTTAATGTTATTAATAATGATTTTTGACAGGCATAAGTTTTAAAAATATATAATCAAATCTCTTCTCCCCTCCACCCCTTTATAATTGCTTATAATCTTGGAAACTTAGTCTCCATGCAGTGTATATCCTAGCTCTTTCAAGAAAAGGTCTATAAAATTACATTATGTATGTTAGTTTATTTGAGAAACATTTCCACTTTTTTGCGTGTGCTTTATAAAGCTGTTGTTTCACACACCCCAATTTTTGGTATTCATTTTCACAGTAACTGAAATTATTGTTCTGTTAACATGAGTCTATTCTGAGAAATTAAGATGTTTTTAAAGCAAACTCTAGATTTTCTTTTTTTAATGTATGTGTTGTGATTTCCACAGGACTTTACACAGTTCCTAGTTCACCCACTTAGCTGCTTTGGGTTTTTTTCTCTACCTTTAAAGTGGTGCATAAATTTTAAAGAATTCTGCCTTCTGACTGTCATTACCAAAAGGGGAATGTGCTGTTCTAAAAATGTTTTTTGTTAAAATGAATTCTCTAAATAGCTTGTCTTATCCCTTGGCTGTTTTTGAATATTAAATGTATAGCAAATGAAAATTCAGTAGATTTTTATTAATCTTATTAAAATATCACATTTTAAATAAATTCAAAGCATAGTGAGAGTGACAGTGTGACAGCATCTTTTGAGTTTATGGGTCATAAAAGAAGATGCCAGTTTCTCCCGTATTAGTCAGAGTTCACAGGCTCATTTGGAGGGTAGTGTGGATCCCTAGTTGATACTTTGTTGATCCTTATGGTTCTAGGAGCTCTACCACTTCTCTCAAGTGTTTCCTCTGCTCTAGCCACACTGGCTTTTTTGCTGTTTCTGAGACACACCAGGAACCTCAGGGCCTTTACATTTACATTTCCTTCTGCCTGAAATTTTTTCCCCTGGATATCTTTTTGACTAAGTTTTTCACCTCCTTCAAGTCTTTGGCTCAAATCTTATCCTCTCAATGAGGCTTATCTTGACCATCTTATTTAATACTGTAACTTACCCTCTACCCCAGCACTCCTGATCTCTCCTCCCTTGTTCTTATTTTTTTTTTTGCATAGTACTCATCATGTTCTAACCAACTTTATAATTTTACTTATTTTTTATGTTTGTTCTTTATTTTCAGTATCCCTTGTTAGAATCATAAACTCACTAGGGCAGCAATCTTTGTTTTATTTACTGATGTATGCAAGGTGCCTAGAAAGTGCCTAGAAGATAATAGTACTCAGTGAATTGAATTTGCCAAGTGGGTCTATAATGGTTGGTTCAGAAATAGTGATGGCTTTATGGGGCTGGCCCCGTGGCCGAGTGGTTAGGTACGCGCGCTCCGCTGCAGGCAGCCCAGTGTTTCGTTAGTTCGAATCCTGGGCGCGGACATGGCACTGCTCATCAGATCATGCTGAGGCAGCGTCCCACATGCCACAACTAGAAGAACCCACAACGAAGAATACACAACTATGTACTGGGGGGCTTTGGGGAGGAAAAGGAAAAAATAAAATCTTTAAAAAAAAAAAAAAAAGAAATAGTGATGGCTTTAGATGTATTTGCATATTAGAGAATGAGTAATGGAGCACATCAACATTTACCCAGGTTATTTGGGTCCTCTTAGTCTCATACCTGTGTGAAAAGGGACAGGTTTTCCAAGAAGATATAATATCTTCCTGGGATTCAGGATTGTATACAAGTTAAAAAAAATTTTTTTTATTGAATTCACATTAGTTTATGTCATTGTGAAATTTCAGTTGTATGTTATTTCTTGTCTGTCACCACGTAAATGCTCCTCTTCACCTCCTGTGCCCACCCAACACTCTCCTTCCCCTGGTAACTACTGAACTGTTTTCTCAGTCCGTGTGTTTGTTTATATTCCACATATGAGTGAAATCATATGGTGTTTGTCTTTCTCAGTCTGGCTTATTTTCGCTTAGCATAATACCCTCCAGGTCCATCCATGTTGTTGCAAATGGGATGAATTTGTCTTTTTTATGTCTGAGTAGTAGTCCATTGTGTATGTATACCACATCTTCTTTATCCAATCATCAGTCAGTGGGCACTTGGATTGTTTCCATGTCTTGGCTATTGTGAATAGTGCTGCAATGAACATAGGGGTACTTGTGTTACTTTGGATTGTTGATTTCAAGTTGTTTGGGTAGATACCCAGTAGGGGGCTATCTGGGTCATGATATTTCTATTTTTAGTTTTTTGAGGAATCTCCATACTGTTTTCCGTAGTGGCTGCACCAGTTTGCATTCCCACCAGCAGTGTATGAAGGTTCCTTTTTCTCCACACCCTCTCCAACATTTGTTATTTTTAGTCTTAGTGATTATAGCCATTTTAAGGTGGTATCCTAGTGTAGTTTTGAATTGCATTTCCTTGATGATTAGTGATGTTGAACATCTTTTCGTGTGTTTATTGGCCATCTGTATATCTTTGGAAAAATGTCTCTTCATATCCTCTGCCCATTTTTTGATCAGGCTTTTTGTTTTTTTGTTGTTCAGTTGTGTGAGTTCTTTATGTATTATGGAGATTAACCCCTTGTCAGATACATGATTTGCAAATATCTTCTCCCAGTTGGTGGATTGTCTTTTGGTTTTGATTCCAGTTTCTTTTGCCTTGCAGAAGCTCTTTAGTCTGATGAAGTTCGACTTGTTTATTTTTTCTTTTGTTTCCCTTGTCTGAGAAGACATGATATTGGAAAAGATCCTTTTAAGTTCATTGTTGAAGAATGTACTACCTGTATTATCTTCCAGGAATTTTATGGTTTCAGTACTTATCTTCAAGTCTTTTTATGTGTATGGCATGAGATAAAACTTTCATCTTTTGCAAGTGGTTGTCCATGTACAAGTTTAAGTACACGAGAATGATTAAAGTACCATTTTCAGGGCAGGCCCAGTGGCTCGGGGGATAAGTGCACATGTTCCACTTCGGCGGCCGGGGGTTCGCTGGTTTGGATCCCGGCTGCAGACATGGCACCGCTTGGCAAGCCATGCTGTGATAGGCATCCCACATATAAAGTAGAGGAAGATGGGCACGGATGTTAGCTCAGGGCCAGTCTTCCTCAGCAAAAAGAGGAGGATTGGCAGCAGATGTTAGCTGAGGGCTAATCTTTCTCAAAAAATAAATAAAATAAAATAAAATTAAAATACCATTTCACTGTCTAGGATGACCTACTTTAAGAAAGAATATTTATTGTCCTGTTTTACTTTTGTAGTAAATCAATTACTTTATCTTTGAGAGTTGTCAATATTTTAAAAACTGATTTTAAAACAGTATAAATATACAGTCAGATCAGAGATTGAGGGAAGGAAAAAGGCAATAGAAATAGAGATAAGGTTCTATTTCAGGTACTCTGAAAATATGTCTATAAAAATTTAAAGTTGAAAAATGCAGAAGTTACATTGTATGCTTGAGTAGCTTAGTGATACAGAAGTTTCTGATTCCTAGAGAAGCATGATAATGAGGCTTATTGTGGTGAATTTACCCCAGTTCAGAGCCTCGTTTGCTTAGAAGCCTGATCTTGTAGATAATATCAGGAACAGAACCATCCTTCCGAGTCAGACTTTTGAGTGAAGCTCATTTGACATTATGGAACCAGTACATTGGTTTGTTACTTTCCCGTGAGGAATAATGATTACCCAAATCGGAACAGTCATATTAGCAAGACTGACAAATTATCTTCCTGTGGGCAGACCTCTATTGGAATCCTGTTGGTGTCTGGGTGAGCGTGAAATTAGAGGGAGAGGAGTTGATTAGACAGATTAAATATTTAATTGCTTCAAGTGAAGAAATGATAGCCTAATATATCCATCTTCATGATAAAAATGCTCCTGCTGATGGGACAAGAGTTTCTGAAGTATATTTACTGAGGACTTGGATAGGTCCTGCCACACAATCAAATTCCATGCTGGCCAACCCTGACCCCTCTAGTAGATACATCTTTTGTCCATACCAGTCACAGTTTGGTCAGTGTTAAAGTATTAGCTGATCTCCTGTCTTCCTTGCTCTGGAATATTGGTATTGTTCCTTGGTTTTAATACCAATAGAAATCTTGTTTCCACGCTTTTGTACTAACCCCACTGTAATCCACAATTAGTTGACTACAGCATACATTAAAAAAATATTAATAATTGATAAGTTGCTACTAAAAATGATGTATTTTCTGCCTAAGATAAGTAGCAGCTACTGTGTGCTGAGATAGCCTATTACTTCCTTTTCTTTCCTGAGATGTCAGAAGGCTGGTTCTAACCTACTCAGTGATATTTGTGCATACTCTTAATAGAATAAAAGGGACTAGGAATGTGGCATTTCACTGTAAAGATTGCTGATTTCTAATTGTAGAGCTTTCAATAAAAGCTTAAAAAAATCTTTTTAATGTATAAGATTTCTTTTTTCAAATCCTCTAATTCACTTTAATAATTTGTTCCTAGGTGAGCTACATGGAAATTTACTGTGAAAGAGTACGAGATTTGCTGAATCCAAAAAACAAGGGTAATTTGCGTGTGCGTGAACACCCCCTTCTTGGCCCCTATGTGGAGGATCTGTCAAAGTTGGCAGTCACTTCCTACACAGACATTGCTGACCTCATGGATGCTGGGAACAAAGCCAGGTATGGTAGGAAATAGACTAATGACTGAGGTCTTTGGCACGTTTTGAGGCCTTTTGTTCACGGTTAAGGGTTTGAGACCACATTTATAGCTATGAAAATTGCATTAATTGTGGAGTCCTCTGATCCTTTGTGCTGAAGTGAGGGCTTTAGCGTATTCAGTATCTTCTCATCAAAACAATGCACTGCTGAAACATGTTAGAACTTTGGTTAAGTTTTACTCTTAGGTTTTGATCAAGTCATGGTAAAATGTTGGTTATCACGTGCCTATGGTAGTAGTTGATTCTGGAATAGATGAGCATCTGATACAATAAAAATTAAATGCCTCAGTGGTTCCAAGGGGGACAGCTGGAGTATGAAAAATGCTTCTGATGGGGTACCTTTGGCATTGGAGGATAACTTGATGACTCACAGATAAGGTGTATTGAGAGCAGTTTGTGTAAGTGACAATCTTGTGCTCTGTGAATAAGTTTAAAGGGGTTGCTTGTGATTGTTAGGCTTAAAAAGTGGAGCCTGCTGTCCATTTTAACTTTCATCTAAGAATTCCATTGTCACGTGGTCGCCTTTATGTTTGTTTAGGACAGTGGCAGCTACCAACATGAATGAAACAAGTAGCCGTTCTCATGCTGTGTTTACCATTGTTTTCACCCAGAAGAAACATGACACTGAGACCAACCTTTCCACTGAGAAGGTAGGAGAACTTTAGTCTCTGGGCTTGAGTCGTGTAGAATGGGAATTTTGAGAAGTCCCTGTTGCTACCCTCTGCATTTTGTGGAAGGGAGGAAAATTGCCCTTTTGCTTAACAAAGGGTATTTTATATCTTCTTCTTGTCATTTGTATTCCACATGAAACCAATTGTGAGCATGAATTCTTAAGTGAAATTGCGAGATAGGAAACAGGGTTAAGAGAAAACCAATCCAAGACTTTGGGTCTCAAAAAATACTCTATGCAAGAGAGTTAAGCAGTCTATGGGGAGAAAATCCTTCCTTTTCTTCTTGACTGGATCTTCTTAATTATCTTACTAGCTTCTTTGGTATGTTTATATATATTTTTTGAGTTCTGGTAATGTTACTGTGGGATAAAATGTTTAAGCAAACAATTCAGCAGACAAGATATGTTTCATTCTTGGACAATAACTGCACAGCAGTCCCGATGTTCTTCAGTTACCTTTCGTTGTTCATCTCTTGTTTTTTACAATGGTTAAATATAGTAGATTTTGGAATTAAACTGCTTACTTTAGATTGTGGTTCTGCCACTTTTCAGCAGTGTTAACTTTGATAAGTTACTTAATCTCTTTGTACCTCAGTTTCCCCAGCCTCGTAGGATTGTTAAGAGGATTAAAATATCAGTATAGGTTAAGTGTGCATAATAGTGCCTGGCACAGAGTAGCCACTCAATAAATGTTAATTTTATTGTTCATCATAAATTTCTGTTGGATTCTGCTCTGCCTTCATTCCGAAGTAGTATCCAGCCAGAATTTTAAATCTGAAGTTAGACATATTGTACTGGTAGTTATAAAAGATCCTGTGCCGTATAAACTGAGTACTTTATGATACCAATATCACTAAAAATAGAATCACGCTTTACTTGGTAACTTGTTTGTTTTTAGCTTAAAATTATTTTTAAAAATAGATTCTTCCTATAGGTGATCAAATAACTTGACACTGCTTAGCCAAAGGTTACAGTATTAATGCTGTTTAGTACTCAGTATTTGTCTGAATGGCACCAAGGAATATCCTACATAAAAGCATTTTTTCTGTTCTTCCATAATGTCAGATCTACAAGAATAATGATTTAATCCCATAGCTATAGCTTCCTTTATAATCCATTTTTGTCTAAATTTTCCTGGGGCTTTATTTTTTTAACAACTGCATCCAGGTATTGTTGAAGTAAAATAAACCACACATTTAAAGTGTAAAATTGGATCACACGCAAGTACTCCTGTAACACCAATACCATAATGCACATAATGAGCAGTTTCAGTACCCCACAAAGTTGCCTCATGCCCCTTTGTAATCTAACTGTACGCCTCCTTCCATCTCCATCCTCAGACAATCCTAATCTGCTTTCTGTCACTATGGAAGGTTTACATTTTCTAGAATTTTATATAAACGGAATCATATAGTCTGTGTGCCTAGCTTCTTTTACTTAGCATGATGATTTTGAGATTCAGCTGTGTTGTTGTGTGTATCAATAGTTCACTCATTTTCATTGCTGATTAGTAGTCCACTATATAAATATCTCACAGTTTGTTTATTAGTTCATCTGTTGAAGGACATTTAAATCATTTCCAGTTTTTGATCGTTACAAATGAACATGCCATGAACATTTGTGTACAAGTCTTTGTGTGGGTATTTGTCTGGGTTTCTCTTGGTAAATACCTAAGAGTGGAATGGTTAAGTCTTATGGTAGGTGTATATTTAGCTTAAAAATCTGTCAAACTGTTTTCCAAAGTGATTGTCTCATTTTCTGTTCCCACCAGCAATATGTAAGAGTACCAGTTCCTGGAAGCTTCATTTTTAATATGCCATCTAATGGGTTAATGCGTTTTATATATTTTTATGACACACCATTGTAAAATAGGTCTTGTTTATCCTAAAATTACTTCTTTCAAATCAAGATAGTTGCTGTGAACTTTTTTGCATACTCTTTCAATTGACTACAGTAGATGTTGTCTTTGTCTTTTTATGCCATATAAGAGCCGTAATTAATACTTTTAGTCTTCTCTAGGCTTTAATCTTTTAATTTCCTGCCTCTAAATGTTTTCTACTCCTACCTTGCTTATTTTCAAATTGCCCTAACGTTACTGTTCTTTACCAGGTTAGTAAAATCAGTTTGGTGGATCTAGCGGGAAGTGAACGAGCTGATTCAACTGGTGCCAAAGGGACTCGATTAAAGGTATTTATTTTACCAAACAAATGGCCTAGTTAATAAATGTTCTATAACACAGGTCAGCAAACTATGGCTAGTTGGCTAAATCTGGCCCACTGCCTGTTTTTGTAGATAAAATTTTCTTGGGACACAGCTACGTCTATTTGTTTATTTATTGTCTCTGATTGCTTTTGTGCTACAATGTTAGGGTTGAGAGGTTGCAGCTGAGACCACATGGCCCACAAAGTCTTTACAGAAAAATTTTGCCAACTTCTAATCTATGACTTCAATGAAAGGTTAAGTTACATAACATAATAGTTAAAGAAGACTTCATGGTCAAGTGAGAGTTGAATTGTATTTTGAGAAACAGGCAGAATTTGCGTAGATGGAAGTTAGGGACAGTAATGGGAAAAAGATACACAAGATACAGATGTGAGAACAACATGGTCTTCTCTAGAGATATGCTTAACAACAGCAGAAATTTCATGTCAGTGAGTTGTGGGAAGAAGACTGCATCTGTAGGTTTTTGGAACACAGATATCTTGAAGATGCTTTAGGACTGTGAGTTGGGCATGTGGTCCTGGAATGTCATCAAGTGGAGAGGAGGAAAAATGGAAGATTAAAGGAGTTTTTTAGAACTTGTGGTCATAAATAAACAAGTAATGTTAGCATATGGCTAATTGTATTTTATGTATTATATATGTTGTGGCAGTAGTAGAAATTCTTCATCATAATTCTTTCATGTTTGTTATTGATTTCAGGAAGGAGCAAATATTAATAAGTCTCTTACAACTCTGGGAAAAGTCATTTCAGCCTTGGCAGAGGTGGTAAGTGTTGTACTTAATTGTAAGGGAAAATTTGTTCAGCAAATGTACTTGATGATATTTTATGATTGTTTATGAAGGCTGTCCTTTTTTGGCCCTTTTATGTAATCTTGCCTTTCTCCTTTTAGAAAGTTTTTCAGATAAGATACTAGGTATAACATACTTTGATTTTGTACTGAAAGTAAAATAGATTAAGGAGAATGAAAGTAAATAGAGAGCTGTAAAGGCTAGTAAAAACTAGGTCTTTACAAAGACGTAAGTTTTGACTATTTTTTGAGCCTTATTTCATATCTCTGATAAAAACCTAGTGTATTTATTACATATTCTTTTCCTGTACAATCTTTTCTAAGTAGGCTGCAGTGCCTTTTGGAGCATTTTGAGCAGTTTGCCTTGATGAATGCTGTTGATTTGGGGGCCAATAATATATATTTTTTAAGTAGTTTTATTCTTTCCTGTTTCTTAACAGTAGAACACTAAAGCTGAAACAATTTTTGCGTAAGGGGCTTCATTATTTAGGTTAGAAGCTAAGGAAGCATTAGTCGTTGTGTGCTCTAATTTAGTTTAGTACCTTGTTTGAATCCCTAAAAAGAAGGAAATGCCTTCTTGCTTATTGGTGAGAAGTCATATTCAATTTATGACTTAAAATTTAAACAAAGTAGTTTCTATTTGGAGGCTTATCCTGTGTTCTCCTTCTCTCTTTTATGCTTTCATCTGCAGGATAACTGCACCAGCAAGGTACGGTGGGGTTGGTAGAAATGAACCAGCTGTAGAATCAATTGCGATGATTTTAAATCCCCAGCAGGATGTATTGAGGCCTAAGTAGAAATGGAACCTTCAAAAAACTTTTTGTTATTTGTTTTCTGGCTCTGGAATTTAAAATTGCTGTTTAGGGTGACCATGAATCATGAGACTTCACACCAAAATTAATTTAGGGAACATGATGTGCTTTCGGGAAGGAATTCAGAATAAAGGAACAAGAGAGAAATTTGAGGAAGCTTCTGCATTGTGTTTTCTTACGATGTTTCTCCTAGTGATCTATAGGACTGTCACTTGAAGAAGTCTCCTGTAAACCTCTAGAAAGGGCGACAAAAGAAATTTCTTAAGGGTAGCATTGTAAAACACACCTGGCTTCTTGAAATTATTAGTATGTTTTTCTTAAACCTCTTTGTATTATCTTTACTTGTTTCCTACCATGAAAAGTCATGGATTATTTAAATTGTTAAAAAAAAATTTTTCTAATCTTTGGTTTTACATATAGTGAACGCTGCAGAATTAAGTTAAACATCTAATTGTGTCTAGAAAACATATTATTTGCATCCTTTTTAGTCCAAATATAGTAGTTTTTCTTTTCCTTATATTTCTGTACAGATGCTCTAAAATTTATTAGTGCTCTTTTGCATAAATAATAGAGCACTCAGCAGTTTATTCTGAATTACATGAGTAACATTGGAGATAGAGGCAGTATCTGCATTGAAATATTTTATACTTACATTTTAAAATATATAGATTTCTTTATTCCCTGCTTCTCAAAAATAATTTAATAAAAAGTAATGCCCTTTTCTGTTTTTCTCTGCTTATTGGAAAAAGCTGCCTTAGATTCAAAAATCTATCTGCTATTTGATGTTGTACATGTGTGGATATTCTTCAAATATCTAATCTAGGTCCCAGAACCATGAAGACTATTAAAACTTAGTGATGAGAGTCGGCCTGGTAGTAGTGCAGCAGTTAAGTTCATACCTTCCGCTTTGGCGGCCCCAGGTTCAGCAGTTTGGCTCCCAGATGTGGACCCATGCAGGCTGTGGCAGGTGTCCCACATATAAAGTAGAGGAAGATGGGCATGGATGTTAGCGCAGGACCAGTCTTCCTCAGTAAAAAAAAAAAAAAAAAAGAAAGAAGAAAAGATTGGTGGCAGATGTTAGCTCAGGGCTAATCTTCCTCAAAACAACAACAATAGCAACAAAAATGAAAAATTTAGTGATCATTCTAACTTGTCTAGTTCATTTGCTCATCTGTTAACATTCATATCAGCCAAAGGGAAAGTTTACAAAGTATTTATCTGTATACTTCCTACATTGCTCTGTGCCACAATAATTTGCAAATGATATTTGATAATTGCTTTTGTAAAACCCAGTTTAATACTTTGCATCTGTCATAACAATTACAAATCAGAAATAAATTTTAGTTTTTATATGAAAAGCATAATTTTTGGTGAATTAAGATATATTGTTATTTCCACTAGGGAGGGAAACAGGATTGTTATCATCCACACTTAATAGTCTTTTTTTTTAGAGAAGTTAACATCTAAGTAAAGCTTTTTATGTAACTACTGAAGCACTTATTTTTAAAAAATTACAGATGTGAGAACAGGTGAGATTAATTTGTGTAAGAGAGCAAATAGAAAAGAAATGGCTAAAATTCTGGGATATTTTCAAGTAGAAAAGATGGAAGTTTTATTTATGCTTCTTCATTTAGATACTCCTTAAATTTACTCTAATTGACAAGAATGAAAATAGAACATTTTTGGCAAACTGACCTTGCTTATTTTCATAGTACTGTTTGCAGTCGTTGTAACTGGCAGCCTAAATCTTGCGGTGTTTTCAGTAAAAACTGTAGGTAATGTGGAGTATTTAGGTGCAGTAGAGAACTGGAAAGAGATGAACTGAGTCTTAGGCCTCAAGAACTTTGTGGTGGAATGAAAGTCCCACTAAGCTGTGAATGACTGAGAAGGTTAGTTCTCCCTAGAGGTCTGTGTAATTTAGAAAAGGAACCTGCTATGAGAAATGACTTTCTTTCTTTCTTTTTTTTTTTAAAGATTGGCACCTGAGCTAACAACTGTTGCCAATCTTCTTTCTTTTTTTGCTTTTTCTTCCCAAATCCCCCCAGTACATAGTTGTATATTTTAGTTGTGGGTCCTTCTAGTTGTGGCATGTGGGACGCCGCCTCAACATGGCCTGATGAGTGGTGCCATGTCCATGCCCAGGATCTGAACCGTGGAAACCGTTGGCTGCCGAAGCCGAGCGAGCGAGTGAACTTAACCGCTTGGCCACAGGGCCGGCCCCAGGAAATGACTTTCTAATTGGTGGAATGTGTCTGTGGGTGGAGTGAGATGAGATGGAGGGGACATTTTTGATAAGAGATGGAATTAAAGTGCCACTTGCCTACTTCCTTTCCTCCTCAACAAACCAGGAGTCAGCTACTTAGTACTCCTTTTCTGAATATCCATGCTTTGGAAGAAGTAGATCATCCTTAGATTAATTTAACCTCAGATTATACCAGGAATGGATTCTAAAACTACTGATTGCAGGGGAGATGTTTATCAGTGAACCTTAGCTTTCTCCTTAGTAGCTTCTTGAGTTATCATGACATAGTAGTCAGCCAGCAGATATTGGAGTAGCTATTATCTGCAAAGCATTTGCATTAAATTTTACTTTCAGAGGATATAATTTCCTCCATTTCAGCACTGGCTTTGCATTGGTGCGTTTTGCTTTATCCTGTGGTAATGAGGATTACAGAGAGCGACAAATAAACTCTTGATATATATAGAAAATTCATCTTTTGCAGTCTTTACAAATCTCCCCATTAGCAAATTACATCACTTTCTTAGACCTTTTCACTTTGAGTCCTAATGGTTGGATTTATTTGGGGCATAATTGCCTTTCAAAGAAACCAAATGTCTATTACTTTACAAGCGTTACTAGATACGCAGCAACCCACTTAATGATTTGAGGGTTGGCCAAATAAATTCATTAACTAAATGACTCGTACCTACATATCCAACCTGGAATGCACCACCTTCATATATTTGCCGCTCTGCAAAAGTAAAAATAATTCTTTGAGAATTGGGTATTAGATGATATTAAGGAATTCTTGATAATTTTAAGTGTGATAATGATCTTGTAGTTATGTTTTTTTTTTAAAAAGTCCTTCTCTGTTCGAGATATGTACCTGAAGCATTTATAGGTGAAATGTTGGATTTGCTTTAAAACATTACCAGCTCTAGAAGACGTGATATAGACAGGATATTAGATAATAGTATTGTATCAAAGAGAATGTTTTTATTTGCTGTAGTGTTTAGCGGTAAAAGGATATAGTGTCGGCAGTTTACTCCAAAATGATTCAGGAAGAAAAACTGTAGCAAAGTGTTTGAGGGATAATTGAAACCTAATTGGCAAAATATTGATAATGGTTGAAGCTGCATGATGGATATATGTTAGCTTATTATACTACTCTCTAAACTGTTATATATGTTATACCTTCTTCAAAATAAAATATAAAAATAAAAATTTTCTTTATTGCGTGAGTTTTGGTTATTTTGAAGAATTGAAGCTGTGAGTGTTAAATTTCAACAGTGATGGAGTTCTACTGTAATTTAATTTACTTGGGAATTTTAGACCGACTTGCCTTTTATGTGAATTATTCCTCCCTAATAACGCTAAGGCCATTTCTTTCTGTTTAATAGAGTAAGAAGAAGAAGAAAACTGATTTTATTCCCTACAGGGATTCTGTACTTACTTGGCTCCTTCGAGAAAATCTAGGTACGTTAACACTGGTGTGTAGTTATCTTTTTAAAGCTGTTTACTGATTGTCTTTTGTGGTTAATTGTCCTATGTGTCTGTTTTGGAGAAGAAGAATCTCTAGATATCCATGTTACTAGTACTTGAGTGCTTCTTCCTTCTTTTCATTTTTACTCTTGATTTAAGCTGGTTGGATTTGCTTACTTTTAAATCAAGGTTTTCTCCCATATCTGTTGACTTTAGGACATGAACTGTGTCTTCCTGACCACGCACCTTCTTCAAATTATTTCTCCTTCTTCCTCTTTGAAAACTCCGTGCTCCTTTGAGGTGCAGATGATCAAATATTACCAGCCCTTAGTCTTTTTTGCTGATGTTTTCGGACCTTCCCATCACTGCCTTTCATTCACTGTTCTTTTAGTCCCTTTCCCTCCTTCTCATCAAGAAGGAGGTAGTGATCAACTGTGTCAAATGTTGCTGATAGAAGGAAGAGGCTGAGAATGACTTGTTGGACTGTTTACATCACCAGTGATTTTCACATCACTGAGAGCAGCTTTGATGGAGTGACTGAGTTCTTTTTTTTTTTTTTAAGATTTTATTTTTCCTTTTGACCCAAAGCCCCCCGGTACATAGTTGTGTATTTTTAGGTTGTGGGTCCTTCTAGTTGTGGCATGTGGGATGCCGGTTCAGCATGGCTTGATGAGCGGTGCCATGTCCCTGCCCAGGATTCAAACTGGTGAAACCTGGGTCGCTGAAGCAGAGCACGCAAACTTAATCCTTCGGCCCCCGGGCCGGCCCCTGGCTGAGTTCTTAATTGGAGTGAGAAGCGAGAAGCTGGACGGAGTAAATCCAGACACCAACATTTGAGTGTAACAGCACTTAGCATGGAGACATTCAAGAAATTTGTTGACTTTTTGTTAAATCTTAGGATCTGAGATCGTGCTGATTTGACGTATTCACTAAAATTCTTCTTTCTAAGATGAGTATGATCTGAGATAATCATGATTTATCTTTTTAGGTGGCAATTCTCGGACTGCAATGGTTGCTGCTCTGAGCCCAGCAGATATCAACTATGATGAAACTTTAAGCACTCTGAGGTACTCCAATTTAGTCCCAATAGCTAAATAGAACATAGTGCCACCACAAGTAATTTTTTATGACTTGGATGCCATGGATTTTCTTTGGCTGTATCAGTAGTCATTTGTGTAAGTAGTGTTCCATTCCTCTCATAACAATGAGAATGTGAGGAAGAAAGGATTTTTATTATAATACAGTTTACCTCTTTATGGTGTTCAGTTTCGTTGGGAAAGGCAGGAACTTTTTCATAGGAAAGGTATTAAAAATCCCCAAGTGAGGTGTTTGGATAACTTTTAGATATTAGTGAAAGTTTTCTTATAATGCTCATTTCTATAAAAAGAAGTGTTCCCTTGTGGTGTTTGTCATTATAGAAATGCTGAATTCATAAGAAGTAATACAATTATGAGTATATGTAGCATAAAAAAATTATTGGCAGGCTGTTTTCTAATAGGATATTTCTATATATGAATAGGTTCCATTACTTTAGTCCAGAACTCCATACTCTTCTCCCATTGAAGACACTTTTGATATAATGGAAGGAATGCTATATAGTCTGACAAATTAGTTTTGAGTCCTCTCTGGTATTTATTTCCTTTATGATCTTGGATAAATTACTTAAGTTTATTTGAGCCTTTTTTCCATCCTTTATAAGGTACTGTAAAGCTTTCTGCAAACGTATTAAAGTCTCATAAAATATGTAAATGCTCAAGCAGTTTGTTTTAGAAATAATGGTATGTTACTTATGAAAAGGAGAGCATCTGAGGAATGGCAACAATGAATTTTCTTTTTGGGTCTAGATATGCAGATCGTGCAAAACAAATTAAATGCAATGCTGTTATCAATGAGGACCCCAATGCCAAACTGGTTCGTGAATTAAAGGAGGAGGTGACACGGCTGAAGGACCTTCTTCGTGCTCAAGGGCTAGGAGATATTATTGATAGTAAGTAAATTAAGGATCAGCACAAAATCTAAACGTTTCTTCTTCAGAGTTCTTACATTTAAACTTAGATTTAAGGAACTTGATTAAGCTAGATGGTAGAAAAAAGGGTTTTTTGTTTTTTATTTTTTCTTCTTAAAAAACCCAATGAAAATGATCTCAGAATTCCTTTATGTAGTATGTACCAGGCTATCCATTTGAACTCATGAAATTAGTTTTTAAAACGTGAATATTCCGCTACTTGTGTTTCTGTTAGATTTCTCTTTTAGATCAGCAATAAAGTTTATTTGGAAGTTAAGCTTATTCTCATTGAGAAATTAATCACTTCATAAATATGTTACATGAAATTTTTGTTTTTCTGTTGTGAGTTTCTCTGGATTAATGTAGTAGCAGTAATATATGTATAAGAAACCCACCATTTCAGTCTCCTTTCAGATCAGATATACCTTTCATTGATATCTTTCCCCTCCTGCAAATTGATTAAATGTTCCCCACCCCACTCCCTATGAATATATGAAGGGGAAGATCTCTACTTCCTTATCAAGTTCAAGAATTAGACTTCCAGAGAGTATTGTTTTACAGTCTTATCTCAAAATGAGTATTTTTTTAACCTTAGTGATCTGCCTATGTAATGTCTAATCAGAAGTTCTGTTAAGTGAGTTAACTAGATTATTCAGGTAGAATAGTACGTGGGTTTATTTTAAAAGCATATTTTTGTTTTTTGAGTGTAAAATTGATGTATTGTTTGGAATTCTAATAAGATTTTCAAGGCTTCTTTTAGTTTAGTTCTTCTTACTGGTGGGCATCTAAATTTAGATGAATACAGTTTGTAAAATGATACTATATTCTAAGTTTATTTTTTCATTTTCCCAAATGCCAAATACTGTTCTCTTCCCTCTCTGTGTCACTACTGAACCTGAACTTTGATCCTTCTTGTATTTTCCCTCCTGCTTACCTTCAGTTGATCCATTGATCGATGATTACTCTGGAAGTGGAGGCAAATGTGTGTATTTCATGTATTGGTTATTCCAAGTACTCTGACTTGCTAATCTGCCTCTGCTGGATCAGCCTTAAAATGAGCTTTGCATGCCAGCAATCCTAACAGGGAAATCCCAGACAGAGCGTACTGTAGATTCAGAAATGATCCTGTTTTTGCCCTTCTTCATTTAGCAAAGCAGTCTTCACTGAATTTCAGTCTGTGGCTTGAATAAAATCAAGAGGCTTAAGAGTCTCTTGTTTCTGCTTTTCAGTTTTTCCAGTTATGTGATTAAACTGAATACAAAATCTTAGATGGTGATAGTGATGTCAGCAGCTCATATTTACTGTGTTTATAATGTGCTAAGCTCTGTTCTAGGTACCTTAAATATATTATCCCATTAATCCTGTTAATGACTGAAAAAGTTTCATTATGCCTATTTTACCAGTGAGGACACTGCTGCCTGGAGTGGTTAGTTTGCTGCTGAGCTCCCGTGGTTTTTATGTGTTCAGATTGGGTAGTGTAACTCAGAGCACTAGCTTTTAATCATTATTACACCTTTTTTGGCCTCTTGAGATCCTTCAGGATGTCAATATTTAATAGAAAAATCCTTTTTAACTAGTTATGTAATTCTGAGCTTTAGTGTATATATAATTAAAAACAATCACGTCCAGTTGGCCAAACTCGCCATGATTGAGTAGCTCTGCATGTTGGGTTAGCACTCACCTGTGGTTATGCTAAGTTAGTTTCCTCCATAT